>NW_028263217.1:1200000-1800000 GCF_982192425.1 Myodes glareolus
AACAGACTGCTTCTCTTTCAGAGAAACGCATGTGAGTTTCTGTTGAATGCTTGTAAGTAGCTTAAGGCACTTTCAAAGGAAAGTGATTTTCTCTGAAAAGACAGCATTTAGAAAGTGAGGCAACACTCCATTCACTTCAAACAGTGAATTGAAGTGTTGGAACAGATTGCTTCTCTTTCAGAGAAATGCATGTGGGTTTCTTCCTAATGCTTGCAAGTAGCTTAAGGCACTTTCAAAGGAAAGTGATTTTCTCTGAAAGGACAGCATTTAGAAAGTGAAGCAACACTCCATTCACTTCGCACAGTAAATTGAAGTGTTGGAACAGACTGCTTCTCTTTCATAGAAACGCATGTGAGCTTCTTCCTAATGCTTGCAAGTAGCTTAAGGCACTTTCAAAGGAAAGTGATTTTCTCTGAAAGGACAGCATTTAGAAAGTGAAGCAACACTCCATTCACTTCGCAGAGTGAATTGAAGTGTTGGAACAGATTGCTTCTCTTTCAGATAAACGCATGTGAGTTTCTTGAGAATGCTTGCAAATTGCTTAAGGCACTTTGAAAGGAAAGTGATTTTCTCTGAAAGGAAAGCATTTAGAAACTGAAGCAACACTCCATTCCCTTCGCGCAATGAATTGAAGTGTTGGAACAGACTGCTTCTCTTTCAGAGAAACGCATGTGAGTTTCTGGTGAATGCTTGTAAGCAGCTTAAGGCACTTTCAAAGTAAAGTGATTTTCTCTGAAAGGACAGCATTTAGAAAGTGAAGCAACACTCCATTCACTTCGCACATTGAATTGAAGTGTTGGAACAGACTGCTTCTCTTTCAGAGAAACGCATGTGAGTTTCTGTTGAATGCTTGTAAGTAGCTTAAGGCACTTTCAAAGGAAAGTGATTTTCTCTGAAAAGACAGCATTTATAAAGTGAGGCAACACTCCATTCACTTCACACAGTGAATTGAAGTGTTGGAACAGATTGCTTCTGTTTCAGAGAAACGCATGTGAGTTTCTTCCTAATGCTTGCAAGTAGCTTAAGGTACTTTCAAAGGAAAGTGATTTTCTCTGAAAGGACAGCATTTAGAAAGTGAAGCAACACTCCATTCACTTCGCACAGTGAATTGAAGTGTTGGAACAGACTGCTTCTCTTTCATAGAAACGCATGTGAGTTTCTTCCTAATGCTTGCAAGTAGCTTAAGGCACTTTCAAAGGAAAGTGATTTTCTCTGAAAGGACAGCATTTAGAAAGTGAAGCAACACTCCATTCACTTCGCAGAGTGAATTGAAGTGTTGGAACAGATTGCTTCTCTTTCAGAGAAACGCATGTGAGTTTCTTGAGAATGCTTGCAAATTGCTTAAGGCACTTTGAAAGGAAAGTGATTTTCTCTGAAAGGAAAGCATTTAGAAACTGAAGCAACACTCCATTCCCTTCGCGCAATGAATTGAAGTGTTGGAACAGACTGCTTCTCTTTCAGAGAAACGCATGTGAGTTTCTGGTGAATGCTTGTAAGCAGCTTAAGGCACTTTCAAAGGAAAGTGATTTTCTCTGAAAGGACAGCATTTAGAAAGTGAAGCAACACTCCATTCCCTTCGTGAAGTGAATTGAAGTGTTGGAACAGAGTGCTTCTCTTTCATAGAAACGCATTAGTGTTTCTTGTGAATGCTTGCAAGTTGCTTAAGGCACTTTCAAAGGAAAGTGATTTTCTCTGAAAGGACATAATTTAGAAAGTGAAGAAACACTCCATTCACTTTGTACAGTGAATTGAAGTGTTGGAACAGACTGCTTCTCTTTCAGAGAAACACATGTGAGTTTTTTTGAATGCTTGAATAGTTTAAGGCACTTTCAATGGAAAGTGATTTTCTCTGAAAGGACAGAATTTAGAAAGTGAAGCAACACTCCATTCACTTCGCACAGTGAATTGAAGTGTTGGAACAGACTGCTTCTCTTTCAGAGAAACGCATGTGTGTTTCCTGTGATGCTAGAAAGTAGCTTAAGGCACTTTCAAAGGAAAGTGATTTTCTCTGAAAGTACAGCATTTAGAAAGTGAAGTAACATTCCATTCACTTCGCACAGTGAATTGAAGTGTTGGATCCGACTGCTTCTCTTTCAGAGAAATGCATGTGAGTTTCTGTTGAATGCTTGTAAGTAGCTCAAGGCTCTTTCAAAGGAAAGTGATTTTCTCTGAAAGGACAGAATTTAGAAAGTGAAGCAACACTCCATTCATTTCGAACAGTGATTTGAAGTGTTGGAACAGACTGCTTCTCTTTCAGAGAAACGCATGTGAGTTTCTGTTGAATGCTTGTAAGTAGCTTAAGGCACTTTCAAAGGAAAGTGATTTTCTCTGAAAGGACAGCATTTAGAAACTGAAGCAACACTCCATTCACTTCGCACAGTGAATTGAAGTGTTGGAACAGACTGTTTCTCTTTCAGAGAAACGCATGTGAGTTTTTTGTGAATGCGTGAAAGTAGCTTAAGGCACTTTCAAAGGAAAGTGATTTTCTCTGAAAGGACAGAATTTAGAAAGAGAAGCAACACTCCATTCACTTCGTGCAGTGAATTGAAGTGTTGGAACAGAGTGCTTCTCTTTCATATAAACGCATTAGTGTTTCTTGTGAATGCTTGCAAGTTGCTTAAGGCACTTTCAAAGTAAAGTGATTTTCTCTGAAAGGACAGCATTTAGAAAGTGAAGCAACACTCCATTCACTTCGCACATTGAATTAAAGTGTTGGAACAGACTGCTTCTCTTTCAGAGAAACGCATGTGAGTTTCTGTTGAATGCTTGTAAGTAGCTTAAGGCACTTTCAAAGGAAAGTGATTTTCTCTGAAAGGACAGCATTTAGAAAGTGAGGCAACACTCCATTCACTTCACACAGTGAATTGAAGTGTTGGAACAGATTGCTTCTCTTTCAGAGAAACGCATGTGAGTTTCTGGTGAATGCTTGCAAGTAGCTTAAGGCACTTTCAAAGGAAAGTGATTTTCTCTGAAAGGACAGCATTTAGAAAGTGATGCAACATTCCATTCACTTCGCACAGTGAATTGAAGTGTTGGAACAGACTGCTTCCTTTCATAGAAACGCATGTGAGTTTCTTCCTAATGCTTGCAAGTAGCTTAAGGCACTTTCAAAGGAAAGTGATTTTCTCTGAAAGGACAGCATTTAGAAAGTGAAGCAACACTCCATTCACTTCGCAGAGTGAATTGAAGTGTTGGAACAGATTGCTTCTCTTTCAGAGAAACGCATGTGAGTTTCTTGAGAATGCTTGCAAATTGCTTAAGGCACTTTCAAAGGTAAGTGATTTTCTCTGAAAGGACAGCATTTAGAAACTGAAGCAACACTCCATTCCCTTCGCGCAATGAATTGAAGTGTTGGAACAGACTGCTTCTCTTTCATAGAAACGCATTAGTGTTTCTTGGGAATGCTTGCAAGTAGCTTAAGGCACTTTCAAAGGAAAGTGATTTTCTCTGAAAGGACAGCATTTAGAAAGTGAAGCAACACTCCATTCACTTCGCACAGTGAATTGAAGTGTTGGAACAGACTGCTTCTCTTTCAGAGAAATGCATGTGAGTTTCTGTTGAATGTTTGTAAGTAGCTCAAGGCTCTTTCAAAGGAAAGTGATTTTCTCTGAAAGGACAGCATTTAGAAAGTAAAGCAACACTCCATTCCCTTCGCACAATGAATTGAAGTGTTGGAACAGAGTGCTTCTCTTTCATAGAAACGCATTAGTGTTTCTTGGGAATGCTTGCAAGTAGCTTAAGGCACTTTCAAAGGAAAGTGATTTTCTCTGAAAGGACAGCATTTAGAAACTGAAGCAACACTCCATTCACTTCGCACAGAGAATTGAAGTGTTGGAACAGATTGCTTCTCTTTCAGAGAAATGCTTGTGAGTTTCCATTGAATGCTTGTAAGTAGCTTAAGGCACATTCAAAGGAAAGGGATTTTCTCTAAAAGGACAGCATTTAGAAAGTGAAGCAACACTCCATTCACTTCGCACAGTTAATTGAAGTATTGGAACAGACTGCTTCTCTTTCAGAGAAATGCATGAGAGTTTTTTGTGAATGCTTGAAAGTAGTTTAAGGCACTTTCAATGGAAAGTGATTTTCTCTGAAAGGACAGCATTTAGAAAGTGAGGCAACACTCCATTTACTTCGCACAGTGAATTGAAGTGTTGGAACAGACTGCTTCTGTTTCAGAGAAACGCATGTGAGTTTCTGGTGAATGCTTGTAAGTAGCTTAAGGCACTTAAAAGGAAAGTGATTTTCTCTGAAAGGACAGCATTTAGAAAGTGAAGCAACACTCCATTCCCTTCGTGCAGTGAATTGAAGTGTTGGAACAGAGTGCTTCTCTTTCATATAAACGCATTAGTGTTTCTTGTGAATGCTTGCAAGTTGCTTAAGGCACTTTCAAAGTAAAGTGATTTTCTCTGAAAGGACATAATTTAGAAAGTGAAGCAAAACTCCATTCACTTCGCACAGTGAAGTGAAGTGTTTGAACAGACTGCTTATCTTTCAGAGAAATGCATGTGAGTTTCTGTTGAATGCTTGCAATTTGATTAAGGCACTTTCAAAGGAAAGTGATTTTCTCTGAAAGGACAGCATTTAGAAAGTGAAGCAACACTCCATTCCCTTCGTGCAGTGAATTGAAGTGTTGGAACAGAGTGCTTCTCTTTCATAGAAACGCATTAGTGTTTCTTGTGAATGCTTGCAAGTTGCTTAAGGCACTTTCAAAGGAAAGTGATTTTCTCTGAAAGGACAGCATTTAGAAAGTGAAGCAACACTCCATTCACTTTGTACAGTGAATTGAAGTGTTGGAACAGACTGCTTCTCTTTCATAGAAACGCATGTGAGTTTCTGGTAAATCCTTGTAAGTAGCTTAGGGCACTTTCAAAGGAAAGTGATTTTCTCTGAAAAGACAGAATTTAGAAAGTGAAGCAACACTCCATTCACTTCGCACAGTGAATTGAAGTGTTGGAACAGACTGCTTCTCTTTCAGAGAAACGCATGTGGGTTTCTTCCTAATGCTTGCAAGTAGCTCAAGGCTCTTACAAAGGAAAGTGATTTTCTCTGAAAGGACAGCATTTAGAAAGTAAAGCAACACTCCATTCCCTTCGCGCAATGAATTGAAGAGTTGGAACAGACTGCTTCTCTTTCATAGAAACGCATTAGTGTTTCTTGTGAATGCTTTCAAGTAGCTTAAGGCACTTTCAAAGGAAAGTGATATTCTCTGAAAGGACATAATTTAGAAAGTGAAGCAACACTCCATTCACTTCGCACAGTGAGTTGAAGTGTTGGAACACAGTGCTTCTCTTTCAGAGAAACGCATGTGAGTTTCTGGTGAATGCTTGTAAGTAGCTTAAGGCACTTTCAAAGGAAAGTGATTTTCTCTGAAAGGACAGCATTTAGAAAGTGAAGCAACACTCCTTTCCTTTCGTGCAGTGAATTGAAGTGTTGGAACAGAGTGCTTCTCTTTCATAGAAACGCATTAGTGTTTCTTGTGAATGCTTGCAAGTTGCTTAAGGCACTTTCAAAGGAAAGTGATTTTCTCTGAAAGGACAGCATTTAGAAAGTGAAGCAACACTCCATTCACTTTGTACAGTGAATTGAAGTGTTGGAACAGACTGCTTTTCTTTCAGAGAAACGCTTGTGAGTTTTTTTGAATGCTTGAAAGTAGTTTAAGGCACTTTCAATGGAAAGTGATTTTCTCTGAAAGGACAGAATTTAGAAAGTGAGGCAACACTCCATTCACTTTGCACAGTGAATTGAAGTGTTGGAACAGACTGCTTCTCTTTCAGAGAAACGCATGTGTGTTTCCTGTGAATGCTAGAAAGTAGCTTAAGGCACTTTCAAAGGAAAGTGATTTTCTCTGAAAGGACAGCATTTAGAAAGTGAAGTAACATTCCATTCACTTCGCACAGTGAATTGAAGTGTTGGAACCGACTGCTTCTCTTTCAGAGAAATGCATGTGAGTTTCTGTTGAATAATTGTAAGTAGCTTAAGGCTCTTTCAAAGGAAAGTGATTTTCTCTGAAAGGACAGCATTTAGAAAGTAAAACAACACTCCATTCCCTTTGCGCAATGAATTGAAGTGTTGGAACAGACTGCTTCTCTTTCATAGAAACGCATTAGTGTTTCTTGTGAATGCTTGCAAGTAGCTTAAGGCACTTTCAAAGGAAAGTGATTTTCTCTGAAAGGACAGCATTTAGAAACTGATGCAACACTCCATTCACTTCGCACAGGGAATTGAAGTGTTGGAACAGATTGCTTCTCTTTCAGAGAAATGCATGTGAGTTTCTGTTGAATGCTTGTAAGTAGCTTAAGGCACATTCAAAGGAAAGGGATTTTCTCTAAAAGGAGAGCATTTAGAAACTGAAGCAACACTCCATTCACTTCGCACAGTGAATTGAAGTGTTGGAACAGACTGCTTCTCTTTCAGAGAAACGCATGTGAGTTTCTTCCTAATGCTTGCAAGTAGCTTAAGACACTTTCAAAGGAAAGTGATTTTCTCTGAAAGGACAGCATTTAGAAAGTGAAGCAACACTCCATTCACTTCGCACAGTGAATTGAAGTGTTGGAACAGATTGCTTCTCTTTCAGAGAAACACATGTGAGTTTCTGGTGAATGCTTGTAAGTAGCTCAAGGCTCTTTCAAAGGAAAGTGATTTTCTCTGAAAGGACAGCATTTAGAAAGTAAAGCAACACTCCATTCCCTTCGCGCAATGAATTGAAGTGTTGGAACAGACTGCTTCTCTTTCATAGAAACGCATTAGTGTTTCTTGTGAATGCTGGCAGGTAGCTTAAGGCACTTTCAAAGGAAAATGATTTTCTCTGAAAGGATAGCATTTAGAAAGTGAAGCAAGACTCCATTCACTTCGCACATTGAATTGAAGTGTTGGAACAGACTGCATCTCTTTCAGAGAAACGCATGTGAGTTTCTCTTGAATGCTTGTAAGTAGCTTAAGGCACTTTCAAAGGAAAGTGATTTTCTCTGAAAGGACAGCATTTAGAAAGTGAAGCAACACTCCATTCACTTCGCACAGTGAATTGAAGTGTTGGAACAGATTGCTTCTCTTTCAGAGAAACGCATGTGAGTTTCTTCCTAATGCTTGCAAGTAGCTTAAGGCACTTTCAAAGGAAAGTTATTTTCTCTGAAAGGACAGCATTTAGAAAGTGAAGCATCACTCCATTCACTTCGCACAGTGAATTGAAGTGTTGGAACAGACTGCTTCTCTTTCAGAGAAACGCATGTGGGTTTCTTCCTAATGCTTGCAAGTAGCTCAAGGCTCTTACAAAGGAAAGTGATTTTCTCTGAAAGGACAGCATTTAGAAAGTAAAGCAACACTCCATTCCCTTCGCGCAATGAATTGAAGAGTTGGAACAGACTGCTTCTCTTTCATAGAAACGCATTAGTGTTTCTTGTGAATGCTTTCAAGTAGCTTAAGGCACTTTCAAAGGAAAGTGATATTCTCTGAAAGGACATAATTTAGAAAGTGAAGCAACACTCCATTGACTTCGCACAGTGAGTTGAAGTGTTGGAACACAGTGCTTCTCTTTCAGAGAAACGCATGTGAGTTTCTGGTGAATGCTTGTAAGTAGCTTAAGGCACTTTCAAAGGAAAGTGATTTTCTCTGAAAGGACAGCATTTAGAAAGTGAAGCAACACTCCTTTCCTTTCGTGCAGTGAATTGAAGTGTTGGAACAGAGTGCTTCTCTTTCATAGAAACGCATTAGTGTTTCTTGTGAATGCTTGCAAGTTGCTTAAGGCACTTTCAAAGGAAAGTGATTTTCTCTGAAAGGACAGCATTTAGAAAGTGAAGTAACATTCCATTCACTTCGCACAGTGAATTGAAGTGTTGGATCCGACTGCTTCTCTTTCAGAGAAATGCATGTGAGTTTCTGTTGAATGCTTGTAAGTAGCTCAAGGCTCTTTCAAAGGAAAGTGATTTTCTCTGAAAGGACAGAATTTAGAAAGTGAAGTAACATTCCATTCATTTCGCACAGTGAATTGAAGTGTTGGAACCGCCTGCTTCTCTTTCAGAGAAATGCATGTGAGTTTCTGTTGAATGCTTTTAAGTAGCTCAAGGCTCTTTCAAAGGAAAGTGATTTTCTCTGAAAGGACAGCATTTAGAAAGTGAAGCAACACTCCATTCATTTCGAACAGTGATTTGAAGTGCTGGAACAGACTGCTTCTCTTTCAGAGAAACGCATGTGAGTTTCTGGTGAATGCTTGTAAGTAGCTTAAGGCACTTTCAAAGTAAAGTGATTTTCTCTGAAAGGACAGCATTTAGAAAGTAAAGCAACACTCCATTCACTTCGCACAGTGAATTGAAGTGTTGGAACAGACTGCTTCTCTTTCAGAGAAATGCATGTGAGTTTCTGTTGAATGCTTGTAAGCAGCTTAAGGCACTTTCAAAGGAAAGTGATTTTCTCTGAAAGGACAGCATTTAGAAAGTGAAGCAACACTCCATTCACTTCGCAGAGTGAATTGAAGTATTGGAACAGACTGCTTCTCTTTCAGAGAAACGCATGTGAGTTTCTGGTGAATGCTTGTAAGTCGCTTAAGGCACTTTCAAAGGAAAGTGATTTTCTCTGAAAGGACAGCATTTAGAAACTGAAGCAACACTCCATTCACTTCGCACAGTGAATTGAAGTGTTGGAACAGACTGCTTCTCTTTCAGAGAAACGCATGTGAGTTTTTTGTGAATGCTTGAAAGTAGCTTAAGGCACTTTCAAAGGAAAGTGATTTTCTCTGAAAGGACAGAATTTAGAAAGAGAAGCAACACTCCATTCACTTCGTGCAGTGAATTGAAGTGTTGGAACAGAGTGCTTCTCTTTCATATAAACGCATTAGTGTTTCTTGTGAATGCTTGCAAGTTGCTTAAGGCACTTTCAAAGTAAAGTGATTTTCTCTGAAAGGACAGCATTTAGAAAGTGAAGCAACACTCCATTCACTTCGCACATTGAATTGAAGTGTTGGAACAGACTGCTTCTCTTTCAGAGAAACGCATGTGAGTTTCTGTTGAATGCTTGTAAGTAGCTTAAGGCACTTTCAAAGGAAAGTGATTTTCTCTGAAAAGACAGCATTTAGAAAGTGAGGCAACACTCCATTCACTTCAAACAGTGAATTGAAGTGTTGGAACAGATTGCTTCTCTTTCAGAGAAACGCATGTGGGTTTCTTCCTAATGCTTGCAAGTAGCTTAAGGCACTTTCAAAGGAAAGTGATTTTCTCTGAAAGGACAGCATTTAGAAAGTGAAGCAACACTCCATTCACTTCGCACAGTAAATTGAAGTGTTGGAACAGACTGCTTCTCTTTCATAGAAACGCATGTGAGCTTCTTCCTAATGCTTGCAAGTAGCTTAAGGCACTTTCAAAGGAAAGTGATTTTCTCTGAAAGGACAGCATTTAGAAAGTGAAGCAACACTCCATTCACTTCGCAGAGTGAATTGAAGTGTTGGAACAGATTGCTTCTCTTTCAGATAAACGCATGTGAGTTTCTTGAGAATGCTTGCAAATTGCTTAAGGCACTTTGAAAGGAAAGTGATTTTCTCTGAAAGGAAAGCATTTAGAAACTGAAGCAACACTCCATTCCCTTCGCGCAATGAATTGAAGTGTTGGAACAGACTGCTTCTCTTTCAGAGAAACGCATGTGAGTTTCTGGTGAATGCTTGTAAGCAGCTTAAGGCACTTTCAAAGTAAAGTGATTTTCTCTGAAAGGACAGCATTTAGAAAGTGAAGCAACACTCCATTCACTTCGCACATTGAATTGAAGTGTTGGAACAGACTGCTTCTCTTTCAGAGAAACGCATGTGAGTTTCTGTTGAATGCTTGTAAGTAGCTTAAGGCACTTTCAAAGGAAAGTGATTTTCTCTGAAAAGACAGCATTTATAAAGTGAGGCAACACTCCATTCACTTCACACAGTGAATTGAAGTGTTGGAACAGATTGCTTCTGTTTCAGAGAAACGCATGTGAGTTTCTTCCTAATGCTTGCAAGTAGCTTAAGGTACTTTCAAAGGAAAGTGATTTTCTCTGAAAGGACAGCATTTAGAAAGTGAAGCAACACTCCATTCACTTCGCACAGTGAATTGAAGTGTTGGAACAGACTGCTTCTCTTTCATAGAAACGCATGTGAGTTTCTTCCTAATGCTTGCAAGTAGCTTAAGGCACTTTCAAAGGAAAGTGATTTTCTCTGAAAGGACAGCATTTAGAAAGTGAAGCAACACTCCATTCACTTCGCAGAGTGAATTGAAGTGTTGGAACAGATTGCTTCTCTTTCAGAGAAACGCATGTGAGTTTCTTGAGAATGCTTGCAAATTGCTTAAGGCACTTTGAAAGGAAAGTGATTTTCTCTGAAAGGAAAGCATTTAGAAACTGAAGCAACACTCCATTCCCTTCGCGCAATGAATTGAAGTGTTGGAACAGACTGCTTCTCTTTCAGAGAAACGCATGTGAGTTTCTGGTGAATGCTTGTAAGCAGCTTAAGGCACTTTCAAAGGAAAGTGATTTTCTCTGAAAGGACAGCATTTAGAGAGTGAAGCAACACTCCATTCCCTTCGTGAAGTGAATTGAAGTGTTGGAACAGAGTGCTTCTCTTTCATAGAAACGCATTAGTGTTTCTTGTGAATGCTTGCAAGTTGCTTAAGGCACTTTCAAAGGAAAGTGATTTTCTCTGAAAGGACATAATTTAGAAAGTGAAGAAACACTCCATTCACTTTGTACAGTGAATTGAAGTGTTGGAACAGACTGCTTC
This sequence comes from Myodes glareolus, assembly GCF_982192425.1. Taxonomy (NCBI): domain Eukaryota; kingdom Metazoa; phylum Chordata; class Mammalia; order Rodentia; family Cricetidae; genus Myodes; species Myodes glareolus. Next base: position 1,210,727 of record NW_028263217.1, read on the forward strand.
TCTTTCAGAGAAACACATGTGAGTTTTTTTGAATGCTTGAATAGTTTAAGGCACTTTCAATGGAAAGTGATTTTCTCTGAAAGGACAGAATTTAGAAAGTGAAGCAACACTCCATTCACTTCGCACAGTGAATTGAAGTGTTGGAACAGACTGCTTCTCTTTCAGAGAAACGCATGTGTGTTTCCTGTGATGCTAGAAAGTAGCTTAAGGCACTTTCAAAGGAAAGTGATTTTCTCTGAAAGTACAGCATTTAGAAAGTGAAGTAACATTCCATTCACTTCGCACAGTGAATTGAAGTGTTGGATCCGACTGCTTCTCTTTCAGAGAAATGCATGTGAGTTTCTGTTGAATGCTTGTAAGTAGCTCAAGGCTCTTTCAAAGGAAAGTGATTTTCTCTGAAAGGACAGAATTTAGAAAGTGAAGCAACACTCCATTCATTTCGAACAGTGATTTGAAGTGTTGGAACAGACTGCTTCTCTTTCAGAGAAACGCATGTGAGTTTCTGTTGAATGCTTGTAAGTAGCTTAAGGCACTTTCAAAGTAAAGTGATTTTCTCTGAAAGGACAGCATTTAGAAAGTGAAGCAACACTCCATTCACTTCGCACAGTGAATTGAAGTGTTGGAACAGACTGCTTCTCTTTCAGAGAAATGCATGTGAGTTTCTGTTGAATGCTTGTAAGCAGCTTAAGGCACTTTCAAAGGAAAGTGATTTTCTCTGAAAGGACAGCATTTAGAAAGTGAAACAACACTCCATTCACTTCGCAGAGTGAATTGAAGTATTGGAACAGTCTGCTTCTCTTTCAGAGAAACGCATGTGAGTTTCTGGTGAATGCTTGTAAGTAGCTTAAGGCACTTTCAAAGGAAAGTGATTTTCTCTGAAAGGACAGCATTTGGAAACTGAAGCAACACTCCATTCACTTCGCACAGTGAATTGAAGTGTTGGAACAGACTGTTTCTCTTTCAGAGAAACGCATGTGAGTTTTTTGTGAATGCGTGAAAGTAGCTTAAGGCACTTTCAAAGGAAAGTGATTTTCTCTGAAAGGACAGAATTTAGAAAGAGAAGCAACACTCCATTCACTTCGTGCAGTGAATTGAAGTGTTGGAACAGAGTGCTTCTCTTTCATATAAACGCATTAGTGTTTCTTGTGAATGCTTGCAAGTTGCTTAAGGCACTTTCAAAGTAAAGTGATTTTCTCTGAAAGGACAGCATTTAGAAAGTGAAGCAACACTCCATTCACTTCGCACATTGAATTAAAGTGTTGGAACAGACTGCTTCTCTTTCAGAGAAACGCATGTGAGTTTCTGTTGAATGCTTGTAAGTAGCTTAAGGCACTTTCAAAGGAAAGTGATTTTCTCTGAAAGGACAGCATTTAGAAAGTGAGGCAACACTCCATTCACTTCACACAGTGAATTGAAGTGTTGGAACAGATTGCTTCTCTTTCAGAGAAACGCATGTGAGTTTCTGGTGAATGCTTGCAAGTAGCTTAAGGCACTTTCAAAGGAAAGTGATTTTCTCTGAAAGGACAGCATTTAGAAAGTGATGCAACATTCCATTCACTTCGCACAGTGAATTGAAGTGTTGGAACAGACTGCTTCCTTTCATAGAAACGCATGTGAGTTTCTTCCTAATGCTTGCAAGTAGCTTAAGGCACTTTCAAAGGAAAGTGATTTTCTCTGAAAGGACAGCATTTAGAAAGTGAAGCAACACTCCATTCACTTCGCAGAGTGAATTGAAGTGTTGGAACAGATTGCTTCTCTTTCAGAGAAACGCATGTGAGTTTCTTGAGAATGCTTGCAAATTGCTTAAGGCACTTTCAAAGGAAAGTGATTTTCTCTGAAAGGACAGCATTTAGAAACTGAAGCAACACTCCATTCCCTTCGCGCAATGAATTGAAGTGTTGGAACAGACTGCTTCTCTTTCATAGAAACGCATTAGTGTTTCTTGGGAATGCTTGCAAGTAGCTTAAGGCACTTTCAAAGGAAAGTGATTTTCTCTGAAAGGACAGCATTTAGAAAGTGAAGCAACACTCCATTCACTTCGCACAGTGAATTGAAGTGTTGGAACAGACTGCTTCTCTTTCAGAGAAATGCATGTGAGTTTCTGTTGAATGTTTGTAAGTAGCTCAAGGCTCTTTCAAAGGAAAGTGATTTTCTCTGAAAGGACAGCATTTAGAAAGTAAAGCAACACTCCATTCCCTTCGCACAATGAATTGAAGTGTTGGAACAGAGTGCTTCTCTTTCATAGAAACGCATTAGTGTTTCTTGGGAATGCTTGCAAGTAGCTTAAGGCACTTTCAAAGGAAAGTGATTTTCTCTGAAAGGACAGCATTTAGAAACTGAAGCAACACTCCATTCACTTCGCACAGAGAATTGAAGTGTTGGAACAGATTGCTTCTCTTTCAGAGAAATGCTTGTGAGTTTCCGTTGAATGCTTGTAAGTAGCTTAAGGCACATTCAAAGGAAAGGGATTTTCTCTAAAAGGACAGCATTTAGAAAGTGAAGCAACACTCCATTCACTTCGCACAGTTAATTGAAGTATTGGAACAGACTGCTTCTCTTTCAGAGAAATGCATGAGAGTTTTTTGTGAATGCTTGAAAGTAGTTTAAGGCACTTTCAATGGAAAGTGATTTTCTCTGAAAGGACAGCATTTAGAAAGTGAGGCAACACTCCATTTACTTCGCACAGTGAATTGAAGTGTTGGAACAGACTGCTTCTGTTTCAGAGAAACGCATGTGAGTTTCTGGTGAATGCTTGTAAGTAGCTTAAGGCACTTAAAAGGAAAGTGATTTTCTCTGAAAGGACAGCATTTAGAAAGTGAAGCAACACTCCATTCCCTTCGTGCAGTGAATTGAAGTGTTGGAACAGAGTGCTTCTCTTTCATATAAACGCATTAGTGTTTCTTGTGAATGCTTGCAAGTTGCTTAAGGCACTTTCAAAGTAAAGTGATTTTCTCTGAAAGGACATAATTTAGAAAGTGAAGCAAAACTCCATTCACTTCGCACAGTGAAGTGAAGTGTTGGAACAGACTGCTTATCTTTCAGAGAAATGCATGTGAGTTTCTGTTGAATGCTTGCAATTTGATTAAGGCACTTTCAAAGGAAAGTGATTTTCTCTGAAAGGACAGCATTTAGAAAGTGAAGCAACACTCCATTCCCTTCGTGCAGTGAATTGAAGTGTTGGAACAGAGTGCTTCTCTTTCATAGAAACGCATTAGTGTTTCTTGTGAATGCTTGCAAGTTGCTTAAGGCACTTTCAAAGGAAAGTGATTTTCTCTGAAAGGACAGCATTTAGAAAGTGAAGCAACACTCCATTCACTTTGTACAGTGAATTGAAGTGTTGGAACAGACTGCTTCTCTTTCATAGAAACGCATGTGAGTTTCTGGTAAATCCTTGTAAGTAGCTTAGGGCACTTTCAAAGGAAAGTGATTTTCTCTGAAAAGACAGAATTTAGAAAGTGAAGCAACACTCCATTCACTTCGCACAGTGAATTGAAGTGTTGGAACAGACTGCTTCTCTTTCAGAGAAACGCATGTGGGTTTCTTCCTAATGCTTGCAAGTAGCTCAAGGCTCTTACAAAGGAAAGTGATTTTCTCTGAAAGGACAGCATTTAGAAAGTAAAGCAACACTCCATTCCCTTCGCGCAATGAATTGAAGAGTTGGAACAGACTGCTTCTCTTTCATAGAAACGCATTAGTGTTTCTTGTGAATGCTTTCAAGTAGCTTAAGGCACTTTCAAAGGAAAGTGATATTCTCTGAAAGGACATAATTTAGAAAGTGAAGCAACACTCCATTCACTTCGCACAGTGAGTTGAAGTGTTGGAACACAGTGCTTCTCTTTCAGAGAAACGCATGTGAGTTTCTGGTGAATGCTTGTAAGTAGCTTAAGGCACTTTCAAAGGAAAGTGATTTTCTCTGAAAGGACAGCATTTAGAAAGTGAAGCAACACTCCTTTCCTTTCGTGCAGTGAATTGAAGTGTTGGAACAGAGTGCTTCTCTTTCATAGAAACGCATTAGTGTTTCTTGTGAATGCTTGCAAGTTGCTTAAGGCACTTTCAAAGGAAAGTGATTTTCTCTGAAAGGACAGCATTTAGAAATTGAAGCAACACTCCATTCACTTTGTACAGTGAATTGAAGTGTTGGAACAGACTGCTTTTCTTTCAGAGAAACGCTTGTGAGTTTTTTTGAATGCTTGAAAGTAGTTTAAGGCACTTTCAATGGAAAGTGATTTTCTCTGAAAGGACAGAATTTAGAAAGTGAGGCAACACTCCATTCACTTTGCACAGTGAATTGAAGTGTTGGAACAGACTGCTTCTCTTTCAGAGAAACGCATGTGTGTTTCCTGTGAATGCTAGAAAGTAGCTTAAGGCACTTTCAAAGGAAAGTGATTTTCTCTGAAAGGACAGCATTTAGAAAGTGAAGTAACATTCCATTCACTTCGCACAGTGAATTGAAGTGTTGGAACCGACTGCTTCTCTTTCAGAGAAATGCATGTGAGTTTCTGTTGAATAATTGTAAGTAGCTTAAGGCTCTTTCAAAGGAAAGTGATTTTCTCTGAAAGGACAGCATTTAGAAAGTAAAACAACACTCCATTCCCTTTGCGCAATGAATTGAAGTGTTGGAACAGACTGCTTCTCTTTCATAGAAACGCATTAGTGTTTCTTGTGAATGCTTGCAAGTAGCTTAAGGCACTTTCAAAGGAAAGTGATTTTCTCTGAAAGGACAGCATTTAGAAACTGATGCAACACTCCATTCACTTCGCACAGGGAATTGAAGTGTTGGAACAGATTGCTTCTCTTTCAGAGAAATGCATGTGAGTTTCTGTTGAATGCTTGTAAGTAGCTTAAGGCACATTCAAAGGAAAGGGATTTTCTCTAAAAGGAGAGCATTTAGAAACTGAAGCAACACTCCATTCACTTCGCACAGTGAATTGAAGTGTTGGAACAGACTGCTTCTCTTTCAGAGAAACGCATGTGAGTTTCTTCCTAATGCTTGCAAGTAGCTTAAGACACTTTCAAAGGAAAGTGATTTTCTCTGAAAGGACAGCATTTAGAAAGTGAAGCAACACTCCATTCACTTCGCACAGTGAATTGAAGTGTTGGAACAGATTGCTTCTCTTTCAGAGAAACACATGTGAGTTTCTGGTGAATGCTTGTAAGTAGCTCAAGGCTCTTTCAAAGGAAAGTGATTTTCTCTGAAAGGACAGCATTTAGAAAGTAAAGCAACACTCCATTCCCTTCGCGCAATGAATTGAAGTGTTGGAACAGACTGCTTCTCTTTCATAGAAACGCATTAGTGTTTCTTGTGAATGCTGGCAGGTAGCTTAAGGCACTTTCAAAGGAAAATGATTTTCTCTGAAAGGATAGCATTTAGAAAGTGAAGCAAGACTCCATTCACTTCGCACATTGAATTGAAGTGTTGGAACAGACTGCATCTCTTTCAGAGAAACGCATGTGAGTTTCTCTTGAATGCTTGTAAGTAGCTTAAGGCACTTTCAAAGGAAAGTGATTTTCTCTGAAAGGACAGCATTTAGAAAGTGAAGCAACACTCCATTCACTTCGCACAGTGAATTGAAGTGTTGGAACAGATTGCTTCTCTTTCAGAGAAACGCATGTGAGTTTCTTCCTAATGCTTGCAAGTAGCTTAAGGCACTTTCAAAGGAAAGTTATTTTCTCTGAAAGGACAGCATTTAGAAAGTGAAGCATCACTCCATTCACTTCGCACAGTGAATTGAAGTGTTGGAACAGACTGCTTCTCTTTCAGAGAAACGCATGTGGGTTTCTTCCTAATGCTTGCAAGTAGCTCAAGGCTCTTACAAAGGAAAGTGATTTTCTCTGAAAGGACAGCATTTAGAAAGTAAAGCAACACTCCATTCCCTTCGCGCAATGAATTGAAGAGTTGGAACAGACTGCTTCTCTTTCATAGAAACGCATTAGTGTTTCTTGTGAATGCTTTCAAGTAGCTTAAGGCACTTTCAAAGGAAAGTGATATTCTCTGAAAGGACATAATTTAGAAAGTGAAGCAACACTCCATTCACTTCGCACAGTGAGTTGAAGTGTTGGAACACAGTGCTTCTCTTTCAGAGAAACGCATGTGAGTTTCTGGTGAATGCTTGTAAGTAGCTTAAGGCACTTTCAAAGGAAAGTGATTTTCTCTGAAAGGACAGCATTTAGAAAGTGAAGCAACACTCCTTTCCTTTCGTGCAGTGAATTGAAGTGTTGGAACAGAGTGCTTCTCTTTCATAGAAACGCATTAGTGTTTCTTGTGAATGCTTGCAAGTTGCTTAAGGCACTTTCAAAGGAAAGTGATTTTCTCTGAAAGGACAGCATTTAGAAAGTGAAGCAACACTCCATTCACTTTGTACAGTGAATTGAAGTGTTGGAACAGACTGCTTTTCTTTCAGAGAAATGCTTGTGAGTTTTTTTGAATGCTTGAAAGTAGTTTAAGGCACTTTCAATGGAAAGTGATTTTCTCTGAAAGGACAGAATTTAGAAAGTGAGGCAACACTCCATTCACTTTGCACAGTGAATTGAAGTGTTGGAACAGACTGCTTCTCTTTCAGAGAAACGCATGTGTGTTTCCTGTGAATGCTAGAAAGTAGCTTAAGGCACTTTCAAAGGAAAGTGATTTTCTCTGAAAGGACAGCATTTAGAAAGTGAAGTAACATTCCATTCACTTCGCACAGTGAATTGAAGTGTTGGAACCGACTGCTTCTCTTTCAGAGAAATGCATGTGAGTTTCTGTTGAATGCTTGTAAGTAGCTTAAGGCTCTTTCAAAGGAAAGTGATTTTCTCTGAAAGGACAGCATTTAGAAAGTAAAGCAACACTCCATTCCCTTTGCGCAATGAATTGAAGTGTTGGAACAGACTGCTTCTCTTTCATAGAAACGCATTAGTGTTTCTTGTGAATGCTTGCAAGTAGCTTAAGGCACTTTCAAAGGAAAGTGATTTTCTCTGAAAGGACAGCATTTAGAAACTGATGCAACACTCCATTCACTTCGCACAGGGAATTGAAGTGTTGGAACAGATTGCTTCTCTTTCAGAGAAATGCATGTGAGTTTCTGTTGAATGCTTGTAAGTAGCTTAAGGCACATTCAAAGGAAAGGGATTTTCTCTAAAAGGAGAGCATTTAGAAACTGAAGCAACACTCCATTCACTTCGCACAGTGAATTGAAGTGTTGGAACAGACTGCTTCTCTTTCAGAGAAACGCATGTGAGTTTCTTCCTAATGCTTGCAAGTAGCTTAAGACACTTTCAAAGGAAAGTGATTTTCTCTGAAAGGACAGCATTTAGAAAGTGAAGCAACACTCCATTCACTTCGCACAGTGAATTGAAGTGTTGGAACAGATTGCTTCTCTTTCAGAGAAACACATGTGAGTTTCTGGTGAATGCTTGTAAGTAGCTCAAGGCTCTTTCAAAGGAAAGTGATTTTCTCTGAAAGGACAGCATTTAGAAAGTAAAGCAACACTCCATTCCCTTCGCGCAATGAATTGAAGTGTTGGAACAGACTGCTTCTCTTTCATAGAAACGCATTAGTGTTTCTTGTGAATGCTGGCAGGTAGCTTAAGGCACTTTCAAAGGAAAGTGATTTTCTCTGAAAGGATAGCATTTAGAAAGTGAAGCAAGACTCCATTCACTTCGCACATTGAATTGAAGTGTTGGAACAGACTGCATCTATTTCAGAGAAACGCATGTGAGTTTCTCTTGAATGCTTGTAAGTAGCTTAAGGCACTTTCAAAGGAAAGTGATTTTCTCTGAAAGGACAGCATTTAGAAAGTGAAGCAACACTCCATTCACTTCGCACAGTGAATTGAAGTGTTGGAACAGATTGCTTCTCTTTCAGAGAAACGCATGTGAGTTTCTTCCTAATGCTTGCAAGTAGCTTAAGGCACTTTCAAAGGAAAGTTATTTTCTCTGAAAGGACAGCATTTAGAAAGTGAAGCATCACTCCATTCACTTCGCACAGTGAATTGAAGTGTTGGAACAGACTGCTTCTCTTTCAGAGAAACACATGTGAGTTTCTTCCTAATGCTTGCAAGTAGCTTAAGGCACTTTCAAAGTAAAGTGATTTTCTCTGAAAGGACAGCATTTAGAAAGTGAAGCAACACTCCATTCACTTCGCACAGTGAATTGAAGTGTTGGAACAGACTGCTTCTCTTTCAGAGAAACGCATGTGAGTTTCTGGGGAATGCTTGTAAGTAGCTTAAGGCTCTTTCAAAGGAAAGTGACTTTCTCTGAAAGGACAGCATTTAGAAAGTGAAGCAACACTCCATTCACTTCGCAGAGTGAATTGAAGTGTTGGAACAGACTGCTTCTCTTTCAGAGAAATGCATGTGAGTTTCTGTTGAATGCTTGTAAGTAGCTTAAGGCACTTTCAAAGGAAAGTGATTTTCTCTGAAAGGACAGCATTTAGAAAGTGAAGCAACACTCCATTCACTTCGCAGAGTGAATTGAAGTATTGGAACAGACTGCTTCTCTTTCAGCGAAATGCATGTGAGCTTCTGTTGAATGCTTGTAAGAAGCTTAAGGCACTTTCAAAGGAAAGTGATTTTCTCTGAAAGGACAGCATTTAGAAAGAGAAGCAACACTCCATTTACTTCGCACATTGAATTGAAGTGTTTTAACAGACTGCTTCTCTTTCAGAGAAACGCATGTGAGTTTCTGGTGAATGCTTGTAAGTAGCTTAAGGCACTTTCATAGGAAAGTGATTTTCTCTGAAAGGACAGCATTTAGAAAGTGAAGCAACACTCCATTCCCTTCGTGCAGTGAATTGAAGTGTTGGAACAGAGTGCTTCTCTTTCATAGAAACGCATGTGAGTTTCTGGTGAATGCTTGTAAGTAGCTTAGGGCACTTTCAAAGGAAAGTGATTTTCTCTGAAAAGACAGAATTTAGAAACTGAAGCAACACTCCATTCACTTCGCACAGTGAATTGAAGTGTTGGAACAGACTGCTTCTCTTTCAGAGAAACGCATGTGTGTTTCCTGTGAATGCAAGAAAGTAGCTTAAGGCACTTTCAAAGGAAAGTGATTTTCTCTGAAAGGACAGCATTTAGAAAGTGAAGTAACATTCCATTCACTTCGCACAGTGAATTGAAGTGTTGGAACCGACTGCTTCTCTTTCAGAGAAATGCATGTGAGTTTCTGTTGAATGCTTGTAAGTAGCTCAAGGCTCTTTCAAAGGAAAGTGATTTTCTCTGAAAGGACATCATTTAGAAAGTAAAGCAACACTCCATTCCCTTCGCGAAATGAATTGAAGTGTTGGAACAGACTGCTTCTCTTTCATAGAAACGCATTAGTGTTTCTTGTGAATGCTTGCAAGTAGCTTAAGGCACTTTCAAAGGAAAGTGATTTTCTCTGAAAGGACAGCATTTAGAAAGTGAAGCAACACTCCATTCACTTCGCACAGTGAATTGAAGTGTTGGAACAGACTGCTTCTCTTTCAGAGAAATGCATGTGAGTTTCTGTTGAATGCTTGTAAGTAGCTTAAGGCACATTCAAAGGAAAGGGATTTTCTCTAAAAGGACAGCATTTAGAAAGTGAAGCAACACTCCATTCACTTCGCACAGTGAATTGAAGTGTTGGAACAGACTGCTTCTCTTTCAGAGAAACGCATGTGAGTTTCTTCCTAATGCTTGCAAGTAGCTTAAGGCACTTTCAAAGGAAAGTGATTTTCTCTGAAAGGACAGCATTTAGAAAGTGAAGCAACACTCCATTCACTTCGCACAGTGAATTGAAGTGTTGGAACAGACTGCTTCTCTTTCATAGAAACGCATGTGAGTTTCTTGTGAATGCTTGTAAGTAGCTTAGGGCACTTTCAAAGGAAAGTGATTTTCTCTGAAAGGACAGCATTTAGAAAGTGAAGCAACACTCCATTCACTTCGCACAATGAATTGAAGTGGTGGAACAGACTGCTTCTCTTTTAGAGAAACGCATATGAGTTTCTTCCTAATGCTTGCAAGTAGCTTAAGGCACTTTCAAAGGAAAATGATTTTCTCTGAAAGGACAGCATTTAGAAAGTGAAGCAACACTCCATTCATTTCGAACAGTGAATTGAAGTGTTGGAACAGACTGCTTCTCTTTCAGAGAAACGCATGTGAGTTTCTGGTGAATGCTTGTAAGTAGCTTAAGGCACTTTCAAAGGAAAGTGATTTTCTTTGAAAGGACAGCATTTAGAAAGTGAAGCAACACTCCATTCACTTCGCACAGTGAATTGAAGTGCTGGAACAGACTGCTTCTCTTTCAGAGAAACGCATGTGAGTTTCTTGTGAATACTTGCAAGTTGCTTAAGGCACTTTCAAAGGAAAGTGATTTTCTCTGAAAGGACAGCATTTAGAAACTGAAGCAACACTCCAATCACTTCTCACAGTGAATTGAAGTGTTCGAACAGACTGCTTCTCTTTCAGAGAAATGCATGTGAGTTTCTGGTGAATGCTTGTAAGTAGCTTATGGCACTTTCAAAGGAAAGTGATTTTCTCTGAAAGGACAGCATTTAGAAAGTAAATCAACACTCCATTCCCTTCGCGCAATGAATTGAAGTGTTGGAACAGACTGCTTCTCTTTCATAGAAACGCATTAGTGTTTCTTGTGAATGCTTGCAAGTAGCTTAAGGCACTTTCAAAGGAAAGTGATTTTCTCCGAAAGGACAGCATTTAGAAAGTGAAGCAACACTCCATTCACTTCGCACATTGAATTGAAGTGTTGGAACAGACTGCTTCTCTTTCAGAGAAACGCATGTGAGTTTCTGTTGAATGCTTGTAAGTAGCTTAAGGCACTTTCAAAGGAAAGTGATTTTCTCTGAAAGGACAGCATTTTGAAAGTGAGGCAACACTCCATTCACTTCACACAGTGAATTGAAGTGTTGGAACAGATTGCTTCTCTTTCAGAGAAACGCATGTGAGTTTCTTCCTAATGCTTGCAAGTAGCTTAAGGCACTTTCAAAGGAAAGTGATTTTCTCTGAAAGGACAGCATTTAGAAAGTGAAGCAACACTCCATTCATTTCGAACAGTGATTTGAAGTGTTGGAACAGACTGCTTCTCTTTCAGAGAAACGCATGTGACTTTCTGGTAAATGCTTGTAAGTAGCTTAGGGCACTTTCAAAGGAAAGTGATTTTCTCTGAAAAGACAGAATTTAGAAAGTGAAGCAACACTCCATTCACTTCGCACAGTGAATTGAAGTGTTGGAACAGACTGCTTCTCTTTCAGAGAAACGCATGTGTGTTTCTGGTGAATGCTTGTAAGTAGCTTAAGGCACTTTCAAAGGAAAGTGATTTTCTCTGAAAGGACAGCATTTAGAAAGAGAAGCAACACTCCATTTACTTCGCACATTGAATTGAAGTGTTTTAACAGACTGCTTCTCTTTCAGAGAAACGCATGTGAGTTTCTGTTGAATGCTTGTAAGTAGCTTAAGGCACTTTCAAAGGAAAGTGATTTTCTCTGAAAGGACAGCATTTAGAAAGTGAAGCAACACTCCATTCCCTTCGTGCAGTGAATTGAAGTGTTGGAACAGAGTGCTTCTCTTTCATAGAAACGCATTAGTGTTTCTTGTGAATGCTTGCAAGTTGCTTAAGGCACTTTCAAAGGAAAGTGATTTTCTCTGAAAGGACAGCATTTAGAAAGTGAAGCAACACTCCATTCACTTTGTACAGTGAATTGAAGTGTTGGAACAGACTGCTTCTCTTTCATAGAAACGCATGTGAGTTTCTGGTGAATGCTTGTAAGTAGCTTAGGGCACTTTCAAAGGAAAGTGATTTTCTCTGAAAAGACAGAATTTAGAAAGTGAAGCAACACTCCATTCACTTCGCACAATGAATTGAAGTGTTGGAACAGACTGCTTCTCTTTCAGAGAAACGCATGTGTGTTTCCTGTGAATGCAAGAAAGTAGCTTAAGGCACTTTCAAAGGAAAGTGATTTTCTCTGAAAGGACAGCATTTAGAAAGTGAAGTAACATTCCATTCACTTCGCACAGTGAATTGAAGTGTTGGAACCGACTGCTTCTCTTTCAGAAAAATGCATGTGAGTTTCTGTTGAATGCTTGTAAGTAGCTCAAGGCTCTTTCAAAGGAAAGTGATTTTCTCTGAAAGGACATCATTTAGAAAGTAAAGCAACACTCCATTCCCTTCGCGCAATGAATTGAAGTGTTGGAACAGACTGCTTCTCTTTCATAGAAACGCATTAGTGTTTCTTGTGAATGCTTGCAAGTAGCTTAAGGCACTTTCAAAGGAAAGTGATTTTCTCTGAAAGGACAGCATTTAGAAAGTGAAGCAACACTCCATTCACTTCGCACAGTGAATTGAAGTGTTGGAACAGACTGCTTCTCTTTCAGAGAAATGCATGTGAGTTTCTGTTGAATGCTTGTAAGTAGCTTAAGGCACATTCAAAGGAAAGGGATTTTCTCTAAAAGGACAGCATTTAGAAAGTGAAGCAACACTCCATTCACTTCGCACAGTGAATTGAAGTGTTGGAACAGACTGCTTCTCTTTCAGAGAAACGCATGTGAGTTTCTTCCTAATGCTTGCAAGTAGCTTAAGGCACTTTCAAAGGAAAATGATTTTCTCTGAAAGGACAGCATTTAGAAAGTGAAGCAACACTCCATTCATTTCGAACAGTGAATTGAAGTGTTGGAACAGACTGCTTCTCTTTCAGAGAAACGCATGTGAGTTTCTGGTGAATGCTTGTAAGTAGCTTAAGGCACTTTCAAAGGAAAGTGATTTTCTTTGAAAGGACAGCATTTAGAAAGTGAAGCAACACTCCATTCACTTCGCACAGTGAATTGAAGTGCTGGAACAGACTGCTTCTCTTTCAGAGAAACGCATGTGAGTTTCTTGTGAATACTTGCAAGTTGCTTAAGGCACTTTCAAAGGAAAGTGATTTTCTCTGAAAGGACAGCATTTAGAAACTGAAGCAACACTCCAATCACTTCTCACAGTGAATTGAAGTGTTCGAACAGACTGCTTCTCTTTCAGAGAAATGCATGTGAGTTTCTGGTGAATGCTTGTAAGTAGCTTATGGCACTTTCAAAGGAAAGTGATTTTCTCTGAAAGGACAGCATTTAGAAAGTAAATCAACACTCCATTCCCTTCGCGCAATGAATTGAAGTGTTGGAACAGACTGCTTCTCTTTCATAGAAACGCATTAGTGTTTCTTGTGAATGCTTGCAAGTAGCTTAAGGCACTTTCAAAGGAAAGTGATTTTCTCCGAAAGGACAGCATTTAGAAAGTGAAGCAACACTCCATTCACTTCGCACATTGAATTGAAGTGTTGGAACAGACTGCTTCTCTTTCAGAGAAACGCATGTGAGTTTCTGTTGAATGCTTGTAAGTAGCTTAAGGCACTTTCAAAGGAAAGTGATTTTCTCTGAAAGGACAGCATTTTGAAAGTGAGGCAACACTCCATTCACTTCACACAGTGAATTGAAGTGTTGGAACAGATTGCTTCTCTTTCAGAGAAACGCATGTGAGTTTCTTCCTAATGCTTGCAAGTAGCTTAAGGCACTTTCAAAGGAAAGTGATTTTCTCTGAAAGGACAGCATTTAGAAAGTGAAGCAACACTCCATTCATTTCGAACAGTGATTTGAAGTGTTGGAACAGACTGCTTCTCTTTCAGAGAAACGCATGTGACTTTCTGGTAAATGCTTGTAAGTAGCTTAGGGCACTTTCAAAGGAAAGTGATTTTCTCTGAAAAGACAGAATTTAGAAAGTGAAGCAACACTCCATTCACTTCGCACAGTGAATTGAAGTGTTGGAACAGACTGCTTCTCTTTCAGAGAAACGCATGTGTGTTTCTGGTGAATGCTTGTAAGTAGCTTAAGGCACTTTCAAAGGAAAGTGATTTTCTCTGAAAGGACAGCATTTAGAAAGAGAAGCAACACTCCATTTACTTCGCACATTGAATTGAAGTGTTTTAACAGACTGCTTCTCTTTCAGAGAAACGCATGTGAGTTTCTGTTGAATGCTTGTAAGTAGCTTAAGGCACTTTCAAAGGAAAGTGATTTTCTCTGAAAGGACAGCATTTAGAAAGTGAAGCAACACTCCATTCCCTTCGTGCAGTGAATTGAAGTGTTGGAACAGAGTGCTTCTCTTTCATAGAAACGCATTAGTGTTTCTTGTGAATGCTTGCAAGTTGCTTAAGGCACTTTCAAAGGAAAGTGATTTTCTCTGAAAGGACAGCATTTAGAAAGTGAAGCAACACTCCATTCACTTTGTACAGTGAATTGAAGTGTTGGAACAGACTGCTTCTCTTTCATAGAAACGCATGTGAGTTTCTGGTGAATGCTTGTAAGTAGCTTAGGGCACTTTCAAAGGAAAGTGATTTTCTCTGAAAAGACAGAATTTAGAAAGTGAAGCAACACTCCATTCACTTCGCACAATGAATTGAAGTGTTGGAACAGACTGCTTCTCTTTCAGAGAAACGCATGTGTGTTTCCTGTGAATGCAAGAAAGTAGCTTAAGGCACTTTCAAAGGAAAGTGATTTTCTCTGAAAGGACAGCATTTAGAAAGTGAAGTAACATTCCATTCACTTCGCACAGTGAATTGAAGTGTTGGAACCGACTGCTTCTCTTTCAGAAAAATGCATGTGAGTTTCTGTTGAATGCTTGTAAGTAGCTCAAGGCTCTTTCAAAGGAAAGTGATTTTCTCTGAAAGGACATCATTTAGAAAGTAAAGCAACACTCCATTCCCTTCGCGCAATGAATTGAAGTGTTGGAACAGACTGCTTCTCTTTCATAGAAACGCATTAGTGTTTCTTGTGAATGCTTGCAAGTAGCTTAAGGCACTTTCAAAGGAAAGTGATTTTCTCTGAAAGGACAGCATTTAGAAAGTGAAGCAACACTCCATTCACTTCGCACAGTGAATTGAAGTGTTGGAACAGACTGCTTCTCTTTCAGAGAAATGCATGTGAGTTTCTGTTGAATGCTTGTAAGTAGCTTAAGGCACATTCAAAGGAAAGGGATTTTCTCTAAAAGGACAGCATTTAGAAAGTGAAGCAACACTCCATTCACTTCGCACAGTGAATTGAAGTGTTGGAACAGACTGCTTCTCTTTCAGAGAAACGCATGTGAGTTTCTTCCTAATGCTTGCAAGTAGCTTAAGGCACTTTCAAAGGAAAGTGATTTTCTCTGAAAGGACAGCATTTAGAAAGTGAAGCAACACTCCATTCACTTTGTAGAGTGAATTGAAGTGTTGGAACAGACTGCTTCTCTTTCATAGAAACGCATGTGAGTTTCTGGTGAATGCTTGTAAGTAGCTTAGGGCACTTTCAAAGGAAAGTGATTTTCTCTGAAAAGACAGAATTTAGAAAGTGAAGCAACACTCCATTCACTTCGCACAATGAATTGAAGTGTTGGAACAGACTGCTTCTCTTTCAGAGAAACGCATGTGTGTGTCCTGTGAATGCAAGAAAGTAGCTTAAGGCACTTTCAAAGGAAAGTGATTTTCTCTGAAAGGACAGCATTTAGAAAGTGAAGTAACATTCCATTCACTTCGCACAGTGAATTGAAGTGTTGGAACCGACTGCTTCTCTTTCAGAAAAATGCATGTGAGTTTCTGTTGAATGCTTGTAAGTAGCTCAAGGCTCTTTCAAAGGAAAGTGATTTTCTCTGAAAGGACATCATTTAGAAAGTAAAGCAACACTCCATTCCCTTCGCGCAATGAATTGAAGTGTTGGAACAGACTGCTTCTCTTTCATAGAAACGCATTAGTGTTTCTTGTGAATGCTTGCAAGTAGCTTAAGGCACTTTCAAAGGAAAGTGATTTTCTCTGAAAGGACAGCATTTAGAAAGTGAAGCAACACTCCATTCACTTCGCACAGTGAATTGAAGTGTTGGAACAGACTGCTTCTCTTTCAGAGAAATGCATGTGAGTTTCTGTTGAATGCTTGTAAGTAGCTTAAGGCACATTCAAAGGAAAGGGATTTTCTCTAAAAGGACAGCATTTAGAAAGTGAAGCAACACTCCATTCACTTCGCACAGTGAATTGAAGTGTTGGAACAGACTGCTTCTCTTTCAGAGAAACGCATGTGAGTTTCTTCCTAATGCTTGCAAGTAGCTTAAGGCACTTTCAAAGGAAAGTGATTTTCTCTGAAAGGACAGCATTTAGAAAGTGAAGCAACACTCCATTCATTTCGAACAGTGAATTGAAGTGTTGGAACAGACTGCTTCTCTTTCAGAGAAACGCATGTGAATTTCTGGTGAATGCTTGTACGTAGCTTAAGGCACTTTCAAAGGAAAGTGATTTTCTTTGAAAGGACAGCATTTAGAAAGTGAAGCAACACTCCATTCACTTCGCACAGTGAATTGAAGTGTTGGAACAGACTGCTTCTCTTTCATAGAAACGCATGTGAGTTTCTGGTGAATACTTGCAAGTTGCTTAAGGCACTTTCAAAGGAAAGTGATTTTCTCTGAAAGGACAGCATTTAGAAACTGAAGCAACACTCCATTCACTTCTCACAGTGAATTGAAGTGTTGGAACAGACTGCTTCTGTTTCAGAGAAATGCATGTGAGTTTCTGGTGAATGCTTGTAAGTAGCTTATGGCACTTTCAAAGGAAAGTGATTTTCTCTGAAAGGATAGCATTTAGAAAGTAAATCAACACTCCATTCCCTTCGCGCAATGAATTGAAGTGTTGGAACAGACTGCTTCTCTTTCATAGAAACGCATTAGTGTTTCTTGTGAATGCTTGCAAGTAGCTTAAGGCACTTTCAAAGGAAAGTGATTTTCTCCGAAAGGACAGCATTTAGAAAGTGAAGCAACACTCCATTCACTTCGCACAATGAATTGAAGTGGTGGAACAGACTGCTTCTCTTTCAGAGAAACGCATATGAGTTTCTTCCTAATGCTTGCAAGTAGCTTAAGGCACTTTCAAAGGAAAATGATTTTTTCTGAAAGGACAGCATTTAGAAAGTGAAGCAACACTCCATTCATTTCGAACAGTGAATTGAAGTGTTGGAACAGACTGCTTCTCTTTCAGAGAAACGCATGTGAGTTTCTGGTGAATGCTTGTAAGTAGCTTAAGGCACTTTCAAAGGAAAGTGATTTTCTTTGAAAGGACAGCATTTAGAAAGTGAAGCAACACTCCATTCACTTCGCACAGTGAATTGAAGTGCTGGAACAGACTGCTTCTCTTTCAGAGAAACGCATGTGAGTTTCTTGTGAATACTTGCAAGTTGCTTAAGGCACTTTCAAAGGAAAGTGATTTTCTCTGAAAGGACAGCATTTAGAAACTGAAGCAACACTCCAATCACTTCTCACAGTGAATTGAAGTGTTCGAACAGACTGCTTCTCTTTCAGAGAAATGCATGTGAGTTTCTGGTGAATGCTTGTAAGTAGCTTATGGCACTTTCAAAGGAAAGTGATTTTCTCTGAAAGGACAGCATTTAGAAAGTAAATCAACACTCCATTCCCTTCGCGCAATGAATTGAAGTGTTGGAACAGACTGCTTCTCTTTCATAGAAACGCATTAGTGTTTCTTGTGAATGCTTGCAAGTAGCTTAAGGCACTTTCAAAGGAAAGTGATTTTCTCCGAAAGGACAGCATTTAGAAAGTGAAGCAACACTCCATTCACTTCGCACATTGAATTGAAGTGTTGTAACAGACTGCTTCTCTTTCAGAGAAACGCATGTGAGTTTCTGTTGAATGCTTGTAAGTAGCTTAAGGCACTTTCAAAGGAAAGTGATTTTCTCTGAAAGGACAGCATTTTGAAAGTGAGGCAACACTCCATTCACTTCACACAGTGAATTGAAGTGTTGGAACAGATTGCTTCTCTTTCAGAGAAACGCATGTGAGTTTCTTCCTAATGCTTGCAAGTAGCTTAAGGCACTTTCAAAGGAAAGTGATTTTCTCTGAAAGGACAGCATTTAGAAAGTGAAGCAACACTCCATTCACTTCGCACAGTGAATTGAAGTGTTGGAACAGACTGCTTCTCTTTCAGAGAAACGCATGTGAATTTCTGGTGAATGCTTGTACGTAGCTTAAGGCACTTTCAAAGGAAAGTGATTTTCTTTGAAAGGACAGCATTTAGAAAGTGAAGCAACATTCCATTCACTTCGCACAGTGAATTGAAGTGTTGGAACAGACTGCTTCTCTTTCATAGAAACGCATGTGAGTTTCTGGTGAATACTTGCAAGTTGCTTAAGGCACTTTCAAAGGAAAGTGATTTTCTCTGAAAGGACAGCATTTAGAAACTGAAGCAACACTCCATTCACTTCTCACAGTGAATTGAAGTGTTGGAACAGACTGCTTCTGTTTCAGAGAAATGCATGTGAGTTTCTGGTGAATGCTTGTAAGTAGCTTATGGCACTTTCAAAGGAAAGTGATTTTCTCTGAAAGGATAGCATTTAGAAAGTAAATCAACACTCCATTCCCTTCGCGCAATGAATTGAAGTGTTGGAACAGACTGCTTCTCTTTCATAGAAACGCATTAGTGTTTCTTGTGAATGCTTGCAAGTAGCTTAAGGCACTTTCAAAGGAAAGTGATTTTCTCCGAAAGGACAGCATTTAGAAAGTGAAGCAACACTCCATTCACTTCGCACAATGAATTGAAGTGGTGGAACAGACTGCTTCTCTTTCAGAGAAACGCATATGAGTTTCTTCCTAATGCTTGCAAGTAGCTTAAGGCACTTTCAAAGGAAAATGATTTTCTCTGAAAGGACAGCATTTAGAAAGTGAAGCAACACTCCATTCATTTCGAACAGTGAATTGAAGTGTTGGAACAGACTGCTTCTCTTTCAGAGAAACGCATGTGAGTTTCTGGTGAATGCTTGTAAGTAGCTTAAGGCACTTTCAAAGGAAAGTGATTTTCTTTGAAAGGACAGCATTTAGAAAGTGAAGCAACACTCCATTCACTTCGCACAGTGAATTGAAGTGCTGGAACAGACTGCTTCTCTTTCAGAGAAACGCATGTGAGTTTCTTGTGAATACTTGCAAGTTGCTTAAGGCACTTTCAAAGGAAAGTGATTTTCTCTGAAAGGACAGCATTTAGAAAGAGAAGCAACACTCCATTTACTTCGCACATTGAATTGAAGTGTTTTAACAGACTGCTTCTCTTTCAGAGAAACGCATGTGAGTTTCTGTTGAATGCTTGTAAGTAGCTTAAGGCACTTTCAAAGGAAAGTGATTTTCTCTGAAAGGACAGCATTTAGAAAGTGAAGCAACACTCCATTCCCTTCGTGCAGTGAATTGAAGTGTTGGAACAGAGTGCTTCTCTTTCATAGAAACGCATTAGTGTTTCTTGTGAATGCTTGCAAGTTGCTTAAGGCACTTTCAAAGGAAAGTGATTTTCTCTGAAAGGACAGCATTTAGAAAGTGAAGCAACACTCCATTCACTTTGTACAGTGAATTGAAGTGTTGGAACAGACTGCTTCTCTTTCATAGAAACGCATGTGAGTTTCTGGTGAATGCTTGTAAGTAGCTTAGGGCACTTTCAAAGGAAAGTGATTTTCTCTGAAAAGACAGAATTTAGAAAGTGAAGCAACACTCCATTCACTTCGCACAATGAATTGAAGTGTTGGAACAGACTGCTTCTCTTTCAGAGAAACGCATGTGTGTTTCCTGTGAATGCAAGAAAGTAGCTTAAGGCACTTTCAAAGGAAAGTGATTTTCTCTGAAAGGACAGCATTTAGAAAGTGAAGTAACATTCCATTCACTTCGCACAGTGAATTGAAGTGTTGGAACCGACTGCTTCTCTTTCAGAAAAATGCATGTGAGTTTCTGTTGAATGCTTGTAAGTAGCTCAAGGCTCTTTCAAAGGAAAGTGATTTTCTCTGAAAGGACATCATTTAGAAAGTAAAGCAACACTCCATTCCCTTCGCGCAATGAATTGAAGTGTTGGAACAGACTGCTTCTCTTTCATAGAAACGCATTAGTGTTTCTTGTGAATGCTTGCAAGTAGCTTAAGGCACTTTCAAAGGAAAGTGATTTTCTCTGAAAGGACAGCATTTAGAAAGTGAAGCAACACTCCATTCACTTCGCACAGTGAATTGAAGTGTTGGAACAGACTGCTTCTCTTTCAGAGAAATGCATGTGAGTTTCTGTTGAATGCTTGTAAGTAGCTTAAGGCACATTCAAAGGAAAGGGATTTTCTCTAAAAGGACAGCATTTAGAAAGTGAAGCAACACTCCATTCACTTCGCACAGTGAATTGAAGTGTTGGAACAGACTGCTTCTCTTTCAGAGAAACGCATGTGAGTTTCTTCCTAATGCTTGCAAGTAGCTTAAGGCACTTTCAAAGGAAAGTGATTTTCTCTGAAAGGACAGCATTTAGAAAGTGAAGCAACACTCCATTCACTTTGTACAGTGAATTGAAGTGTTGGAACAGACTGCTTCTCTTTCATAGAAACGCATGTGAGTTTCTGGTGAATGCTTGTAAGTAGCTTAGGGCACTTTCAAAGGAAAGTGATTTTCTCTGAAAAGACAGAATTTAGAAAGTGAAGCAACACTCCATTCACTTCGCACAATGAATTGAAGTGTTGGAACAGACTGCTTCTCTTTCAGAGAAACGCATGTGTGTGTCCTGTGAATGCAAGAAAGTAGCTTAAGGCACTTTCAAAGGAAAGTGATTTTCTCTGAAAGGACAGCATTTAGAAAGTGAAGTAACATTCCATTCACTTCGCACAGTGAATTGAAGTGTTGGAACCGACTGCTTCTCTTTCAGAAAAATGCATGTGAGTTTCTGTTGAATGCTTGTAAGTAGCTCAAGGCTCTTTCAAAGGAAAGTGATTTTCTCTGAAAGGACATCATTTAGAAAGTAAAGCAACACTCCATTCCCTTCGCGCAATGAATTGAAGTGTTGGAACAGACTGCTTCTCTTTCATAGAAACGCATTAGTGTTTCTTGTGAATGCTTGCAAGTAGCTTAAGGCACTTTCAAAGGAAAGTGATTTTCTCTGAAAGGACAGCATTTAGAAACTGAAGCAACACTCCATTCACTTCTCACAGTGAATTGAAGTGTTGGAACAGACTGCTTCTGTTTCAGAGAAATGCATGTGAGTTTCTGGTGAATGCTTGTAAGTAGCTTATGGCACTTTCAAAGGAAAGTGATTTTCTCTGAAAGGATAGCATTTAGAAAGTAAATCAACACTCCATTCCCTTCGCGCAATGAATTGAAGTGTTGGAACAGACTGCTTCTCTTTCATAGAAACGCATTAGTGTTTCTTGTGAATGCTTGCAAGTAGCTTAAGGCACTTTCAAAGGAAAGTGATTTTCTCCGAAAGGACAGCATTTAGAAAGTGAAGCAACACTCCATTCACTTCGCACAATGAATTGAAGTGGTGGAACAGACTGCTTCTCTTTCAGAGAAACGCATATGAGTTTCTTCCTAATGCTTGCAAGTAGCTTAAGGCACTTTCAAAGGAAAATGATTTTCTCTGAAAGGACAGCATTTAGAAAGTGAAGCAACACTCCATTCATTTCGAACAGTGAATTGAAGTGTTGGAACAGACTGCTTCTCTTTCAGAGAAACGCATGTGAGTTTCTGGTGAATGCTTGTAAGTAGCTTAAGGCACTTTCAAAGGAAAGTGATTTTCTTTGAAAGGACAGCATTTAGAAAGTGAAGCAACACTCCATTCACTTCGCACAGTGAATTGAAGTGCTGGAACAGACTGCTTCTCTTTCAGAGAAACGCATGTGAGTTTCTTGTGAATACTTGCAAGTTGCTTAAGGCACTTTCAAAGGAAAGTGATTTTCTCTGAAAGGACAGCATTTAGAAAGAGAAGCAACACTCCATTTACTTCGCACATTGAATTGAAGTGTTTTAACAGACTGCTTCTCTTTCAGAGAAACGCATGTGAGTTTCTGTTGAATGCTTGTAAGTAGCTTAAGGCACTTTCAAAGGAAAGTGATTTTCTCTGAAAGGACAGCATTTAGAAAGTGAAGCAACACTCCATTCCCTTCGTGCAGTGAATTGAAGTGTTGGAACAGAGTGCTTCTCTTTCATAGAAACGCATTAGTGTTTCTTGTGAATGCTTGCAAGTTGCTTAAGGCACTTTCAAAGGAAAGTGATTTTCTCTGAAAGGACAGCATTTAGAAAGTGAAGCAACACTCCATTCACTTTGTACAGTGAATTGAAGTGTTGGAACAGACTGCTTCTCTTTCATAGAAACGCATGTGAGTTTCTGGTGAATGCTTGTAAGTAGCTTAGGGCACTTTCAAAGGAAAGTGATTTTCTCTGAAAAGACAGAATTTAGAAAGTGAAGCAACACTCCATTCACTTCGCACAATGAATTGAAGTGTTGGAACAGACTGCTTCTCTTTCAGAGAAACGCATGTGTGTTTCCTGTGAATGCAAGAAAGTAGCTTAAGGCACTTTCAAAGGAAAGTGATTTTCTCTGAAAGGACAGCATTTAGAAAGTGAAGTAACATTCCATTCACTTCGCACAGTGAATTGAAGTGTTGGAACCGACTGCTTCTCTTTCAGAAAAATGCATGTGAGTTTCTGTTGAATGCTTGTAAGTAGCTCAAGGCTCTTTCAAAGGAAAGTGATTTTCTCTGAAAGGACATCATTTAGAAAGTAAAGCAACACTCCATTCCCTTCGCGCAATGAATTGAAGTGTTGGAACAGACTGCTTCTCTTTCATAGAAACGCATTAGTGTTTCTTGTGAATGCTTGCAAGTAGCTTAAGGCACTTTCAAAGGAAAGTGATTTTCTCTGAAAGGACAGCATTTAGAAAGTGAAGCAACACTCCATTCACTTCGCACAGTGAATTGAAGTGTTGGAACAGACTGCTTCTCTTTCAGAGAAATGCATGTGAGTTTCTGTTGAATGCTTGTAAGTAGCTTAAGGCACATTCAAAGGAAAGGGATTTTCTCTAAAAGGACAGCATTTAGAAAGTGAAGCAACACTCCATTCACTTCGCACAGTGAATTGAAGTGTTGGAACAGACTGCTTCTCTTTCAGAGAAACGCATGTGAGTTTCTTCCTAATGCTTGCAAGTAGCTTAAGGCACTTTCAAAGGAAAGTGATTTTCTCTGAAAGGACAGCATTTAGAAAGTGAAGCAACACTCCATTCACTTTGTACAGTGAATTGAAGTGTTGGAACAGACTGCTTCTCTTTCATAGAAAAGCATGTGAGTTTCTGGTGAATGCTTGTAAGTAGCTTAGGGCACTTTCAAAGGAAAGTGATTTTCTCTGAAAAGACAGAATTTAGAAAGTGAAGCAACACTCCATTCACTTCGCACAATGAATTGAAGTGTTGGAACAGACTGCTTCTCTTTCAGAGAAACGCATGTGTGTGTCCTGTGAATGCAAGAAAGTAGCTTAAGGCACTTTCAAAGGAAAGTGATTTTCTCTGAAAGGACAGCATTTAGAAAGTGAAGTAACATTCCATTCACTTCGCACAGTGAATTGAAGTGTTGGAACCGACTGCTTCTCTTTCAGAAAAATGCATGTGAGTTTCTGTTGAATGCTTGTAAGTAGCTCAAGGCTCTTTCAAAGGAAAGTGATTTTCTCTGAAAGGACATCATTTAGAAAGTAAAGCAACACTCCATTCCCTTCGCGCAATGAATTGAAGTGTTGGAACAGACTGCTTCTCTTTCATAGAAACGCATTAGTGTTTCTTGTGAATGCTTGCAAGTAGCTTAAGGCACTTTCAAAGGAAAGTGATTTTCTCTGAAAGGACAGCATTTAGAAAGTGAAGCAACACTCCATTCACTTCGCACAGTGAATTGAAGTGTTGGAACAGACTGCTTCTCTTTCAGAGAAATGCATGTGAGTTTCTGTTGAATGCTTGTAAGTAGCTTAAGGCACATTCAAAGGAAAGGGATTTTCTCTAAAAGGACAGCATTTAGAAAGTGAAGCAACACTCCATTCACTTCGCACAGTGAATTGAAGTGTTGGAACAGACTGCTTCTCTTTCAGAGAAACGCATGTGAGTTTCTTCCTAATGCTTGCAAGTAGCTTAAGGCACTTTCAAAGGAAAGTGATTTTCTCTGAAAGGACAGCATTTAGAAAGTGAAGCAACACTCCATTCATTTCGAACAGTGAATTGAAGTGTTGGAACAGACTGCTTCTCTTTCAGAGAAACGCATGTGAATTTCTGGTGAATGCTTGTACGTAGCTTAAGGCACTTTCAAAGGAAAGTGATTTTCTTTGAAAGGACAGCATTTAGAAAGTGAAGCAACACTCCATTCACTTCGCACAGTGAATTGAAGTGTTGGAACAGACTGCTTCTCTTTCATAGAAACGCATGTGAGTTTCTGGTGAATACTTGCAAGTTGCTTAAGGCACTTTCAAAGGAAAGTGATTTTCTCTGAAAGGACAGCATTTAGAAACTGAAGCAACACTCCATTCACTTCTCACAGTGAATTGAAGTGTTGGAACAGACTGCTTCTGTTTCAGAGAAATGCATGTGAGTTTCTGGTGAATGCTTGTAAGTAGCTTATGGCACTTTCAAAGGAAAGTGATTTTCTCTGAAAGGATAGCATTTAGAAAGTAAATCAACACTCCATTCCCTTCGCGCAATGAATTGAAGTGTTGGAACAGACTGCTTCTCTTTCATAGAAACGCATTAGTGTTTCTTGTGAATGCTTGCAAGTAGCTTAAGGCACTTTCAAAGGAAAGTGATTTTCTCCGAAAGGACAGCATTTAGAAAGTGAAGCAACACTCCATTCACTTCGCACAATGAATTGAAGTGGTGGAACAGACTGCTTCTCTTTCAGAGAAACGCATATGAGTTTCTTCCTAATGCTTGCAAGTAGCTTAAGGCACTTTCAAAGGAAAATGATTTTTTCTGAAAGGACAGCATTTAGAAAGTGAAGCAACACTCCATTCATTTCGAACAGTGAATTGAAGTGTTGGAACAGACTGCTTCTCTTTCAGAGAAACGCATGTGAGTTTCTGGTGAATGCTTGTAAGTAGCTTAAGGCACTTTCAAAGGAAAGTGATTTTCTTTGAAAGGACAGCATTTAGAAAGTGAAGCAACACTCCATTCACTTCGCACAGTGAATTGAAGTGCTGGAACAGACTGCTTCTCTTTCAGAGAAACGCATGTGAGTTTCTTGTGAATACTTGCAAGTTGCTTAAGGCACTTTCAAAGGAAAGTGATTTTCTCTGAAAGGACAGCATTTAGAAACTGAAGCAACACTCCAATCACTTCTCACAGTGAATTGAAGTGTTCGAACAGACTGCTTCTCTTTCAGAGAAATGCATGTGAGTTTCTGGTGAATGCTTGTAAGTAGCTTATGGCACTTTCAAAGGAAAGTGATTTTCTCTGAAAGGACAGCATTTAGAAAGTAAATCAACACTCCATTCCCTTCGCGCAATGAATTGAAGTGTTGGAACAGACTGCTTCTCTTTCATAGAAACGCATTAGTGTTTCTTGTGAATGCTTGCAAGTAGCTTAAGGCACTTTCAAAGGAAAGTGATTTTCTCCGAAAGGACAGCATTTAGAAAGTGAAGCAACACTCCATTCACTTCGCACATTGAATTGAAGTGTTGTAACAGACTGCTTCTCTTTCAGAGAAACGCATGTGAGTTTCTGTTGAATGCTTGTAAGTAGCTTAAGGCACTTTCAAAGGAAAGTGATTTTCTCTGAAAGGACAGCATTTTGAAAGTGAGGCAACACTCCATTCACTTCACACAGTGAATTGAAGTGTTGGAACAGATTGCTTCTCTTTCAGAGAAACGCATGTGAGTTTCTTCCTAATGCTTGCAAGTAGCTTAAGGCACTTTCAAAGGAAAGTGATTTTCTCTGAAAGGACAGCATTTAGAAAGTGAAGCAACACTCCATTCACTTCGCACAGTGAATTGAAGTGTTGGAACAGACTGCTTCTCTTTCAGAGAAACGCATGTGAATTTCTGGTGAATGCTTGTACGTAGCTTAAGGCACTTTCAAAGGAAAGTGATTTTCTTTGAAAGGACAGCATTTAGAAAGTGAAGCAACACTCCATTCACTTCGCACAGTGAATTGAAGTGTTGGAACAGACTGCTTCTCTTTCATAGAAACGCATGTGAGTTTCTGGTGAATACTTGCAAGTTGCTTAAGGCACTTTCAAAGGAAAGTGATTTTCTCTGAAAGGACAGCATTTAGAAACTGAAGCAACACTCCATTCACTTCTCACAGTGAATTGAAGTGTTGGAACAGACTGCTTCTGTTTCAGAGAAATGCATGTGAGTTTCTGGTGAATGCTTGTAAGTAGCTTATGGCACTTTCAAAGGAAAGTGATTTTCTCTGAAAGGATAGCATTTAGAAAGTAAATCAACACTCCATTCCCTTCGCGCAATGAATTGAAGTGTTGGAACAGACTGCTTCTCTTTCATAGAAACGCATTAGTGTTTCTTGTGAATGCTTGCAAGTAGCTTAAGGCACTTTCAAAGGAAAGTGATTTTCTCCGAAAGGACAGCATTTAGAAAGTGAAGCAACACTCCATTCACTTCGCACAATGAATTGAAGTGGTGGAACAGACTGCTTCTCTTTCAGAGAAACGCATATGAGTTTCTTCCTAATGCTTGCAAGTAGCTTAAGGCACTTTCAAAGGAAAATGATTTTCTCTGAAAGGACAGCATTTAGAAAGTGAAGCAACACTCCATTCATTTCGAACAGTGAATTGAAGTGTTGGAACAGACTGCTTCTCTTTCAGAGAAACGCATGTGAGTTTCTGGTGAATGCTTGTAAGTAGCTTAAGGCACTTTCAAAGGAAAGTGATTTTCTCTGAAAGGACAGCATTTAGAAACTGAAGCAACACTCCAATCACTTCTCACAGTGAATTGAAGTGTTCGAACAGACTGCTTCTCTTTCAGAGAAATGCATGTGAGTTTCTGGTGAATGCTTGTAAGTAGCTTATGGCACTTTCAAAGGAAAGTGATTTTCTCTGAAAGGACAGCATTTAGAAAGTAAATCAACACTCCATTCCCTTCGCGCAATGAATTGAAGTGTTGGAACAGACTGCTTCTCTTTCATAGAAACGCATTAGTGTTTCTTGTGAATGCTTGCAAGTAGCTTAAGGAACTTTCAAAGGAAAGTGATTTTCTCCGAAAGGACAGCATTTAGAAAGTGAAGCAACACTCCATTCACTTCGCACATTGAATTGAAGTGTTGGAACAGACTGCTTCTCTTTCAGAGAAACGCATGTGAGTTTCTGTTGAATGCTTGTAAGTAGCTTAAGGCACTTTCAAAGGAAAGTGATTTTCTCTGAAAGGACAGCATTTTGAAAGTGAGGCAACACTCCATTCACTTCACACAGTGAATTGAAGTGTTGGAACAGATTGCTTCTCTTTCAGAGAAACGCATGTGAGTTTCTTCCTAATGCTTGCAAGTAGCTTAAGGCACTTTCAAAGGAAAGTGATTTTCTCTGAAAGGACAGCATTTAGAAAGTGAAGCAACACTCCATTCATTTCGAACAGTGATTTGAAGTGTTGGAACAGACTGCTTCTCTTTCAGAGAAACGCATGTGACTTTCTGGTAAATGCTTGTAAGTAGCTTAGGGCACTTTCAAAGGAAAGTGATTTTCTCTGAAAAGACAGAATTTAGAAAGTGAAGCAACACTCCATTCACTTCGCACAGTGAATTGAAGTGTTGGAACAGACTGCTTCTCTTTCAGAGAAACGCATGTGTGTTTCTGGTGAATGCTTGTAAGTAGCTTAAGGCACTTTCAAAGGAAAGTGATTTTCTCTGAAAGGACAGCATTTAGAAAGAGAAGCAACACTCCATTTACTTCGCACATTGAATTGAAGTGTTTTAACAGACTGCTTCTCTTTCAGAGAAACGCATGTGAGTTTCTGTTGAATGCTTGTAAGTAGCTTAAGGCACTTTCAAAGGAAAGTGATTTTCTCTGAAAGGACAGCATTTAGAAAGTGAAGCAACACTCCATTCCCTTCGTGCAGTGAATTGAAGTGTTGGAACAGAGTCCTTCTCTTTCATAGAAACGCATTAGTGTTTCTTGTGAATGCTTGCAAGTAGCTTAAGGCACTTTCAAAGGAAAGTGATTTTCTCTGAAAGGACAGCATTTAGAAAGTGAAGCAACACTCCATTCACTTTGTACAGTGAATTGAAGTGTTGGAACAGACTGCTTCTCTTTCATAGAAACGCATGTGAGTTTCTGGTGAATGCTTGTAAGTAGCTTAGGGCACTTTCAAAGGAAAGTGATTTTCTCTGAAAAGACAGAATTTAGAAAGTGAAGCAACACTCCATTCACTTCGCACAATGAATTGAAGTGTTGGAACAGACTGCTTCTCTTTCAGAGAAACGCATGTGTGTTTCCTGTGAATGCAAGAAAGTAGCTTAAGGCACTTTCAAAGGAAAGTGATTTTCTCTGAAAGGACAGCATTTAGAAAGTGAAGTAACATTCCATTCACTTCGCACAGTGAATTGAAGTGTTGGAACCGACTGCTTCTCTTTCAGTAAAATGCATGTGAGTTTCTGTTGAATGCTTGTAAGTAGCTCAAGGCTCTTTCAAAGGAAAGTGATTTTCTCTGAAAGGACATCATTTAGAAAGTAAAGCAACACTCCATTCCCTTCGCGCAATGAATTGAAGTGTTGGAACAGACTGCTTCTCTTTCATAGAAACGCATTAGTGTTTCTTGTGAATGCTTGCAAGTAGCTTAAGGCACTTTCAAAGGAAAGTGATTTTCTCTGAAAGGACAGCATTTAGAAAGTGAAGCAACACTCCATTCACTTCGCACAGTGAATTGAAGTGTTGGAACAGACTGCTTCTCTTTCAGAGAAATGCATGTGAGTTTCTGTTGAATGCTTGTAAGTAGCTTAAGGCACATTCAAAGGAAAGGGATTTTCTCTAAAAGGACAGCATTTAGAAAGTGAAGCAACACTCCATTCACTTCGCACAGTGAATTGAAGTGTTGGAACAGACTGCTTCTCTTTCAGAGAAACGCATGTGAGTTTCTTCCTAATGCTTGCAAGTAGCTTAAGGCACTTTCAAAGGAAAGTGATTTTCTCTGAAAGGACAGCATTTAGAAAGTGAAGCAACACTCCATTCATTTCGAACAGTGAATTGAAGTGTTGGAACAGACTGCTTCTCTTTCAGAGAAACGCATGTGAATTTCTGGTGAATGCTTGTACGTAGCTTAAGGCACTTTCAAAGGAAAGTGATTTTCTTTGAAAGGACAGCATTTAGAAAGTGAAGCAACACTCCATTCACTTCGCACAGTGAATTGAAGTGTTGGAACAGACTGCTTCTCTTTCATAGAAACGCATGTGAGTTTCTGGTGAATACTTGCAAGTTGCTTAAGGCACTTTCAAAGGAAAGTGATTTTCTCTGAAAGGACAGCATTTAGAAACTGAAGCAACACTCCATTCACTTCTCACAGTGAATTGAAGTGTTGGAACAGACTGCTTCTGTTTCAGAGAAATGCATGTGAGTTTCTGGTGAATGCTTGTAAGTAGCTTATGGCACTTTCAAAGGAAAGTGATTTTCTCTGAAAGGATAGCATTTAGAAAGTAAATCAACACTCCATTCCCTTCGCGCAATGAATTGAAGTGTTGGAACAGACTGCTTCTCTTTCATAGAAACGCATTAGTGTTTCTTGTGAATGCTTGCAAGTAGCTTAAGGCACTTTCAAAGGAAAGTGATTTTCTCCGAAAGGACAGCATTTAGAAAGTGAAGCAACACTCCATTCACTTCGCACAATGAATTGAAGTGGTGGAACAGACTGCTTCTCTTTCAGAGAAACGCATATGAGTTTCTTCCTAATGCTTGCAAGTAGCTTAAGGCACTTTCAAAGGAAAATGATTTTCTCTGAAAGGACAGCATTTAGAAAGTGAAGCAACACTCCATTCATTTCGAACAGTGAATTGAAGTGTTGGAACAGACTGCTTCTCTTTCAGAGAAACGCATGTGAGTTTCTGGTGAATGCTTGTAAGTAGCTTAAGGCACTTTCAAAGGAAAGTGATTTTCTTTGAAAGGACAGCATTTAGAAAGTGAAGCAACACTCCATTCACTTCGCACAGTGAATTGAAGTGCTGGAACAGACTGCTTCTCTTTCAGAGAAACGCATTTGAGTTTCTTGTGAATACTTGCAAGTTGCTTAAGGCACTTTCAAAGGAAAGTGATTTTCTCTGAAAGGACAGCATTTAGAAACTGAAGCAACACTCCAATCACTTCTCACAGTGAATTGAAGTGTTCGAACAGACTGCTTCTCTTTCAGAGAAATGCATGTGAGTTTCTGGTGAATGCTTGTAAGTAGCTTATGGCACTTTCAAAGGAAAGTGATTTTCTCTGAAAGGACAGCATTTAGAAAGTAAATCAACACTCCATTCCCTTCGCGCAATGAATTGAAGTGTTGGAACAGACTGCTTCTCTTTCATAGAAACGCATTAGTGTTTCTTGTGAATGCTTGCAAGTAGCTTAAGGCACTTTCAAAGGAAAGTGATTTTCTCCGAAAGGACAGCATTTAGAAAGTGAAGCAACACTCCATTCACTTCGCACATTGAATTGAAGTGTTGGAACAGACTGCTTCTCTTTCAGAGAAACGCATGTGAGTTTCTGTTGAATGCTTGTAAGTAGCTTAAGGCACTTTCAAAGGAAAGTGATTTTCTCTGAAAGGACAGCATTTTGAAAGTGAGGCAACACTCCATTCACTTCACACAGTGAATTGAAGTGTTGGAACAGATTGCTTCTCTTTCAGAGAAACGCATGTGAGTTTCTTCCTAATGCTTGCAAGTAGCTTAAGGCACTTTCAAAGGAAAGTGATTTTCTCTGAAAGGACAGCATTTAGAAAGTGAAGCAACACTCCATTCCCTTCGTGCAGTGAATTGAAGTGTTGGAACAGAGTGCTTCTCTTTCATAGAAACGCATTAGTGTTTCTTGTGAATGCTTGCAAGTTGCTTAAGGCACTTTCAAAGGAAAGTGATTTTCTCTGAAAGGACAGCATTTAGAAAGTGAAGCAACACTCCATTCACTTTGTACAGTGAATTGAAGTGTTGGAACAGACTGCTTCTCTTTCATAGAAACGCATGTGAGTTTCTGGTGAATGCTTGTAAGTAGCTTAGGGCACTTTCAAAGGAAAGTGATTTTCTCTGAAAAGACAGAATTTAGAAAGTGAAGCAACACTCCATTCACTTCGCACAATGAATTGAAGTGTTGGAACAGACTGCTTCTCTTTCAGAGAAACGCATGTGTGTTTCCTGTGAATGCAAGAAAGTAGCTTAAGGCACTTTCAAAGGAAAGTGATTTTCTCTGAAAGGACAGCATTTAGAAAGTGAAGTAACATTCCATTCACTTCGCACAGTGAATTGAAGTGTTGGAACCGACTGCTTCTCTTTCAGAAAAATGCATGTGAGTTTCTGTTGAATGCTTGTAAGTAGCTCAAGGCTCTTTCAAAGGAAAGTGATTTTCTCTGAAAGGACATCATTTAGAAAGTAAAGCAACACTCCATTCCCTTCGCGCAATGAATTGAAGTGTTGGAACAGACTGCTTCTCTTTCATAGAAACGCATTAGTGTTTCTTGTGAATGCTTGCAAGTAGCTTAAGGCACTTTCAAAGGAAAGTGATTTTCTCTGAAAGGACAGCATTTAGAAAGTGAAGCAACACTCCATTCACTTCGCACAGTGAATTGAAGTGTTGGAACAGACTGCTTCTCTTTCAGAGAAATGCATGTGAGTTTCTGTTGAATGCTTGTAAGTAGCTTAAGGCACATTCAAAGGAAAGGGATTTTCTCTAAAAGGACAGCATTTAGAAAGTGAAGCAACACTCCATTCACTTCGCACAGTGAATTGAAGTGTTGGAACAGACTGCTTCTCTTTCAGAGAAACGCATGTGAGTTTCTTCCTAATGCTTGCAAGTAGCTTAAGGCACTTTCAAAGGAAAGTGATTTTCTCTGAAAGGACAGCATTTAGAAAGTGAAGCAACACTCCATTCATTTCGAACAGTGAATTGAAGTGTTGGAACAGACTGCTTCTCTTTCAGAGAAACGCATGTGAATTTCTGGTGAATGCTTGTAAGTAGCTTAAGGCACTTTCAAAGGAAAGTGATTTTCTTTGAAAGGACAGCATTTAGAAAGTGAAGCAACACTCCATTCACTTCGCACAGTGAATTGAAGTGTTGGAACAGACTGCTTCTCTTTCATAGAAACGCATGTGAGTTTCTGGTGAATACTTGCAAGTTGCTTAAGGCACTTTCAAAGGAAAGTGATTTTCTCTGAAAGGACAGCATTTAGAAACTGAAGCAACACTCCATTCACTTCTCACAGTGAATTGAAGTGTTGGAACAGACTGCTTCTGTTTCAGAGAAATGCATGTGAGTTTCTGGTGAATGCTTGTAAGTAGCTTATGGCACTTTCAAAGGAAAGTGATTTTCTCTGAAAGGATAGCATTTAGAAAGTAAATCAACACTCCATTCCCTTCGCGCAATGAATTGAAGTGTTGGAACAGACTGCTTCTCTTTCATAGAAACGCATTAGTGTTTCTTGTGAATGCTTGCAAGTAGCTTAAGGCACTTTCAAAGGAAAGTGATTTTCTCCGAAAGGACAGCATTTAGAAAGTGAAGCAACACTCCATTCACTTCGCACATTGAATTGAAGTGTTGGAACAAACTGCTTCTCTTTCAGAGAAACGCATTTGAGTTTCTGTTGAATGCTTGTAAGTAGCTTAAGGCACTTTCAAAGGAAAGTGATTTTCTCTGAAAGGACAGCATTTTGAAAGTGAGGCAACACTCCATTCACTTCACACAGTGAATTGAAGTGTTGGAACAGATTGCTTCTCTTTCAGAGAAACGCATGTGAGTTTCTTCCTAATGCTTGCAAGTAGCTTAAGGCACTTTCAAAGGAAAGTGATTTTCTCTGAAAGGACAGCATTTAGAAAGTGAAGCAACACTCCATTCATTTCGAACAGTGAATTGAAGTGTTGGAACAGACTGCTTCTCTTTCAGAGAAACGCATGTGAGTTTCTGGTGAATGCTTGTAAGTATCTTAAGGCACTTTCAAAGGAAAGTGATTTTCTCTGAAATGACAGCATTTAGAAAGTGAAGCAACACTCCATTCACTTCGCACAGTGAATTGAAGTGTTGGAACAGACTGCTTCTCTTTCAGAGAAATGCATGTGAGTTTCTGTTCAATGCTTGTAAGTAGCTCAAGGCTCTTTCAAAGGAAAGTGATTTTCTCTGAAAGGACAGCATTTAGAAAGTAAAGCAACACTCCATTCCCTTCGCGCAATGAATTGAAGTGTTGGAACAGACTGCTTCTCTTTCATAGAAACGCATTAGTGTTTCTTGTGAATGCTTGCAGGTAGCTTAAGGCACTTTCAAAGGAAAGTGATTTTCTCTGAAAGGACAGCATTTAGAAAGTGAAGCAACACTCCATTCACTTTGTACATTGAATTGAAGTGTTGGAACAAACTGCTTCTCTTTCAGAGAAACGCTTGTGAGTTTTTTTGAATGCTTGAAAGTAGTTTAAGGCACTTTCAATGGAAAGTGATTTTCTCTGAAAGGACAGAATTTAGAAAGTGAAGTAACACTCCATTCACTTCGCACAGTGAATTGAAGTGTTGGAACAGACTGCTTCTCTTTCAGAGAAACGCATGTGTGTTTCCTGTGAATGCTAGAAAGTAGCTTAAGGCACTTTCAAAGGAAAATGATTTTCTCTGAAAGGACAGCATTTAGAAAGTGAAGTAACATTCCATTCACTTCGCTCAGTGAATTGAAGTGTTGGAACCGACTGCTTCTCTTTCAGAGAAACGCATGTGAGTTTCTGCTAAATGCTTGTAAGTAGCTTAAGGCACTTTCAAAGGAAAGTGATTTTCTCTGAAAGGACAGCATTTAGAAAGTGAGGCAACACTCCATTCACTTCTCACAGTGAATTGAAATGTTGGAACAGATTGCTTCTCTTTCAGAGAAACGCATGTGAGTTTCTTCCTAATGCTTGCAAGTAGCTTAAGGCACTTTCAAAGGAAAGTGATTTTCTCTGAAAGGACAGCATTTAGAAAGTGAAGCAACACTCCATTCATTTCCAACAGTGAATTGAAGTGTTGGAACAGACTGCTTCTCTTTCAGAGAAACGCATGTGAGTTTCTGGTGAATGCTTGTAAGTAGCTTAAGGCACTTTCAAAGGAAAGTGATTTTCTCTGAAATGACAGCATTTAGAAAGTGAAGCAACACTCCATTCACTTCGCACAGTGAATTGAAGTGTTGGAACAGACTGCTTCTCTTTCAGAGAAACGCATGTGAGTTTCTTGTGAATGCTTGCAAGTTGCTTAAGGCACTTTCAAAGGAAAGTGATTTTCTCTGAAAGGACAGCATTTAGAAAGTGAGGCAACACTCCATTCACTTCACACAGTGAATTGAAGTGTTGGAACAGATTGCTTCTCTTTCAGAGAAACGCATGTGAGTTTCTTCCTAATGCTTGCAAGTAGCTTAAGGCACTTTCAAAGTAAAGTGATTTTCTCTGAAAGGACAGCATTTAGAAAGTGAAGCAACACTCCATTCACTTCGCACAGTGAATTGAAGTGTTGGAACAGACTGCTTCTCTTTCAGAGAAATGCATATGAGTTTGTTCCTAATGCTTGCAAGTAGCTTAAGGCACTTTCAAAGGAAAATGATTTTCTCTGAAAGGACAGCATTTAGAAAGTGAAGCAACACTCCATTCATTTCCAACAGTGAATTGAAGTGTTGGAACAGACTGCTTCTCTTTCAGAGAAACGCATGTGAGTTTCTGGTGAATGCTTGTAAGTAGCTTAAGGCACTTTCAAAGGAAAGTGATTTTCTCTGAAATGACAGCATTTAGAAAGTGAAGCAACACTCCATTCACTTCGCACAGTGAATTGAAGTGTTGGAACAGACTGCTTCTCTTTCAGAGAAATGCATGTGAGTTTCTGTTGAATGCTTGTAAGTAGCCTAAGGCACTTTCAAAGGAAAGTGATTTTCTCTGAAAGGACAGCATTTAGAAAGTGAAGCAACACTCCATTCACTTCGAAGAGTGAATTGAAGTATTGGAACAGACTGCTTCTCTTTCAGAGAAACGCATGTGAGTTTCTGGTGAATGCTTGTAAGTAGCTTAAGGCACTTTCAAAGGAAAGTGATTTTCTCTGAAAGGACAGCATTTAGAAAGTGAAGCAACACTCCATTCACTTCGCACAGTGAATTGAAGTGTTGGAACAGACTGCTTCTCTTTCAGAGAAACGCATGTGAGTTTCTTGTGAAGCTTGCAAGTTGCTTAAGGCACTTTCAATGGAAAGTGATTTTCTCTGAAAGGACAGCATTTAGAAACTGAAGCAACACTCCATTCACTTCGCACAGTGAATTGAAGTGTTGGAACAGACTGCTTCTCTTTCAGAGAAACGCATGTGAATTTCTGTTGAATGCTTGTAAGTAGTTTAAGGCACATTCAAAGGAAAGTGATTTTCTCTGAAAGGACAGCATTTAGAAAGTAAAGCCACACTCCATTCACTTCGCACAGTGAATTGAAGTGTTGGAACAGACTGCTTCTCTTTCAGAGAATCGCATGTGAGTTTTTTGTTAATACTTGAAAGTAGTTTAAGGCACTTTCAATGGAAAGTGATTTTCTCTGAAAGGACAGCATTTAGAAAGTGAGGCAACACTCCCTTCACTTCGCACAGTGAATTGAAGTGTTGGAACAGACTGCTTCTTTTTCAGAGAAATGCATGTGAGTTTCTGTTGAATGCTTGTAAGTAGCTCAAGGCTCTTTCAAAGGAAAGTGATTTTCTCTGAAAGGACAGCATTTAGAAAGTAAAGCAACACTCCATTCCCTTCGCGCAATGAATTGAAGTGTTGGAACAGACTGCTTCTCTTTCATAGAAACGCATTAGTGTTTCTTGTGAATGCTTGCAAGTAGCTTAAGGAACTTTCAAAGGAAAGTGATTTTCTCTGAAAGGACAGCATTTAGAAAGTGAAGTAACATTCCATTCACTTCGCACAGTGAATTGAAGTGTTGGAACCGACTGCTTCTCTTTCAGAGAAACGCATGTGAGTTTCTGTTGAATGCTTGTAAGTAGCTTAAGGCACTTTCAAAGGAAAGTGATTTTCTCTGAAAGGACAGCATTTAGAAAGTGAAGTAACATTCCATTCACTTCGCACAGTGAATTGAAGTGTTGGAACAGATTGCTTCTCTTTCAGAGAAACGCATGTGAGTTTCTTCCTAATGCTTGCAAGTAGCTTAAGGCACTTTCAAAGGAAAGTGATTTTCTCTGAAAGGACAGCATTTAGAAAGTGAAGCAACACTCCATTCATTTCCAACAGTGAATTGAAGTGTTGGAACAGACTGCTTCTCTTTCAGAGAAACGCATGTGAGTTTCTGGTGAATGCTTGTAAGTAGCTTAAGGCACTTTCAAAGGAAAGTGATTTTCTCTGAAATGACAGCATTTAGAAAGTGAAGCAACACTCCATTCACTTCGCACAGTGAATTGAAGTGTTGGAACAGACTGCTTCTCTTTCAGAGAAACGCATGTGAATTTCTGGTGAATGCTTGTAAGTAGCTTAAGGCACTTTCAAAGGAAAGTGATTTTCTTTGAAAGGACAGCATTTAGAAAGTGAAGCAGCACTCCATTCACTTCGCACAGTGAATTGAAGTGTTGGAACAGACTGCTTCTCTTTCATAGAAACGCATGTGAGTTTCTGGTGAATACTTGCAAGTTGCTTAAGGCACTTTCAAAGGAAAGTGATTTTCTCTGAAAGGACAGCATTTAGAAACTGAAGCAACACTCCATTCACTTCTCACAGTGAATTGAAGTGTTGGAACAGACTGCTTCTGTTTCAGAGAAATGCATGTGAGTTTCTGGTGAATGCTTGTAAGTAGCTTATGGCACTTTCAAAGGAAAGTGATTTTCTCTGAAAGGATAGCATTTAGAAAGTAAATCAACACTCCATTCCCTTCGCACAATGAATTGAAGTGTTGGAACAGACTGCTTCTCTTTCATAGAAACGCATTAGTGTTTCTTGTGAATGCTTGCAAGTAGCTTAAGGCACTTTCAAAGGAAAGTGATTTTCTCCGAAAGGACAGCATTTAGAAAGTGAAGCAACACTCCATTCACTTCGCACATTGAATTGAAGTGTTGGAACAAACTGCTTCTCTTTCAGAGAAACGCATGTGAGTTTCTGTTGAATGCTTGTAAGTAGCTTAAGGCACTTTCAAAGGAAAGTGATTTTCTCTGAAAGGACAGCATTTTGAAAGTGAGGCAACACTCCATTCACTTCACACAGTGAATTGAAGTGTTGGAACAGATTGCTTCTCTTTCAGAGAAACGCATGTGAGTTTCTTCCTAATGCTTGCAAGTAGCTTAAGGCACTTTCAAAGGAAAGTGATTTTCTCTGAAAGGACAGCATTTAGAAAGTGAAGCAACACTCCATTCATTTCGAACAGTGAATTGAAGTGTTGGAACAGACTGCTTCTCTTTCAGAGAAACGCATGTGAGTTTCTTGTGAATGCTTGTAAGTAGCTTAAGGCACTTTCAAAGGAAAGTGATTTTCTCTGAAATGACAGCATTTAGAAAGTGAAGCAACACTCCATTCACTTCGCACAGTGAATTGAAGTGTTGGAACAGACTGCTTCTCTTTCAGAGAAATGCATGTGAGTTTCTGTTGAATGCTTGTAAGTAGCCTAAGGCACTTTCAAAGGAAAGTGATTTTCTCTGAAAGGACAGCATTTAGAAAGTGAAGCAACACTCCATTCACTTCGAAGAGTGAATTGAAGTATAGGAACAGACTGCTTCTCTTTCAGAGAAACGCATGTGAGTTTCTGGTGAATGCTTGTAAGTAGCTTAAGGCACTTTCAAAGGAAAGTGATTTTCTCTGAAAGGACAGCATTTAGAAAGTGAAGCAACACTCCATTCACTTCGCACAGTGAATTGAAGTGTTGGAACAGACTGCTTCTCTTTCAGAGAAACGCATGTGAATTTCTGTTGAATGCTTGTAAGTAGTTTAAGGCACATTCAAAGGAAAGTGATTTTCTCTGAAAGGACAGCATTTAGAAAGTAAAGCCACACTCCATTCACTTCGCACAGTGAATTGAAGTGTTGGAACAGACTGCTTCTCTTTCAGAGAATCGCATGTGAGTTTTTTGTTAATACTTGAAAGTAGTTTAAGGCACTTTCAATGGAAAGTGATTTTCTCTGAAAGGACAGCATTTAGAAAGTGAGGCAACACTCCCTTCACTTCGCACAGTGAATTGAAGTGTTGGAACAGACTG
The DNA here is from genome assembly GCF_982192425.1 of Myodes glareolus. Classification (NCBI taxonomy): domain Eukaryota; kingdom Metazoa; phylum Chordata; class Mammalia; order Rodentia; family Cricetidae; genus Myodes; species Myodes glareolus. The sequence goes on from NW_028263217.1 coordinate 1,248,793, forward strand.
CTTCTCTTTCAGAGAAACGCATGTGAGTTTTTTCCTAATGCTTGCAAGTAGCTTAAGGCACTTTCAAAGGAAAGTGATTTTCTCTGATAGGACAGCATTTAGAAAGTGAAGCAACACTCCATTCACTTCGCACAGTGATTTGAAGTGTTGGAAAAGATTGCTTCTCTTTCAGAGAAATGCATGTGAGTTTCTGTTGAATGCTTGTAAGTAGCTTAAGGCACATTCAAAGGAAAGGGATTTTCTCTGAAAGGACAGCATTTAGAAAGTGAAGCAACACTCCATTCACTTCACACAGTGAATTGAAGTGTTGGAACAGACTGCTTCTCTTTCAGAGAAACGCTTGTGAGTTTTTTGAATGCTTGAAAGAAGTTTAAGGCACTTTCAATGGAAAGTGATTTTCTCTGAAAGGACAGCATTTAGAAAGTGAAGCAACACTCCATTCACTTCGCACAGTGAATTGAAGTGTTGGAACAGACTGCTTCTTTTTCAGAGAAATGCATGTGAGTTTCTGTTGAATGCTTGTAAGTAGCTCAAGGCTCTTTCAAAGGAAAGTGATTTTCTCTGAAAGGACAGCATTTAGAAAGTAAAGCAACACTCCATTCCCTTCGCGCAATGAATTGAAGTGTTGGAACAGACTGCTTCTCTTTCATAGAAACGCATTAGTGTTTCTTGTGAATGCTTGCAAGTAGCTTAAGGCACTTTCAAAGGAAAGTGATTTTCTCTGAAAGGACAGCATTTAGAAAGTGAAGTAACATTCCATTCACTTCGCACAGTGAATTGAAGTGTTGGAACCGACTGCTTCTCTTTCAGAGAAACGCATGTGAGTTTCTGTTGAATGCTTGTAAGTAGCTTAAGGCACTTTCAAAGGAAAGTGATTTTCTCTGAAAGGACAGCATTTAGAAAGTGAAGTAACATTCCATTCACTTCGCACAGTGAATTGAAGTGTTGGAACAGATTGCTTCTCTTTCAGAGAAACGCATGTGAGTTTCTTCCTAATGCTTGCAAGTAGCTTAAGGCACTTTCAAAGGAAAGTGATTTTCTCTGAAATGACAGCATTTAGAAAGTGAAGCAACACTCCATTCACTTCGCACAGTGAATTGAAGTGTTGGAACAGACTGCTTCTCTTTCAGAGAAATGCATGTGAGTTTCTGTTCAATGCTTGTAAGTAGCTCAAGGCTCTTTCAAAGGAAAGTGATTTTCTCTGAAAGGACAGCATTTAGAAAGTAAAGCAACACTCCATTCCCTTCGCGCAATGAATTGAAGTGTTGGAACAGACTGCTTCTCTTTCATAGAAACGCATTAGTGTTTCTTGTGAATGCTTGCAGGTAGCTTAAGGCACTTTCAAAGGAAAGTGATTTTCTCTGAAAGGACAGCATTTAGAAAGTGGAGCAACACTCCATTCACTTTGTACAGTGAATTGAAGTGTTGGAACAAACTGCTTCTCTTTCAGAGGAACGCTTGTGAGTTTTTTTGAATGCTTGAAAGTAGTTTAAGGCACTTTCAATGGAAAGTGATTTTCTCTGAAAGGACAGAATTTAGAAAGTGAAGTAACACTCCATTCACTTCGCACAGTGAATTGAAGTGTTGGAACAGACTGCTTCTCTTTCAGAGAAACGCATGTGTGTTTCCTGTGAATGCTAGAAAGTAGCTTAAGGCACTTTCAAAGGAAAGTGATTTTCTCTGAAAGGACAGCATTTAGAAAGTGAAGTAACATTCCATTCACTTCGCACAGTGAATTGAAGTGTTGGAACCGACTGCTTCTCTTTCAGAGAAACGCATGTGAGTTTCTGCTAAATGCTTGTAAGTAGCTTAAGGCACTTTCAAAGGAAAGTGATTTTCTCTGAAAGGACAGCATTTAGAAAGTGAGGCAACACTCCATTCACTTCTCACAGTGAATTGAAATGTTGGAACAGATTGCTTCTCTTTCAGAGAAACGCATGTGAGTTTCTTCCTAATGCTTGCAAGTAGCTTAAGGCACTTTCAAAGGAAAGTGATTTTCTCTGAAAGGACAGCATTTAGAAAGTGAAGCAACACTCCATTCATTTCCAACAGTGAATTGAAGTGTTGGAACAGACTGCTTCTCTTTCAGAGAAACGCATGTGAGTTTCTGGTGAATGCTTGTAAGTAGCTTAAGGCACTTTCAAAGGAAAGTGATTTTCTCTGAAATGACAGCATTTAGAAAGTGAAGCAACACTCCATTCACTTCGCACAGTGAATTGAAGTGTTGGAACAGACTGCTTCTCTTTCAGAGAAACGCATGTGAGTTTCTTGTGAATGCTTGCAAGTTGCTTAAGGCACTTTCAAAGGAAAGTGATTTTCTCTGAATGGACAGCATTTAGAAAGTGAGGCAACACTCCATTCACTTCACACAGTGAATTGAAGTGTTGGAACAGATTGCTTCTCTTTCAGAGAAACGCATGTGAGTTTCTTCCTAATGCTTGCAAGTAGCTTAAGGCACTTTCTAAGTAAAGTGATTTTCTCTGAAAGGACAGCATTTAGAAACTGAAGCAACACTCCATTCACTTCTCACAGTGAATTGAAGTGTTGGAACAGACTGCTTCTGTTTCAGAGAAATGCATGTGAGTTTCTGGTGAATGCTTGTAAGTAGCTTATGGCACTTTCAAAGGAAAGTGATTTTCTCTGAAAGGATAGCATTTAGAAAGTAAATCAACACTCCATTCCCTTCGCGCAATGAATTGAAGTGTTGGAACAGACTGCTTCTCTTTCATAGAAACGCATTAGTGTTTCTTGTGAATGCTTGCAAGTAGCTTAAGGCACTTTCAAAGGAAAGTGATTTTCTCCGAAAGGACAGCATTTAGAAAGTGAAGCAACACTCCATTCACTTCGCACATTGAATTGAAGTGTTGGAACAAACTGCTTCTCTTTCAGAGAAACGCATGTGAGTTTCTGTTGAATGCTTGTAAGTAGCTTAAGGCACTTTCAAAGGAAAGTGATTTTCTCTGAAAGGACAGCATTTTGAAAGTGAGGCAACACTCCATTCACTTCACACAGTGAATTGAAGTGTTGGAACAGATTGCTTCTCTTTCAGAGAAACGCATGTGAGTTTCTTCCTAATGCTTGCAAGTAGCTTAAGGCACTTTCAAAGGAAAGTGATTTTCTCTGAAAGGACAGCATTTAGAAAGTGAAGCAACACTCCATTCATTTCGAACAGTGAATTGAAGTGTTGGAACAGACTGCTTCTCTTTCAGAGAAACGCATGTGAGTTTCTGGTGAATGCTTGTAAGTAGCTTAAGGCACTTTCAAAGGAAAGTGATTTTCTCTGAAATGACAGCATTTAGAAAGTGAAGCAACACTCCATTCACTTCGCACAGTGAATTGAAGTGTTGGAACAGACTGCTTCTCTTTCAGAGAAATGCATGTGAGTTTCTGTTCAATGCTTGTAAGTAGCTCAAGGCTCTTTCAAAGGAAAGTGATTTTCTCTGAAAGGACAGCATTTAGAAAGTAAAGCAACACTCCATTCCCTTCGCGCAATGAATTGAAGTGTTGGAACAGACTGCTTCTCTTTCATAGAAACGCATTAGTGTTTCTTGTGAATGCTTGCAGGTAGCTTAAGGCACTTTCAAAGGAAAGTGATTTTCTCTGAAAGGACAGCATTTAGAAAGTGAAGCAACACTCCATTCACTTTGTACAGTGAATTGAAGTGTTGGAACAAACTGCTTCTCTTTCAGAGAAACGCTTGTGAGTTTTTTTGAATGCTTGAAAGTAGTTTAAGGCACTTTCAATGGAAAGTGATTTTCTCTGAAAGGACAGAATTTAGAAAGTGAAGTAACACTCCATTCACTTCGCACAGTGAATTGAAGTGTTGGAACAGACTGCTTCTCTTTCAGAGAAACGCATGTGTGTTTCCTGTGAATGCTAGAAAGTAGCTTAAGGCACTTTCAAAGGAAAGTGATTTTCTCTGAAAGGACAGCATTTAGAAAGTGAAGTAACATTCCATTCACTTCGCACAGTGAATTGAAGTGTTGGAACCGACTGCTTCTCTTTCAGAGAAACGCATGTGAGTTTCTGCTAAATGCTTGTAAGTAGCTTAAGGCACTTTCAAAGGAAAGTGATTTTCTCTGAAAGGACAGCATTTAGAAAGTGAGGCAACACTCCATTCACTTCGCACAGTGAATTGAAATGTTGGAACAGATTGCTTCTCTTTCAGAGAAACGCATGTGAGTTTCTTCCTAATGCTTGCAAGTAGCTTAAGGCACTTTCAAAGGAAAGTGATTTTCTCTGAAAGGACAGCATTTAGAAAGTGAAGCAACACTCCATTCATTTCCAACAGTGAATTGAAGTGTTGGAACAGACTGCTTCTCTTTCAGAGAAACGCATGTGAGTTTCTGGTGAATGCTTGTAAGTAGCTTAAGGCACTTTCAAAGGAAAGTGATTTTCTCTGAAATGACAGCATTTAGAAAGTGAAGCAACACTCCATTCACTTCGCACAGTGAATTGAAGTGTTGGAACAGACTGCTTCTCTTTCAGAGAAACGCATGTGAGTTTCTTCTGAATGCTTGCAAGTTGCTTAAGGCACTTTCAAAGGAAAGTGATTTTCTCTGAAAGGACAGCATTTAGAAAGTGAGGCAACACTCCATTCACTTCACACAGTGAATTGAAGTGTTGGAACAGATTGCTTCTCTTTCAGAGAAACGCATGTGAGTTTCTTCCTAATGCTTGCAAGTAGCTTAAGGCACTTTCAAAGTAAAGTGATTTTCTCTGAAAGGACAGCATTTAGAAAGTGAAGCAACACTCCATTCACTTCGCACAGTGAATTGAAGTGTTGGAACAGACTGCTTCTCTTTCAGAGAAATGCATATGAGTTTGTTCCTAATGCTTGCAAGTAGCTTAAGGCACTTTCAAAGGAAAATGATTTTCTCTGAAAGGACAGCATTTAGAAAGTGAAGCAACACTCCATTCATTTCCAACAGTGAATTGAAGTGTTGGAACAGACTGCTTCTCTTTCAGTGAAACGCATGTGAATTTCTGGTGAATGCTTGTAAGTAGCTTAAGGCACTTTCAAAGGAAAGTGATTTTCTTTGAAAGGACAGCATTTAGAAAGTGAAGCAACACTCCATTCACTTCGCACAGTGAATTGAAGTGTTGGAACAGACTGCTTCTCTTTCAGAGAAATGCATGTGAGTTTCTGTTGAATGCTTGTAAGTAGCTTAAGGCACTTTCAAAGGAAAGTGATTTTCTCTGAAAGGACAGCATTTATAAAGTGAAGCAACACTCCATTCACTTCGCAGAGTGAATTGAAGTATTGGAACAGACTGCTTCTCTTTCAGAGAAACGCATGTGAGTTTCTGTTGAATGCTTGTAAGTAGCTTAAGGCACTTTCAAAGGAAAGTGATTTTCTCTGAAAGGACAGCATTTATAAAGTGAAGCAACACTCCATTCACTTCGCACAGTGAATTGAAGTGTTGGAACAGACTGCTTCTCTTTCAGAGAAACGCATGTGAGTTTCTTGTGAATACTTGCAAGTTGCTTAAGGCACTTTCAAAGGAAAGTGATTTTCTCTGAAAGGACAGCATTTAGAAACTGAAGCAACACTCCATTCACTTCTCACAGTGAATTGAAGTGTTGGAACAGACTGCTTCTCTTTCAGAGAAATGCATGTGAGTTTCTGGTGAATGCTTGTAACTAGCTTAAGGCACTTTCAAAGGAAAGTGATTTTCTCTGAAAGGACAGCATTTAGAAAGTAAATCAACACTCCATTCCCTTCGCGCAATGAATTGAAGTGTTGGAACAGACTGCTTCTCTTTCAGAGAAACGCATTAGTGTTCCTTGTGAATGCTTGCAAGTAGCTTAAGGCACTTTCAAAGGAAAGTGATTTTCTCCGAAAGGACAGCATTTAGAAAGTGAAGCAACACTCCATTCACTTCGCACATTGAATTGAAGTGTTTGAACAAACTGCTTCTCTTTCAGAGAAACGCATGTGAGTTTCTGTTGAATGCTTGTAAGTTGTTTAAGGCACTTTCAAAGGAAAGTGATTTTCTCTGAAAGGACAGCATTTAGAAAGTAAAGCCACACTCCATTCACTTCGCACAGTGAATTGAAGTGTTGGAACAGACTGCTTCTCTTTCAGAGAATCGCATGTGAGTTTTTTGTTAATACTTGAAAGTAGTTTAAGGCACTTTCAATGGAAAGTGATTTTCTCTGAAAGGACAGCATTTAGAAAGTGAGGCAACACTCCCTTCACTTCGCACAGTGAATTGAAGTGTTGGAACAGACTGCTTCTCTTTCAGAGAATCGCATGTGAGTTTCTTCCTAATGCTTACAAGTAGCTTAAGGCACTTTCAAAGGAAAGTGATTTTCTCTGAAAGGACAGCATTTAGAAAGTGAAGCAACACTCCATTCACTTCGCACAGTGAATTGAAGTGTTGGAACAGACTGCTTCTCTTTCAGAGAAACGCATGTGAGTTTTTTCCTAATGCTTGCAAGTAGCTTAAGGCACTTTCAAAGGAAAGTGATTTTCTCTGAAAGGACAGCATTTAGAAAGTGAAGCAACACTCCATTCACTTTGTACAGTGAATTGAAGTGTTGGAACAAACTGCTTCTCTTTCAGAGAAACGCTTGTGAGTTTTTTTCAATGCTTGAAAGTAGTTTAAGGCACTTTCAATGGAAAGTGATTTTCTCTGAAAGGACAGAATTTAGAAAGTGAAGTAACACTCCATTCACTTCGCACAGTGAACTGAAGTGTTGGAACAGACTGCTTCTCTTTCAGAGAAACGCATGTGTGTTTCCTGTGAATGCTAGAAAGTAGCTTAAGGCACTTTCAAAAGAAAGTGATTTTCTCTGAAAGGACAGCATTTAGAAAGTGAAGTAACATTCCATTCACTTCGCACAGTGAATTGAAGTGTTGGAACCGACTGCTTCTCTTTCAGAGAAAGGCATGTGAGTTTCTGTTGAATGCTTGTAAGTAGCTTAAGGCACTTTCAAAGGAAAGTGATTTTCTCTGAAAGGACAGCATTTAGAAAGTGAAGTAACATTCCATTCACTTCGCACAGTGAATTGAAGTGTTGGAACAGATTGCTTCTCTTTCAGAGAAACGCATGTGAGTTTCTTCCTAATGCTTGCAAGTAGCTTAAGGCACTTTCAAAGGAAAGTGATTTTCTCTGAAAGGACAGCATTTAGAAAGTGAAGCAACACTCCATTCATTTCCAACAGTGAATTGAAGTGTTGGAACAGACTGCTTCTCTTTCAGAGAAACGCATGTGAGTTTCTGGTGAATGCTTGTAAGTAGCTTAAGGCACTTTCAAAGGAAAGTGATTTTCTCTGAAATGACAGCATTTAGAAAGTGAAGCAACACTCCATTCACTTCGCACAGTGAATTGAAGTGTTGGAACAGACTGCTTCTCTTTCAGAGAAATGCATGTGAGTTTCTGTTGAATGCTTGTAAGTAGCCTAAGGCACTTTCAAAGGAAAGTGATTTTCTCTGAAAGGACAGCATTTAGAAAGTGAAGCAACACTCCATTCACTTCGAAGAGTGAATTGAAGTATTGGAACAGACTGCTTCTCTTTCAGAGAAACGCATGTGAGTTTCTGGTGAATGCTTGTAAGTAGCTTAAGGCACTTTCAAAGGAAAGTGATTTTCTCTGAAAGGACAGCATTTAGAAAGTGAAGCAACACTCCATTCACTTCGCACAGTGAATTGAAGTGTTGGAACAGACTGCTTCTCTTTCAGAGAAACGCATGTGAGTTTCTTGTGAATGCTTGCAAGTTGCTTAAGGCACTTTCAATGGAAAGTGATTTTCTCTGAAAGGACAGCATTTAGAAACTGAAGCAACACTCCATTCACTTCGCACAGTGAATTGAAGTGTTGGAACAGACTGCTTCTCTTTCAGAGAAACGCATGTGAATTTCTGTTGAATGCTTGTAAGTAGTTTAAGGCACATTCAAAGGAAAGTGATTTTCTCTGAAAGGACAGCATTTAGAAAGTAAAGCCACACTCCATTCACTTCGCACAGTGAATTGAAGTGTTGGAACAGACTGCTTCTCTTTCAGAGAATCGCATGTGAGTTTTTTGTTAATACTTGAAAGTAGTTTAAGGCACTTTCAATGGAAAGTGATTTTCTCTGAAAGGACAGCATTTAGAAAGTGAAGCAACACTCCATTCACTTCGAAGAGTGAATTGAAGTATAGGAACAGACTGCTTCTCTTTCAGAGAAACGCATGTGAGTTTCTGGTGAATGCTTGTAAGTAGCTTAAGGCACTTTCAAAGGAAAGTGATTTTCTCTGAAAGGACAGCATTTAGAAAGTGAAGCAACACTCCATTCACTTCGCACAGTGAATTGAAGTGTTGGAACAGACTGCTTCTCTTTCAGAGAAACGCATGTGAGTTTCTTGTGAAGCTTGCAAGTTGCTTAAGGCACTTTCAATGGAAAGTGATTTTCTCTGAAAGGACAGCATTTAGAAACTGAAGCAACACTCCATTCACTTCGCACAGTGAATTGAAGTGTTGGAACAGACTGCTTCTCTTTCAGAGAAACGCATGTGAATTTCTGTTGAATGCTTGTAAGTAGTTTAAGGCACATTCAAAGGAAAGTGATTTTCTCTGAAAGGACAGCATTTAGAAAGTAAAGCCACACTCCATTCACTTCGCACAGTGAATTGAAGTGTTGGAACAGACTGCTTCTCTTTCAGAGAATCGCATGTGAGTTTTTTGTTAATACTTGAAAGTAGTTTAAGGCACTTTCAATGGAAAGTGATTTTCTCTGAAAGGACAGCATTTAGAAAGTGAGGCAACACTCCCTTCACTTCGCACAGTGAATTGAAGTGTTGGAACAGACTGCTTCTCTTTCAGAGAAACGCATGTGAGTTTCTGTTGAATGCTTGTAAGTAGCTTAAGGCACTTTCAAAGGAAAGTGATTTTCTCTGAAAGGACAGCATTTAGAAAGTGAAGTAACATTCCATTCACTTCGCACAGTGAATTGAAGTGTTGGAACAGATTGCTTCTCTTTCAGAGAAACGCATGTGAGTTTCTTCCTAATGCTTGCAAGTAGCTTAAGGCACTTTCAAAGGAAAGTGATTTTCTCTGAAATGACAGCATTTAGAAAGTGAAGCAACACTCCATTCACTTCGCACAGTGAATTAAAGTGTTGGAACAGACTGCTTCTCTTTCAGAGAAATGCATGTGAGTTTCTGTTCAATGCTTGTAAGTAGCTCAAGGCTCTTTCAAAGGAAAGTGATTTTCTCTGAAAGGACAGCATTTAGAAAGTAAAGCAACACTCCATTCCCTTCGCGCAATGAATTGAAGTGTTGGAACAGACTGCTTCTCTTTCATAGAAACGCATTAGTGTTTCTTGTGAATGCTTGCAGGTAGCTTAAGGCACTTTCAAAGGAAAGTGATTTTCTCTGAAAGGACAGCATTTAGAAAGTGAAGCAACACTCCATTCACTTTGTACAGTGAATTGAAGTGTTGGAACAAACTGCTTCTCTTTCAGAGGAACGCTTGTGAGTTTTTTTGAATGCTTGAAAGTAGTTTAAGGCACTTTCAATGGAAAGTGATTTTCTCTGAAAGGACAGAATTTAGAAAGTGAAGTAACACTCCATTCACTTCGCACAGTGAATTGAAGTGTTGGAACAGACTGCTTCTCTTTCAGAGAAACGCATGTGTGTTTCCTGTGAATGCTAGAAAGTAGCTTAAGGCACTTTCAAAGGAAAGTGATTTTCTCTGAAAGGACAGCATTTAGAAAGTGAAGTAACATTCCATTCACTTCGCACAGTGAATTGAAGTGTTGGAACCGACTGCTTCTCTTTCAGAGAAACGCATGTGAGTTTCTGCTAAATGCTTGTAAGTAGCTTAAGGCACTTTCAAAGGAAAGTGATTTTCTCTGAAAGGACAGCATTTAGAAAGTGAGGCAACACTCCATTCACTTCTCACAGTGAATTGAAATGTTGGAACAGATTGCTTCTCTTTCAGAGAAACGCATGTGAGTTTCTTCCTAATGCTTGCAAGTAGCTTAAGGCACTTTCAAAGGAAAGTGATTTTCTCTGAAAGGACAGCATTTAGAAAGTGAAGCAACACTCCATTCATTTCCAACAGTGAATTGAAGTGTTGGAACAGACTGCTTCTCTTTCAGAGAAACGCATGTGAGTTTCTGGTGAATGCTTGTAAGTAGCTTAAGGCACTTTCAAAGGAAAGTGATTTTCTCTGAAATGACAGCATTTAGAAAGTGAAGCAACACTCCATTCACTTCGCACAGTGAATTGAAGTGTTGGAACAGACTGCTTCTCTTTCAGAGAAACGCATGTGAGTTTCTTGTGAATGCTTGCAAGTTGCTTAAGGCACTTTCAAAGGAAAGTGATTTTCTCTGAAAGGACAGCATTTAGAAAGTGAGGCAACACTCCATTCACTTCACACAGTGAATTGAAGTGTTGGAACAGATTGCTTCTCTTTCAGAGAAACGCATGTGAGTTTCTTCCAAATGCTTGCAAGTAGCTTAAGGCACTTTCAAAGTAAAGTGATTTTCTCTGAAAGGACAGCATTTAGAAACTGAAGCAACACTCCATTCACTTCTCACAGTGAATTGAAATGTTGGAACAGACTGCTTCTGTTTCAGAGAAATGCATGTGAGTTTCTGGTGAATGCTTGTAAGTAGCTTATGGCACTTTCAAAGGAAAGTGATTTTCTCTGAAAGGATAGCATTTAGAAAGTAAATCAACACTCCATTCCCTTCGCGCAATGAATTGAAGTGTTGGAACAGACTGCTTCTCTTTCATAGAAACGCATTAGTGTTTCTTGTGAATGCTTGCAAGTAGCTTAAGGCACTTTCAAAGGAAAGTGATTTTCTCCGAAAGGACAGCATTTAGAAAGTGAAGCAACACTCCATTCACTTCGCACATTGAATTGAAGTGTTGGAACAAACTGCTTCTCTTTCAGAGAAACGCATGTGAGTTTCTGTTGAATGCTTGTAAGTAGCTTAAGGCACTTTCAAAGGAAAGTGATTTTCTCTGAAAGGACAGCATTTTGAAAGTGAGGCAACACTCCATTCACTTCACACAGTGAATTGAAGTGTTGGAACAGATTGCTTCTCTTTCAGAGAAACGCATGTGAGTTTCTTCCTAATGCTTGCAAGTAGCTTAAGGCACTTTCAAAGGAAAGTGATTTTCTCTGAAAGGACAGCATTTAGAAAGTGAAGCAACACTCCATTCATTTCGAACAGTGAATTGAAGTGTTGGAACAGACTGCTTCTCTTTCAGAGAAACGCATGTGAGTTTCTGGTGAATGCTTGTAAGTAGCTTAAGGCACTTTCAAAGGAAAGTGATTTTCTCTGAAATGACAGCATTTAGAAAGTGAAGCAACACTCCATTCACTTCGCACAGTGAATTGAAGTGTTGGAACAGACTGCTTCTCTTTCAGAGAAATGCATGTGAGTTTCTGTTCAATGCTTGTAAGTAGCTCAAGGCTCTTTCAAAGGAAAGTGATTTTCTCTGAAAGGACATCATTTAGAAAGTAAAGCAACACTCCATTCCCTTCGCGCAATGAATTGAAGTGTTGGAACAGACTGCTTCTCTTTCATAGAAACGCATTAGTGTTTCTTGTGAATGCTTGCAGGTAGCTTAAGGCACTTTCAAAGGAAAGTGATTTTCTCTGAAAGGACAGCATTTAGAAAGTGAAGCAACACTCCATTCACTTTGTACAGTGAATTGAAGTGTTGGAACAAACTGCTTCTCTTTCAGAGAAACGCTTGTGAGTTTTTTTGAATGCTTGAAAGTAGTTTAAGGCACTTTCAATGGAAAGTGATTTTCTCTGAAAGGACAGAATTTAGAAAGTGAAGTAACACTCCATTCACTTCGCACAGTGAATTGAAGTGTTGGAACAGACTGCTTCTCTTTCAGAGAAACGCATGTGTGTTTCCTGTGAATGCTAGAAAGTAGCTTAAGGCACTTTCAAAGGAAAGTGATTTTCTCTGAAAGGACAGCATTTAGAAAGTGAAGTAACATTCCATTCACTTCGCACAGTGAATTGAAGTGTTGGAACCGACTGCTTCTCTTTCAGAGAAACGCATGTGAGTTTCTTCCTAATTCTTGCAAGTAGCTTAAGGCACTTTCAAAGGAAAGTGATTTTCTCTGAAAGGACAGCATTTAGAAAGTGAAGTAACACTCCATTCACTTCGCACAGTGAATTGAAGTGTTGGAACAGACTGCATCTCTTTCAGAGAAACGCATGTGAGTTTCTTCCTAATGCTTGCAAGTAGCTTAAGGCACTTTCAAAGGAAAGTGATTTTCTCTGAAAGGACAGCATTTAGAAAGTGAAGCAACACTCCATTCATTTCGAACAGTGAATTGAAGTGTTGGAACAGACTGCTTCTCTTTCAGAGAAACGCATGTGAGTTTCTGGTGAATGCTTGTAAGTAGCTTAAGGCACTTTCAAAGGAAAGTGATTTTCTCTGAAAGGACAGCATTTAGAAAGTGAAGCAACACTCCATTCACTTCGCACAGTGAATTGAAGTGTTGGAACAGACTGCTTCTCTTTCAGAGAAATGCATGTGAGTTTCTGTTGAATGCTTGTAAGTAGCTTAAGGCACTTTCAAAGGAAAGTGATTTTCTCTGAAAGGACAGCATTTAGAAAGTGAAGCAACACTCCATTCACTTCGCACAGTGAATTGAAGTATTGGAACAGTCTGCTTCTCTTTCAGAGAAACGCATGTGAGTTTCTGGTGAATGCTTGTAAGTAGCTTAAGGCACTTTCAAAGGAAAGTGATTTTCTCTGAAAGGACAGCATTTAGAAAGTGAAGCAACACTCCATTCACTTCGCACAGTGAATTGAAGTGTTGGAACAGACTGCTTCTCTTTCAGAGAAACGCATGTGAGTTTCTTGTGAATGCTTGCAAGTTGCTTCAGGCACTTTCAAAGGAAAGTGATTTTCTCTGAAAGGACAGCATTTAGAAACTGAAGCAACACTCCATTCACTTCGCACAGTGAATTGAAGTGTTGGAACAGACTGCTTTCTTTAAGAGAAACGCATGTGAGTTTTTTGTGAATGCTTGAAAGTAGTTTAAGGCACTTTCAAAGGAAAGTGATTTTTCTCTGAAAGGACAGAATTTAGAAAGTAAAGCAACACTCCATTCACTTCGCACAGTGAATTGAGGTGTTGGAACAGACTGCTTCTCTTTCAGAGAAACGCATGTGAGTTTCTGGTGAATGCTTGTAAGTAGGTTAAGGCACTTTCAAAGGAAAGTGATTTTCTCTGAAAGGACAGCATTTAGAAAGTGTAGCAACACTCCATTCCCTTCGTGCAGTGAATTGAAGTGTTGGAACAGAGTGCTTCTCTTTCATTGAAACGCATTAGTGTTTCTTGTGAATGCTTGCAAGTTGCTTAAGGCACTTTCAAAGAAAGTGATTTTCTCTGAAAGTACAGCATTTAGAAAGTGAAGCAACTCTCCATTCACTTTGTACAGCGAATTGAAGTGTTGGAACAGACTGCTTCTCTCTCAGAGAAATGCATTTGAGTTTTTTTGAATGCTTGAAAGTAGTTCAAGGCACTTTCAATGGAAAGTGATTTTCTCTGAAAGGACAGAATTTAGAAAGTGAAGCAACACTCCATTCACTTCGCACAGTGAATTGAAGTGTTGGAACCGACTGCTTCTCTTTCAGAGAAACGCATGTGTGTTTCCTGTGAATGCTAGAAAGTAGCTTAAGGCACTTTCAAAGGAAAGTGATTTTCTCTGAAAGGACAGCATTTAGAAATTGAAATAACATTCCGTCACTTCGCACAGTGAATTGAAGTGTTGGAACCCACTGCTTCTCTTTCAGAGAAATGCATTAGTGTTTCTTGTGAATGCTTGCAAGTAGCTTAAGGCACTTTCAAAGGAAAGTGATTTTCTCTGAAAGGACAGCATTTAGAAAGTGAAGCAACACTCCATTCACTTCGCACAGAGAATTGAAGTGTTGGAACAGATTGCTTCTCTTTCAGAGGAATGCATGTGAGTTTCTGTTGAATGCTTGTAAGTAGCTTAAGGCACATTCAAAGGAAAGGGATTTTCTCTAAAAGGACAGCATTTAGAAAGTGAAGCAACACTCCATTCACTTCGCACAGTGAATTGAAGTGTTGGAACAGATGGCTTCTCTTTCAGAGAAACGCATGTGAGTTTTTTGTTAATACTTGAAAGTAGTTTAAGGCACTTTCAATGGAAAGTGATTTTCTCTGAAAGGACAGCATTTAGAAAGTGAGGCAACACTCCCTTCACTTCGCACAGTGAATTAAAGTGTTGGAACAGACTGCTTCTCTTTCAGAGAATCGCATGTGAGTTTCTTCCTAATGCTTACAAGTAGCTTAAGGCACTCTCAAAGGAAAGGGATTTTCTCTGAAAGGACAGCATTTAGAAAGTGAAGCAACACTCCATTCACTTCACACAGTGAATTGAAGTGTTGGAACAGACTGCTTCTCTTTCAGAGAAACGCATGTGAGTTTTTTCCTAATGCTTGCAAGTAGCTTAAGGCACTTTCAAAGGAAAGTGATTTTCTCTGAAAGGACAGCATTTAGAAAGTGAAGCAACACTCCATTCACTTCACACAGTGAATTGAAGTGTTGGAACAGACTGCTTCTCTTTCAGAGAAACGCATGTGAGTTTTTTCCTAATGCTTGCAAGTAGCTTAAGGCACTTTCAAAGGAAAGTGATTTTCTCTGAAAGGACAGAATATAGAAAGTGAGGCAACACTCCATTCACTTCGCACAGTGAATTGAAGTGTTGGAACAGATTGCTTCTCTTTCAGAGAAATGCATGTGAGTTTCTGTTGAATGCTTGTAAGTAGCTTAAGGCACATTCAAAGGAAAGGGATTTTCTCTGAAAGGACAGCATTTAGAAAGTGAAGCAACACTCCATTCACTTCACACAGTGAATTGAAGTGTTGGAACAGACTGCTTCTCTTTCAGAGAAGTGCATGTGAGTTTCTGTTGAATGCTTGTGAGTAGCTCAAGGCTCTTTCAAAGGAAAGTGATTTTCTCTGAAAGGACAGCATTTAGAAAGTAAAGCAACACTCCATTCCCTTCGCGCAATAAATTGAAGTGTTGGAACAGACTGCTTCTCTTTCAGAGAAACGCATTAGTGTTTCTTGTGAATTCTTACAAGTAGCTTAAGGCACTTTCAAAGGAAAGTGATTTTCTCTGAAGGGACAGCATTTAGAAAGTGAAGCAACACTTCATTCACTTCACACAGAGAATTGAAGTGTTGGAACAGATTGCTTCTCTTTCGGAGAAATGCATGTGAGTTTCTGTTGAATGCTTGTAAGTAGCTTAAGGCACATTCAAAGGAAAATGATTTTCTCTAAAAGGACAGCATTTAGAAAGTGAAGCAACACTCCATTCCCTTCGCGCAATGAATTGAAGTGTTGGAACAGACTGCTTTTCTTTCATAGAAACGCATTAGTGTTTCTTGTGAATGCTTGCAAGTAGATTAAGGCACTTTCAAAGGAAAGTGATTTTCTCTGAAAGGACAGCATTTAAAAAGTGAAGCAACACTCCATTCACTTCGCACATTGAATTGAAGTGTTGGAACAGACTGCTTCTCTTTCAGAGAAACGCATGTGAGTTTCTGTTGAATGCTTGTAAGTAGCTTATGGCACTTTCAAAGGAAAGTGATTTTCTCTGAAAGGACAGCATTTAGAAAGTGAGGCAACACTCCATTCACTTCACACAGTGAATTGAAGTGTTGGAACAGATTGCTTCTCTTTCAGAGAAACGCATGTGAGTTTCTTCCTAATGCTTGCAAGTAGCTTAAGGCACTTTCAAAGGAAAGTGATTTTCTCTGAAAGGACAGCATTTAGAAAGTGAAGCAACACTCCATTCACTTCGCACAGTGAATTGAAGTGTTGGAACAGACTACTTCTCTTTCAGAGAAACGCATGTGAGTTTCTTCCTAATGCTTGCAAGTACCTTAAGGCACTTTCAAAGGAAAGTGACTTTCTCTGAAAGGACAGAATTTAGAAAGTGAAGCAACACTCCATTCACTTCGCACAGTGAATTGAAGTGTTGGAACAGACGGCTTCTCTTTCAGAGAAACGCATGTGTGTTTCCTGTGAATGCTAGAAAGTAGCTTAAGGCACTTTCAAAGGAAAGTGATTTTTTCTGAAAGGACAGCATTTAGAAAGTAAAGCCACACTCCATTCACTTCGCACAGTGAATTGAAGTGTTGGAACAGACTGCTTCTCTTTCAGAGAATCGCATGTGAGTTTTTTGTTAATACTTGAAAGTAGTTTAAGGCACTTTCAATGGAAAGTGATTTTCTCTGAAAGGACAGCATTTAGAAAGTGAGGCAACACTCCCTTCACTTCGCACAGTGAATTGAAGTGTTGGAACAGACTGCTTCTCTTTCAGAGAATCGCATGTGAGTTTCTTCCTAATGCTTACAAGTATCTTAAGGCACTTTCAAAGGAAAGTGATTTTCTCTGAAAGGACAGCATTTAGAAAGTGAAGCAACACTCCATTCACTTCGCACAGTGAATTGAAGTGTTGGAACAGACTGCTTCTCTTTCAGAGAAACGCATGTGAGTTTTTTCCTAATGCTTGCAAGTAGCTTAAGGCACTTTCAAAGGAAAGTGATTTTCTCTGAAAGGACAGCATTTAGAAAGTGAAGGAACACTCCATTCACTTCGCACAGTGAATTGAAGTGTTGGAACAGATTGCTTCTCTTTCAGAGAAATGCATGTGAGTTTCTGTTGAATGCTTGTAAGTAGCTTAAGGCACATTCAAAGGAAAGGGATTTTCTCTGAAAGGACAGCATTTAGAAAGTGAAGCAACACTCCATTCACTTCACACAGTGAATTGAAGTGTTGGAAAAGACTGCTTCTCTTTCAGAGAAATGCATGTGAGTTTCTGTTGAATGCTTGTGAGTAGCTCAAGGCTCTTTCAAAGGAAAGTGATTTTCTCTGAAAGGACAGCATTTAGAAAGTGAAGCAACACTCCATTCCCTTCGCGCAATAAATTGATGTGTTGGAACAGACTGCTTCTCTTTCAGAGAAACGCATTAGTGTTTCTTGTGAATGCTTACAAGTAGCTTAAGGCACTTTTAAAGGAAAGTGATTTTCTCTGAAAGGACAGCATTTAGAAAGTGAAGCAACACTCCATTCACTTCACACAGAGAATTGAAGTGTTGGAACAGATTGCTTCTCTTTCGGAGAAATGCATGTGAGTTTCTGTTGAATGCTTGTAAGTAGCTTAAGGCACATTCAAAGGAAAGGGATTTTCTCTAAAAGGACAGCATTTAGAAAGTGAAGCAACACTCCATTCCCTTCGCGCAATGAATTGAAGTGTTGGAACAGACTGCTTCTCTTTCATAGAAACGCATTAGTGTTTCTTGTGAATGCTTGCAAGTAGCTTAAGGCACTTTCAAAGGAAAGTGATTTTCTCTGAAAGGACAGCATTTAGAAAGTGAAGCAACACTCCATTCACTTCGCACAGTGAATTGAAGTGTTGGAACAGATTGCTTCTCTTTCAGAGAAATGCATGTGAGTTTCTGTTGAATGCTTGTAAGTAGCTTAAGGCACATTCAAAGGAAAGGGATTTTCTCTAAAAGGACAGCATTTAGAAAGTGAAGCAACACTCCATTCACTTAGCACAGTGAATTGAAGTGTTGGAACAGACTGCTTCTCTTTCAGAGAAACGCATGTGAGTTTTTTGTGAGCTTGAAAGTAGTTTAAGGCACTTTCAATGGAAAGTGATTTTCTCTGAAAGGACAGCATTTAGAAAGTGAGGCAACACTCCATTCACTTCGCACAATGAATTGAAGTGTTGGAACAGACTGCTTCTTTTTCAGAGAAACGCATGTGAGTTTCTTTCTAATGCTTGCAAGTAGCTTAAGGCACTTTCAAAGGAAAGTGATTTTCTCTGAAAGGACAGCATTTAGAAAGTGAAGCAACACTCCATTCACTTCGCACAGTGAATTGAAGTGTTGGAACAGACTGCTTCTCTTTCATAGAAACGCATGTGAGTTTCTTGTGAATGCTTGTAAGTAGCTTAGGGCACTTTCAAAGGAAAGTGATTTTTTCTGAAAGTACAGCATTTAGAAAGTGAAGCAACACTCCATTCACTTCGCACAATGAATTGAAGTGGTGGAACAGACTGCTTCTCTTTCAGAGAAACGCATGTGAGTTTCTGTTGAATGCTTGTAATTAGCTTAAGGCACTTTCAAAGGAAAGTGATTTTCTCTGAAAGGACAGCATTTAGAAAGTGAGGCAACACTCCATTCACTTCACAAAGTGAATTGAATTGTTGGAACAGATTGCTTCTCTTTCAGAGAAACGCATGTGAGTTTCTTCCTAATGCTTGCAAGTAGCTTAAGGCACTTTTAAAGAAAAGTGATTTTCTCTGAAAGGACAGCATTTAGAAAGTGAAGCAACACTCCATTCACTTCGCACAGTGAATTGAAGTGTTGGAACAGACTGCTTCTCTTTCAGAGAAACGCATATGAGTTTCTTCCTAATGCTTGCAAGTAGCTTAAGGCACTTTCAAAGGAAAATGATTTTCTCTGAAAAAACAGCATTTAGAAAGTGAAGCAACACTCCATTCACTTCGCACAGTGAATTGAAGTGTTGGAACAGACTGCTTCTCTTTCAGAGAAATGCATGTGAGTTTCTGGTGAATGCTTGTAAGTAGCTTAAGGCACTTTCAAAGGAAAGTGATTTTCTCTGAAAGGACAGCATTTAGAAAGTGAAGCAACACTCCATTCACTTCGCAGAGTGAATTGAAGTATTGGAACAGACTGCTTCTCTTTCAGAGAAACGCATGTGAGTTTCTGTTGAATGCTTGTAAGTAGCTTAAGGCACTTTCAAAGGAAAGTGATTTTCTCTGAAAGGACAGCATTTAGAAAGTGAAGCAACACTCCATTCACTTCGCACAGTGAATTGAAGTGTTGGAACAGACTGCTTCTCTTTCAGAGAAACGCATGTGAGTTTCTTGTGAATACTTGCAAGTTGCTTAAGGCACTTTCAAAGGAAAGTGATTTTCTCTGAAAGGACAACATTTAGAAACTGAAGCAACACTCCATTCACTTCTCACAGTGAATTGAAGTGATGGAACAGACTGCTTCTCTTTCAGAGAAATGCATGTGAGTTTCTGTTGAATGCTTGTAAGTAGCTCAAGGCTCTTTCAAAGGAAAGTGATTTTCTCTGAAAGGACAGCATTTAGAAAGTAAATCAACACTCCATTGCCTTCGCGCAATGAATTGAAGTGTTAGAACAGACTGCTTCTCTTTCATAGAAACGCATTAGTGTTTCTTGTGAATGCTTGCAAGTAGCTTAAGGCACTTTCAAAGGAAAGTGATTTTCTCTGAAAGGACAGCATTTAGAAAGTGAAGCAACACTCCATTCACTTCGCACATTGAATTGAAATGTTGGAACAAACTGCTTCTCTTTCAGAGAAACGCATGTGAGTTTCTGGTGAATGCTTGTAAGTAGCTTAAGGCACTTTCAAAGGAAAGTGATTTTCTCTGGAAGGACAGCATTTAGAAAGTGAGGCAACACTCCATTCACTTCACACAGTGAATTGAAGTGTTGGAACAGATTGCTTCTCTTTCAGAGAAACGCATGTGAGTTTCTTCCTAATTCTTGCAAGTAGCTTAAGGCACTTTCAAAGGAAAGTGATTTTCTCTGAAAGGACAGCATTTAGAAAGTGAAGTAACACACCATTCACTTCGCACAGTGAATTGAAGTGTTGGAACAGACTGCTTCTCTTTCAGAGAAACGCATGTGAGTTTCTTCCTAATGCTTGCAAGTAGCTTAAGGCACTTTCAAAGGAAAGTGATTTTCTCTGAAAGGACAGCATTTAGAAAGTGAAGCAACACTCCATTCATTTCGAACAGTGAATTGAAGTGTTGGAACAGACTGCTTCTCTTTCAGAGAAACGCATGTGAGTTTCTGGTGAATGCTTGTAAGTAGCTTAAGGCACTTTCAAAGGAAAGTGATTTTCTCTGAAAGGACAGCATTTAGAAAGTGAAGCAACACTCCATTCACTTCGCACAGTGAATTGAAGTGTTGGAACAGACTGCTTCTCTTTCAGAGAAATGGATGTGAGTTTCTGGTGAATGCTTGTAAGTAGCTTAAGGCACTTTCAAAGGAAAGTGATTTTCTCTGAAAGGACAGCATTTAGAAAGTGAAGCAACACTCCATTCACTTCGCAGAGTGAATTGAAGTATTGGAACAGACTGCTTCTCTTTCAGAGAAACGCATGTGAGTTTCTGTTGAATGCTTGTAAGTAGCTTAAGGCACTTTCAAAGGAAAGTGATTTTCTCTGAAAGGACAGCATTTAGAAAGTGAAGCAACACTCCATTCACTTCGCACAGTGAATTGAAGTGTTGGAACAGACTGCTTCTCTTTCAGAGAAACGCATGTGAGTTTCTTGTGAATACTTGCAAGTTGCTTAAGGCACTTTCAAAGGAAAGTGATTTTCTCTGAAAGGACAACATTTAGAAACTGAAGCAACACTCCATTCACTTCTCACAGTGAATTGAAGTGATGGAACAGACTGCTTCTCTTTCAGAGAAATGCATGTGAGTTTCTGTTGAATGCTTGTAAGTAGCTCAAGGCTCTTTCAAAGGAAAGTGATTTTCTCTGAAAGGACAGCATTTAGAAAGTAAATCAACACTCCATTGCCTTCGCGCAATGAATTGAAGTGTTGGAACAGACTGCTTCTCTTTCGTAGAAACGCATTAGTGTTTCTTGTGAATGCTTGCAAGTAGCTTAAGGCACTTTCAAAGGAAAGTGATTTTCTCTGAAAGGACAGCATTTAGAAAGTGAAGCAACACTCCATTCACTTCGCACATTGAATTGAAATGTTGGAACAAACTGCTTCTCTTTCAGAGAAACGCATGTGAGTTTCTGTTGAATGCTTTTAAGTAGCTTAAGGCACTTTCAAAGGAAAGTGATTTTCTCTGGAAGGACAGCATTTAGAAAGTGAGGCAACACTCCATTCACTTCACACAGTGAATTGAAGTGTTGGAACAGATTGCTTCTCTTTCAGAGAAACGCATGTGAGTTTCTTCCTAATTCTTGCAAGTAGCTTAAGGCACTTTCAAAGGAAAGTGATTTTCTCTGAAAGGACAGCATTTAGAAAGTGAAGTAACACTCCATTCACTTCGCACAGTGAATTGAAGTGTTGGAACAGACTGCTTCTCTTTCAGAGAAACGCATGTGAGTTTCTTCCTAATGCTTGCAAGTAGCTTAAGGCACTTTCAAAGGAAAGTGATTTTCTCTGAAAGGACAGCATTTAGAAAGTGAAGCAACACTCCATTCATTTCGAACAGTGAATTGAAGTGTTGGAACAGACTGCTTCTCTTTCAGAGAAACGCATGTGAGTTTCTGGTGAATGCTTGTAAGTAGCTTAAGGCACTTTCAAAGGAAAGTGATTTTCTCTGAAAGGACAGCATTTAGAAAGTGAAGCAACACTCCATTCACTTCGCACAGTGAATTGAAGTGTTGGAACAGACTGCTTCTCTTTCAGAGAAATGCATGTGAGTTTCTGGTGAATGCTTGTAAGTAGCTTAAGGCACTTTCAAAGGAAAGTGATTTTCTCTGAAAGGACAGCATTTAGAAAGTGAAGCAACACTCCATTCACTTCGCACAGTGAATTGAAGTATTGGAACAGTCTGCTTCTCTTTCGGAGAAACGCATGTGAGTTTCTGGTGAATGCTTGTAAGTAGCTTAAGGCACTTTCAAAGGAAAGTGATTTTCTCTGAAAGGACAGCATTTAGAAAGTGAAGCAACACTCCATTCACTTCGCACAGTGAATTGAAGTGTTGGAACAGACTGCTTCTCTTTCAGAGAAACGCATGTGAGTTTCTTGTGAATGCTTGCAAGTTGCTTCAGGCACTTTCAAAGGAAAGTGATTTTCTCTGAAAGGACAGCATTTAGAAACTGAAGCAACACTCCATTCACTTCGCACAGTGAATTGAAGTGTTGGAACAGACTGCTTTCTTTAAGAGAAACGCATGTGAGTTTTTTGTGAATGCTTGAAAGTAGTTTAAGGCACTTTCAAAGGAAAGTGATTTTTCTCTGAAAGGACAGAATTTAGAAAGTAAAGCAACACTCCATTCACTTCGCACAGTGAATTGAGGTGTTGGAACAGACTGCTTCTCTTTCAGAGAAACGCATGTGAGTTTCTGGTGAATGCTTGTAAGTAGGTTAAGGCACTTTCAAAGGAAAGTGATTTTCTCTGAAAGAACAGCATTTAGAAAGTAAATCAACACTCCATTGCCTTCGCGCAATGAATTGAAGTGTTGGAACAGACTGCTTCTCTTTCGTAGAAACGCATTAGTGTTTCTTGTGAATGCTTGCAAGTAGCTTAAGGCACTTTCAAAGGAAAGTGATTTTCTCTGAAAGGACAGCATTTAGAAAGTGAAGCAACACTCCATTCACTTCGCACATTGAATTGAAATGTTGGAACAAACTGCTTCTCTTTCAGAGAAACGCATGTGAGTTTCTGTTGAATGCTTTTAAGTAGCTTAAGGCACTTTCAAAGGAAAGTGATTTTCTCTGGAAGGACAGCATTTAGAAAGTGAGGCAACACTCCATTCACTTCACACAGTGAATTGAAGTGTTGGAACAGATTGCTTCTCTTTCAGAGAAACGCATGTGAGTTTCTTCCTAATTCTTGCAAGTAGCTTAAGGCACTTTCAAAGGAAAGTGATTTTCTCTGAAAGGACAGCATTTAGAAAGTGAAGTAACACTCCATTCACTTCGCACAGTGAATTGAAGTGTTGGAACAGACTGCTTCTCTTTCAGAGAAACGCATGTGAGTTTCTTCCTAATGCTTGCAAGTAGCTTAAGGCACTTTCAAAGGAAAGTGATTTTCTCTGAAAGGACAGCATTTAGAAAGTGAAGCAACACTCCATTCATTTCGAACAGTGAATTGAAGTGTTGGAACAGACTGCTTCTCTTTCAGAGAAACGCATGTGAGTTTCTGGTGAATGCTTGTAAGTAGCTAAAGGCACTTTCAAAGGAAAGTGATTTTCTCTGAAAGGACAGCATTTAGAAAGTGAAGCAACACTCCATTCACTTCGCACAGTGAATTGAAGTGTTGGAACAGACTGCTTCTCTTTCAGAGAAATGCATGTGAGTTTCTGGTGAATGCTTGTAAGTAGCTTAAGGCACTTTCAAAGGAAAGTGATTTTCTCTGAAAGGACAGCATTTAGAAAGTGAAGCAACACTCCATTCACTTCGCACAGTGAATTGAAGTATTGGAACAGTCTGCTTCTCTTTCAGAGAAACGCATGTGAGTTTCTGGTGAATGCTTGTAAGTAGCTTAAGGCACTTTCAAAGGAAAGTGATTTTCTCTGAAAGGACAGCATTTAGAAAGTGAAGCAACACTCCATTCACTTCGCACAGTGAATTGAAGTGTTGGAACAGACTGCTTCTCTTTCAGAGAAACGCATGTGAGTTTCTTGTGAATGCTTGCAAGTTGCTTCAGGCACTTTCAAAGGAAAGTGATTTTCTCTGAAAGGACAGCATTTAGAAACTGAAGCAACACTCCATTCACTTCGCACAGTGAATTGAAGTGTTGGAACAGACTGCTTTCTTTAAGAGAAACGCATGTGAGTTTTTTGTGAATGCTTGAAAGTAGTTTAAGGCACTTTCAAAGGAAAGTGATTTTTCTCTGAAAGGACAGAATTTAGAAAGTAAAGCAACACTCCATTCACTTCGCACAGTGAATTGAGGTGTTGGAACAGACTGCTTCTCTTTCAGAGAAACGCATGTGAGTTTCTGGTGAATGCTTGTAAGTAGGTTAAGGCACTTTCAAAGGAAAGTGATTTTCTCTGAAAGAACAGCATTTAGAAAGTGTAGCAACACTCCATTCCCTTCGTGCAGTGAATTGAAGTGTTGGAACAGAGTGCTTCTCTTTCATTGAAACGCATTAGTGTTTCTTGTGAATGCTTGCAAGTTGCTTAAGGCACTTTCAAAGAAAGTGATTTTCTCTGAAAGTACAGCATTTAGAAAGTGAAGCAACTCGCCATTCACTTTGTACAGCGAATTGAAGTGTTGGAACAGACTGCTTCTCTCTCAGAGAAATGCATTTGAGTTTTTTTGAATGCTTGAAAGTAGTTCAAGGCACTTTCAATGGAAAGTGATTTTCTCTGAAAGGACAGAATTTAGAAAGTGAAGCAACACTCCATTCACTTCGCACAGTGAATTGAAGTGTTGGAACCGACTGCTTCTCTTTCAGAGAAACGCATGTGTGTTTCCTGTGAATGCTAGAAAGTAGCTTAAGGCACTTTCAAAGGAAAGTGATTTTCTCTGAAAGGACAGCATTTAGAAATTGAAATAACATTCCGTCACTTCGCACAGTGAATTGAAGTGTTGGAACCCACTGCTTCTCTTTCAGAGAAATGCATTAGTGTTTCTTGTGAATGCTTGCAAGTAGCTTAAGGCACTTTCAAAGGAAAGTGATTTTCTCTGAAAGGACAGCATTTAGAAAGTGAAGCAACACTCCATTCACTTCGCACAGAGAATTGAAGTGTTGGAACAGATTGCTTCTCTTTCAGAGGAATGCATGTGAGTTTCTGTTGAGTGCTTGTAAGTAGCTTAAGGCACATTCAAAGGAAAGGGATTTTCTCTAAAAGGACAGCATTTAGAAAGTGAAGCAACACTCCATTCACTTCGCACAGTGAATTGAAGTGTTGGAACAGATGGCTTCTCTTTCAGAGAAACGCATGTGAGTTTTTTGTTAATACTTGAAAGTAGTTTAAGGCACTTTCAATGGAAAGTGATTTTCTCTGAAAGGACAGCATTTAGAAAGTGAGGCAACACTCCCTTCACTTCGCACAGTGAATTAAAGTGTTGGAACAGACTGCTTCTCTTTCAGAGAATCGCATGTGAGTTTCTTCCTAATGCTTACAAGTAGCTTAAGGCACTTTCAAAGGAAAGGGATTTTCTCTGAAAGGACAGCATTTAGAAAGTGAAGCAACACTCCATTCACTTCACACAGTGAATTGAAGTGTTGGAACAGACTGCTTCTCTTTCAGAGAAACGCATGTGAGTTTTTTCCTAATGCTTGCAAGTAGCTTAAGGCACTTTCAAAGGAAAGTGATTTTCTCTGAAAGGACAGCATTTAGAAAGTGAAGCAACACTCCATTCACTTCACACAGTGAATTGAAGTGTTGGAACAGACTGCTTCTCTTTCAGAGAAACGCATGTGAGTTTTTTCCTAATGCTTGCAAGTAGCTTAAGGCACTTTCAAAGGAAAGTGATTTTCTCTGAAAGGACAGAATATAGAAAGTGAGGCAACACTCCATTCACTTCGCACAGTGAATTGAAGTGTTGGAACAGATTGCTTCTCTTTCAGAGAAATGCATGTGAGTTTCTGTTGAATGCTTGTAAGTAGCTTAAGGCACATTCAAAGGAAAGGGATTTTCTCTGAAAGGACAGCATTTAGAAAGTGAAGCAACACTCCATTCACTTCACACAGTGAATTGAAGTGTTGGAACAGACTGCTTCTCTTTCAGAGAAGTGCATGTGAGTTTCTGTTGAATGCTTGTGAGTAGCTCAAGGCTCTTTCAAAGGAAAGTGATTTTCTCTGAAAGGACAGCATTTAGAAAGTAAAGCAACACTCCATTCCCTTCGCGCAATAAATTGAAGTGTTGGAACAGACTGCTTCTCTTTCAGAGAAACGCATTAGTGTTTCTTGTGAATTCTTACAAGTAGCTTAAGGCACTTTCAAAGGAAAGTGATTTTCTCTGAAGGGACAGCATTTAGAAAGTGAAGCAACACTCCATTCACTTCACACAGAGAATTGAAGTGTTGGAACAGATTGCTTCTCTTTCGGAGAAATGCATGTGAGTTTCTGTTGAATGCTTGTAAGTAGCTTAAGGCACATTCAAAGGAAAATGATTTTCTCTAAAAGGACAGCATTTAGAAAGTGAAGCAACACTCCATTCCCTTCGGGCAATGAATTGAAATGTTGGAACAGACTGCTTTTCTTTCATAGAAACGCATTAGTGTTTCTTGTGAATGCTTGCAAGTAGCTTAAGGCACTTTCAAAGGAAAGTGATTTTCTCTGAAAGGACAGCATTTAAAAAGTGAAGCAACACTCCATTCACTTCGCACATTGAATTGAAGTGTTGGAACAGACTGCTTCTCTTTCAGAGAAACGCATGTGAGTTTCTGTTGAATGCTTGTAAGTAGCTTATGGCACTTTCAAAGGAAAGTGATTTTCTCTGAAAGGACAGCATTTAGAAAGTGAGGCAACACTCCGTTCACTTCACACAGTGAATTGAAGTGTTGGAACAGATTGCTTCTCTTTCAGAGAAACGCATGTGAGTTTCTTCCTAATGCTTGCAAGTAGCTTAAGGCACTTTCAAAGGAAAGTTATTTTCTCTGAAAGGACAGCATTTAGAAAGTGAAGCAACACTCCATTCACTTCGAACAGTGAATTGAAGTGTTGGAACAGACTACTTCTCTTTCAGAGAAACGCATGTGAGTTTCTTCCTAATGCTTGCAAGTACCTTAAGGCACTTTCAAAGGAAAGTGATTTTCTCTGAAAGGACAGAATTTAGAAAGTGAAGCAACACTCCATTCACTTCGCACAGTGAATTGAAGTGTTGGAACAGACGGCTTCTCTTTCAGAGAAACGCATGTGTGTTTCCTGTGAATGCTAGAAAGTAGCTTAAGGCACTTTCAAAGGAAAGTGATTTTTTCTGAAAGGACAGCATTTAGAAAGTAAAGCCACACTCCATTCACTTCGCACAGTGAATTGAAGTGTTGGAACAGACTGCTTCTCTTTCAGAGAATCGCATGTGAGTTTTTTGTTAATACTTGAAAGTAGTTTAAGGCACTTTCAATGGAAAGTGATTTTCTCTGAAAGGACAGCATTTAGAAAGTGAGGCAACACTCCCTTCACTTCGCACAGTGAATTGAAGTGTTGGAACAGACTGCTTCTCTTTCAGAGAATCGCATGTGAGTTTCTTCCTAATGCTTACAAATATCTTAAGGCACTTTCAAAGGAAAGTGATTTTCTCTGAAAGGACAGCATTTAGAAAGTATAGCAACACTCCATTCACTTCGTACAGTGAATTGAAGTGTTGGAACAGACTGCTTCTCTTTCAGAGAAACGCATGTGAGTTTCTTGTGAATGCTTGCAAGTTGCTTAAGGCACTTTCAAAGGAAAGTGATTTTCTCTGAAAGGACAGCATTTAGAAACTGAAGCAACACTCCATTCACTTCGCACAGTGAATTGAAGTGTTGGAACAGACTGCTTCTCTTTCAGAGAAACGCATGTGAATTTCTGTTGAATGCTTGTAAGTAGCTTAAGGCACTTTCAAAGGAAAGTGATTTTTTCTGAAAGGACAGCATTTAGAAAGTAAAGCCACACTCCATTCACTTCGCACAGTGAATTGAAGTGTTGGAACAGACTGCTTCTCTTTCAGAGAATCGCATGTGAGTTTTTTCTTAATACTTGAAAGTAGTTTAAGGCACTTTCAATGGAAAGTGATTTTCCCTGAAAGGACAGCATTTAGAAAGTGAGGCAACACTCCCTTCACTTCGCACAGTGAATTGAAGTGTTGGAACAGACTGCTTCTCTTTCAGAGAATCGCATGTGAGTTTCTTCCTAATTCTTGCAAGTAGCTTAAGGCACTTTCAAAGGAAAGTGATTTTCTCTGAAAGGACAGCATTTAGAAAGTGAAGTAACACTCCATTCACTTCACACAGTGAATTGAAGTGTTGGAACAGACTGCTTCTCTTTCAGAGAAACGCATGTGAGTTTCTTCCTAATGCTTGCAAGTAGCTTAAGGCACTTTCAAAGGAAAGTGATTTTCTCTGAAAGGACAGCATTTAGAAAGTGAAGCAACACTCCATTCATTTCGAACAGTGAATTGAAGTGTTGGAACAGACTGCTTCTCTTTCAGAGAAACGCATGTGAGTTTCTGGTGAATGCTTGTAAGTAGCTAAAGGCACTTTCAAAGGAAAGTGATTTTCTCTGAAAGGACAGCATTTAGAAAGTGAAGCAACACTCCATTCACTTCGCACAGTGAATTGAAGTGTTGGAACAGACTGCTTCTCTTTCAGAGAAATGCATGTGAGTTTCTGGTGAATGCTTGTAAGTAGCTTAAGGCACTTTCAAAGGAAAGTGATTTTCTCTGAAAGGACAGCATTTAGAAAGTGAAGCAACACTCCATTCACTTCGCACAGTGAATTGAAGTATTGGAACAGTCTGCTTCTCTTTCAGAGAAACGCATGTGAGTTTCTGGTGAATGCTTGTAAGTAGCTTAAGGCACTTTCAAAGGAAAGTGATTTTCTCTGAAAGGACAGCATTTAGAAAGTGAAGCAACACTCCATTCACTTCGCACAGTGAATTGAAGTGTTGGAACAGACTGCTTCTCTTTCAGAGAAACGCATGTGAGTTTCTTGTGAATGCTTGCAAGTTGCTTCAGGCACTTTCAAAGGAAAGTGATTTTCTCTGAAAGGACAGCATTTAGAAACTGAAGCAACACTCCATTCACTTCGCACAGTGAATTGAAGTGTTGGAACAGACTGCTTTCTTTAAGAGAAACGCATGTGAGTTTTTTGTGAATGCTTGAAAGTAGTTTAAGGCACTTTCAAAGGAAAGTGATTTTTCTCTGAAAGGACAGAATTTAGAAAGTAAAGCAACACTCCATTCACTTCGCACAGTGAATTGAGGTGTTGGAACAGACTGCTTCTCTTTCAGAGAAACGCATGTGAGTTTCTGGTGAATGCTTGTAAGTAGGTTAAGGCACTTTCAAAGGAAAGTGATTTTCTCTGAAAGAACAGCATTTAGAAAGTGTAGCAACACTCCATTCCCTTCGTGCAGTGAATTGAAGTGTTGGAACAGAGTGCTTCTCTTTCATTGAAACGCATTAGTGTTTCTTGTGAATGCTTGCAAGTTGCTTAAGGCACTTTCAAAGAAAGTGATTTTCTCTGAAAGTACAGCATTTAGAAAGTGAAGCAACTCGCCATTCACTTTGTACAGCGAATTGAAGTGTTGGAACAGACTGCTTCTCTCTCAGAGAAATGCATTTGAGTTTTTTTGAATGCTTGAAAGTAGTTCAAGGCACTTTCAATGGAAAGTGATTTTCTCTGAAAGGACAGAATTTAGAAAGTGAAGCAACACTCCATTCACTTCGCACAGTGAATTGAAGTGTTGGAACCGACTGCTTCTCTTTCAGAGAAACGCATGTGTGTTTCCTGTGAATGCTAGAAAGTAGCTTAAGGCACTTTCAAAGGAAAGTGATTTTCTCTGAAAGGACAGCATTTAGAAATTGAAATAACATTCCGTCACTTCGCACAGTGAATTGAAGTGTTGGAACCCACTGCTTCTCTTTCAGAGAAATGCATTAGTGTTTCTTGTGAATGCTTGCAAGTAGCTTAAGGCACTTTCAAAGGAAAGTGATTTTCTCTGAAAGGACAGCATTTAGAAAGTGAAGCAACACTCCATTCACTTCGCACAGAGAATGAAGTGTTGGAACAGATTGCTTCTCTTTCAGAGGAATGCATGTGAGTTTCTGTTGAGTGCTTGTAAGTAGCTTAAGGCACATTCAAAGGAAAGGGATTTTCTCTAAAAGGACAGCATTTAGAAAGTGAAGCAACACTCCATTCACTTCGCACAGTGAATTGAAGTGTTGGAACAGATGGCTTCTCTTTCAGAGAAACGCATGTGAGTTTTTTGTTAATACTTGAAAGTAGTTTAAGGCACTTTCAATGGAAAGTGATTTTCTCTGAAAGGACAGCATTTAGAAAGTGAGGCAACACTCCCTTCACTTCGCACAGTGAATTAAAGTGTTGGAACAGACTGCTTCTCTTTCAGAGAATCGCATGTGAGTTTCTTCCTAATGCTTACAAGTAGCTTAAGGCACTTTCAAAGGAAAGGGATTTTCTCTGAAAGGACAGCATTTAGAAAGTGAAGCAACACTCCATTCACTTCACACAGTGAATTGAAGTGTTGGAACAGACTGCTTCTCTTTCAGAGAAACGCATGTGAGTTTTTTCCTAATGCTTGCAAGTAGCTTAAGGCACTTTCAAAGGAAAGTGATTTTCTCTGAAAGGACAGCATTTAGAAAGTGAAGCAACACTCCATTCACTTCACACAGTGAATTGAAGTGTTGGAACAGACTGCTTCTCTTTCAGAGAAACGCATGTGAGTTTTTTCCTAATGCTTGCAAGTAGCTTAAGGCACTTTCAAAGGAAAGTGATTTTCTCTGAAAGGACAGAATATAGAAAGTGAGGCAACACTCCATTCACTTCGCACAGTGAATTGAAGTGTTGGAACAGATTGCTTCTCTTTCAGAGAAATGCATGTGAGTTTCTGTTGAATGCTTGTAAGTAGCTTAAGGCACATTCAAAGGAAAGGGATTTTCTCTGAAAGGACAGCATTTAGAAAGTGAAGCAACACTCCATTCACTTCACACAGTGAATTGAAGTGTTGGAACAGACTGCTTCTCTTTCAGAGAAGTGCATGTGAGTTTCTGTTGAATGCTTGTGAGTAGCTCAAGGCTCTTTCAAAGGAAAGTGATTTTCTCTGAAAGGACAGCATTTAGAAAGTAAAGCAACACTCCATTCCCTTCGCGCAATAAATTGAAGTGTTGGAACAGACTGCTTCTCTTTCAGAGAAACGCATTAGTGTTTCTTGTGAATTCTTACAAGTAGCTTAAGGCACTTTCAAAGGAAAGTGATTTTCTCTGAAGGGACAGCATTTAGAAAGTGAAGCAACACTCCATTCACTTCACACAGAGAATTGAAGTGTTGGAACAGATTGCTTCTCTTTCGGAGAAATGCATGTGAGTTTCTGTTGAATGCTTGTAAGTAGCTTAAGGCACATTCAAAGGAAAATGATTTTCTCTAAAAGGACAGCATTTAGAAAGTGAAGCAACACTCCATTCCCTTCGCGCAATGAATTGAAGTGTTGGAACAGACTGCTTTTCTTTCATAGAAACGCATTAGTGTTTCTTGTGAATGCTTGCAAGTAGCTTAAGGCACTTTCAAAGGAAAGTGATTTTCTCTGAAAGGACAGCATTTAAAAAGTGAAGCAACACTCCATTCACTTCGCACATTGAATTGAAGTGTTGGAACAGACTGCTTCTCTTTCAGAGAAACGCATGTGAGTTTCTGTTGAATGCTTGTAAGTAGCTTATGGCACTTTCAAAGGAAAGTGATTTTCTCTGAAAGGACAGCATTTAGAAAGTGAGGCAACACTCCGTTCACTTCACACAGTGAATTGAAGTGTTGGAACAGATTGCTTCTCTTTCAGAGAAACGCATGTGAGTTTCTTCCTAATGCTTGCAAGTAGCTTAAGGCACTTTCAAAGGAAAGTTATTTTCTCTGAAAGGACAGCATTTAGAAAGTGAAGCAACACTCCATTCACTTCGAACAGTGAATTGAAGTGTTGGAACAGACTACTTCTCTTTCAGAGAAACGCATGTGAGTTTCTTCCTAATGCTTGCAAGTACCTTAAGGCACTTTCAAAGGAAAGTGATTTTCTCTGAAAGGACAGAATTTAGAAAGTGAAGCAACACTCCATTCACTTCGCACAGTGAATTGAAGTGTTGGAACAGACGGCTTCTCTTTCAGAGAAACGCATGTGTGTTTCCTGTGAATGCTAGAAAGTAGCTTAAGGCACTTTCAAAGGAAAGTGATTTTTTCTGAAAGGACAGCATTTAGAAAGTAAAGCCACACTCCATTCACTTCGCACAGTGAATTGAAGTGTTGGAACAGACTGCTTCTCTTTCAGAGAATCGCATGTGAGTTTTTTGTTAATACTTGAAAGTAGTTTAAGGCACTTTCAATGGAAAGTGATTTTCTCTGAAAGGACAGCATTTAGAAAGTGAGGCAACACTCCCTTCACTTCGCACAGTGAATTGAAGTGTTGGAACAGACTGCTTCTCTTTCAGAGAATCGCATGTGAGTTTCTTCCTAATGCTTACAAATATCTTAAGGCACTTTCAAAGGAAAGTGATTTTCTCTGAAAGGACAGCATTTAGAAAGTATAGCAACACTCCATTCACTTCGTACAGTGAATTGAAGTGTTGGAACAGACTGCTTCTCTTTCAGAGAAACGCATGTGAGTTTCTTGTGAATGCTTGCAAGTTGCTTAAGGCACTTTCAAAGGAAAGTGATTTTCTCTGAAAGGACAGCATTTAGAAACTGAAGCAACACTCCATTCACTTCGCACAGTGAATTGAAGTGTTGGAACAGACTGCTTCTCTTTCAGAGAAACGCATGTGAATTTCTGTTGAATGCTTGTAAGTAGCTTAAGGCACTTTCAAAGGAAAGTGATTTTTTCTGAAAGGACAGCATTTAGAAAGTAAAGCCACACTCCATTCACTTCGCACAGTGAATTGAAGTGTTGGAACAGACTGCTTCTCTTTCAGAGAATCGCATGTGAGTTTTTTCTTAATACTTGAAAGTAGTTTAAGGCACTTTCAATGGAAAGTGATTTTCCCTGAAAGGACAGCATTTAGAAAGTGAGGCAACACTCCCTTCACTTCGCACAGTGAATTGAAGTGTTGGAACAGACTGCTTCTCTTTCAGAGAATCGCATGTGAGTTTCTCCCTAATGCTTACAAGTAGCTTAAGGCACTTTCAAAGGAAAGTGATTTTCTCTGAAAGGACAGCATTTAGAAAGTGAAGCAACACTCCATTCACTTCGCACAGTGAATTGAAGTGTTGGAACAGATTGCTTCTCTTTCAGAGAAATGCATGTGAGTTTCTGTTGAATGCTTGTAAGTAGCTTAAGGCACATTCAAAGGAAAGGGATTTTCTCTGAAAGGACAGCATTTAGAAAGTGAAGCAACACTCCATTCACTTCACACAGTGAATTGAAGTGTTGGAACAGACTGCTTCTCTTTCAGAGAAATGCATGTGAGTTTCTGTTGAATGCTTGTAAGTAGCTCAAGGGTCTTTCAAAGGAAAGTGATTTTCTCTGAAAGGACAGCATTTAGAAAGTAAAGCAACACTCCATTCCCTTGGCGCAATGAATTGAAGTGTTGGAACAGACTGCTTCTCTTTCATAGAAACGCATTAGTGTTTCTTGTGAACGCTTACAAGTAGCTTAAGGCACTTTCAAAGGAAAGTGATTTTCTCTGAAAGGACAGCATTTAGAAAGTGAAGCAACACTCCATTCACTTCACACAGAGAATTGAAGTGTTGGAACAGATTGCTTCTCTTTCGGAGAAATGCATGTGAGTTTCTGTTGAATGCTTGTAAGTAGCTTAAGGCACATTCAAAGGAAAGGGATTTTCTCTAAAAGGACAGCATTTAGAAAGTGAAGCAACACTCCATTCTTTCACGCAATGAATTGAAGTGTTGGAATAGACTGCTTCTCTTTCATAGAAACGCATTAGTGTTTCTTGTGAATGCTTGCAAGTAGCTTAAGGCACTTTCAAAGGAAAGTGATTTTCTCTGAAAGGACAGCATTTAAAAAGTGAAGCAACACTCCATTCACTTCGCACATTGAATTGAAGTGTTGGAACAGACTGCTTCTCTTTCAGAGAAACGCATGTGAGTTTCTGTTGAATTCTTGTAATTAGCTTATGGCACATTCAAAGGAAAGTGATTTTCTCTGAAAGGACAGCATTTAGAAAGTGAGGCAACACTCCATTCACTTCACACAGTGAATTGAAGTGTTGGAACAGATTGCTTCTCTTTCAGAGAAACGCATGTGAGTTTCTTCCTAATGCTTGCAAGTAGCTTAAGGCACTTTCAAAGGAAAGTGATTTTCTCTGAAAGGACAGCATTTAGAAAGTGAAGCAACACTCCATTTACTTCGCACAGTAAATTGAAGTGTTGGAACAGACTGCTTCTCTTTCAGAGAAACGCATGTGAGTTTCTTCCTAATGCT
Organism: Myodes glareolus; assembly: GCF_982192425.1. Lineage (NCBI taxonomy): Eukaryota > Metazoa > Chordata > Mammalia > Rodentia > Cricetidae > Myodes > Myodes glareolus. The sequence goes on from NW_028263217.1 coordinate 1,282,574, forward strand.
TGCAAGTAGCTTAAGGCACTTTCAAAGGAAAGTGATTTTCTTTGAAAGGACAGCATTTAGAAAGTGAAGCAACACTCCATTCATTTCGAACAGTGAATTGAAGTGTTGGAACAGACTGCTTCTCTTTCAGAGAAATGCATGTGAGTTTCTGGTGAATGCTTGTAAGTAGCTTAAGGCACTTTCAAAGGAAAGTGATTTTCTCTGAAAGGACATCATTTAGAAAGTGAAGCAACACTCCATTCACTTTACACAGTGAATTGAAGTGTTGGAACAGTCTGCTTCTCTTTCAGAGAAACGCATGTGAGTTTCTGGTGAATGCTTGTAAGTAGCTTAAGGCACTTTCAAAGGAAAGTGATTTTCTCTGAAAGGACAACATTTAGAAACTGAAGCAACACTCCATTCACTTCTCACAGTGAATTGAAGTGATGGAACAGACTGCTTCTCTTTCAGAGAAATGCATGTGAGTTTCTGTTGAATGCTTGTAAGTAGCTCAAGGCTCTTTCAAAGGAAAGTAATTTTCTCTGAAAGGACAGCATTTAGAAAGTAAATCAACACTCCATTGCCTTCGCGCAATGAATTGAAGTGTTGGAACAGACTGCTTCTCTTTCATAGAAACGCATTAGTGTTTCTTGTGAATGCTTGCAAGTAGCTTAAGGCACTTTCAAAGGAAAGTGATTTTCTCTGAAAGGACAGCATTTAGAAAGTGAAGCAACACTCCATTCACTTCGCACATTGAATTGAAATGTTGGAACAAACTGAATCTCTTTCAGAGAAACGCATGTGAGTTTCTGTTGAATGCTTTTAAGTAGCTTAAGGCACTTTCAAAGGAAAGTGATTTTCTCTGGAAGGACAGCATTTAGAAAGTGAGGCAACACTCCATTCACTTCACACAGTGAATTGAAGTGTTGGAACAGATTGCTTCTCTTTCAGAGAAACGCATGTGAGTTTCTTCCTAATTCTTGCAAGTAGCTTAAGGCACTTTCAAAGGAAAGTGATTTTCTCTGAAAGGACAGCATTTAGAAAGTGAAGTAACACTCCATTCACTTCGCACAGTGAATTGAAGTGTTGGAACAGACTGCTTCTCTTTCAGAGAAACGCATGTGAGTTTCTTCCTAATGCTTGCAAGTAGCTTAAGGCACTTTCAAAGGAAAGTGATTTTCTCTGAAAGGACAGCATTTAGAAAGTGAAGCAACACTCCATTCACTTCGCACAGTGAATTGAAGTGTTGGAACAGACGGCTTCTCTTTCAGAGAAACGCATGTGTGTTTCCTGTGAATGCTAGAAAGTAGCTTAAGGCACTTTCAAAGGAAAGTGATTTTTTCTGAAAGGACAGCATTTAGAAAGTAAAGCCACACTCCATTCACTTCGCACAGTGAATTGAAGTGTTGGAACAGACTGCTTCTCTTTCAGAGAATCGCATGTGAGTTTTTTGTTAATACTTGAAAGTAGTTTAAGGCACTTTCAATGGAAAGTGATTTTCTCTGAAAGGACAGCATTTAGAAAGTGAGGCAACACTCCCTTCACTTCGCACAGTGAATTGAAGTGTTGGAACAGACTGCTTCTCTTTCAGAGAATCGCATGTGAGTTTCTTCCTAATGCTTACAAATATCTTAAGGCACTTTCAAAGGAAAGTGATTTTCTCTGAAAGGACAGCATTTAGAAAGTATAGCAACACTCCATTCACTTCGTACAGTGAATTGAAGTGTTGGAACAGACTGCTTCTCTTTCAGAGAAACGCATGTGAGTTTCTTGTGAATGCTTGCAAGTTGCTTAAGGCACTTTCAAAGGAAAGTGATTTTCTCTGAAAGGACAGCATTTAGAAACTGAAGCAACACTCCATTCACTTCGCACAGTGAATTGAAGTGTTGGAACAGACTGCTTCTCTTTCAGAGAAACGCATGTGAATTTCTGTTGAATGCTTGTAAGTAGCTTAAGGCACTTTCAAAGGAAAGTGATTTTTTCTGAAAGGACAGCATTTAGAAAGTAAAGCCACACTCCATTCACTTCGCACAGTGAATTGAAGTGTTGGAACAGACTGCTTCTCTTTCAGAGAATCGCATGTGAGTTTTTTCTTAATACTTGAAAGTAGTTTAAGGCACTTTCAATGGAAAGTGATTTTCCCTGAAAGGACAGCATTTAGAAAGTGAGGCAACACTCCCTTCACTTCGCACAGTGAATTGAAGTGTTGGAACAGACTGCTTCTCTTTCAGAGAATCGCATGTGAGTTTCTCCCTAATGCTTACAAGTAGCTTAAGGCACTTTCAAAGGAAAGTGATTTTCTCTGAAAGGACAGCATTTAGAAAGTGAAGCAACACTCCATTCACTTCGCACAGTGAATTGAAGTGTTGGAACAGATTGCTTCTCTTTCAGAGAAATGCATGTGAGTTTCTGTTGAATGCTTGTAAGTAGCTTAAGGCACATTCAAAGGAAAGGGATTTTCTCTGAAAGGACAGCATTTAGAAAGTGAAGCAACACTCCATTCACTTCACACAGTGAATTGAAGTGTTGGAACAGACTGCTTCTCTTTCAGAGAAATGCATGTGAGTTTCTGTTGAATGCTTGTAAGTAGCTCAAGGGTCTTTCAAAGGAAAGTGATTTTCTCTGAAAGGACAGCATTTAGAAAGTAAAGCAACACTCCATTCCCTTGGCGCAATGAATTGAAGTGTTGGAACAGACTGCTTCTCTTTCATAGAAACGCATTAGTGTTTCTTGTGAACGCTTACAAGTAGCTTAAGGCACTTTCAAAGGAAAGTGATTTTCTCTGAAAGGACAGCATTTAGAAAGTGAAGCAACACTCCATTCACTTCACACAGAGAATTGAAGTGTTGGAACAGATTGCTTCTCTTTCGGAGAAATGCATGTGAGTTTCTGTTGAATGCTTGTAAGTAGCTTAAGGCACATTCAAAGGAAAGGGATTTTCTCTAAAAGGACAGCATTTAGAAAGTGAAGCAACACTCCATTCCTTTCACGCAATGAATTGAAGTGTTGGAATAGACTGCTTCTCTTTCATAGAAACGCATTAGTGTTTCTTGTGAATGCTTGCAAGTAGCTTAAGGCACTTTCAAAGGAAAGTGATTTTCTCTGAAAGGACAGCATTTAAAAAGTGAAGCAACACTCCATTCACTTCGCACATTGAATTGAAGTGTTGGAACAGACTGCTTCTCTTTCAGAGAAACGCATGTGAGTTTCTGTTGAATTCTTGTAATTAGCTTATGGCACATTCAAAGGAAAGTGATTTTCTCTGAAAGGACAGCATTTAGAAAGTGAGGCAACACTCCATTCACTTCACACAGTGAATTGAAGTGTTGGAACAGATTGCTTCTCTTTCAGAGAAACGCATGTGAGTTTCTTCCTAATGCTTGCAAGTAGCTTAAGGCACTTTCAAAGGAAAGTGATTTTCTCTGAAAGGACAGCATTTAGAAAGTGAAGCAACACTCCATTTACTTCGCACAGTAAATTGAAGTGTTGGAACAGACTGCTTCTCTTTCAGAGAAACGCATGTGAGTTTCTTCCTAATGCTTGCAAGTAGCTTAAGGCACTTTCAAAGGAAAGTGATTTTCTTTGAAAGGACAGCATTTAGAAAGTGAAGCAACACTCCATTCATTTCGAACAGTGAATTGAAGTGTTGGAACAGACTGCTTCTCTTTCAGAGAAATGCATGTGAGTTTCTGGTGAATGCTTGTAAGTAGCTTAAGGCACTTTCAAAGGAAAGTGATTTTCTCTGAAAGGACATCATTTAGAAAGTGAAGCAACACTCCATTCACTTCGCGGAGTGAATTGAAGTATTGGAACAGTCTGCTTCTCTTTCAGAGAAACGCATGTGAGTTTCTGGTGAATGCTTGTAAGTAGCTTAAGGCACTTTCAAAGGAAAGTGATTTTCTCTGAAAGGACAACATTTAGAAACTGAAGCAACACTCCATTCACTTCTCACAGTGAATTGAAGTGATGGAACAGACTGCTTCTCTTTCAGAGAAATGCATGTGAGTTTCTGTTGAATGCTTGTAAGTAGCTCAAGGCTCTTTCAAAGGAAAGTAATTTTCTCTGAAAGGACAGCATTTAGAAAGTAAATCAACACTCCATTGCCTTCGCGCAATGAATTGAAGTGTTGGAACAGACTGCTTCTCTTTCATAGAAACGCATTAGTGTTTCTTGTGAATGCTTGCAAGTAGCTTAAGGCACTTTCAAAGGAAAGTGATTTTCTCTGAAAGGACAGCATTTAGAAAGTGAAGCAACACTCCATTCACTTCGCACATTGAATTGAAATGTTGGAACAAACTGCTTCTCTTTCAGAGAAACGCATGTGAGTTTCTGTTGAATGCTTTTAAGTAGCTTAAGGCACTTTCAAAGGAAAGTGATTTTCTCTGGAAGGACAGCATTTAGAAAGTGAGGCAACACTCCATTCACTTCACACAGTGAATTGAAGTGTTGGAACAGATTGCTTCTCTTTCAGAGAAACGCATGTGAGTTTCTTCCTAATTCTTGCAAGTAGCTTAAGGCACTTTCAAAGGAAAGTGATTTTCTCTGAAAGGACAGCATTTAGAAAGTGAAGTAACACTCCATTCACTTCGCACAGTGAATTGAAGTGTTGGAACAGACTGCTTCTCTTTCAGAGAAACGCATGTGAGTTTCTTCCTAATGCTTGCAAGTAGCTTAAGGCACTTTCAAAGGAAAGTGATTTTCTCTGAAAGGACAGCATTTAGAAAGTGAAGCAACACTCCATTCATTTCGAACAGTGAATTGAAGTGTTGGAACAGACTGCTTCTCTTTCAGAGAAACGCATGTGAGTTTCTGGTGAATGCTTGTAAGTAGCTTAAGGCACTTTCAAAGGAAAGTGATTTTCTCTGAAAGGACAGCATTTAGAAAGTGAAGCAACACTCCATTCACTTCGCACAGTGAATTGAAGTGTTGGAACAGACTGCTTCTCTTTCAGAGAAATGCATGTGAGTTTCTGGTGAATGCTTGTAAGTAGCTTAAGGCACTTTCAAAGGAAAGTGATTTTCTCTGAAAGGACAGCATTTAGAAAGTGAAGCAACACTCCATTCACTTCGCACAGTGAATTGAAGTATTGGAACAGTCTGCTTCTCTTTCAGAGAAACGCATGTGTGTTTCTGGTGAATGCTTGTAAGTAGCTTAAGGCACTTTCAAAGGAAAGTGATTTTCTCTGAAAGGACAGCATTTAGAAAGTGAAGCAACACTCCATTCACTTCGCACAGTGAATTGAAGTGTTGGAACAGACTGCTTCTCTTTCAGAGAAACGCATGTGAGTTTCTTGTGAATGCTTGCAAGTTGCTTCAGGCACTTTCAAAGGAAAGTGATTTTCTCTGAAAGGACAGCATTTAGAAACTGAAGCAACACTCCATTCACTTCGCACAGTGAATTGAAGTGTTGGAACAGACTGCTTTCTTTAAGAGAAACGCATGTGAGTTTTTTGTGAATGCTTGAAAGTAGTTTAAGGCACTTTCAAAGGAAAGTGATTTTTCTCTGAAAGGACAGAATTTAGAAAGTAAAGCAACACTCCATTCACTTCGCACAGTGAATTGAGGTGTTGGAACAGACTGCTTCCTTTCAGAGAAACGCATGTGAGTTTCTGGTGAATGCTTGTAAGTAGGTTAAGGCACTTTCAAAGGAAAGTGATTTTCTCTGAAAGGACAGCATTTAGAAAGTGTAGCAACACTCCATTCCCTTCGTGCAGTGAATTGAAGTGTTGGAACAGAGTGCTTCTCTTTCATTGAAACACATTAGTGTTTCTTGTGAATGCTTGCAAGTTGCTTAAGGCACTTTCAAAGAAAGTGATTTTCTCTGAAAGTACAGCATTTAGAAAGTGAAGCAACTCTCCATTCACTTTGTACAGCGATATGAAGTGTTGGAACAGACTGCTTCTCTCTCAGAGAAATGCATTTGAGTTTTTTTGAATGCTTGAAAGTAGTTCAAGGCACTTTCAATGGAAAGTGATTTTCTCTGAAAGGACAGAATTTAGAAAGTGAAGCAACACTCCATTCACTTCGCACAGTGAATTGAAGTGTTGGAACCGACTGCTTCTCTTTCAGAGAAACGCATGTGTGTTTCCTGTGAATGCTAGAAAGTAGCTTAAGGCACTTTCAAAGGAAAGTGATTTTCTCTGAAAGGACAGCATTTAGAAATTGAAATAACATTCCGTCACTTCGCACAGTGAATTGAAGTGTTGGAACCCACTGCTTCTCTTTCAGAGAAATGCATTAGTGTTTCTTGTGAATGCTTGCAAGTAGCTTAAGGCACTTTCAAAGGAAAGTGATTTTCTCTGAAAGGACAGCATTTAGAAAGTGAAGCAACACTCCATTCACTTCGCACAGAGAATTGAAGTGTTGGAACAGATTGCTTCTCTTTCAGAGGAATGCATGTGAGTTTCTGTTGAATGCTTGTAAGTAGCTTAAGGCACATTCAAAGGAAAGGGATTTTCTCTAAAAGGACAGCATTTAGAAAGTGAAGCAACACTCCATTCACTTCGCACAGTGAATTGAAGTGTTGGAACAGATGGCTTCTCTTTCAGAGAAACGCATGTGAGTTTTTTGTTAATACTTGAAAGTAGTTTAAGGCACTTTCAATGGAAAGTGATTTTCTCTGAAAGGACAGCATTTAGAAAGTGAGGCAACACTCCCTTCACTTCGCACAGTGAATTAAAGTGTTGGAACAGACTGCTTCTCTTTCAGAGAATCGCATGTGAGTTTCTTCCTAATGCTTACAAGTAGCTTAAGGCACTTTCAAAGGAAAGGGATTTTCTCTGAAAGGACAGCATTTAGAAAGTGAAGCAACACTCCATTCACTTCACACAGTGAATTGAAGTGTTGGAACAGACTGCTTCTCTTTCAGAGAAACGCATGTGAGTTTTTTCCTAATGCTTGCAAGTAGCTTAAGGCACTTTCAAAGGAAAGTGATTTTTTCTGAAAGGACAGCATTTAGAAAGTGAAGCAACACTCCATTCACTTCACACAGTGAATTGAAGTGTTGGAACAGACTGCTTCTCTTTCAGAGAAACGCATGTGAGTTTTTTCCTAATGCTTGCAAGTAGCTTAAGGCACTTTCAAAGGAAAGTGATTTTCTCTGAAAGGACAGAATATAGAAAGTGAGGCAACACTCCATTCACTTCGCACAGTGAATTGAAGTGTTGGAACAGATTGCTTCTCTTTCAGAGAAATGCATGTGAGTTTCTGTTGAATGCTTGTAAGTAGCTTAAGGCACATTCAAAGGAAAGGGATTTTCTCTGAAAGGACAGCATTTAGAAAGTGAAGGAACACTCCATTCACTTCGCAAAGTGAATTGAAGTGTTGGAACAGATTGCTTCTCTTTCAGAGAAATGCATGTGAGTTTCTGTTGAATGCTTGTAAGTAGCTTAAGGCACATTCAAAGGAAAGGGATTTTCTCTGAAAGGACAGCATTTAGAAAGTGAAGCAACACTCCATTCACTTCACACAGTGAATTGAAGTGTTGGAACAGACTGCTTCTCTTTCAGAGAAATGCATGTGAGTTTCTGTTGAATGCTTGTGAGTAGCTAAAGGCTCTTTCAAAGGAAAGTGATTTTCTCTGAAAGGACAGCATTTAGAAAGTGAAGCAACACTCCATTCCCTTCGCGCAATAAATTGATGTGTTGGAACAGACTGCTTCTCTTTCAGAGAAACGCATTAGTGTTTCTTGTGAATGCTTACAAGTAGCTTAAGGCACTTTCAAAGGAAAGTGATTTTCTCTGAAAGGACAGCATTTAGAAAGTGAAGCAACACTCCATTCACTTCACACAGAGAATTGAAGTGTTGGAACAGATTGCTTCTCTTTCGGAGAAATGCATGTGAGTTTCTGTTGAATGCTTGTAAGTAGCTTAAGGCACATTCAAAGGAAAGGGATTTTCTCTAAAAGGACAGCATTTAGAAAGTGAAGCAACACTCCATTCCCTTCGCGCAATGAATTGAAGTGTTGGAACAGACTGCTTCTCTTTCATAGAAACGCATTAGTGTTTCTTGTGAATGCTTGCAAGTAGCTTAAGGCACTTTCAAAGGAAAGTGATTTTCTCTGAAAGGACAGCATTTAAAAAGTGAAGCAACACTCCATTCACTTCGCACATTGAATTGAAGTGTTGGAACAGACTGCTTCTCTTTCAGAGAAACGCATGTGAGTTTCTGTTGAATGCTTGTAAGCAGCTTATGGCACTTTCAAAGGAAAGAGATTTTCTCTGAAAGGACAGTTTAGAAAGTGAGGCAACACTCCATTCACTTCACACAGTGAATTGAAGTGTTGGAACAGATTGCTTCTCTTTCAGAGAAACGCATGTGAGTTTCTTCCAAATGCTTGCAAGTAGCTTAAGGCACTTTCAAAGTAAAGTGATTTTCTCTGAAAGGACAGCATTTAGAAAGTGAAGCAAAACTCCATTCACTTCGCACAGTGAATTGAAGTGTTGGAACAGACTACTTCTCTTTCAGAGAAACGCATGTGAGTTTCTTCCTAATGCTTGCAAGTACCTTAAGGCACTTTCAAAGGTAAGTGATTTTCTCTGAAAGGACAGCATTTAGAAAGTGAAGCAACACTCCATTCATTTCGAACAGTGAATTGAAGTGTTGGAACAGACTGCTTCTCTTTCAGAGAAACGCATGTGAGTTTCTGGTGAATGCTTGTAAGTAGCTTAAGGCACTTTCAAAGGAAAGTGATTTTCTCTGAAAGGACAGCATTTAGAAAGTATAGCAACACTCCATTCACTTCGTACAGTGAATTGAAGTGTTGGAACAGACTGCTTCTCTTTCAGAGAAACGCATGTGAGTTTCTTGTGAATGCTTGCAAGTTGCTTAAGGCACTTTCAAAGGAAAGTGATTTTCTCTGAAAGGACAGCATTTAGAAACTGAAGCAACACTCCATTCACTTCGCACAGTGAATTGAAGTGTTGGAACAGACTGCTTCTCTTTCAGAGAAACGCATGTGAATTTCTGTTGAATGCTTGTAAGTAGCTTAAGGCACTTTCAAAGGAAAGTGATTTTTTCTGAAAGGACAGCATTTAGAAAGTAAAGCCACACTCCATTCACTTCGCACAGTGAATTGAAGTGTTGGAACAGACTGCTTCTCTTTCAGAGAATCGCATGTGAGTTTTTTCTTAATACTTGAAAGTAGTTTAAGGCACTTTCAATGGAAAGTGATTTTCTCTGAAAGGACAGCATTTAGAAAGTGAGGCAACACTCCCTTCACTTCGCACAGTGAATTGAAGTGTTGGAACAGACTGCTTCTCTTTCAGAGAATCGCATGTGAGTTTCTCCCTAATGCTTACAAGTAGCTTAAGGCACTTTCAAAGGAAAGTGATTTTCTCTGAAAGGACAGCATTTAGAAAGTGAAGCAACACTCCATTCACTTCGCACAGTGAATTGAAGTGTTGGAACAGATTGCTTCTCTTTCAGAGAAATGCATGTGAGTTTCTGTTGAATGCTTGTAAGTAGCTTAAGGCACATTCAAAGGAAAGGGATTTTCTCTGAAAGGACAGCATTTAGAAAGTGAAGCAACACTCCATTCACTTCACACAGTGAATTGAAGTGTTGGAACAGACTGCTTCTCTTTCAGAGAAATGCATGTGAGTTTCTGTTGAATGCTTGTAAGTAGCTCAAGGGTCTTTCAAAGGAAAGTGATTTTCTCTGAAAGGACAGCATTTAGAAAGTAAAGCAACACTCCATTCCCTTGGCGCAATGAATTGAAGTGTTGGAACAGACTGCTTCTCTTTCATAGAAACGCATTAGTGTTTCTTGTGAACGCTTACAAGTAGCTTAAGGCACTTTCAAAGGAAAGTGATTTTCTCTGAAAGGACAGCATTTAGAAAGTGAAGCAACACTCCATTCACTTCACACAGAGAATTGAAGTGTTGGAACAGATTGCTTCTCTTTCGGAGAAATGCATGTGAGTTTCTGTTGAATGCTTGTAAGTAGCTTAAGGCACATTCAAAGGAAAGGGATTTTCTCTAAAAGGACAGCATTTAGAAAGTGAAGCAACACTCCATTCCTTTCACGCAATGAATTGAAGTGTTGGAATAGACTGCTTCTCTTTCATAGAAACGCATTAGTGTTTCTTGTGAATGCTTGCAAGTAGCTTAAGGCACTTTCAAAGGAAAGTGATTTTCTCTGAAAGGACAGCATTTAAAAAGTGAAGCAACACTCCATTCACTTCGCACATTGAATTGAAGTGTTGGAACAGACTGCTTCTCTTTCAGAGAAACGCATGTGAGTTTCTGTTGAATTCTTGTAATTAGCTTATGGCACATTCAAAGGAAAGTGATTTTCTCTGAAAGGACAGCATTTAGAAAGTGAGGCAACACTCCATTCACTTCACACAGTGAATTGAAGTGTTGGAACAGATTGCTTCTCTTTCAGAGAAACGCATGTGAGTTTCTTCCTAATGCTTGCAAGTAGCTTAAGGCACTTTCAAAGGAAAGTGATTTTCTCTGAAAGGACAGCATTTAGAAAGTGAAGCAACACTCCATTTACTTCGCACAGTAAATTGAAGTGTTGGAACAGACTGCTTCTCTTTCAGAGAAACGCATGTGAGTTTCTTCCTAATGCTTGCAAGTAGCTTAAGGCACTTTCAAAGGAAAGTGATTTTCTCTGAAAGGACAGCATTTAGAAAGTGAAGCAACACTCCATTCATTTCGAACAGTGAATTGAAGTGTTGGAACAGACTGCTTCTCTTTCAGAGAAATGCATGTGAGTTTCTGGTGAATCCTTGTAAGTAGCTTAAGGCACTTTCAAAGGAAAGTGATTTTCTCTGAAAGGACATCATTTAGAAAGTGAAGCAACACTCCATTCACTTCGCGGAGTGAATTGAAGTATTGGAACAGTCTGCTTCTCTTTCAGAGAAACGCATGTGAGTTTCTGGTGAATGCTTGTAAGTAGCTTAAGGCACTTTCAAAGGAAAGTGATTTTCTCTGAAAGGACAACATTTAGAAACTGAAGCAACACTCCATTCACTTCTCACAGTGAATTGAAGTGATGGAACAGACTGCTTCTCTTTCAGAGAAATGCATGTGAGTTTCTGTTGAATGCTTGTAAGTAGCTCAAGGCTCTTTCAAAGGAAAGTAATTTTCTCTGAAAGGACAGCATTTAGAAAGTAAATCAACACTCCATTGCCTTCGCGCAATGAATTGAAGTGTTGGAACAGACTGCTTCTCTTTCATAGAAACGCATTAGTGTTTCTTGTGAATGCTTGCAAGTAGCTTAAGGCACTTTCAAAGGAAAGTGATTTTCTCTGAAAGGACAGCATTTAGAAAGTGAAGCAACACTCCATTCACTTCGCACATTGAATTGAAATGTTGGAACAAACTGCTTCTCTTTCAGAGAAACGCATGTGAGTTTCTGTTGAATGCTTTTAAGTAGCTTAAGGCACTTTCAAAGGAAAGTGATTTTCTCTGGAAGGACAGCATTTAGAAAGTGAGGCAACACTCCATTCACTTCACACAGTGAATTGAAGTGTTGGAACAGATTGCTTCTCTTTCAGAGAAACGCATGTGAGTTTCTTCCTAATTCTTGCAAGTAGCTTAAGGCACTTTCAAAGGAAAGTGATTTTCTCTGAAAGGACAGCATTTAGAAAGTGAAGTAACACTCCATTCACTTCGCACAGTGAATTGAAGTGTTGGAACAGACTGCTTCTCTTTCAGAGAAACGCATGTGAGTTTCTTCCTAATGCTTGCAAGTAGCTTAAGGCACTTTCAAAGGAAAGTGATTTTCTCTGAAAGGACAGCATTTAGAAAGTGAAGCAACACTCCATTCATTTCGAACAGTGAATTGAAGTGTTGGAACAGACTGCTTCTCTTTCAGAGAAACGCATGTGAGTTTCTGGTGAATGCTTGTAAGTAGCTTAAGGCACTTTCAAAGGAAAGTGATTTTCTCTGAAAGGACAGCATTTAGAAAGTGAAGCAACACTCCATTCACTTCGCACAGTTAATTGAAGTGTTGGAACAGACTGCTTCTCTTTCAGAGAAATGCATGTGAGTTTCTGGTGAATGCTTGTAAGTAGCTTAAGGCACTTTCAAAGGAAAGTGATTTTCTCTGAAAGGACAGCATTTAGAAAGTGAAGCAACACTCCATTCACTTCGCACAGTGAATTGAAGTATTGGAACAGTCTGCTTCTCTTTCAGAGAAACGCATGTGAGTTTCTGGTGAATGCTTGTAAGTAGCTTAAGGCACTTTCAAAGGAAAGTGATTTTCTCTGAAAGGACAGCATTTAGAAAGTGAAGCAACACTCCATTCACTTCGCACAGTGAATTGAAGTGTTGGAACAGACTGCTTCTCTTTCAGAGAAACGCATGTGAGTTTCTTGTGAATGCTTGCAAGTTGCTTCAGGCACTTTCAAAGGAAAGTGATTTTCTCTGAAAGGACAGCATTTAGAAACTGAAGCAACACTCCATTCACTTCGCACAGTGAATTGAAGTGTTGGAACAGACTGCTTTCTTTAAGAGAAACGCATGTGAGTTTTTTGTGAATGCTTGAAAGTAGTTTAAGGCACTTTCAAAGGAAAGTGATTTTTCTCTGAAAGGACAGAATTTAGAAAGTAAAGCAACACTCCATTCACTTCGCACAGTGAATTGAGGTGTTGGAACAGACTGCTTCCTTTCAGAGAAACGCATGTGAGTTTCTGGTGAATGCTTGTAAGTAGGTTAAGGCACTTTCAAAGGAAAGTGATTTTCTCTGAAAGGACAGCATTTAGAAAGTGTAGCAACACTCCATTCCCTTCGTGCAGTGAATTGAAGTGTTGGAACAGAGTGCTTCTCTTTCATTGAAACACATTAGTGTTTCTTGTGAATGCTTGCAAGTTGCTTAAGGCACTTTCAAAGAAAGTGATTTTCTCTGAAAGTACAGCATTTAGAAAGTGAAGCAACTCTCCATTCACTTTGTACAGCGAATTGAAGTGTTGGAACAGACTGCTTCTCTCTCAGAGAAATGCATTTGAGTTTTTTTGAATGCTTGAAAGTAGTTCAAGGCACTTTCAATGGAAAGTGATTTTCTCTGAAAGGACAGAATTTAGAAAGTGAAGCAACACTCCATTCACTTCGCACAGTGAATTGAAGTGTTGGAACCGACTGCTTCTCTTTCAGAGAAACGCATGTGTGTTTCCTGTGAATGCTAGAAAGTAGCTTAAGGCACTTTCAAAGGAAAGTGATTTTCTCTGAAAGGACAGCATTTAGAAATTGAAATAACATTCCGTCACTTCGCACAGTGAATTGAAGTGTTGGAACCCACTGCTTCTCTTTCAGAGAAATGCATTAGTGTTTCTTGTGAATGCTTGCAAGTAGCTTAAGGCACTTTCAAAGGAAAGTGATTTTCTCTGAAAGGACAGCATTTAGAAAGTGAAGCAACACTCCATTCACTTCGCACAGAGAATTGAAGTGTTGGAACAGATTGCTTCTCTTTCAGAGGAATGCATGTGAGTTTCTGTTGAATGCTTGTAAGTAGCTTAAGGCACATTCAAAGGAAAGGGATTTTCTCTAAAAGGACAGCATTTAGAAAGTGAAGCAACACTCCATTCACTTCGCACAGTGAATTGAAGTGTTGGCACAGATGGCTTCTCTTTCAGAGAAACGCATGTGAGTTTTTTGTTAATACTTGAAAGTAGTTTAAGGCACTTTCAATGGAAAGTGATTTTCTCTGAAAGGACAGCATTTAGAAAGTGAGGCAACACTCCCTTCACTTCGCACAGTGAATTAAAGTGTTGGAACAGACTGCTTCTCTTTCAGAGAATCGCATGTGAGTTTCTTCCTAATGCTTACAAGTAGCTTAAGGCACTTTCAAAGGAAAGGGATTTTCTCTGAAAGGACAGCATTTAGAAAGTGAAGCAACACTCCATTCACTTCACACAGTGAATTGAAGTGTTGGAACAGACTGCTTCTCTTTCAGAGAAACGCATGTGAGTTTTTTCCTAATGCTTGCAAGTAGCTTAAGGCACTTTCAAAGGAAAGTGATTTTCTCTGAAAGGACAGCATTTAGAAAGTGAAGCAACACTCCATTCACTTCACACAGTGAATTGAAGTGTTGGAACAGACTGCTTCTCTTTCAGAGAAACGCATGTGAGTTTTTTCCTAATGCTTGCAAGTAGCTTAAGGCACTTTCAAAGGAAAGTGATTTTCTCTGAAAGGACAGAATATAGAAAGTGAGGCAACACTCCATTCACTTCGCACAGTGAATTGAAGTGTTGGAACAGATTGCTTCTCTTTCAGAGAAATGCATGTGAGTTTCTGTTGAATGCTTGTAAGTAGCTTAAGGCACATTCAAAGGAAAGGGATTTTCTCTGAAAGGACAGCATTTAGAAAGTGGAGGAACACTCCATTCACTTCGCAAAGTGAATTGAAGTGTTGGAACAGATTGCTTCTCTTTCAGAGAAATGCATGTGAGTTTCTGTTGAATGCTTGTAAGTAGCTTAAGGCACATTCAAAGGAAAGGGATTTTCTCTGAAAGGACAGCATTTAGAAAGTGAAGCAACACTCCATTCACTTCACACAGTGAATTGAAGTGTTGGAACAGACTGCTTCTCTTTCAGAGAAATGCATGTGAGTTTCTGTTGAATGCTTGTGAGTAGCTAAAGGCTCTTTCAAAGGAAAGTGATTTTCTCTGAAAGGACAGCATTTAGAAAGTGAAGCAACACTCCATTCCCTTCGCGCAATAAATTGATGTGTTGGAACAGACTGCTTCTCTTTCAGAGAAACGCATTAGTGTTTCTTGTGAATGCTTACAAGTAGCTTAAGGCACTTTCAAAGGAAAGTGATTTTCTCTGAAAGTACAGCATTTAGAAAGTGAAGCAACACTCCATTCACTTCACACAGAGAATTGAAGTGTTGGAACAGATTGCTTCTCTTTCGGAGAAATGCATGTGAGTTTCTGTTGAATGCTTGTAAGTAGCTTAAGGCACATTCAAAGGAAAGGGATTTTCTCTAAAAGGACAGCATTTAGAAAGTGAAGCAACACTCCATTCCCTTCGCGCAATGAATTGAAGTGTTGGAACAGACTGCTTCTCTTTCATAGAAACGCATTAGTGTTCCTTGTGAATGCTTGCAAGTAGCTTAAGGCACTTTCAAAGGAAAGTGATTTTCTCTGAAAGGACAGCATTTAAAAAGTGAAGCAACACTCCATTCACTTCGCACATTGAATTGAAGTGTTGGAACAGACTGCTTCTCTTTCAGAGAAACGCATGTGAGTTTCTGTTGAATGCTTGTAAGCAGCTTATGGCACTTTCAAAGGAAAGAGATTTTCTCTGAAAGGACAGTTTAGAAAGTGAGGCAACACTCCATTCACTTCACACAGTGAATTGAAGTGTTGGAACAGATTGCTTCTCTTTCAGAGAAACGCATGTGAGTTTCTTCCTAATGCTTGCAAGTAGCTTAAGGCACTTTCAAAGGAAAGTGATTTTCTCTGAAAGGACAGCATTTAGAAAGTGAAGCAAAACTCCATTCACTTCGCACAGTGAATTGAAGTGTTGGAACAGACTACTTCTCTTTCAGAGAAACGCATGTGAGTTTCTTCCTAATGCTTGCAAGTACCTTAAGGCACTTTCAAAGGTAAGTGATTTTCTCTGAAAGGACAGCATTTAGAAAGTGAAGCAACACTCCATTCATTTCGAACAGTGAATTGAAGTGTTGGAACAGACTGCTTCTCTTTCAGAGAAACGCATGTGAGTTTCTGGTGAATGCTTGTAAGTAGCTTAAGGCACTTTCAAAGGAAAGTGATTTTCTCTGAAAGGACAGCATTTAGAAAGTATAGCAACACTCCATTCACTTCGTACAGTGAATTGAAGTGTTGGAACAGACTGCTTCTCTTTCAGAGAAACGCATGTGAGTTTCTTGTGAATGCTTGCAAGTTGCTTAAGGCACTTTCAAAGGAAAGTGATTTTCTCTGAAAGGACATCATTTAGAAACTGAAGCAACACTCCATTCACTTCGCACAGTGAATTGAAGTGTTGGAACAGACTGCTTCTCTTTCAGAGAAACGCATGTGAATTTCTGTTGAATGCTTGTAAGTAGCTTAAGGCACTTTCAAAGGAAAGTGATTTTTTCTGAAAGGACAGCATTTAGAAAGTAAAGCCACACTCCATTCACTTCGCACAGTGAATTGAAGTGTTGGAACAGACTGCTTCTCTTTCAGAGAATCGCATGTGAGTTTTTTCTTAATACTTGAAAGTAGTTTAAGGCACTTTCAATGGAAAGTGATTTTCTCTGAAAGGACAGCATTTAGAAAGTGAGGCAACACTCCCTTCACTTCGCACAGTGAATTGAAGTGTTGGAACAGACTGCTTCTCTTTCAGAGAATCGCATGTGAGTTTCTCCCTAATGCTTACATGTAGCTTAAGGCACTTTCAAAGGAAAGTGATTTTCTCTGAAAGGACAGCATTTAGAAAGTGAAGCAACACTCCATTCACTTCGCACAGTGAATTGAAGTGTTGGAACAGATTGCTTCTCTTTCAGAGAAATGCATGTGAGTTTCTGTTGAATGCTTGTAAGTAGCTTAAGGCACATTCAAAGGAAAGGGATTTTCTCTGAAAGGACAGCATTTAGAAAGTGAAGCAACACTCCATTCACTTCACACAGTGAATTGAAGTGTTGGAACAGACTGCTTCTCTTTCAGAGAAATGCATGTGAGTTTCTGTTGAATGCTTGTAAGTAGCTCAAGGGTCTTTCAAAGGAAAGTGATTTTCTCTGAAAGGACAGCATTTAGAAAGTAAAGCAACACTCCATTCCCTTGGCGCAATGAATTGAAGTGTTGGAACAGACTGCTTCTCTTTCATAGAAACGCATTAGTGTTTCTTGTGAACGCTTACAAGTAGCTTAAGGCACTTTCAAAGGAAAGTGATTTTCTCTGAAAGGACAGCATTTAGAAAGTGAAGCAACACTCCATTCACTTCACACAGAGAATTGAAGTGTTGGAACAGATTGCTTCTCTTTCGGAGAAATGCATGTGAGTTTCTGTTGAATGCTTGTAAGTAGCTTAAGGCACATTCAAAGGAAAGGGATTTTCTCTAAAAGGACAGCATTTAGAAAGTGAAGCAACACTCCATTCCTTTCACGCAATGAATTGAAGTGTTGGAATAGACTGCTTCTCTTTCATAGAAACGAATTAGTGTTTCTTGTGAATGCTTGCAAGTAGCTTAAGGCACTTTCAAAGGAAAGTGATTTTCTCTGAAAGGACAGCATTTAAAAAGTGAAGCAACACTCCATTCACTTCGCACATTGAATTGAAGTGTTGGAACAGACTGCTTCTCTTTCAGAGAAACGCATGTGAGTTTCTGTTGAATTCTTGTAATTAGCTTATGGCACATTCAAAGGAAAGTGATTTTCTCTGAAAGGACAGCATTTAGAAAGTGAGGCAACACTCCATTCACTTCACACAGTGAATTGAAGTGTTGGAACAGATTGCTTCTCTTTCAGAGAAACGCATGTGAGTTTCTTCCTAATGCTTGCAAGTAGCTTAAGGCACTTTCAAAGGAAAGTGATTTTCTCTGAAAGGACAGCATTTAGAAAGTGAAGCAACACTCCATTTACTTCGCACAGTAAATTGAAGTGTTGGAACAGACTGCTTCTCTTTCAGAGAAACGCATGTGAGTTTCTTCCTAATGCTTGCAAGTAGCTTAAGGCACTTTCAAAGGAAAGTGATTTTCTCTGAAAGGACAGCATTTAGAAAGTGAAGCAACACTCCATTCATTTCGAACAGTGAATTGAAGTGTTGGAACAGACTGCTTCTCTTTCAGAGAAATGCATGTGAGTTTCTGGTGAATGCTTGTAAGTAGCTTAAGGCACTTTCAAAGGAAAGTGATTTTCTCTGAAAGGACATCATTTAGAAAGTGAAGCAACACTCCATTCACTTCGCGGAGTGAATTGAAGTATTGGAACAGTCTGCTTCTCTTTCAGAGAAACGCATGTGAGTTTCTGGTGAATGCTTGTAAGTAGCTTAAGGCACTTTCAAAGGAAAGTGATTTTCTCTGAAAGGACAGCATTTAGAAAGTGAAGCAACACTCCATTCACTTCGCACAGTGAATTGAAGTGTTGGAACAGACTGCTTCTCTTTCAGAGAAACGCATGTGAGTTTCTTGTGAATGCTTGCAAGTTGCTTAAGGCACTTTCAAAGGAAAGTGATTTTCTCTGAAAGGACAGCATTTAGAAAGTGAGGCAACACTCCATTCCCTTCGTGCAGTGAATTGAAGTGTTGGAACAGAGTGCTTCTCTTTCATTGAAACGCATTAGTGTTTCTTGTGAATGCTTGCAAGTTGCTTAAGGCACTTTCAAAGAAAGTGATTTTCTCTGAAAGGACAGCATTTAGAAAGTGAAGCAACACTCCATTCCCTTCGTGCAGTGAATTGAAGTGTTGGAACAGACTGCTTCTCTTTCAGAGAAACGCATGTGTGTTTCCTGTGAATGCTAGAAAGTAGCTTAAGGCACTTTCAAAGGAAAGTGATTTTCTCTGAAAGGACAGCATTTAGAAAGTGAAGTAAAATTCCATTCACTTCACACAGTGAATTGAAGTGTTGGAACAGACTGCTTCTCTTTCAGAGAAACGCATGTGAGTTTCTGTTGAATGCTTGTAAGTAGCTTATGGCACATTCAAAGGAAAGTGATTTTGTCTGAAAGGACAGCATTTAGAAAGTGAGGCAACACTCCATTCACTTCACACAGTGAATTGAAGTGTTGGAACAGATTGCTTCTCTTTCAGAGAAACGCATGTGAGTTTCTTCCTAATGCTTGCAAGTTACTTAAGGCACTTTCAAAGGAAAGTGATTTTCTCTGAAAGGACAGCATTTAGAAAGTGAAGCAACACTCCATTCACTTCGCACAGTGAATTGAAGTGTTGGAACAGACTGCTTCTCTTTCAGAGAAACGCATGTGAGTATCTTCCTAATGCTTGCAAGTAGCTTAAGGCACTTTCAAAGGAAAGTGATTTTCTCTGAAAGGACAGCATTTAGAAAGTGAAGCAACACTCCATTCATTTCGAACAGTGAATTGAAGTGTTGGAACAGACTGCTTCTCTTTCAGAGAAATGCATGTGAGTTTCTGTTGAATGCTTGTAAGTAGCTTAAGGCACATTCAAAGGAAAGGGATTTTCTCTAAAAGGACAGCATTTAGAAAGTGAAGCAACACTGAATTCACTTCGCACAGTGAATTGAAGTGTTGGAACAGACTGCTTCTCTTTCAGAGAAACGCATGTGAGTTTTTTGTGAATACTTGAAAGTAGTTTAAGGCACTTTCAATGGAAAGTGATTTTCTCTGAAAGGACAGCATTTAGAAAGTGAGGCAACACTCCCTTCACTTCGCACAGTTAATTGAAGTGTTGGAACAGATTGCTTCTCTTTCAGAGAAATGCATGTGAGTTTCTGTTGAATGCTTGTAAGTAGCTTAAGGCACATTCAAAGGAAAGGGATTTTCTCTGAAAGGACAGCATTTAGAAAGTGAAGCAACACTCCATTCACTTCACACAGTGAATTGAAGTGTTGGAACAGACTGCTACTCTTTCAGAGAAATGCATGTGAGTTTCTGTTGAATGCTTCTAAGTAGCTCAAGGCTCTTTCAAAGGAAAGTGATTTTCTCTGAAAGGACAGCATTTAGAAAGTAAAGCAACACTCCATTCCCTTCGCGCAAGGAATTGAAGTGTTGGAACAGACTGCTTCTCTTTCATAGAAACGCATTAGTGTTTCTTGTGAATGCTTGCAAGTAGCTTAAGGCACTTTCAAAGGAAAGTGATTTTCTCTGAAAGGACAGCATTTAGAAAGTGAAGCAACACTCCATTCACTTCACACAGAGAATTGAAGTGTTGGAACAGACTGCTTCTCTTTCAGAGAAATGCATGTGAGTTTCTGTTGAATGCTTGTAAGTAGCTCAAGGGTCTTTCAAAGGAAAGTGATTTTCTCTGAAAGGACAGCATTTAGAAAGTAAAGCAACACTCCATTCCCTTGGCGCAATGAATTGAAGTGTTGGAACAGACTGCTTCTCTTTCATAGAAACGCATTAGTGTTTCTTGTGAACGCTTACAAGTAGCTTAAGGCACTTTCAAAGGAAAGTGATTTTCTCTGAAAGGACAGCATTTAGAAAGTGAAGCAACACTCCATTCACTTCACACAGAGAATTGAAGTGTTGGAACAGATTGCTTCTCTTTCGGAGAAATGCATGTGAGTTTCTGTTGAATGCTTGTAAGTAGCTTAAGGCACATTCAAAGGAAAGGGATTTTCTCTAAAAGGACAGCATTTAGAAAGTGAAGCAACACTCCATTCCTTTCACGCAATGAATTGAAGTGTTGGAATAGACTGCTTCTCTTTCATAGAAACGAATTAGTGTTTCTTGTGAATGCTTGCAAGTAGCTTAAGGCACTTTCAAAGGAAAGTGATTTTCTCTGAAAGGACAGCATTTAAAAAGTGAAGCAACACTCCATTCACTTCGCACATTGAATTGAAGTGTTGGAACAGACTGCTTCTCTTTCAGAGAAACGCATGTGAGTTTCTGTTGAATTCTTGTAATTAGCTTATGGCACATTCAAAGGAAAGTGATTTTCTCTGAAAGGACAGCATTTAGAAAGTGAGGCAACACTCCATTCACTTCACACAGTGAATTGAAGTGTTGGAACAGATTGCTTCTCTTTCAGAGAAACGCATGTGAGTTTCTTCCTAATGCTTGCAAGTAGCTTAAGGCACTTTCAAAGGAAAGTGATTTTCTCTGAAAGGACAGCATTTAGAAAGTGAAGCAACACTCCATTTACTTCGCACAGTAAATTGAAGTGTTGGAACAGACTGCTTCTCTTTCAGAGAAACGCATGTGAGTTTCTTCCTAATGCTTGCAAGTAGCTTAAGGCACTTTCAAAGGAAAGTGATTTTCTCTGAAAGGACAGCATTTAGAAAGTGAAGCAACACTCCATTCATTTCGAACAGTGAATTGAAGTGTTGGAACAGACTGCTTCTCTTTCAGAGAAATGCATGTGAGTTTCTGGTGAATGCTTGTAAGTAGCTTAAGGCACTTTCAAAGGAAAGTGATTTTCTCTGAAAGGACATCATTTAGAAAGTGAAGCAACACTCCATTCACTTCGCGGAGTGAATTGAAGTATTGGAACAGTCTGCTTCTCTTTCAGAGAAACGCATGTGAGTTTCTGGTGAATGCTTGTAAGTAGCTTAAGGCACTTTCAAAGGAAAGTGATTTTCTCTGAAAGGACAGCATTTAGAAAGTGAAGCAACACTCCATTCACTTCGCACAGTGAATTGAAGTGTTGGAACAGACTGCTTCTCTTTCAGAGAAACGCATGTGAGTTTCTTGTGAATGCTTGCAAGTTGCTTAAGGCACTTTCAAAGGAAAGTGATTTTCTCTGAAAGGACAGCATTTAGAAAGTGAGGCAACACTCCATTCCCTTCGTGCAGTGAATTGAAGTGTTGGAACAGAGTGCTTCTCTTTCATTGAAACGCATTAGTGTTTCTTGTGAATGCTTGCAAGTTGCTTAAGGCACTTTCAAAGAAAGTGATTTTCTCTGAAAGGACAGCATTTAGAAAGTGAAGCAACACTCCATTCCCTTCGTGCAGTGAATTGAAGTGTTGGAACAGACTGCTTCTCTTTCAGAGAAACGCATGTGTGTTTCCTGTGAATGCTAGAAAGTAGCTTAAGGCACTTTCAAAGGAAAGTGATTTTCTCTGAAAGGACAGCATTTAGAAAGTGAAGTAAAATTCCATTCACTTCACACAGTGAATTGAAGTGTTGGAACAGACTGCTTCTCTTTCAGAGAAACGCATGTGAGTTTCTGTTGAATGCTTGTAAGTAGCTTATGGCACATTCAAAGGAAAGTGATTTTGTCTGAAAGGACAGCATTTAGAAAGTGAGGCAACACTCCATTCACTTCACACAGTGAATTGAAGTGTTGGAACAGATTGCTTCTCTTTCAGAGAAACGCATGTGAGTTTCTTCCTAATGCTTGCAAGTTACTTAAGGCACTTTCAAAGGAAAGTGATTTTCTCTGAAAGGACAGCATTTAGAAAGTGAAGCAACACTCCATTCACTTCGCACAGTGAATTGAAGTGTTGGAACAGACTGCTTCTCTTTCAGAGAAACGCATGTGAGTATCTTCCTAATGCTTGCAAGTAGCTTAAGGCACTTTCAAAGGAAAGTGATTTTCTCTGAAAGGACAGCATTTAGAAAGTGAAGCAACACACCATTCATTTCGAACAGTGAATTGAAGTGTTGGAACAGACTGCTTCTCTTTCAGAGAAATGCATGTGAGTTTCTGTTGAATGCTTGTAAGTAGCTTAAGGCACATTCAAAGGAAAGGGATTTTCTCTAAAAGGACAGCATTTAGAAAGTGAAGCAACACTGAATTCACTTCGCACAGTGAATTGAAGTGTTGGAACAGACTGCTTCTCTTTCAGAGAAACGCATGTGAGTTTTTTGTGAATACTTGAAAGTAGTTTAAGGCACTTTCAATGGAAAGTGATTTTCTCTGAAAGGACAGCATTTAGAAAGTGAGGCAACACTCCCTTCACTTCGCACAGTTAATTGAAGTGTTGGAACAGATTGCTTCTCTTTCAGAGAAATGCATGTGAGTTTCTGTTGAATGCTTGTAAGTAGCTTAAGGCACATTCAAAGGAAAGGGATTTTCTCTGAAAGGACAGCATTTAGAAAGTGAAGCAACACTCCATTCACTTCACACAGTCAATTGAAGTGTTGGAACAGACTGCTACTCTTTCAGAGAAATGCATGTGAGTTTCTGTTGAATGCTTCTAAGTAGCTCAAGGCTCTTTCAAAGGAAAGTGATTTTCTCTGAAAGGACAGCATTTAGAAAGTAAAGCAACACTCCATTCCCTTCGCGCAAGGAATTGAAGTGTTGGAACAGACTGCTTCTCTTTCATAGAAACGCATTAGTGTTTCTTGTGAATGCTTGCAAGTAGCTTAAGGCACTTTCAAAGGAAAGTGATTTTCTCTGAAAGGACAGCATTTAGAAAGTGAAGCAACACTCCATTCACTTCACACAGAGAATTGAAGTGTTGGAACAGATTGCTTCTCTTTCAGAGAAATGCATGTGAGTTTCTGTTGAATGCTTGTAAGTAGCTTAAGGCACATTCAAAGGAAAGGGATTTTCTCTAAAAGGACAGCATTTAGAAAGTGAAGTAACACTCCATTCACTTCGCACAGTGAATTGAATTGTTGGAACAGACTGCTTCTCTTTCAGAGAAACGCATGTGAGTTTTTTGTGAATGCTTGAAAGTAGTTTAAGGCACTTTCAATAGAAAGTGATTTTCTCTGAAAGGACAGCATTTAGAAAGTGAAGCAACACTCCATTCACTTCGCACAGTGAATTGAAGTGTTGGAACAGACTGCTTCTCTTTCAGAGTATCGCATGTGAGTTTCTTCCTAATGCTTGCAAGTAGCTAAAGGCACGTTCAAAGGAAAGTGATTTTCTCTGAAAGGACAGCATTTAGAAAGTGAAGCAACACTCCATTCACTTCGCACAGTGAATTGAAGTGTTGGAACAGACTGCTTCTCTTTCAGAGAAATGCCTGTGAGTTTCTGTTGAATGCGTGTAAGTAGCTCAAGGCTCTTTCAAAGGAAAGTGATTTTCTCTGAAAGGACAGCATTTAGAAAGTAAAGCAACACTCCATTCCCTTCGCGCAATGAATTGAAGTGTTGGAACAGACTGCTTCTCTTTCATAGAAACGCATTAGTGTTTCTTGTGAATGCTTGCAAGTAGCTTAAGGCACTTTCAAAGGAAAGTGATTTTCTCCGAAAGGACAGCATTTAGAAAGTGAGGCAACACTCCATTCACTTCACACAGTGAATTGAAGTGTTGGAACAGATTGCTTCTCTTTCAGAGAAACGCATGTGAGTTTCTTCCTAATGCTTGCAAGTAGCTTAAGGCACTTTCAAAGGAAAGTGATTTTCTCTGAAAGGACAGCATTTAGAAAGTGAAGCAACACTCCATTCACTTCGCACAGTGAATTGAAGTGTTGGAACAGACTGCTTCTCTTTCAGAGAAACGCATGTGAGTTTCTTCCTAATGCTTGCAAGTAGCTTAAGGCACTTTCAAAGGAAAGTGATTTTCTCTGAAAGAACAGCATTTAGAAAGTGAAGCAACACTCCATTCACTTCGCAAGAGAATTGAAGTGTTGGAACAGATTGCTTCTCTTTCAGAGAAATGCATGTGAGTTTCTGTTGAATGCTTGTAAGTAGCTTAAGGCACATTCAAAGGAAAGGGATTTTCTCTAAAAGGACAGCATTTAGAAAGTGAAGCAACACTCCATTCACTTCATATAGTGATTTGAAGTGTTGGAACAGACTGCTTCTCTTTCAGAGAAATGCATGTGAGTTTCTGTTGAATGCTTGTAAGTAGCTCAAGGCTCTTTCAAAGGAAAGTGATTTTCTCTGAAAGGACAGCATTTAGAAAGTAAAGCAACACTCCATTCCCTTCGCGCAATGAATTGAAGTGTTGGAACAGACTGCTTCTCTTTCATAGAAACGCATTAGTGTTTCTTGTGAATGCTTGCAAGTAGCTTAAGGCACTTTCAAAGGAAAGTGATTTTCTCTGAAAGGACAGCATTTAAAAAGTGAAGCAACACTCCATTCTCTTCGCACATTGAATTGAAGTGTTGGAACAGACTGCTTCTCTTTCAGAGAAACGCATGTGAGTTTCTGTTGAATGCTTGTAAGTAGCTTAAGGCAGTTTCAAAGGAAAGTGATTTTCTCTGAAAGGACAGCATTTAGAAAGTGAGGCAACACTCCATTCACTTCACACAGTGAATTGAAGTGTTGGAACAGATTGCTTCTCTTTCAGAGAAATGCATGTGAGTTTCTGTTGAATGCTTGCAAGTAGCTTAAGGCACTTTCAAAGGAAAGTGATTTTCTCTGAAAGGACAGCATTTAGAAAGTGAAGCAACACTCCATTCATTTCGAACAGTGAATTGAAGTGTTGGAACAGACTGCTTCTCTTTCAGAGAAACGCATGTGAGTTTCTGGTGAATGCTTGTAAGTAGCTTAAGGCACTTTCAAAGGAAAGTGATTTTCTCTGAAATGACAGCATTTAGAAAGTGAAGCAACACTCCATTCACTTCGCACAGTGAATTGAAGTGTTGGAACAGACTGATTCTCTTTCAGAGAAATGCATGTGAGTTTCTGTTGAATGCATGTAAGTAGCTTAAGGCACTTTCAAAGGAAAGTGATTTTCTCTGAAAGGAAAGCATTTAGAAAGTGATGCAACACTCCATTCACTTCGCACAGTGAATTGAAGTGTTGGAACAGAGTGCTTCTCTTTCATAGAAACGCATTAGTGTTTCTTGTGAATGCTTGCAAGTTGCTTAAGGCACTTTCAAAGAAAGTGATTTTCTCTGAAAGGACAGCATTTAGTAAGTGAAGCAACACTCCATTCACTTTGTACAGTGAATTGAAGTGTTGGAACAGACTGCTTCTCTTTCAGAGAAACGCATGTGAGTTTTTTTGAATGCTTGAAAGTAGTTTAAGGCACTTTCAATGGAAAGTGATTTTCTCTGAAAGGACAGCATTTAGAAAGTGAAGCAACACTCCATTCACTTCGCACAGTGAATTGAAGTGTTGGAACAGACTGCTGCTCTTTCAGAGAAACGCATGTGAGTTTCTTGTGAATGCTTGCAAGTTGCTTAAGGCACTTTCAAAGGAAAGTGATTTTCTCTGAAAGGACAGCATTTAGAAACTGAAGCAACACTCCATTCACTTCGCACAGTGAATTGAAGTGTTGGAACAGACTGCTTCTCTTTAAGAGAAACGCATGAGAGTTTTTTGTGAATGCTTGAATGTAGTTTAAGGCACTTTCAAAGGAAAGTGATTTTCTCTGAAAGGACAGAATTTAGAAAGTGAAGAAACACTCCATTCACTTCGCACAGTGAATTGAAGTGTTGGAACAGACTGCTTCTCTTTCAGAGAATCGCATGTGAGTTTCTTCCTAATGCTTGCAAGTAGCTTAAGGCACTTTCAAAGGAAAGTGATTTTCTCTGAAAGGACAGCATTTAGAAAGTGAAGCAACACTCCATTCATTTCGAACAGTGAATTGAAGTGTTGGAACAGACTGCTTCTCTTTCAGAGAAATGCATGTGAGTTTCTGTTGAATGCTTGTAAGTAGCTTAAGGCACATTCAAAGGAAAGGGATTTTCTCTAAAAGGACAGCATTTAGAAAGTGAAGCAACACTGCATTCACTTCGCACAGTGAATTGAATTGTTGGAACAGACTGCTTCTCTTTCAGAGAAACGCATGTGAGTTTTTTGTGAATGCTTGAAAGTAGTTTAAGGCACTTTCAATAGAAAGTGATTTTCTCTGAAAGGACAGCATTTAGAAAGTGAAGCAACACTCCATTCACTTCGCACAGTGAATTGAAGTGTTGGAACAGACTGCTTCTCTTTCAGAGTATCGCATGTGAGTTTCTTCCTAATGCTTGCAAGTAGCTAAAGGCACGTTCAAAGGAAAGTGATTTTCTCTGAAAGGACAGCATTTAGAAAGTGAAGCAACACTCCATTCACTTCGCACAGTGAATTGAAGTGTTGGAACAGACTGCTTCTCTTTCAGAGAAATGCCTGTGAGTTTCTGTTGAATGCGTGTAAGTAGCTCAAGGCTCTTTCAAAGGAAAGTGATTTTCTCTGAAAGGACAGCATTTAGAAAGTAAAGCAACACTCCATTCCCTTCGCGCAATGAATTGAAGTGTTGGAACAGACTGCTTCTCTTTCATAGAAACGCATTAGTGTTTCTTGTGAATGCTTGCAAGTAGCTTAAGGCACTTTCAAAGGAAAGTGATTTTCTCCGAAAGGACAGCATTTAGAAAGTGAGGCAACACTCCATTCACTTCACACAGTGAATTGAAGTGTTGGAACAGATTGCTTCTCTTTCAGAGAAACGCATGTGAGTTTCTTCCTAATGCTTGCAAGTAGCTTAAGGCACTTTCAAAGGAAAGTGATTTTCTCTGAAAGGACAGCATTTAGAAAGTGAAGCAACACTCCATTCACTTCGCACAGTGAATTGAAGTGTTGGAACAGACTGCTTCTCTTTCAGAGAAACGCATGTGAGTTTCTTCCTAATGCTTGCAAGTAGCTTAAGGCACTTTCAAAGGAAAGTGATTTTCTCTGAAAGAACAGCATTTAGAAAGTGAAGCAACACTCCATTCACTTCGCAAGAGAATTGAAGTGTTGGAACAGATTGCTTCTCTTTCAGAGAAATGCATGTGAGTTTCTGTTGAATGCTTGTAAGTAGCTTAAGGCACATTCAAAGGAAAGGGATTTTCTCTAAAAGGACAGCATTTAGAAAGTGAAGCAACACTCCATTCACTTCATATAGTGATTTGAAGTGTTGGAACAGACTGCTTCTCTTTCAGAGAAATGCATGTGAGTTTCTGTTGAATGCTTGTAAGTAGCTCAAGGCTCTTTCAAAGGAAAGTGATTTTCTCTGAAAGGACAGCATTTAGAAAGTAAAGCAACACTCCATTCCCTTCGCGCAATGAATTGAAGTGTTGGAACAGACTGCTTCTCTTTCATAGAAACGCATTAGTGTTTCTTGTGAATGCTTGCAAGTAGCTTAAGGCACTTTCAAAGGAAAGTGATTTTCTCTGAAAGGACAGC
Organism: Myodes glareolus; assembly: GCF_982192425.1. Taxonomy (NCBI): domain Eukaryota; kingdom Metazoa; phylum Chordata; class Mammalia; order Rodentia; family Cricetidae; genus Myodes; species Myodes glareolus. The sequence goes on from NW_028263217.1 coordinate 1,310,130, forward strand.
ATTTAAAAAGTGAAGCAACACTCCATTCTCTTCGCACATTGAATTGAAGTGTTGGAACAGACTGCTTCTCTTTCAGAGAAACGCATGTGAGTTTCTGTTGAATGCTTGTAAGTAGCTTAAGGCAGTTTCAAAGGAAAGTGATTTTCTCTGAAAGGACAGCATTTAGAAAGTGAGGCAACACTCCATTCACTTCACACAGTGAATTGAAGTGTTGGAACAGATTGCTTCTCTTTCAGAGAAATGCATGTGAGTTTCTGTTGAATGCTTGCAAGTAGCTTAAGGCACTTTCAAAGGAAAGTGATTTTCTCTGAAAGGACAGCATTTAGAAAGTGAAGCAACACTCCATTCATTTCGAACAGTGAATTGAAGTGTTGGAACAGACTGCTTCTCTTTCAGAGAAACGCATGTGAGTTTCTGGTGAATGCTTGTAAGTAGCTTAAGGCACTTTCAAAGGAAAGTGATTTTCTCTGAAATGACAGCATTTAGAAAGTGAAGCAACACTCCATTCACTTCGCACAGTGAATTGAAGTGTTGGAACAGACTGATTCTCTTTCAGAGAAATGCATGTGAGTTTCTGTTGAATGCATGTAAGTAGCTTAAGGCACTTTCAAAGGAAAGTGATTTTCTCTGAAAGGAAAGCATTTAGAAAGTGATGCAACACTCCATTCACTTCGCACAGTGAATTGAAGTGTTGGAACAGAGTGCTTCTCTTTCATAGAAACGCATTAGTGTTTCTTGTGAATGCTTGCAAGTTGCTTAAGGCACTTTCAAAGAAAGTGATTTTCTCTGAAAGGACAGCATTTAGTAAGTGAAGCAACACTCCATTCACTTTGTACAGTGAATTGAAGTGTTGGAACAGACTGCTTCTCTTTCAGAGAAACGCATGTGAGTTTTTTTGAATGCTTGAAAGTAGTTTAAGGCACTTTCAATGGAAAGTGATTTTCTCTGAAAGGACAGCATTTAGAAAGTGAAGCAACACTCCATTCACTTCGCACAGTGAATTGAAGTGTTGGAACAGACTGCTGCTCTTTCAGAGAAACGCATGTGAGTTTCTTGTGAATGCTTGCAAGTTGCTTAAGGCACTTTCAAAGGAAAGTGATTTTCTCTGAAAGGACAGCATTTAGAAACTGAAGCAACACTCCATTCACTTCGCACAGTGAATTGAAGTGTTGGAACAGACTGCTTCTCTTTAAGAGAAACGCATGAGAGTTTTTTGTGAATGCTTGAATGTAGTTTAAGGCACTTTCAAAGGAAAGTGATTTTCTCTGAAAGGACAGAATTTAGAAAGTGAAGAAACACTCCATTCACTTCGCACAGTGAATTGAAGTGTTGGAACAGACTGCTTCTCTTTCAGAGAATCGCATGTGAGTTTCTTCCTAATGCTTGCAAGTAGCTTAAGGCACTTTCAAAGGAAAGTGATTTTCTCTGAAAGGACAGCATTTAGAAAGTGAAGCAACACTCCATTCATTTCGAACAGTGAATTGAAGTGTTGGAACAGACTGCTTCTCTTTCAGAGAAATGCATGTGAGTTTCTGTTGAATGCTTGTAAGTAGCTTAAGGCACATTCAAAGGAAAGGGATTTTCTCTAAAAGGACAGCATTTAGAAAGTGAAGCAACACTGCATTCACTTCGCACAGTGAATTGAAGTGTTGGAACAGACTGCTTCTCTTTCAGAGAAACGCATGTGAGTTTTTTGGGAATACTTGAAAGTAGTTTAAGGCACTTTCAATGGAAAGTGATTTTCTCTGAAAGGACAGCATTTAGAAAGTGAGGCAACACTCCCTTCACTTCGCACAGTTAATTGAAGTGTTGGAACAGATTGCTTCTCTTTCAGAGAAATGCATGTAAGTTTCTGTTGAATGCTTGTAAGTAGCTTAAGGCACATTCAAAGGAAAGGGATTTTCTCTGAAAGGACAGCATTTAGAAAGTGAAGCAACACTCCATTCACTTCACACAGTGAATTGAAGTGTTGGAACAGACTGCTACTCTTTCAGAGAAATGCATGTGAGTTTCTGTTGAATGCTTGTAAGTAGCTCAAGGCTCTTTCAAAGGAAAGTGATTTTCTCTGAAAGGACAGCATTTAGAAAGTAAAGCAACACTCCATTCCCTTCGCGCAAGGAATTGAAGTGTTGGAACAGACTGCTTCTCTTTCAGAGAAACGCATTTGAGTTTCTTCCTAATGCTTGCAAGTAGCTTAAGGCACTTTCAAAGGAAAGTGATTTTCTCTGAAAGGACAGCATTTAGAAAGTGAAGCAACACTCATTCACTTCGCACAGTGAATTGAAGTGTTGGAACAGACTGCTTCTCTTTCAGAGAAACGCATGTGAGTTTCTTCCTAATGCTTGCAAGTAGCTTAAGGCACTTTCAAAGAAAGTGATTTTCTCTGAAAGGACAGCATTTAGAAAGTGAAGCAACACTCCATTCATTTCGAACAGTGAATTGAAGTGTTGGAACAGACTGCTTCTCTTTCAGAGAAATGCATGTGAGTTTCTGGTGAATGCTTGTAAGTAGCTTAAGGCACTTTCAAAGGAAAGTGATTTTCTCTGAAAGGACAGCATTTAGAAAGTGAAGCAACACTCCATTCACTTCGCACAGTGAATTGAAGTGTTGGAACAGACTGCTTCTCTTTCAGAGAAACGCATGTGAGTTTCTTGTGAATGCTTGCAAGTTGCTTAAGGCACTTTCAAAGGAAAGTGATTTTCTCTGAAAGGACAGCATTTAGAAACTGAAGCAACACTCCATTCACTTCGCACAGTGAATTGAAGTGTTGGAACAGACTGCTTCTCTTTAAGAGAAACGCATGTGAGTTTTTTGTGAATGCTTGAAAGTAGTTTAAGGCACTTTCAAAGGAGAGTGATTTCTCTCTGAAAGGACAGAATTTAGAAAGTAAAGCAACACTCCATTCACTTCGCACAGTGAATTGAGGTGTTGGAACAGACTGCTTCTCTTTCAGAGAAACGCATGTGAGTTTCTGGTGAATGCTTGTAAGTAGCTTAAGGCACTTTCAAAGGAAAGTGATTTTCTCTGAAAGGACAGCATTTAGAAAGTGAAGCAACACTCCATTCCCTTCGTGTAGTGAATTGAAGTGTTGGAACAGAGTGCTTCTCTTTCATTGAAACGCATTAGTGTTTCTTGTGAATGCTTGCAAGTTGCTTAAGGCACTTTCAAAGAAAGTGAATTTCTCTGAAAGGACAGCATTTAGAAAGTGAAGCAACACTCCATTCACTTTGTACAGTGAATTGAAGTGTTGGAACAGACTGCTTCTCTTTCAGAGAAACGCATGTGTGTTTCCTGTGAATGCTAGAAAGTAGCTTAAGGCACTTTCAAAGGAAAGTGATTTTCTCTGAAAGGACAGCATTAAGAAAGTGAAGTAACATTCCATTCACTTCACACAGTGAATTGAAGTGTTGGAACCGACTGCTTCTCTTTCAGAGAAATGCATGTGAGTTTCTGTTGAATGCTTGTAAGTAGCTCAAGGCTCTTTCAAAGGAAAGTGATTTTCTCTGAAAGGACAGCATTTAGAAAGTAAAGCAACACTCCATTCCCTTTGCGCAATGAATTGAAGTGTTGGAAGAGACTGCTTCTCTTTCAGAGAAACGCATTAGTGTTTCTTGTGAATGCTTGCAAGTAGCTTAAGGCACTTTCAAAGGAAAGTGATTTTCTCTGAAAGGACAGCATTTAGAAAGGGATGCAACACTCCATTCACTTCGCACATTGAATTGAAGTGTTGGAACAGACTGCTTCTCTTTCAGAGAAACGCATGTGAGTTTCTGTTGAATGCTTGTAAGTAGCTTATGGCACATTCAAAGGAAAGTGATTTTCTCTGAAAGGACAGCATTTAGAAAGTGAGGCAACACTCCATTCACTTCACACAGTGAATTGAAGTGTTGGAACAGATTGCTTCTCTTTCAGAGAAACGCATGTGAGTTTCTTCCTAATGCTTGCAAGTTACTTAAGGCACTTTCAAAGGAAAGTGATTTTCTCTGAAAGGACAGCATTTAGAAAGTGAAGCAACACTCCATTCACTTCGCACAGTGAATTGAAGTGTTGGAACAGACTGCTTCTCTTTCAGAGAAACGCATGTGAGTTTCTTCCTAATGCTTGCAAGTAGCTTAAGGCACTTTCAAAGGAAAGTGATTTTCTCTGAAAGGACAGCATTTAGAAAGTGAAGCAACACTCCATTCATTTCGAACAGTGAATTGAAGTGTTGGAACAGACTGCTTCTCTTTCAGAGAAATGCATGTGAGTTTCTGTTGAATGCTTGTAAGTAGCTTAAGGCACATTCAAAGGAAAGGGATTTTCTCTAAAAGGACAGCATTTAGAAAGTGAAGCAACACTGCATTCACTTCGCACAGTGAATTGAAGTGTTGGAACAGACTGCTTCTCATTCAGAGAAACGCATGTGAGTTTTTTGTGAATACTTGAAAGTAGTTTAAGGCACTTTCAATGGAAAGTGATTTTCTCTGAAAGGACAGCATTTAGAAAGTGAGGCAACACTCCCTTCACTTCGCACAGTTAATTGAAGTGTTGGAACAGATTGCTTCTCTTTCAGAGAAATGCATGTGAGTTTCTGTTGAATGCTTGTAAGTAGCTTAAGGCACATTCAAAGGAAAGGGATTTTCTCTGAAAGGACAGCATTTAGAAAGTGAAGCAACACTCCATTCACTTCACACAGTCAATTGAAGTGTTGGAACAGACTGCTACTCTTTCAGAGAAACGCATGTGAGTTTTTTGTGAATACTTGAAAGTAGTTTAAGGCACTTTCAATGGAAAGTGATTTTCTCTGAAAGGACAGCATTTAGAAAGTGAGGCAACACTCCCTTCACTTCGCACAGTTAATTGAAGTGTTGGAACAGATTGCTTCTCTTTCAGAGAAATGCATGTGAGTTTCTGTTGAATGCTTGTAAGTAGCTTAAGGCACATTCAATGGAAAGGGATTTTCTCTGAAAGGACAGCATTTAGAAAGTGAAGCAACACTCCATTCACTTCACACAGTCAATTGAAGTGTTGGAACAGACTGCTACTCTTTCAGAGAAATGCATGTGAGTTTCTGTTGAATGCTTCTAAGTAGCTCAAGGCTCTTTCAAAGGAAAGTGATTTTTTCTGAAAGGACAGCATTTAGAAAGTAAAGCAACACTCCATTCCCTTCGCGCAAGGAATTGAAGTGTTGGAACAGACTGCTTCTCTTTCATAGAAACGCATTAGTGTTTCTTGTGAATGCTTGCAAGTAGTTAAGGCACTTTCAAAGGAAAGTGATTTTCTCTGAAAGGACAGCATTTAGAAAGTGAAGCAACACTCCATTCACTTCACACAGAGAATTGAAGTGTTGGAACAGATTGCTTCTCTTTCAGAGAAATGCATGTGAGTTTCTGTTGAATGCTTGTAAGTAGCTTAAGGCACATTCAAAGGAAAGGGATTTTCTCTAAAAGGACAGCATTTAGAAAGTGAAGTAACACTCCATTCACTTCGCACAGTGAATTGAATTGTTGGAACAGACTGCTTCTCTTTCAGAGAAACGCATGTGAGTTTTTTGTGAATGCTTGAAAGTAGTTTAAGGCACTTTCAATAGAAAGTGATTTTCTCTGAAAGGACAGCATTTAGAAAGTGAGGCAACACTCCATTCACTTCGCCCAGTGAATTGAAGTGTTGGAACAGACTGCTTCTCTTTCACAGTATCGCATGTGAGTTTCTTCCTAATGCTTGCAAGTAGCTAAAGGCACGTTCAAAGGAAAGTGATTTTCTCTGAAAGGACAGCATTTAGAAAGTGAAGCAACACTCCATTCACTTCGCACAGTGAATTGAAGTGTTGGAACAGACTGCTTCTCTTTCAGAGAAATGCATGTGAGTTTCTGTTGAATGCGTGTAAGTAGCTCAAGGCTCTTTCAAAGGAAAGTGATTTTCTCTGAAAGGACAGCATTTAGAAAGTAAAGCAACACTCCATTCCCTTCGCGCAATGAATTGAAGTGTTGGAACAGACTGCTTCTCTTTCATAGAAACGCATTAGTGTTTCTTGTGAATGCTTGCAAGTAGCTTAAGGCACTTTCAAAGGAAAGTGATTTTCTCCGAAAGGACAGCATTTAGAAAGTGAGGCAACACTCCATTCACTTCACACAGTGAATTGAAGTGTTGGAACAGATTGCTTCTCTTTCAGAGAAACGCATGTGAGTTTCTTTCTAATGCTTGCAAGTAGCTTAAGGCACTTTCAAAGGAAAGTGATTTTCTCTGAAAGGACAGCATTTAGAAAGTGAAGCAACACTCCATTCACTTCGCACAGTGAATTGAAGTGTTGGAACAGACTGCTTCTCTTTCAGAGAAACGCATGTGAGTTTCTTCCTAATGCTTGCAAGTAGCTTAAGGCACTTTCAAAGGAAAGTGATTTTATCTGAAAGGACAGCATTTAGAAAGTGAAGCAACACTCCATTCACTTCGCACATTGAATTGAAGTGTTGGAACAGACTGCTTCTCTTTCAGAGAAACGCATGTGAGTTTCTGTTGAATGCTTGTAAGTAGCTTAAGGCACTTTCAAAGGAAAGTGATTTTCTCTGAAAGGACAGCATTTAGAAAGTGAGGCAACACTCCATTCACTTCACACAGTGAATTGAAGTGTTGGAACAGATTGCTTCTCTTTCAGAGAAATGCATGTGAGTTTCTGTTGAACGCTTGCAAGTAGCTTAAGACACTTTCAAAGGAAAGTGATTTTCTCTGAAAGGACAGCATTTAGAAAGTGAAGCAACACTCCATTCATTTCGAACAGTGAATTGAAGTGTTGGAACAGACTGCTTCTCTTTCAGAGAAACGCATGTGAGTTTCTGGTGAATGCTTGTAAGTAGCTTAAGGCACTTTCAAAGGAAAGTGATTTTCTCTGAAATGACAGCATTTAGAAAGTGAAGCAACACTCCATTCACTTCGCACAGTGAATTGAAGTGTTGGAACAGACTGATTCTCTTTCAGAGAAATGCATGTGAGTTTCTGTTGAATGCATGTAAGTAGCTTAAGGCACTTTCAAAGGAAAGTGATTTTCTCTGAAAGGAAAGCATTTAGAAAGTGATGCAACACTCCATTCACTTCGCACAGTGAATTGAAGTGTTGGAACAGAGTGCTTCTCTTTCATAGAAACGCATTAGTGTTTCTTGTGAATGCTTGCAAGTTGCTTAAGGCACTTTCAAAGGAAAGTGATTTTCTCTGAAAGGACAGCATTTAGTAAGTGAAGCAACACTCCATTCACTTTGTACAGTGAATTGAAGTGTTGGAACAGACTGCTTCTCTTTCAGAGAAACGCATGTGAGTTTTTTTGAATGCTTGAAAGTAGTTTAAGGCACTTTCAAAGGAAAGTGATTTTCTCTGAAAGGACAGCATTTAGAAACTGAAGCAAAACTCCATTCACTTCGCACAGTGAATTGAAGTGTTGGAACAGACTGCTTCTCTTTAAGAGAAACGCATGTGAGTTTTTTGTGAATGCTTGAAAGTAGTTTAAGGCACTTTCAAAGGAAAGTGATTTTCTCTGAAAGGACAGAATTTAGAAAGTGAAGCAACACTCCATTCACTTCGCACAGTGAATTGAAGTGTTGGAACAGACTGCTTCTCTTTCAGAGAATCGCATGTGAGTTTCTTCCTAATGCTTTCAAGTAGCTTAAGGCACTTTCAAAGGAAAGTGATTTTCTCTGAAAGGACAGCATTTAGAAAGTGAAGCAACACTCCATTCACTTCGCACAGTGAATTGAAGTGTTGGAACAGACTGCTTCTCTTTCAGAGAAACGCATGTGAGTTTTTTGTGAATACTTGAAAGTAGTTTAAGGCACTTTCAATGGAAAGTGATTTTCTCTGAAAGGACAGCATTTAGAAAGTGAGGCAACACTCCCTTCACTTCGCACAGTTAATTGAAGTGTTGGAACAGATTGCTTCTCTTTCAGAGAAATGCATGTAAGTTTCTGTTGAATGCTTGTAAGTAGCTTAAGGCACATTCAAAGGAAAGGGATTTTCTCTGAAAGGACAGCATTTAGAAAGTGAAGCAACACTCCATTCACTTCACACAGTGAATTGAAGTGTTGGAACAGACTGCTACTCTTTCAGAGAAATGCATGTGAGTTTCTGTTGAATGCTTGTAAGTAGCTCAAGGCTCTTTCAAAGGAAAGTGATTTTCTCTGAAAGGACAGCATTTAGAAAGTAAAGCAACACTCCATTCCCTTCGCGCAAGGAATTGAAGTGTTGGAACAGATTGCTTCTCTTTCAGAGAAACGCATGTGAGTTTCTTCCTAATGCTTGCAAGTAGCTTAAGGCACTTTCAAAGGAAAGTGATTTTCTCTGAAAGGACAGCATTTAGAAAGTGAAGCAACACTCATTCACTTCGCACAGTGAATTGAAGTGTTGGAACAGACTGCTTCTCTTTCAGAGAAACGCATGTGAGTTTCTTCCTAATGCTTGCAAGTAGCTTAAGGCACTTTCAAAGAAAGTGATTTTCTCTGAAAGGACAGCATTTAGAAAGTGAAGCAACACTCCATTCATTTCGAACAGTGAATTGAAGTGTTGGAACAGACTGCTTCTCTTTCAGAGAAATGCATGTGAGTTTCTGGTGAATGCTTGTAAGTAGCTTAAGGCACTTTCAAAGGAAAGTGATTTTCTCTGAACGGACAGCATTTAGAAAGTGAAGCAACACTCCATTCACTTCGCACAGTGAATTGAAGTGTTGGAACAGACTGCTTCTCTTTCAGAGAAACGCTTGTGAGTTTCTTGTGAATGCTTGCAAGTTGCTTAAGGCACTTTCAAAGGAAAGTGATTTTCTCTGAAAGGACAGCATTTAGAAACTGAAGCAACACTCCATTCACTTCGCACAGTGAATTGAAGTGTTGGAACAGACTGCTTCTCTTTAAGAGAAACGCATGTGAGTTTTTTGTGAATGCTCGAAAGTAGTTTAAGGCACTTTCAAAGGAGAGTGATTTCTCTCTGAAAGTACAGAATTTAGAAAGTAAAGCAACACTCCATTCACTTCGCACAGTGAATTGAGGTGTTGGAACAGACTGCTTCTCTTTCAGAGAAACGCATGTGAGTTTCTGGTGAATGCTTGTAAGTAGCTTAAGGCACTTTCAAAGGAAAGTGATTTTCTCTGAAAGGACAGCATTTAGAAAGTGAAGCAACACTCCATTCCCTTCGTGTAGTGAATGGAAGTGTTGGAACAGAGTGCTTCTCTTTCATTGAAACGCATTAGTGTTTCTTGTGAATGCTTGCAAGTTGCTTAAGGCACTTTCAAAGAAAGTGAATTTCTCTGAAAGGACAGCATTTAGAAAGTGAAGCAACACTCCATTCACTTTGTACAGTGAATTGAAGTGTTGGAACAGACTGCTTCTCTTTCAGAGAAACGCATGTGTGTTTCCTGTGAATGCTAGAAAGTAGCTTAAGGCACTTTCAAAGGAAAGTGATTTTCTCTGAAAGGACAGCATTTAGAAAGTGAAGTAACATTCCATTCACTTCACACAGTGAATTGAAGTGTTGGAACCGACTGCTTCTCTTTCAGAGAAATGCATGTGAGTTTCTGTTGAATGCTTGTAAGTAGCTCAAGGCTCTTTCAAAGGAAAGTGATTTTCTCTGAAAGGACAGCATTTAGAAAGTGAAGCAACACTCCATTCACTTCGCACATTGAATTGAAGTGTTGGAACAGACTGCTTCTCTTTCAGAGAAACGCATGTGAGTTTCTGTTGAATGCTTGTAAGTAGCTTATGGCACATTCAAAGGAAAGTGATTTTCTCTGAAAGGACAGCATTTAGAAAGTGAGGCAACACTCCATTCACTTCACACAGTGAATTGAAGTGTTGGAACAGATTGCTTCTCTTTCAGAGAAACGCATGTGAGTTTCTTCCTAATGCTTGCAAGTTACTTAAGGCACTTTCAAAGGAAAGTGATTTTCTCTGAAAGGACAGCATTTAGAAAGTGAAGCAACACTCCATTCACTTCGCACAGTGAATTGAAGTGTTGGAACAGACTGCTTCTCTTTCAGAGAAACGCATGTGAGTTTCTTCCTAATGCTTGCAAGTAGCTTAAGGCACTTTCAAAGGAAAGTGATTTTCTCTGAAAGGACAGCATTTAGAAAGTGAAGCAACACTCCATTCATTTCGAACAGTGAATTGAAGTGTTGGAACAGACTGCTTCTCTTTCAGAGAAATGCATGTGAGTTTCTGTTGAATGCTTGTAAGTAGCTTAAGGCACATTCAAAGGAAAGGGATTTTCTCTAAAAGGACAGCATTTAGAAAGTGAAGCAACACTGCATTCACTTCGCACAGTGAATTGAAGTGTTGGAACAGACTGCTTCTCATTCAGAGAAACGCATGTGAGTTTTTTGTGAATACTTGAAAGTAGTTTAAGGCACTTTCAATGGAAAGTGATTTTCTCTGAAAGGACAGCATTTAGAAAGTGAGGCAACACTCCCTTCACTTCGCACAGTTAATTGAAGTGTTGGAACAGATTGCTTCTCTTTCAGAGAAATGCATGTGAGTTTCTGTTGAATGCTTGTAAGTAGCTTAAGGCACATTCAAAGGAAAGGGATTTTCTCTGAAAGGACAGCATTTAGAAAGTGAAGCAACACTCCATTCACTTCACACAGTGAATTGAAGTGTTGGAACAGACTGCTACTCTTTCAGAGAAATGCATGTGAGTTTCTGTTGAATGCTTCTAAGTAGCTCAAGGCTCTTTCAAAGGAAAGTGATTTTCTCTGAAAGGACAGCATTTAGAAAGTAAAGCAACACTCCATTCCCTTCGCGCAAGGAATTGAAGTGTTGGAACAGACTGCTTCTCTTTCATAGAAACGCATTAGTGTTTCTTGTGAATGCTTGCAAGTAGCTTAAGGCACTTTCAAAGGAAAGTGATTTTCTCTGAAAGGACAGCATTTAGAAAGTGAAGCAACACTCCATTCACTTCACACAGAGAATTGAAGTGTTGGAACAGATTGCTTCTCTTTCAGAGAAATGCATGTGAGTTTCTGTTGAATGCTTGTAAGTAGCTTAAGGCACATTCAAAGGAAAGGGATTTTCTCTAAAAGGACAGCATTTAGAAAGTGAAGTAACACTCCATTCACTTCGCACAGTGAATTGAATTGTTGGAACAGACTGCTTCTCTTTCAGAGAAACGCATGTGAGTTTTTTGTGAATGCTTGAAAGTAGTTTAAGGCACTTTCAAAGGAAAGTGATTTTCTCTGAAAGGACAGCATTTAGAAAGTGAGGCAACACTCCATTCACTTCGCCCAGTGAATTGAAGTGTTGGAACAGACTGCTTCTCTTTCAGAGTATCGCATGTGAGTTTCTTCCTAATGCTTGCAAGTAGCTAAAGGCACGTTCAAAGGAAAGTGATTTTCTCTGAAAGGACAGCATTTAGAAAGTGAAGCAACACTCCATTCACTTCGCACAGTGAATTGAAGTGTTGGAACAGACTGCTTCTCTTTCAGAGAAATGCATGTGAGTTTCTGTTGAATGCGTGTAAGTAGCTCAAGGCTCTTTCAAAGGAAAGTGATTTTCTCTGAAAGGACAGCATTTAGAAAGTAAAGCAACACTCCATTCCCTTCGCGCAATGAATTGAAGTGTTGGAACAGACTGCTTCTCTTTCATAGAAACGCATTAATGTTTCTTGTGAATGCTTGCAAGTAGCTTAAGGCACTTTCAAAGGAAAGTGATTTTCTCCGAAAGGACAGCATTTAGAAAGTGAGGCAACACTCCATTCACTTCACACAGTGAATTGAAGTGTTGGAATAGATTGCTTCTCTTTCAGAGAAACGCATGTGAGTTTCTTCCTAATGCTTGCATGTAGCTTAAGGCACTTTCAAAGGAAAGTGATTTTCTCTGAAAGGACAGCATTTAGAAAGTGAAGCAACACTCCATTCACTTCGCACAGTGAATTGAAGTGTTGGAACAGACTGCTTCTCTTTCAGAGAAACGCATGTGAGTTTCTTCCTAATGCTTGCAAGTAGCTTAAGGCACTTTCAAAGGAAAGTGATTTTCTCTGAAAGAACAGCATTTAGAAAGTGAAGCAACACTCCATTCACTTCGCAAGAGAATTGAAGTGTTGGAACAGATTGCTTCTCTTTCAGAGAAATGCATGTGAGTTTCTGTTGAATGCTTGTAAGTAGCTTAAGGCACATTCAAAGGAAAGGGATTTTCTCTAAAAGGACAGCATTTAGAAAGTGAAGCAACACTCCATTCACTTCACATAGTGAATTGAAGTGTTGGAACAGACTGCTTCTCTTTCAGAGAAATGCATGTGAGTTTCTGTTGAATGCTTGTAAGTAGCTCAAGGCCCTTTCAAAGGAAAGTGATTTTCTCTGAAAGGACAGCATTTAGAAAGTAAAGCAACACTCCATTCCCTTCGCGCAATGAATTGAAGTGTTGGAACAGACTGCTTCTCTTTCATAGAAACGCATTAGTGTTTCTTGTGAATGCTTGCAAGTAGCTTAAGGCACTTTCAAAGGAAAGTGATTTTCTCTGAAAGGACAGCATTTAGAAAGTGAAGCAACACTCCATTCACTTCGCACATTGAATTGAAGTGTTGGAACAGACTGCTTCTCTTTCATAGAAACGCATGTGAGTTTCTCTTGAATGCTTGTAAGTAGCTTAAGGCACTTTCAAAGGAAAGTGATTTTCTCTGAAAGGACAGCATTTAGAAAGTGAGGCAACACTCCATTCACTTCACACAGTGAATTGAAGTGTTGGAACAGATTGCTTCTCTGTCAGAGAAATGCATGTGAGTTTCTGTTGAATGCTTGCAAGTAGCTTAAGGCACTTTCAAAGGAAAGTGATTTTCTCTGAAAGGACAGCATTTAGAAAGTGAAGCAACACTCCATTCATTTCGCACAGTGAATTGAAGTGTTGGAACAGACTGCTTCTCTTTCAGAGAAACGCATGTGAGTTTCTGGTGAATGCTTGTAAGTAGCTTAAGGCACTTTCAAAGGAAAGTGATTTTCTCTGAAATGACAGCATTTAGAAAGTGAAGCAACACTCCATTCACTTCGCACAGTGAATTGAAGTGTTGGAACAGACTGATTCTCTTTCAGAGAAATGCATGTGAGTTTCTGTTGAATGCATGTAAGTAGCTTAAGGCACTTTCAAAGGAAAGTGATTTTCTCTGAAAGGAAAGCATTTAGAAAGTGATGCAACACTCCATTCACTTCGCACAGTGAATTGAAGTGTTGGAACAGAGTGCTTCTCTTTCATAGAAACGCATTAGTGTTTCTTGTGAATGCTTGCAAGTTGCTTAAGGCACTCTCAAAGGAAAGTGATTTTCTCTGAAAGGACAGCATTTAGTAAGTGAAGCAACACTCCATTCACTTTGTACAGTGAATTGAAGTGTTGGAACAGACTGCTTCTCTTTCAGAGAAACGCATGTGAGTTTTTTTGAATGCTTGAAAGTAGTTTAAGGCACTTTCAATGGAAAGTGATTTTCTCTGAAAGGACAGCATTTAGAAAGGGAAGCAACACTCCATTCACTTCGCACAGTGAATTGAAGTGTTGGAACAGACTGCTGCTCTTTCAGAGAAACGCATGTGAGTTTCTTGTGAATGCTTGCAAGTTGCTTAAGGCACTTTCAAAGGAAAGTGATTTTCTCTGAAAGGACAGCATTTAGAAACTGAAGCAACACTCCATTCACTTCGCACAGTGAATTGAAGTGTTGGAACAGACTGCTTCTCTTTAAGAGAAACGCATGTGAGTTTTTTGTGAATGCTTGAAAGTAGTTTAAGGCACTTTCAAAGGAAAGTGATTTTCTCTGAAAGGACAGAATTTAGAAAGTGAAGCAACACTCCATTCACTTCGCACAGTGAATTGAAGTGTTGGAACAGACTGCTTCTCTTTCAGAGAATCGCATGTGAGTTTCTTCCTAATGCTTGCAAGTAGCTTAAGGCACTTTCAAAGGAAAGTGATTTTCTCTGAAAGGACAGCATTTAGAAAGTGAAGCAACACTCCATTCATTTCGAACAGTGAATTGAAGTGTTGGAACAGACTGCTTCTCTTTCAGAGAAATGCATGTGAGTTTCTGTTGAATGCTTGTAAGTAGCTTAAGGCACATTCAAAGGAAAGGGATTTTCTCTAAAAGGACAGCATTTAGAAAGTGAAGCAACACTGCATTCACTTCGCACAGTGAATTGAAGTGTTGGAACAGACTGCTTCTCTTTCAGAGAAACGCATGTGAGTTTTTTGTGAATACTTGAAAGTAGTTTAAGGCACTTTCAATGGAAAGTGATTTTCTCTGAAAGGACAGCATTTAGAAAGTGAGGCAACACTCCCTTCACTTCGCACAGTTAATTGAAGTGTTGGAACAGATTGCTTCTCTTTCAGAGAAATGCATGTAAGTTTCTGTTGAATGCTTGTAAGTAGCTTAAGGCACATTCAAAGGAAAGGGATTTTCTCTGAAAGGACAGCATTTAGAAAGTGAAGCAACACTCCATTCACTTCACACAGTGAATTGAAGTGTTGGAACAGACTGCTACTCTTTCAGAGAAATGCATGTGAGTTTCTGTTGAATGCTTGTAAGTAGCTCAAGGCTCTTTCAAAGGAAAGTGATTTTCTCTGAAAGGACAGCATTTAGAAAGTAAAGCAACACTCCATTCCCTTCGCGCAAGGAATTGAAGTGTTGGAACAGACTGCTTCTCTTTCAGAGAAACGCATTTGAGTTTCTGTTGAATTCTTGTAAGTAGCTTATGGCACATTCAAAGGAAAGTGATTTTCTCTGAAAGGACAGCATTTAGAAAGTGAGGCAACACTCCATTCACTTCACACTGTGAATTGAAGTGTTGGAACAGATTGCTTCTCTTTCAGAGAAACGCATGTGAGTTTCTTCCTAATGCTTGCAAGTAGCTTAAGGCACTTTCAAAGGAAAGTGATTTTCTCTGAAAGGACAGCATTTAGAAAGTGAAGCAACACTCATTCACTTCGCACAGTGAATTGAAGTGTTGGAACAGACTGCTTCTCTTTCAGAGAAACGCATGTGAGTTTCTTCCTAATGCTTCAAGTAGCTTAAGGCCCTTTCAAAGAAAGTGATTTTCTCTGAAAGGACAGCATTTAGAAAGTGAAGCAACACTCCATTCATTTCGAACAGTGAATTGAAGTGTTGGAACAGACTGCTTCTCTTTCAGAGAAATGCATGTGAGTTTCTGGTGAATGCTTGTAAGTAGCTTAAGGCACTTTCAAAGGAAAGTGATTTTCTCTGAAAGGACAGCATTTAGAAAGTGAAGCAACACTCCATTCACTTCGCACAGTGAATTGAAGTGTTGGAACAGACTGCTTCTCTTTAAGAGAAACGCATGTGAGTTTTTTGTGAATGCTTGAAAGTAGTTTAAGGCACTTTCAAAGGAGAGTGATTTCTCTCTGAAAGGACAGAATTTAGAAAGTAAAGCAACACTCCATTCACTTCGCACAGTGAATTGAGGTGTTGGAACAGACTGCTTCTCTTTCAGAGAAACGCATGTGAGTTTCTGGTGAATGCTTGTAAGTAGCTTAAGGCACTTTCAAAGGAAAGTGATTTTCTCTGAAAGGACAGCATTTAGAAAGTGAAGCAACACTCCATTCCCTTCGTGTAGTGAATTGAAGTGTTGGAACAGAGTGCTTCTCTTTCATTGAAACGCATTAGTGTTTCTTGTGAATGCTTGCAAGTTGCTTAAGGCACTTTCAAAGAAAGTGAATTTCTCTGAAAGGACAGCATTTAGAAAGTGAAGCAACACTCCATTCACTTTGTACAGTGAATTGAAGTGTTGGAACAGACTGCTTCTCTTTCAGAGAAACGCATGTGTGTTTCCTGTGAATGCTAGAAAGTAGCTTAAGGCACTTTCAAAGGAAAGTGATTTTCTCTGAAAGGACAGCATTTAGAAAGTGAAGTAACATTCCATTCACTTCACACAGTGAATTGAAGTGTTGGAACCGACTGCTTCTCTTTCAGAGAAATGCATGTGAGTTTCTGTTGAATGCTTGTAAGTAGCTCAAGGCTCTTTCAAAGGAAAGTGATTTTCTCTGAAAGGACAGCATTTAGAAAGTAAAGCAACACTCCATTCCCTTTGCGCAATGAATTGAAGTGTTGGAAGAGACTGCTTCTCTTTCAGAGAAACGCATTAGTGTTTCTTGTGAATGCTTGCAAGTAGCTTAAGGCACTTTCAAAGGAAAGTGATTTTCTCTGAAAGGACAGCATTTAGAAAGTGAAGCAACACTCCATTCACTTCGCACATTGAATTGAAGTGTTGGAACAGACTGCTTCTCTTTCAGAGAAACGCATGTGAGTTTCTGTTGAATGCTTGTAAGTAGCTTATGGCACATTCAAAGGAAAGTGATTTTCTCTGAAAGGACAGCATTTAGAAAGTGAGGCAACACTCCATTCACTTCACACAGTGAATTGAAGTGTTGGAACAGATTGCTTCTCTTTCAGAGAAACGCATGTGAGTTTCTTCCTAATGCTTGCAAGTTACTTAAGGCACTTTCAAAGGAAAGTGATTTTCTCTGAAAGGACAGCATTTAGAAAGTGAAGCAACACTCCATTCACTTCGCACAGTGAATTGAAGTGTTGGAACAGACTGCTTCTCTTTCAGAGAAACGCATGTGAGTTTCTTCCTAATGCTTGCAAGTAGCTTAAGGCACTTTCAAAGGAAAGTGATTTTCTCTGAAAGGACAGCATTTAGAAAGTGAAGCAACACTCCATTCATTTCGAACAGTGAATTGAAGTGTTGGAACAAACTGCTTCTCTTTCAGAGAAATGCATGTGAGTTTCTGTTGAATGCTTGTAAGTAGCTTTAGGCACATTCAAAGGAAAGGGATTTTCTCTAAAAGGACAGCATTTAGAAAGTGAAGCAACACTGCATTCACTTCGCACAGTGAATTGAAGTGTTGGAACAGACTGCTTCTCATTCAGAGAAACGCATGTGAGTTTTTTGTGAATACTTGAAAGTAGTTTAAGGCACTTTCAATGGAAAGTGATTTTCTCTGAAAGGACAGCATTTAGAAAGTGAGGCAACACTCCCTTCACTTCGCACAGTTAATTGAAGTGTTGGAACAGATTGCTTCTCTTTCAGAGAAATGCATGTGAGTTTCTGTTGAATGCTTGTAAGTAGCTTAAGGCACATTCAAAGGAAAGGGATTTTCTCTGAAAGGACAGCATTTAGAAAGTGAAGCAACACTCCATTCACTTCACACAGTGAATTGAAGTGTTGGAACAGACTGCTACTCTTTCAGAGAAATGCATGTGAGTTTCTGTTGAATGCTTCTAAGTAGCTCAAGGCTCTTTCAAAGGAAAGTGATTTTCTCTGAAAGGACAGCATTTAGAAAGTAAAGCAACACTCCATTCCCTTCGCGCAAGGAATTGAAGTGTTGGAACAGACTGCTTCTCTTTCATAGAAACGCATTAGTGTTTCTTGTGAATGCTTGCAAGTAGCTTAAGGCACTTTCAAAGGAAAGTGATTTTCTCTGAAAGGACAGCATTTAGAAAGTGAAGCAACACTCCATTCACTTCACACAGAGAATTGAAGTGTTGGAACAGATTGCTTCTCTTTCAGAGAAATGCATGTGAGTTTCTGTTGAATGCTTGTAAGTAGCTTAAGGCACATTCAAAGGAAAGGGATTTTCTCTAAAAGGACAGCATTTAGAAAGTGAAGTAACACTCCATTCACTTCGCACAGTGAATTGAATTGTTGGAACAGACTGCTTCTCTTTCAGAGAAACGCATGTGAGTTTTTTGTGAATGCTTGAAAGTAGTTTAAGGCACTTTCAATAGAAAGTGATTTTCTCTGAAAGGACAGCGTTTAGAAAGTGAGGCAACACTCCATTCACTTCGCCCAGTGAATTGAAGTGTTGGAACAGACTGCTTCTCTTTCAGAGTATCGCTTGTGAGTTTCTTCCTAATGCTTGCAAGTAGCTAAAGGCACGTTCAAAGGAAAGGGATTTTCTCTGAAAGGACAGCATTTAGAAAGTGAAGCAACACTCCATTCACTTCGCACAGTGAATTGAAGTGTTGGAACAGACTGCTTCTCTTTCAGAGAAATGCATGTGAGTTTCTGTTGAATGCGTGTAAGTAGCTCAAGGCTCTTTCAAAGGAAAGTGATTTTCTCTGAAAGGACAGCATTTAGAAAGTAAAGCAACACTCCATTCCCTTCGCGCAATGAATTGAAGTGTTGGAACAGACTGCTTCTCTTTCATAGAAACGCATTAGTGTTTCTTGTGAATGCTTGCAAGTAGCTTAAGGCACTTTCAAAGGAAAGTGATTTTCTCCGAAAGGACAGCATTTAGAAAGTGAGGCAACACTCCATTCACTTCACACAGTGAATTGAAGTGTTGGAATAGATTGCTTCTCTTTCAGAGAAACGCATGTGAGTTTCTTCCTAATGCTTGCAAGTAGCTTAAGGCACTTTCAAAGGAAAGTGATTTTCTCTGAAAGGACAGCATTTAGAAAGTGAAGCAACACTCCATTCACTTCGCACAGTGAATTGAAGTGTTGGAACAGACTGCTTCTCTTTCAGAGAAACGCATGTGAGTTTCTTCCTAATGCTTGCAAGTAGCTTAAGGCACTTTCAAAGGAAAGTGATTTTCTCTGAAAGAACAGCATTTAGAAAGTGAAGCAACACTCCATTCACTTCGCAAGAGAATTGAAGTGTTGGAACAGATTGCTTCTCTTTTAGAGAAATGCATGTGAGTTTCTGTTGAATGCTTGTAAGTAGCTTAAGGCACATTCAAAGGAAAGGGATTTTCTCTAAAAGGACAGCATTTAGAAAGTGAAGCAACACTCCATTCACTTCACATAGTGAATTGAAGTGTTGGAACAGACTGCTTCTCTTTCAGAGAAATGCATGTGAGTTTCTGTTGAATGCTTGTAAGTAGCTCAAGGCTCTTTCAAAGGAAAGTGATTTTCTCTGAAAGGACAGCATTTAGAAAGTAAAGCAACACTCCATTCCCTTCGCGCAATGAATTGAAGTGTTGGAACAGACTGCTTCTCTTTCATAGAAACGCATTAGTGTTTCTTGTGAATGCTTGCAAGTAGCTTAAGGCACTTTCAAAGGAAAGTGATTTTCTCTGAAAGGACAGCATTTAGAAAGTGAAGCAACACTCCATTCACTTCGCACATTGAATTGAAGTGATGGAACAGACTGCTTCTCTTTCAGAGAAACGCATGTGAGTTTCTCTTGAATGCTTGTAAGTAGCTTAAGGCACTTTCAAAGGAAAGTGATTTTCTCTGAAAGGACAGCATTTAGAAAGTGAGGCAACACTCCATTCACTTCACACAGTGAATTGAAGTGTTGGAACAGATTGCTTCTCTTTCAGAGAAATGCATGTGAGTTTCTGTTGAATGCTTGCAAGTAGCTTAAGGCACTTTCAAAGGAAAGTGATTTTCTCTGAAAGGACAGCATTTAGAAAGTGAAGCAACACTCCATTCATTTCGCACAGTGAATTGAAGTGTTGGAACAGACTGCTTCTCTTTCAGAGAAACGCATGTGAGTTTCTGGTGAATGCTTGTAAGTAGCTTAAGGCACTTTCAAAGGAAAGTGATTTTCTCTGAAATGACAGCATTTAGAAAGTGAAGCAACACTCCATTCACTTCGCACAGTGAATTGAAGTGTTGGAACAGACTGATTCTCTTTCAGAGAAATGCATGTGAGTTTCTTTTGAATGCATGTAAGTAGCTTAAGGCACTTTCAAAGGAAAGTGATTTTCTCTGAAAGGAAAGCATTTAGAAAGTGATGCAACACTCCATTCACTTCGCACAGTGAATTGAAGTGTTGGAACAGAGTGCTTCTCTTTCATAGAAACGCATTAGTGTTTCTTGTGAATGCTTGCAAGTTGCTTAAGGCACTTTCAAAGGAAAGTGATTTTCTCTGAAAGGACAGCATTTAGTAAGTGAAGCAACACTCCATTCACTTTGTACAGTGAATTGAAGTGTTGGAACAGACTGCTTCTCTTTCAGAGAAACGCATGTGAGTTTTTTTGAATGCTTGAAAGTAGTTTAAGGCACTTTCAATGGAAAGTGATTTTCTCTGAAAGGACAGCATTTAGAAAGTGAAGCAACACTCCATTCACTTCGCACAGTGAATTGAAGTGTTGGAACAGACTGCTGCTCTTTCAGAGAAACGCATGTGAGTTTCTTGTGAATGCTTGCAAGTTGCTTAAGGCACTTTCAAAGGAAAGTGATTTTCTCTGAAAGGACAGCATTTAGAAAGTGAAGCAACACTCCATTCATTTCGAACAGTGAATTGAAATGTTGGAACAGACTGCTTCTCTTTCAGAGAAATGCATGTGAGTTTCTGTTGAATGCTTGTAAGTAGCTTAAGGCACATTCAAAGGAAAGGGATTTTCTCTAAAAGGACAGCATTTAGAAAGTGAAGCAACACTGCATTCACTTCGCACAGTGAATTGAAGTGTTGGAACAGACTGCTTCTCTTTCAGAGAAACGCATGTGAGTTTTTTGTGAATACTTGAAAGTAGTTTAAGGCACTTTCAATGGAAAGTGATTTTCTCTGAAAGGACAGCATTTAGAAAGTGAGGCAACACTCCCTTCACTTCGCACAGTTAATTGAAATGTTGGAACAGATTGCTTCTCTTTCAGAGAAATGCATGTAAGTTTCTGTTGAATGCTTGTAAGTAGCTTAAGGCACATTCAAAGGAAAGGGATTTTCTCTGAAAGGACAGCATTTAGAAAGTGAAGCAACACTCCATTCACTTCACACAGTGAATTGAAGTGTTGGAACAGACTGCTACTCTTTCAGAGAAATGCATGTGAGTTTCTGTTGAATGCTTGTAAGTAGCTCAAGGCTCTTTCAAAGGAAAGTGATTTTCTCTGAAAGGACAGCATTTAGAAAGTAAAGCAACACTCCATTCCCTTCGCGCAAGGAATTGAAGTGTTGGAACAGACTGCTTCTCTTTCAGCGAAACGCATTTGAGTTTCTGTTGAATTCTTGTAAGTAGCTTATGGCACATTCAAAGGAAAGTGATTTTCTCTGAAAGGACAGCATTTAGAAAGTGAGGCAACACTCCATTCACTTCACACAGTGAATTGAAGTGTTGGAACAGATTGCTTCTCTTTCAGAGAAACGCATGTGAGTTTCTTCCTAATGCTTGCAAGTAGCTTAAGGCACTTTCAAAGGAAAGTGATTTTCTCTGAAAGGACAGCATTTAGACAGTGAAGCAACACTCATTCACTTCGAACAGTGAATTGAAGTGTTGGAACAGACTGCTTCTCTTTCAGAGAAACGCATGTGAGTTTCTTCCTAATGCTTGCAAGTAGCTTAAGGCACTTTCAAAGAAAGTGATTTTCTCTGAAAGGACAGCATTTAGAAAGTGAAGCAACACTCCATTCATTTCGAACAGTGAATTGAAGTGTTGGAACAGACTGCTTCTCTTTCAGAGAAATGCATGTGAGTTTCTGGTGAATGCTTGTAAGTAGCTTAAGGCACTTTCAAAGGAAAGTGATTTTCTCTGAAAGGACAGCATTTAGAAAGTGAAGCAACACTCCATTCACTTCGCACAGTGAATTGAAGTGTTGGAACAGACTGCTTCTCTTTCAGAGAAATGCATGTGAGTTTCTTGTGAATGCTTGCAAGTTGCTTAAGGCACTTTCAAAGGAAAGTGATTTTCTCTGAAAGGACAGCATTTAGAAACTGAAGCAACACTCCATTCACTTCACACAGTGAATTGAAGTGTTGGAACAGACTGCTTCTCTTTAAGAGAAACGCATGTGAGTTTTTTGTGAATGCTTGAAAGTAGTTTAAGGCACTTTCAAAGGAGAGTGATTTCTCTCTGAAAGGACAGAATTTAGAAAGTAAAGCAACACTCCATTCACTTCGCACAGTGAATTGAGGTGTTGGAACAGACTGCTTCTCTTTCAGAGAAACGCATGTGAGTTTCTGGTGAATGCTTGTAAGTAGCTTAAGGCACTTTCAAAGGAAAGTGATTTTCTCTGAAAGGACAGCATTTAGAAAGTGAAGCAACACTCCATTCCCTTCGTGTAGTGAATTGAAGTGTTGGAACAGAGTGCTTCTCTTTCATTGAAACGCATTAGTGTTTCTTGTGAATGCTTGCAAGTTGCTTAAGGCACTTTCAAAGAAAGTGAATTTCTCTGAAAGGACAGCATTTAGAAAGTGAAGCAACACTCCATTCACTTTGTACAGTGAATTGAAGTGTTGGAACAGACTGCTTCTCTTTCAGAGAAACGCATGTGTGTTTCCTGTGAATGCTAGAAAGTAGCTTAAGGCACTTTCAAAGGAAAGTGATTTTCTCTGAAAGGACAGCATTTAGAAAGTGAAGTAACATTCCATTCACTTCACACAGTGAATTGAAGTGTTGGAACCGACTGCTTCTCTTTCAGAGAAATGCATGTGAGTTTCTGTTGAATGCTTGTAAGTAGCTCAAGGCTCTTTCAAAGGAAAGTGATTTTCTCTGAAAGGACAGCATTTAGAAAGTAAAGCAACACTCCATTCCCTTTGCGCAATGAATTGAAGTGTTGGAAGAGACTGCTTCTCTTTCAGAGAAACGCATTAGTGTTTCTTGTGAATGCTTGCAAGTAGCTTAAGGCACTTTCAAAGGAAAGTGATTTTCTCTGAAAGGACAGCATTTAGAAAGTGAAGCAACACTCCATTCACTTCGCACATTGAATTGAAGTGTTGGAACAGACTGCTTCTCTTTCAGAGAAACGCATGTGAGTTTCTGTTGAATGCTTGTAAGTAGCTTATGGCACATTCAAAGGAAAGTGATTTTCTCTGAAAGGACAGCATTTAGAAAGTGAGGCAACACTCCATTCACTTCACACAGTGAATTGAAGTGTTGGAACAGATTGCTTCTCTTTCAGAGAAACGCATGTGAGTTTCTTCCTAATGCTTGCAAGTTACTTAAGGCACTTTCAAAGGAAAGTGATTTTCTCTGAAAGGACAGCATTTAGAAAGTGAAGCAACACTCCATTCACTTCGCACAGTGAATTGAAGTGTTGGAACAGACTGCTTCTCTTTCAGAGAAACGCATGTGAGTTTCTTCCTAATGCTTGCAAGTAGCTTAAGGCACTTTCAAAGGAAAGTGATTTTCTCTGAAAGGACAGCATTTAGAAAGTGAAGCAACACTCCATTCATTTCGAACAGTGAATTGAAGTGTTGGAACAGACTGCTTCTCTTTCAGAGAAATGCATGTGAGTTTCTGTTGAATGCTTGTAAGTAGCTTAAGGCACATTCAAAGGAAAGGGATTTTCTCTAAAAGGACAGCATTTAGAAAGTGAAGCAACACTGCATTCACTTCGCACAGTGAATTGAAGTGTTGGAACAGACTGCTTCTCATTCAGAGAAACGCATGTGAGTTTTTTGTGAATACTTGAAAGTAGTTTAAGGCACTTTCAATGGAAAGTGATTTTCTCTGAAAGGACAGCATTTAGAAAGTGAGGCAACACTCCCTTCACTTCGCACAGTTAATTGAAGTGTTGGAACAGATTGCTTCTCTTTCAGAGAAATGCATGTGAGTTTCTGTTGAATGCTTGTAAGTAGCTTAAGGCACATTCAAAGGAAAGGGATTTTCTCTGAAAGGACAGCATTTAGAAAGTGAAGCAACACTCCATTCACTTCACACAGTGAATTGAAGTGTTGGAAGAGACTGCTACTCTTTCAGAGAAATGCATGTGAGTTTCTGTTGAATGCTTCTAAGTAGCTCAAGGCTCTTTCAAAGGAAAGTGATTTTCTCTGAAAGGACAGCATTTAGAAAGTAAAGCAACACTCCATTCCCTTCGCGCAAGGAATTGAAGTGTTGGAACAGACTGCTTCTCTTTCATAGAAACGCATTAGAGTTTCTTGTGAATGCTTGCAAGTAGCTTAAAGCAGTTTCAAAGGAAAGTGATTTTCTCTGAAAGGAAAGCATTTAGAAACTGAAGCAACACTCCATTCCCTTCGCGCAATGAATTGAAGTGTTGGAACAGACTGCTTCTCTTTCAGAGAAACGCATGTGAGTTTCTGGTGAATGCTTGTAAGCAGCTTAAGGCACTTTCAAAGGAAAGTGATTTTCTCTGAAAGGACAGCATTTAGAAAGTGAAGCAACACTCCATTCCCTTCGTGAAGTGAATTGAAGTGTTGGAACAGAGTGCTTCTCTTTCATAGAAACGCATTAGTGTTTCTTGTGAATGCTTGCAAGTTGCTTAAGGCACTTTCAAAGGAAAGTGATTTTCTCTGAAAGGACATAATTTAGAAAGTGAAGAAACACTCCATTCACTTTGTACAGTGAATTGAAGTGTTGGAACAGACTGCTTCTCTTTCAGAGAAACACATGTGAGTTTTTTTGAATGCTTGAATAGTTTAAGGCACTTTCAATGGAAAGTGATTTACTCTGAAAGGACAGAATTTAGAAAGTGAAGCAACACTCCATTCACTTCGCACAGTGAATTGAAGTGTTGGAACAGACTGCTTCTCTTTCAGAGAAACGCATGTGTGTTTCCTGTGAATGCTAGAAAGTAGCTTAAGGCACTTTCAAAGGAAAGTGATTTTCTCTGAAAGGACAGCATTTAGAAAGTGAAGCAACACTCCATTCACTTCGCAGAGTGAATTGAAGTGTTGGAACAGATTGCTTCTCTTTCAGAGAAACGCATGTGAGTTTCTTGAGAATGCTTGTAAATTGCTTAAGGCACTTTCAAAGGAAAGTGATTTTCTCTGAAAGGACAGCATTTAGAAAGTGAAGCAACACTCCATTCCCTTCGCGCAATGAATAGAAGTGTTGGAACAGACTGCTTCTCTTTCAGAGAAACGCATGTGAGTTTCTGGTGAATGCTTGTAAGCAGCTTAAGGCACTTTCAAAGGAAAGTGATTTTCTCTGAAAGGACAGCATTTAGAAAGTGAAGCAACACTCCATTCCCTTCGTGCAGTGAATTGAAGTGTTGGAACAGAGTGCTTCTCTTTCATAGAAACGCATTAGTGTTTCTTGTGAATGCTTGCAAGTTGCTTAAGGCACTTTCAAAGGAAAGTGATTTTCTCTGAAAGGACATAATTTAGAAAGTGAAGCAACACTCCATTCACTTTGTACAGTGAATTGAAGTGTTGGAACAGACTGCTTCTCTTTCAGAGAAACACATATGAGTTTTTTTGAATGCTTGAATAGTTTAAGGCACTTTCAATGGAAAGTGATTTTCTCTGAAAGGACAGAATTTAGAAAGTGAAGCAACACTCCATTCACTTCGCAGAGTGAATTGAAGTGTTGGAACAGACTGCTTCTCTTTCAGAGAAACGCATGTGTGTTTCCTGTGATGCTAGAAAGTAGCTTAAGGCACTTTCAAAGGAAAGTGATTTTCTCTGAAAGGACAGCATTTAGAAAGTGAAGCAACACTCCATTCATTTCGCACAGTGAATTGAAGTGTTGGAACAGACTGCTTCTCTTTCAGAGAAATGCATGTGAGTTTCTGTTGAATGCTTGTAAGCAGCTTAAGGCACTTTCAAAGGAAAGTGATTTTCTCTGAAAGGACAGCATTTAGAAAGTGAAACAACACTCCATTCACTTCGCAGAGTGAATTGAAGTATTGGAACAGTCTGCTTCTCTTTCAGAGAAACGCATGTGAGTTTCTGGTGAATGCTTGTAAGTAGCTTAAGGCACTTTCAAAGGAAAGTGATTTTCTCTGAAAGGACAGCATTTAGAAACTGAAGCAACACTCCATTCACTTCGCACAGTGAATTGAAGTGTTGGAACAGACTGTTTCTCTTTCAGAGAAACGCATGTGAGTTTTTTGTGAATGCTTGAAAGTAGCTTAAGGCACTTTCAAAGGAAAGTGATTTTCTCTGAAAGGACAGAATTTAGAAAGAGAAGCAACACTCCATTCACTTCGTGCAGTGAATTGAAGTGTTGGAACAGAGTGCTTCTCTTTCATATAAACGCATTAGTGTTTCTTGTGAATGCTTGCAAGTTGCTTAAGGCACTTTCAAAGTAAAGTGATTTTCTCTGAAATGACAGCATTTAGAAAGTGAGGCAACACTCCATTCACTTCGCACATTGAATTGAAGTGTTGGAACAGACTGCTTCTCTTTCAGAGAAACGCATGTGAGTTTCTGTTGAATGCTTGTAAGTAGCTTAAGGCACTTTCAAAGGAAAGTGATTTTCTCTGAAAGGACAGCATTTAGAAAGTGAGGCAACACTCCATTCACTTCACACAGTGAATTGAAGTGTTGGAACAGATTGCTTCTCTTTCAGAGAAACGCATGTGAGTTTCTGGTGAATGCTTGCAAGTAGCTTAAGGCACTTTCAAAGGAAAGTGATTTTCTCTGAAAGGACAGCATTTAGAAAGTGATGCAACACTCCATTCACTTCGCACAGTGAATTGAAGTGTTGGAACAGACTGCTTCCTTTCATAGAAACGCATGTGAGTTTCTTCCTAATGCTTGCAAGTAGCTTAAGGCACTTTCAAAGGAAAGTGATTTTCTCTGAAAGGACAGCATTTAGAAAGTGACGCAACACTCCATTCACTTCGCAGAGTGAATTGAAGTGTTGGAACAGATTGCTTCTCTTTCAGAGAAACGCATGTGAGTTTCTTGAGAATGCTTGCAAATTGCTTAAGGCACTTTCAAAGGAAAGTGATTTTCTCTGAAAGGACAGCATTTAGAAACTGAAACAACACTCCATTCCCTTCGCGCAATGAATTGAAGTGTTGGAACAGACTGCTTCTCTTTCATAGAAACGCATTAGTGTTTCTTGGGAATGCTTGCAAGTAGCTTAAGGCACTTTCAAAGGAAAGTGATTTTCTCTGAAAGGACAGCATTTAGAAAGTGAAGCAACACTCCATTCACTTCGCACAGTGAATTGAAGTGTTGGAACAGACTGCTCCTCTTTCAGAGAAATGCATGTGAGTTTCTGATGAATGTTTGTAAGTAGCTCAAGGCTCTTTCAAAGGAAAGTGATTTTCTCTGAAAGGACAGCATTTAGAAAGTAAAGCAACACTCCATTCCCTTCGCACAATGAATTGAAGTGTTGGAACAGAGTGCTTCTCTTTCATAGAAACGCATTAGTGTTTCTTGGGAATGCTTGCAAGTAGCTTAAGGCACTTTCAAAGGAAAGTGATTTTCTCTGAAAGGACAGCATTTAGAAACTGAAGCAACACTCCATTCACTTCGCACAGAGAATTGAAGTGTTGGAACAGATTGCTTCTCTTTCAGAGAAATGCTTGTGAGTTTCCGTTGAATGCTTGTAAGTAGCTTAAGGCACATTCAAAGGAAAGGGATTTTCTCTAAAAGGACAGCATTTAGAAAGTGAAGCAACACTCCATTCACTTCGCACAGTTAATTGAAGTATTGGAACAGACTGCTTCTCTTTCAGAGAAACGCATGAGAGTTTTTTGTGAATGCTTGAAAGTAGTTTAAGGCACTTTCAATGGAAAGTGATTTTCTCTGAAAGGACAGCATTTAGAAAGTGAGGCAACACTCCATTTACTTCGCACAGTGAATTGAAGTGTTGGAACAGACTGCTTCTGTTTCAGAGAAACGCATGTGAGTTTCTGGTGAATGCTTGTAAGTAGCTTAAGGCACTTAAAAGGAAAGTGATTTTCTCTGAAAGGACAGCATTTAGAAAGTGAAGCAACACTCCATTCCCTTCGTGCAGTGAATTGAAGTGTTGGAACAGAGTGCTTCTCTTTCATATAAACGCATTAGTGTTTCTTGTGAATGCTTGCAAGTTGCTTAAGGCACTTTCAAAGTAAAGTGATTTTCTCTGAAAGGACATAATTTAGAAAGTGAAGCAAAACTCCATTCACTTCGCACAGTGAAGTGAAGTGTTGGAACAGACTGCTTCTCTTTCAGAGAAATGCATGTGAGTTTCTGTTGAATGCTTGCAATTTGATTAAGGCACTTTCAAAGGAAAGTGATTTTCTCTGAAAGGACAGCATTTAGAAAGTGAAGCAACACTCCATTCCCTTCGTGCAGTGAATTGAAGTGTTGGAACAGAGTGCTTCCCTTTCATAGAAACGCATTAGTGTTTCTTGTGAATGCTTGCAAGTTGCTTAAGGCACTTTCAAAGGAAAGTGATTTTCTCTGAAAGGACAGCATTTAGAAAGTGAAGCAACACTCCATTCACTTTGTACAGTGAATTGAAGTGTTGGAACAGACTGCTTCTCTTTCATAGAAACGCATGTGAGTTTCTGGTAAATCCTTGTAAGTAGCTTAGGGCACTTTCAAAGGAAAGTGATTTTCTCTGAAAAGACAGCATTTAGAAAGTGAAGCAACACTCCATTCACTTCGCACAGTGAATTGAAGTGTTGGAACAGACTGCTTCTCTTTCAGAGAAACGCATGTGGGTTTCTTCCTAATGCTTGCAAGTAGCTCAAGGCTCTTACAAAGGAAAGTGATTTTCTCTGAAAGGACAGCATTTAGAAAGTAAACCAACACTCCATTCCCTTCGCGCAATGAATTGAAGAGTTGGAACAGACTGCTTCTCTTTCATAGAAACGCATTAGTGTTTCTTGTGAATGCTTTCAAGTAGCTTAAGGCACTTTCAAAGGAAAGTGATATTCTCTGAAAGGACAGCATTTAGAAAGTGAAGCAACACTCCATTCACTTCGCAGAGTGAATTGAAGTGTTGGAACAGACTGCTTCTCTTTCAGAGAAATGCATGTGAGTTTCTGTTGAATGCTTGTAAGTAGCTTAAGGCACTTTCAAAGGAAAGTGATTTTCTCTGAAAGGACAGCATTTAGAAAGTGAAGCAACACTCCATTCACTTCGCAGAGTGAATTGAAGTATTGGAACAGACTGCTTCTCTTTCAGCGAAATGCATGTGAGCTTCTGTTGAATGCTTGTAAGAAGCTTAAGGCACTTTCAAAGGAAAGTGATTTTCTCTGAAAGGACAGCATTTAGAAAGAGAAGCAACACTCCATTTACTTCGCACATTGAATTGAAGTGTTTTAACAGACTGCTTCTCTTTCAGAGAAACGCATGTGAGTTTCTGGTGAATGCTTGTAAGTAGCTTAAGGCACTTTCAAAGGAAAGTGATTTTCTCTGAAAGGACAGCATTTAGAAAGTGAAGCAACACTCCATTCCCTTCGTGCAGTGAATTGAAGTGTTGGAACAGAGTGCTTCTCTTTCATAGAAACGCATGTGAGTTTCTGGTGAATGCTTGTAAGTAGCTTAGGGCACTTTGAAAGGAAAGTGATTTTCTCTGAAAGGACAGCATTTAGAAAGTGAAGTAACATTCCATTCACTTCGCACAGTGAATTGAAGTGTTGGAACCGACTGCTTCTCTTTCAGAGAAATGCATGTGAGTTTCTGTTGAATGCTTGTAAGTAGCTCAAGGCTCTTTCAAAGGAAAGTGATTTTCTCTGAAAGGACATCATTTAGAAAGTAAAGCACCACTCCATTCCCTTCGCGAAATGAATTGAAGTGTTGGAACAGACTGCTTCTCTTTCATAGAAACGCATTAGTGTTTCTTGTGAATGCTTGCAAGTAGCTTAAGGCACTTTCAAAGGAAAGTGATTTTCTCTGAAAGGACAGCATTTAGAAAGTGAAGCAACACTCCATTCACTTCGCACAGTGAATTGAAGTGTTGGAACAGACTGCTTCTCTTTCAGAGAAATGCATGTGAGTTTCTGTTGAATGCTTGTAAGTAGCTTAAGGCACATTCAAAGGAAAGGGATTTTCTCTAAAAGGACAGCATTTAGAAAGTGAAGCAACACTCCATTCACTTCGCACAGTGAATTGAAGTGTTGGAACAGACTGCTTCTCTTTCAGAGAAACGCATGTGAGTTTCTTCCTAATGCTTGCAAGTAGCTTAAGGCACTTTCAAAGGAAAGTGATTTTCTCTGAAAGGACAGCATTTAGAAAGTGAAGCAACACTCCATTCACTTCGCACAGTGAATTGAAGTGTTGGAACAGACTGCTTCTCCTTCATAGAAACGCATGTGAGTTTCTTGTGAATGCTTGTAAGTAGCTTAGGGCACTTTCAAAGGAAAGTGATTTTCTCTGAAAGGACAGCATTTAGAAAGTGAAGCAACACTCTATTCACTTCGCACAATGAATTGAAGTGGTGGAACAGACTGCTTCTCTTTCAGAGAAACGCATATGAGTTTCTTCCTAATGCTTGCAAGTAGCTTAAGGCACTTTCAAAGGAAAATGATTTTCTCTGAAAGGACAGCATTTAGAAAGTGAAGCAACACTCCATTCATTTCGAACAGTGAATTGAAGTGTTGGAACAGACTGCTTCTCTTTCAGAGAAACGCATGTGAGTTTCTGGTGAATGCTTGTAAGTAGCTTAAGGCACTTTCAAAGGAAAGTGATTTTCTTTGAAAGGACAGCATTTAGAAAGTGAAGCAACACTCCATTCACTTCGCACAGTGAATTGAAGTGCTGGAACAGACTGCTTCTCTTTCAGAGAAACGCATGTGAGTTTCTTGTGAATACTTGCAAGTTGCTTAAGGCACTTTCAAAGGAAAGTGATTTTCTCTGAAAGGACAGCATTTAGAAACTGAAGCAACACTCCAATCACTTCTCACAGTGAATTGAAGTGTTGGAACAGACTGCTTCTCTTTCAGAGAAATGCATGTGAGTTTCTGGTGAATGCTTGTAAGTAGCTTATGGCACTTTCAAAGGAAAGTGATTTTCTCTGAAAGGACAGCATTTAGAAAGTAAATCAACACTCCATTCCCTTCGCGCAATGAATTGAAGTGTTGGAACAGACTGCTTCTCTTTCATAGAAACGCATTAGTGTTTCTTGTGAATGCTTGCAAGTAGCTTAAGGCACTTTCAAAGGAAAGTGATTTTCTCCGAAAGGACAGCATTTAGAAAGTGAAGCAACACTCCATTCACTTCGCACATTGAATTGAAGTGTTGGAACAGACTGCTTCTCTTTCAGAGAAACGCATGTGAGTTTCTGTTGAATGCTTGTAAGTAGCTTAAGGCACTTTCAAAGGAAAGTGATTTTCTCTGAAAGGACAGCATTTTGAAAGTGAGGCAACACTCCATTCACTTCACACAGTGAATTGAAGTGTTGGAACAGATTGCTTCTCTTTCAGAGAAACGCATGTGAGTTTCTTCCTAATGCTTGCAAGTAGCTTAAGGCACTTTCAAAGGAAAGTGATTTTCTCTGAAAGGACAGCATTTAGAAAGTGAAGCAACACTCCATTCATTTCGAACAGTGATTTGAAGTGTTGGAACAGACTGCTTCTCTTTCAGAGAAACGCATGTGACTTTCTGGTAAATGCTTGTAAGTAGCTTAGGGCACTTTCAAAGGAAAGTGATTTTCTCTGAAAAGACAGAATTTAGAAAGTGAAGCAACACTCCATTCACTTCGCACAGTGAATTGAAGTGTTGGAACAGAATGCTTCTCTTTCAGAGAAACGCATGTGTGTTTCTGGTGAATGCTTGTAAGTAGCTTAAGGCACTTTCAAAGGAAAGTGATTTTCTCTGAAAGGACAGCATTTAGAAAGAGAAGCAACACTCCATTTACTTCGCACATTGAATTGAAGTGTTTTAACAGACTGCTTCTCTTTCAGAGAAACGCATGTGAGTTTCTGTTGAATGCTTGTAAGTAGCTTAAGGCACTTTCAAAGGAAAGTGATTTTCTCTGAAAGGACAGCATTTAGAAAGTGAAGCAACACTCCATTCCCTTCGTGCAGTGAATTGAAGTGTTGGAACAGAGTGCTTCTCTTTCATAGAAACGCATTAGTGTTTCTTGTGAATGCTTGCAGGTTGCTTAAGGCACTTTCAAAGGAAAGTGATTTTCTCTGAAAGGACAGCATTTAGAAAGTGAAGCAACACTCCATTCACTTTGTACAGTGAATTGAAGTGTTGGAACAGATTGCTTCTCTTTCAGAGAAACGCATGTGAGTTTCTTCCTAATGCTTGCAAGTTACTTAAGGCACTTTCAAAGGAAAGTGATTTTCTCTGAAAGGACAGCATTTAGAAAGTGAAGCAACACTCCATTCACTTCGCACAGTGAATTGAAGTGTTGGAACAGACTGCTTCTCTTTCAGAGAAATGCATGTGAGTTTCTGTTGAATGCTTGTAAGTAGCTTAAGGCACATTCAAAGGAAAGGGATTTTCTCTAAAAGGACAGCATTTAGAAAGTGAAGCAACACTCCATTCACTTCGCACAGTGAATTGAAGTGTTGGAACAGACTGCTTCTCTTTCAGAGAAACGCATGTGAGTTTCTTCCTAATGCTTGCAAGTTGCTTAAGGCACTTTCAAAGGAAAGTGATTTTCTCTGAAAGGACAGCATTTAGAAAGTGAAGCAACACTCCATTCATTTCGAACAGTGAATTGAAGTGTTGGAACAGACTGCTTCTCTTTCAGAGAAACGCATGTGAATTTCTGGTGAATGCTTGTAAGTAGCTTAAGGCACTTTCAAAGGAAAGTGATTTTCTTTGAAAGGACAGCATTTAGAAAGTGAAGCAACACTCCATTCACTTCGCACAGTGAATTGAAGTGTTGGAACAGACTGCTTCCCTTTCATAGAAACGCATGTGAGTTTCTGGTGAATACTTGCAAGTTGCTTAAGGCACTTTCAAAGGAAAGTGATTTTCTCTGAAAGGACAGCATTTAGAAACTGAAGCAACACTCCATTCACTTCTCACAGTGAATTGAAGTGTTGGAACAGACTGCTTCTGTTTCAGAGAAATGCATGTGAGTTTCTGGTGAATGCTTGTAAGTAGCTTATGGCACTTTCAAAGGAAAGTGATTTTCTCTGAAAGGATAGCATTTAGAAAGTAAATCAACACTCCATTCCCTTCGCGCAATGAATTGAAGTGTTGGAACAGACTGCTTCTCTTTCATAGAAACGCATTAGTGTTTCTTGTGAATGCTTGCAAGTAGCTTAAGGCACTTTCAAAGGAAAGTGATTTTCTCCGAAAGGACAGCATTTAGAAAGTGAAGCAACACTCCATTCACTTCGCACATTGAATTGAAGTGTTGGAACAAACTGCTTCTCTTTCAGAGAAACGCATGTGAGTTTCTGTTGAATGCTTGTAAGTAGCTTAAGGCACTTTCAAAGGAAAGTGATTTTCTCTGAAAGGACAGCATTTTGAAAGTGAGGCAACACTCCATTCACTTCACACAGTGAATTGAAGTGTTGGAACAGATTGCTTCTCTTTCAGAGAAACGCATGTGAGTTTCTTCCTAATGCTTGCAAGTAGCTTAAGGCACTTTCAAAGGAAAGTGATTTTCTCTGAAAGGACAGCATTTAGAAAGTGAAGCAACACTCCATTCATTTCGAACAGTGAATTGAAGTGTTGGAACAGACTGCTTCTCTTTCAGAGAAACGCATGTGAGTTTCTGGTGAATGCTTGTAAGTAGCTTAAGGCACTTTCAAAGGAAAGTGATTTTCTCTGAAATGACAGCATTTAGAAAGTGAAGCAACACTCCATTCACTTCGCACAGTGAATTGAAGTGTTGGAACAGACTGCTTCTCTTTCAGAGAAATGCATGTGAGTTTCTGTTCAATGCTTGTAAGTAGCTCAAGGCTCTTTCAAAGGAAAGTGATTTTCTCTGAAAGGACAGCATTTAGAAAGTAAAGCAACACTCCATTCCCTTCGCGCAATGAATTAAAGTGTTGGAACAGACTGCTTCTCTTTCATAGAAACGCATTAGTGTTTCTTGTGAATGCTTGCAGGTAGCTTAAGGCACTTTCAAAGGAAAGTGATTTTCTCTGAAAGGACAGCATTTAGAAAGTGAAGCAACACTCCATTCACTTTGTACAGTGAATTGAAGTGTTGGAACAAACTGCTTCTCTTTCAGAGAAACGCTTGTGAGTTTTTTTGAATGCTTGAAAGTAGTTTAAGGCACTTTCAATGGAAAGTGATTTTCTCTGAAAGGACAGAATTTAGAAAGTGAAGTAACACTCCATTCACTTCGCACAGTGAATTGAAGTGTTGGAACAGACTGCTTCTCTTTCAGAGAAACGCATGTGTGTTTCCTGTGAATGCTAGAAAGTAGCTTAAGGCACTTTCAAAGGAAAGTGATTTTCTCTGAAAGGACAGCATTTAGAAAGTGAAGTAACATTCCATTCACTTCGCACAGTGAATTGAAGTGTTGGAACCGACTGCTTCTCTTTCAGAGAAACGCATGTGAGTTTCTGCTAAATGCTTGTAAGTAGCTTAAGGCACTTTCAAAGGAAAGTGATTTTCTCTGAAAGGACAGCATTTAGAAAGTGAGGCAACACTCCATTCACTTCTCACAGTGAATTGAAATGTTGGAACAGATTGCTTCTCTTTCAGAGAAACGCATGTGAGTTTCTTCCTAATGCTTGCAAGTAGCTTTAGGCACTTTCAAAGGAAAGTGATTTTCTCTGAAAGGACAGCATTTAGAAAGTGAAGCAACACTCCATTCATTTCCAACAGTGAATTGAAGTGTTGGAACAGACTGCTTCTCTTTCAGAGAAACGCATGTGAGTTTCTGGTGAATGCTTGTAAGTAGCTTAAGGCACTTTCAAAGGAAAGTGATTTTCTCTGAAATGACAGCATTTAGAAAGTGAAGCAACACTCCATTCACTTCGCACAGTGAATTGAAGTGTTGGAACAGACTGCTTCTCTTTCAGAGAAACGCATGTGAGTTTCTTGTGAATGCTTGCAAGTTGCTTAAGGCACTTTCAAAGGAAAGTGATTTTCTCTGAAAGGACAGCATTTAGAAAGTGAGGCAACACTCCATTCACTTCACACAGTGAATTGAAGTGTTGGAACAGATTGCTTCTCTTTCAGAGAAACGCATGTGAGTTTCTTCCTAATGCTTGCAAGTAGCTTAAGGCACTTTCAAAGTAAAGTGATTTTCTCTGAAAGGACAGCATTTAGAAAGTGAAGCAACACTCCATTCACTTCGCACAGTGAATTGAAGTGTTGGAACAGACTGCTTCTCTTTCAGAGAAATGCATATGAGTTTCTTCCTAATGCTTGCAAGTAGCTTAAGGCACTTTCAAAGGAAAATGATTTTCTCTGAAAGGACAGCATTTAGAAAGTGAAGCAACACTCCATTCATTTCCAACAGTGAATTGAAGTGTTGGAACAGACTGCTTCTCTTTCAGTGAAACGCATGTGAATTTCTGGTGAATGCTTGTAAGTAGCCTAAGGCACTTTCAAAGGAAAGTGATTTTCTTTGAAAGGACAGCATTTAGAAAGTGAAGCAACACTCCATTCACTTCGCACAGTGAATTGAAGTGTTGGAACAGACTGCTTCTCTTTCAGAGAAATGCATGTGAGTTTCTGTTGAATGCTTGTAAGTAGCTTAAGGCACTTTCAAAGGAAAGTGATTTTCTCTGAAAGGACAGCATTTATAAAGTGAAGCAACACTCCATTCACTTCGCAGAGTGAATTGAAGTATTGGAACAGACTGCTTCTCTTTCAGAGAAACGCATGTGAGTTTCTGTTGAATGCTTGTAAGTAGCTTAAGGCACTTTCAAAGGAAAGTGATTTTCTCTGAAAGGACAGCATTTATAAAGTGAAGCAACACTCCATTCACTTCGCACAGTGAATTGAAGTGTTGGAACAGACTGCTTCTCTTTCAGAGAAACGCATGTGAGTTTCTTGTGAATACTTGCAAGTTGCTTAAGGCACTTTCAAAGGAAAGTGATTTTCTCTGAAAGGACAGCATTTAGAAACTGAAGCAACACTCCATTCACTTCTCACAGTGAATTGAAGTGTTGGAACAGACTGCTTCTCTTTCAGAGAAATGCATGTGAGTTTCTGGTGAATGCTTGTAACTCGCTTAAGGCACTTTCAAAGGAAAGTGATTTTCTCTGAAAGGACAGCATTTAGAAAGTAAATCAACACTCCATTCCCTTCGCGCAATGAATTGAAGTGTTGGAACAGACTGCTTCTCTTTCATAGAAACGCATTAGTGTTCCTTGTGAATGCTTGCAAGTAGCTTAAGGCACTTTCAAAGGAAAGTGATTTTCTCCGAAAGGACAGCATTTAGAAAGTGAAGCAACACTCCATTCACTTCGCACATTGAATTGAAGTGTTTGAACAAACTGCTTCTCTTTCAGAGAAACGCATGTGAGTTTCTGTTGAATGCTTGTAAGTTGTTTAAGGCACTTTCAAAGGAAAGTGATTTTCTCTGAAAGGACAGCATTTAGAAAGTAAAGCCACACTCCATTCACTTCGCACAGTGAATTGAAGTGTTGGAACAGACTGCTTCTCTTTCAGAGAATCGCATGTGAGTTTTTTGTTAATACTTGAAAGTAGTTTAAGGCACTTTCAATGTAAAGTGATTTTCTCTGAAAGGACAGCATTTAGAAAGTGAGGCAACACTCCCTTCACTTCGCACAGTGAATTGAAGTGTTGGAACAGACTGCTTCTCTTTCAGAGAATCGCATGTGAGTTTCTTCCTAATGCTTACAAGTAGCTTAAGGCACTTTCAAAGGAAAGTGATTTTCTCTGAAAGGACAGCATTTAGAAAGTGAAGCAACACTCCATTCACTTCGCACAGTGAATTGAAGTGTTGGAACAGACTGCTTCTCTTTCAGAGAAACGCATGTGAGTTTTTTCCTAATGCTTGCAAGTAGCTTAAGGCACTTTCAAAGGAAAGTGATTTTCTCTGAAAGGACAGCATTTAGAAAGTGAAGCAACACTCCATTCACTTTGTACAGTGAATTGAAGTGTTGGAACAAACTGCTTCTCTTTCAGAGAAACGCTTGTGAGTTTTTTTGAATGCTTGAAAGTAGTTTAAGGCACTTTCAATGGAAAGTGATTTTCTCTGAAAGGACAGAATTTAGAAAGTGAAGTAACACTCCATTCACTTCGCACAGTGAATTGAAGTGTTGGAACAGACTGCTTCTCTTTCAGAGAAACGCATGTGTGTTTCCTGTGAATGCTAGAAAGTAGCTTAAGGCACTTTCAATGGAAAGTGATTTTCTCTGAAAGGACAGCATTTAGAAAGTGAAGTAACATTCCATTCACTTCGCACAGTGAATTGAAGTGTTGGAACCGACTGCTTCTCTTTCAGAGAAACGCATGTGAGTTTCTGTTGAATGCTTGTAAGTAGCTTAAGGCACTTTCAAAGGAAAGTGATTTTCTCTGAAAGGACAGCATTTAGAAAGTGAAGTAACATTCCATTCACTTCGCACAGTGAATTGAAGTGTTGGAACAGATTGCTTCTCTTTCAGAGAAACGCATGTGAGTTTCTTCCTAATGCTTGCAAGTAGCTTAAGGCACTTTCAAAGGAAAGTGATTTTCTCTGAAAGGACAGCATTTAGAAAGTGAAGCAACACTCCATTCATTTCCAACAGTGAATTGAAGTGTTGGAACAGACTGCTTCTCTTTCAGAGAAACGCATGTGAGTTTCTGGTGAATGCTTGTAAGTAGCTTAAGGCACTTTCAAAGGAAAGTGATTTTCTCTGAAATGACAGCATTTAGAAAGTGAAGCAACACTCCATTCACTTCGCACAGTGAATTGAAGTGTTGGAACAGACTGCTTCTCTTTCAGAGAAATGCATGTGAGTTTCTGTTGAATGCTTGTAAGTAGCCTAAGGCACTTTCAAAGGAAAGTGATTTTCTCTGAAAGGACAGCATTTAGAAAGTGAAGCAACACTCCATTCACTTCGAAGAGTGAATTGAAGTATTGGAACAGACTGCTTCTCTTTCAGAGAAACGCATGTGAGTTTCTGGTGAATGCTTGTAAGTAGCTTAAGGCACTTTCAAAGGAAAGTGATTTTCTCTGAAAGGACAGCATTTAGAAAGTGAAGCAACACTCCATTCACTTCGCACAGTGAATTGAAGTGTTGGAACAGACTGCTTCTCTTTCAGAGAAACGCATGTGAGTTTCTTGTGAATGCTTGCAAGTTGCTTAAGGCACTTTCAATGGAAAGTGATTTTCTCTGAAAGGACAGCATTTAGAAACTGAAGCAACACTCCATTCACTTCGCACAGTGAATTGAAGTGTTGGAACAGACTGCTTCTCTTTCAGAGAAACGCATGTGAATTTCTGTTGAATGCTTGTAAGTAGTTTAAGGCACATTCAAAGGAAAGTGATTTTCTCTGAAAGGACAGCATTTAGAAAGTAAAGCCACACTCCATTCACTTCGCACAGTGAATTGAAGTGTTGGAACAGACTGCTTCTCTTTCAGAGAAACGCATGTGAGTTTTTTGTTAATACTTGAAAGTAGTTTAAGGCACTTTAAATGGAAAGTGATTTTCTCTGAAAGGACAGCATTTAGAAAGTGAGGCAACACTCCCTTCACTTCGCACAGTGAATTGAAGTGTTGGAACAGACTGCTTCTCTTTCAGAGAAACGCATGTGAGTTTTTTCCTAATGCTTGCAAGTAGCTTAAGGCACTTTCAAAGGAAAGTGATTTTCTCTGATAGGACAGCATTTAGAAAGTGAAGCAACACTCCATTCACTTCGCACAGTGATTTGAAGTGTTGGAAAAGATTGCTTCTCTTTCAGAGAAATGCATGTGAGTTTCTGTTGAATGCTTGTAAGTAGCTTAAGGCACATTCAAAGGAAAGGGATTTTCTCTGAAAGGACAGCATTTAGAAAGTGAAGCAACACTCCATTCACTTCACACAGTGAATTGAAGTGTTGGAACAGACTGCTTCTCTTTCAGAGAAACGCTTGTGAGTTTTTTGAATGCTTGAAAGTAGTTTAAGGCACTTTCAATGGAAAGTGATTTTCTCTGAAAGGACAGCATTTAGAAAGTGAAGCAACACTCCATTCACTTCGCACAGTGAATTGAAGTGTTGGAACAGACTGCTTCTTTTTCAGAGAAATGCATGTGAGTTTCTGTTGAATGCTTGTAAGTAGCTCAAGGCTCTTTCAAAGGAAAGTGATTTTCTCTGAAAGGACAGCATTTAGAAAGTAAAGCAACACTCCATTCCCTTCGCGCAATGAATTGAAGTGTTGGAACAGACTGCTTCTCTTTCATAGAAACGCATTAGTGTTTCTTGTGAATGCTTGCAAGTAGCTTAAGGCACTTTCAAAGGAAAGTGATTTTCTCTGAAAGGACAGCATTTAGAAAGTGAAGTAACATTCCATTCACTTCGCACAGTGAATTGAAGTGTTGGAACCGACTGCTTCTCTTTCAGAGAAACGCATGTGAGTTTCTGTTGAATGCTTGTAAGTAGCTTAAGGCACTTTCAAAGGAAAGTGATTTTCTCTGAAAGGACAGCATTTAGAAAGTGAAGTAACATTCCATTCACTTCGCACAGTGAATTGAAGTGTTGGAACAGATTGCTTCTCTTTCAGAGAAACACATGTGAGTTTCTTACTAATGCTTGCAAGTAGCTTAAGGCACTTTCAAAGGAAAGTGATTTTCTCTGAAAGGACAGCATTTAGAAAGTGAAGCAACACTCCATTCATTTCCAACAGTGAATTGAAGTGTTGGAACAGACTGCTTCTCTTTCAGAGAAACGCATGTGAGTTTCTGGTGAATGCTTGTAAGTAGCTTAAGGCACTTTCAAAGGAAAGTGATTTTCTCTGAAATGACAGCATTTAGAAAGTGAAGCAACACTCCATTCACTTCGCACAGTGAATTGAAGTGTTGGAACAGACTGCTTCTCTTTCAGAGAAATGCATGTGAGTTTCTGTTGAATGCTTGTAAGTAGCCTAAGGCACTTTCAAAGGAAAGTGATTTTCTCTGAAAGGACAGCATTTAGAAAGTGAAGCAACCCTCCATTCACTTCGCAGAGTGAATTGAAGTATTGGAACAGACTGCTTCTCTTTCAGAGAAACGCATGTGAGTTTCTGGTGAATGCTTGTAAGTAGCTTAAGGCACTTTCAAAGGAAAGTGATTTTCTCTGAAAGGACAGCATTTAGAAAGTGAAGCAACACTCCATTCACTTCGCACAGTGAATTGAAGTGTTGGAACAGACTGCTTCTCTTTCAGAGAAACGCATGTGAGTTTCTCGTGAATGCTTGCAAGTTGCTTAAGGCACTTTCAATGGAAAGTGATTTTCTCTGAAAGGACAGCATTTAGAAACTGAAGCAACACTCCATTCACTTCGCACAGTGAATTGAAGTGTTGGAACAGACTGCTTCTCTTTCAGAGAAACGCATGTGAATTTCTGTTGAATGCTTGTAAGTAGTTTAAGGCACTTTCAAAGGAAAGTGATTTTCTCTGAAAGGACAGCATTTAGAAAGTAAACCCACACTCCATTCACTTCGCACAGTGAATTGAAGTGTTGGAACAGACTGCTTCTCTTTCAGAGAATCGCATGTGAGTTTTTTGTTAATACTTGAAAGTAGTTTAAGGCACTTTAAATGGAAAGTGATTTTCTCTGAAAGGACAGCATTTAGAAAGTGAGGCAACACTCCCTTCACTTCGCACAGTGAATTGAAGTGTTGGAACAGACTGCTTCTCTTTCAAAGAATCGCATGTGAGTTTCTTCAAATGCTTACAAGTAGCTTAAGGCACTTTCAAAGGAAAGTGATTTCTCTGAAAGGACAGCATTTAGAAAGTGAAGCAACACTCCATTCACTTCGCACAGTGATTTGAAGTGTTGGAAAAGATTGCTTCTCTTTCAGAGAAATGCATGTGAGTTTCTGTTGAATGCTTGTAAGTAGCTTAAGGCACATTCAAAGGAAAGGGATTTTCTCTGAAAGGACAGCATTTAGAAAGTGAAGCAACACTCCATTCACTTCACACAGTGAATTGAAGTGTTGGAACAGACTGCTTCTTTTTCAGAGAAATGCATGTGAGTTTCTGTTGAATGCTTGTAAGTAGCTCAAGGCTCTTTCAAAGGAAAGTGATTTTCTCTGAAAGGACAGCATTTAGAAAGTAAAGCAACACTCCATTCCCTTCGCGCAATGAATTGAAGTGTTGGAACAGACTGCTTCTCTTTCATAGAAACGCATTAGTGTTTCTTGTGAATGCTTGCAGGTAGCTTAAGGCACTTTCAAATGAAAGTGATTTTCTCTGAAAGGACAGCATTTAGAAAGTGAAGCAACACTCCATTCACTTCGCACAGTGAATAGAAGTGTTGGAAAAGACTGCTTCTCTTTCATAGAAACACATGTGAGTTTCTTCTGAATGCTTGTAAGTAGCTTAGGGCACTTTCAAAGGAAAATGATTTTCTCTGAAAGGACAGCATTTAGAAAGTGAAGCAACACTCCATTCACTTCGCACAATGAATTGAAGTGGTGGAACAGACTGCTTCTCTTTCAGAGAAACGCATGTGAGTTTCTGTTGAATGCTTGTAATTAGCTTAAGGCACTTTCAAAGGAAAGTGATTTTCTCTGAAAGGACAGCATTTAGAAAGTGAGGCAACACTCCATTCACTTCACACAGTGAATTGAAGTGTTGGAACAAATTGCTTCTCTTTCAGAGAAACGCATGTGGGTTTCTTCCTAATGCTTGCAAGTAGCTTAAGGCACTTTCAAAGGAAAGTGATTTTCTCTGAAAGGACAGCATTTAGAAAGTGAAGCAACACTCCATTCAATTCGCACAGTGAATTGAAGTGTTGGAAGAGACTGCTTCTCTTTCAGAGAAACGCATATGAGTTTCTTCCTAATGCTTGCAAGTAGCTTAAGGCACTTTCAAAGAAAAATGATTTTCTCTGAAAGGACAGCATTTAGAAAGTGAAGCAACACTCCATTCATTGCGAACAGTGAATTGAAGTGTTGGAACAGACTGCTTCTCTTTCAGAGAAACGCATGTGAGTTTCTGGTGAATGCTTGTAAGTAGCTTAAGGCACTTTCAAAGGAAAGTGATTTTCTCTGAAAGGACAGCATTTAGAAAGTGAAGCAACACTCCTTTCCTTTCGTGCAGTGAATTGAAGTGTTGGAACAGAGTGCTTCTCTTTCATAGAAACGCATTAGTGTTTCTTGTGAATGCTTGCAAGTTGCTTAAGGCACTTTCAAAGGAAAGTGATTTTCTCTGAAAGGACAGCGTTTAGAAAGTGAAGCAACACTCCATTCACTTTGTACAGTGAATTGAAGTGTTGGAACAGACTGCTTCTCTTTCAGAGAAACGCTTGTGAGTTTTTTTGAATGCTTGAAAGTAGTTTAAGGCACTTTCAATGGAAAGTTATTTTCTCTGAAAGGACAGAATTTAGAAAGTGAAGTAACACTCCATTCACTTCGCACTGTGAATTGAAGTGTTGGAACAGACTGCTTCTCTTTCAGAGAAACGCATGTGTGTTTCCTGTGAATGCTAGAAAGTAGCTTAAGGCACTTTCAAAGGAAAGTGATTTTCTCTGAAAGGACAGCATTTAGAAAGTGAAGTAACATTCCATTCACTTCGCACAGTGAATTGAAGTGTTGGAACCGACTGCTTCTCTTTCAGAGAAATGCATGTGAGTTTCTGTTGAATGCTTTTAAGTAGCTTAATGCTCTTTCAAAGGAAAGTGATTTTCTCTGAAAGGACAGCATTTAGAAAGTAAAGCAACACTCCATTCCCTTCGCGCAATGAATTGAAGTGTTGGAACAGACTGCTTCTCTTTCATAGAAACGCATTAGTGTTTCTTGTGAATGCTTGCAAGTAGCTTAAGGCCCTTTCAAAGGAAAGTGATTTTCTCTGAAAGGACAGCATTTAGAAACTGATGCAACACTCCATTCACTTCGCACAGAGAATTGAAGTGTTGGAACAGATTGCTTCTCTTTCAGAGAAATGCATGTGAGTTTCTGTTGAATGCTTGTAAGTAGCTTAAGGCACATTCAAAGGAAAGGGATTTTCTCTAAAAGGACAGCATTTAGAAAGTGAAGCAACACTCCATTCACTTCGCACAGTGAATTGAAGTGTTGGAACAGACTGCTTCTCTTTCAGAGAAACGCATGTGAGTTTTTTGTGAGCTTGAAAGTAGTTTAAGGCACTTTCAATGGAAAGTGATTTTCTCTGAAAGGACAGCATTTAGAAAGTGAGGCAACACTCCATTCACTTCGCACAGTGAATTGAAGTGTTGGAACAGACTGCTTCTTTTTCAGAGAAACGCATGTGAGTTTCTTCCTAATGCTTGCAAGTAGCTTAAGGCACTTTCAAAGGAAAGTGATATTCTCTGAAAGGACATAATTTAGAAAGTGAAGCAACTCTCCATTCACTTCGCACAGTGAATTGAAGTGTTGGAACACACTGCTTCTCTTTCAGAGAAACGCATGTGAGTTTCTGGTGAATGCTTGTAAGTAGCTTAAGGCATTTTCAAAGGAAAGTGATTTTCTCTGAAAGGACAGCATTTAGACAGTGAAGCAACACTCATTCACTTCGAACAGTGAATTGAAGTGTTGGAACAGACTGCTTCTCTTTCAGAGAAACGCATTAGTGTTTCTTGTGAATGCTTACAAGTTGCTTAAGGCACTTTCAAAGGAAAGTGATTTTCTCTGAAAGGACAGCGTTTAGAAAGTGAAGCAACACTCCATTCACTTTGTACAGTGAATTGAAGTGTT
The DNA here is from genome assembly GCF_982192425.1 of Myodes glareolus. Classification (NCBI taxonomy): domain Eukaryota; kingdom Metazoa; phylum Chordata; class Mammalia; order Rodentia; family Cricetidae; genus Myodes; species Myodes glareolus. The sequence goes on from NW_028263217.1 coordinate 1,353,347, forward strand.
GGAACAGACTGCTTCTCTTTCAGAGAAACGCTTGTGAGTTTTTTTGAATGCTTGAAAGTAGTTTAAGGCACTTTCAATGGAAAGTGATTTTCTCTGAAAGGACAGCATTTAGAAATTGAAGTAACACTCCATTCACTTCGCACAGTGAATTGAAGTGTTGGAACAGACTGCTTCTCTTTCAGAGAAACGCATGTGTGTTTCCTGTGAATGCTAGAAAGTAGCTTAAGGCACTTTCAAAGGAAAGTGATTTTATCTGAAAGGACAGCATTTAGAAAGTGAAGTAACACTCCATTCACTTCGCACAGTGAATTGAAGTGTTGGAACAGACTGCTTCTCTTTCAGAGAAACCCTTGTGAGTTTCTTCCTAATGCTTGCAAGTAGCTTAAGGCACTTTCAAAGGAAAGTGATTTTCTCTGAAAGGACAGCATTTAGAAAGTGAAGCAACACTCCATTCACTTCGCACATTGAATTGAAGTGTTGGAACAGACTGCTTCTCTTTCAGAGAAACGCATGTGAGTTTCTGTTGAATGCTTGTAAGTAGCTTAAGGCACTTTCAAAGGAAAGTGATTTGATCTGAAAGGACAGCATTTAGAAAGTGAAGCAACACTCCATTCCCTTCGCGCAATGAATTGAAGAGTTGGAACAGACTGCTTCTCTTTCATAGAAACGCATTAGTGTTTCTTGGGAATGCTTGCAAGTAGCTTAAGGCACTTTCAAAGTAAAGTGATATTCTTGAAAGGACATAATTTAGAAAGTGAAGCAACTCTCCATTCACTTCGCACAGTGAATTGAAGTGTTGGAACAGACTGCTTCTCTTTCAGAGAAACGCATGTGTGTTTCCTGTGAATGCTAGAAAGTAGCTTAAGGCACTTTCAAAGGAAAGTGATTTTCTCTGAAAGGACAGCATTTAGAAAGTGAAGTAACATTCCATTCACTTCGCACAGTGAATTGAAGTGTTGGAACCGACTGCTTCTCTTTCAGAGAAATGCATGTGAGTTTCTGTTGAATGCTTTTAAGTAGCTTAATGCTCTTTCAAAGGAAAGTGATTTTCTCTGAAAGGACAGCATTTAGAAAGTAAAGCAACACTCCATTCCCTTCGCGCAATGAATTGAAGTGTTGGAACAGACTGCTTCTCTTTCATAGAAACGCATTAGTGTTTCTTGTGAATGCTTGCAAGTAGCTTAAGGCACTTTCAAAGGAAAGTGATTTTCTCTGAAAGGACAGCATTTAGAAACTGATGCAACACTCCATTCACTTCGCACAGAGAATTGAAGTGTTGGAACAGATTGCTTCTCTTTCAGAGAAATGCATGTGAGTTTCTGTTGAATGCTTGTAAGTAGCTTAAGGCACATTCAAAGGAAAGGGATTTTCTCTAAAAGGACAGCATTTAGAAAGTGAAACAACACTCCATTCACTTCGCACAGTGAATTGAAGTGTTGGAACAGACTGCTTCTCTTTCAGAGAAACCCATGTGAGTTTCTTCCTAATGCTTGCAAGTAGCTTAAGGCACTTTCAAAGGAAAGTGATTTTCTCTGAAAGGACAGCATTTAGAAAGTGAAGCAACACTCCATTCACTTCGCACAGTGAATTGAAGTGTTGGAACAGATTGCTTCTCTTTCAGAGAAACACATGTGAGTTTCTGGTGAATGTTTGTAAGTAGCTCAAGGCTCTTTCAAAGGAAAGTGATTTTCTCTGAAAGGACAGCATTTAGAAAGTAAAGCAACACTCCATTCCCTTCGTGCAATGAATTGAAGTGTTGGAACAGACTGCTTCTCTTTCATAGAAACGCATTAGTGTTTCTTGTGAATGCTTGCAAGTAGCTTAAGGCACTTTCAAAGGAAAGTGATTTTCTCTGAAAGGACAGCATTTAGAAAGTGAAGCAAGACTCCATTCACTTCGCACATTGAATTGAAATGTTGGAACAGACTGCTTCTCTTTCAGAGAAACGCATGTGAGTTTCTGTTGAATGCTTGTAAGTAGCTTAAGGCACTTTCAAAGGAAAGTGATTTTCTCTGAAAGGACAGCATTTAGAAAGTGAGGCAACACTCCATTCACTTCACACAGTGAATTGAAGTGTTGGAACAGATTGCTTCTCTTTCAGAGAATCGCATGTGAGTTTCTTCCTAATGCTTGCAAGTAGCTTAAGGCACTTTCAAAGGAAAGTGATTTTCTCTGAAAGGACAGCATTTAGAAAGTGAAGCAACACTCCATTCATTTCGAACAGTGAATTGAAGTGTTGGAACAGACTGCTTCTCTTTCAGAGAAACGCATGTGAGTTTCTTCCTAATGCTTGCAAGTAGCTTAAGGCACTTTCAAAGTAAAGTGATTTTCTCTGAAAGGACAGCATTTAGAAAGTGAAGCAACACTCCATTCATTTCGAACAGTGAATTGAAGTGTTGGAACAGACTGCTTCTCTTTCAGAGAAACGCATGTGAGTTTCTGTTGAATGCTTGTAAGTAGCTTAAGGCACTTTCAAAGGAAAGTGACTTTCTCTGAAAGGACAGCATTTAGAAAGTGAAGCAACACTCCATTCACTTCGTAGAGTGAATTGAAGTGTTGGAACAGACTGCTTCTCTTTCAGAGAAATGCATGTGAGTTTCTGTTGAATGCTTGTAAGTAGCTTAAGGCACTTTCCAAGGAAAGTGATTTTCTCTGAAAGGACAGCATTTAGAAAGTGAAGCAACACTCCATTCCCTTCGTGCAGTGAATTGAAGTGTTGGAACAGAGTGCTTCTCTTTCATAGAAACGCATTAGTGTTTCTTGTGAATGCTTACAAGTTGCTTAAGGCACTTTCAAAGGAAAGTGATTTTCTCTGAAAGGACAGCGTTTAGAAAGTGAAGCAACACTCCATTCACTTTGTACAGTGAATTGAAGTGTTGGAACAGACTGCTTCTCTTTCAGAGAAACGCTTGTGAGTTTTTTTGAATGCTTGAAAGTAGTTTAAGGCACTTTCAATGGAAAGTGATTTTCTCTGAAAGGACAGAATTTAGAAAGTGAAGTAACACTCCATTTACTTCGCACAGTGAATTGAAGTGTTGGAACAGACTGCTTCTCTTTCAGAGAAACGCATGTGTGTTTCCTGTGAATGCTAGAAAGTAGCTTAAGGCACTTTCAAAGGAAAGTGATTTTCTCTGAAAGGACAGCATTTAGAAAGTGAAGTAACATTCCACTCACTTCGCACAGTGAATTGAAGTGTTGGAACCGACTGCTTCGCTTTCAGAGAAATGCATGTGAGTTTCTGTTGAATGCTTGTAAGTAGCTTAAGGCTCTTTCAAAGGAAAGTGATTTTCTCTGAAAGGACAGCATTTAGAAAGTAAAGCAACACTCCATTCCCTTCGCGCAATGAATTGAAGTGTTGGAACAGACTGCTTCTCTTTCAGAGAAACCCTTGTGAGTTTCTTCCTAATGCTTGCAAGTAGCTTAAGGCACTTTCAAAGGAAAGTGATTTTCTCTGAAAGGACAGCATTTAGAAAGTGAAGCAACACTCCATTCACTTCGCACAGTGAATTGAAGTGTTGGAACAGATTGCTTCTCTTTCAGAGAAACACATGTGAGTTTCTGGTGAATGCTTGTAAGTAGCTCAAGGCTCTTTCAAAGGAAAGTGATTTTCTCTGTAGGGACAGCATTTAGAAAGCAAAGCAACACTCCATTCCCTTCGCGCAATGAATTGAAGTGTTGGAACAGACTGCTTCTCTTTCATAGAAACGCATTAGTGTTTCTTGTGAATGCTTGCAAGTAGCTTAAGGCACTTTCAAAGGAAAGTGATTTTCTCTGAAAGGACAGCATTTAGAAAGTGAAGCAACACTCCATTCACTTCGCACATTGAATTGAAGTGTTGGAACAGACTGCTTCTCTTTCAGAGAAACGCATGTGAGTTTCTGTTGAATGCTTGTAAGTAGCTTAAGGCACTTTCAAAGGAAAGTGATTTTCTCTGAAAGGACAGCATTTAGAAAGTGAAGCAACACTCCATTCCTTTCGCGCAATGAATTGAAGAGTTGGAACAGACTGCTTCTCTTTCATAGAAACGCATTAGTGTTTCTTGGGAATGCTTGCAAGTAGCTTAAGGCACTTTCAAAGTAAAGTGATATTCTCTGAAAGGACATAATTTAGAAAGTGAAGCAACTCTCCATTCACTTCGCACAGTGAATTGAAGTGTTGGAACACACTGCTTCTCTTTCAGAGAAACGCATGTTAGTTTCTGGTGAATGCTTGTAAGTAGCTTAAGGCATTTTCAAAGGAAAGTGATTTTCTCTGAAAGGACAGCATTTAGAAAGTGAGGCAACACTCCATTCACTTCACACAGTGAATTGAAGTGTTGGAACAGATTGCTTCTCTTTCAGAGAAACGCATGTGAGTTTCTTCCTAATGCTTGCAAGTAGCTTAAGGCAATTTCAAAGGAAAGTGATTTTCTCTGAAAGGACAGCATTTAGAAAGTGAAGCAACACTCCATTCATTTCGAACAGTGAATTGAAGTGTTGAAACAGACTGCTTCTCTTTCAGAGAAACGCATGTTAGTTTCTTCCTAATGCTTGCAAGTAGCTTAAGGCACTTTTAAAGTAAAGTGATTTTCTCTGAAAGGACAGCATTTAGAAAGTGAAGCAACACTCCATTCATTTCGAACAGTGAATTGAAGTGTTGGAACAGACTGCTTCTCTTTCAGAGAAACGCATGTGAGTTTCTGTTGAATGCTTGTAAGTAGCTTAAGGCACTTTCAAAGGAAAGTGACTTTCTCTGAAAGGACAGCATTTAGAAAGTGAAGCAACACTCCATTCACTTCCCAGAGTGAATTGAAGTGTTGGAACAGACTGCTTCTCTTTCAGAGAAATGCATGTGAGTTTCTGTTGAATGCTTGTAAGTAGCTTAAGGCACTTTCAAAGGAAAGTGATTTTCTCTGAAAGGACAGCATTTAGAAAGTGAAGCAACACTCCATTCACTTCGAAGAGTGAATTGAAGTATTGGAACAGACTGCTTCTCTTTCAGCGAAATGCATGTGAGTTTCTGTTGAATGCTTGTAAGTAGCTTAAGGCACTTTCAAAGGAAAGTGATTTTCTCTGAAAGGACAGCATTTAGAAAGAGAAGCAACACTCCATTTACTTCGCACATTGAATTGAAGTGTTTTAACAGACTGCTTTTCTTTCAGAGAAACGCATGTGAGTTTCTGGTGAATGCTTGTAAGTAGCTTAAGGCACTCTCAAAGAAAGTGATTTTCTCTGAAAGGACAGCATTTAGAAAGTGAAGCAACACTCCATTCCCTTCGTGCAGTGAATTGAAGTGTTGGAACAGAGTGCTTCTCTTTCATAGAAACGCATTAGTGTTTCTTGTGAATGCTTGCAAGTTGCTTAAGGCACTTTCAAAGGAAAGTGATTTTCTCTGAAAGGACAGCATTTAGAAATTGAAGCAACACTCCATTCACTTCTCACAGTGAATTGAAGTGTTGGAACAGACTGCTTCTCTTTCATAGAAACGCATGTGAGTTTCTGGTGAATGCTTGTAAGTAGCTTAGGGCACTTTCAAAGGAAAGTGATTTTCTCTGAAAAGACAGAATTTAGAAAGTGAAGCAACACTCCATTCACTTCGCACAGTGAATTGAAGTGTTGGAATAGACTGCTTCTCTTTCAGAGAAACGCATGTGTGTTTCCTGTGAATGCAAGAAAGTAGCTTAAGGCACTTTCAAAGGAAAGTGATTTTCTCTGAAAGGACAGCATTTACAAAGTGAAGTAACATTCCATTCACTTCGCACAGTGAATTGAAGTGTTGAAACCGACTGCTTCTCTTTCAGAGAAATGCATGTGAGTTTCTGTTGAATGCTTGTAAGTAGCTCAAGGCTCTTTCAAAGGAAAGTGATTTTCTCTGAAAGGACAGCATTTAGAAAGTAAAGCAACACTCCATTCCCTTCGCGCAATGAATTGAAGTGTTGGAACAGACTGCTTCTCTTTCATAGAAACGCATTAGTGTTTCTTGTGAATGCTTGCAAGTAGCTTAAGGCACTTTCAAAGGAAAGTGATTTTCTCTGAAAGGACAGCATTTAGAAAGTGAAGCAACACTCCATTCACTTCGCACAGTGAATTGAAGTGTTGGAACAGATTGCTTCTCTTTCAGAGAAACGCATGTGAGTTTTTTGTGAGCTTGAAAGTAGTTTAAGTCACTTTCAATGGAAAGTGATTTTCTCTGAAAGGACAGCATTTAGAAAGTGAGGCAACACTCCATTCACTTCGCACAGTGAATTGAAGTGTTGGAACAGACTGCTTCTTTTTCAGAGAAACGCATGTGAGTTTCTTTCTAATGCTTGCAAGTAGCTTAAGGCACTTTCAAAGGAAAGTGATTTTCTCTGAAAGGACAGCATTTAGAAAGTGAAGCAACACTCCATTCACTTCGCACAGTGAATTGAAGTGTTGGAACAGACTGCTTCTCTTTCATAGAAACGCATGTGAGTTTCTTGTGAATGCTTGTAAGTAGCTTAGGGCACTTTCAAAGGAAAGTGATTTTTTCTGAAAGTACAGCATTTAGAAAGTGAAGCAACACTCCATTCACTTCGCACAATGAATTGAAGTGGTGGAACAGACTGCTTCTCTTTCAGAGAAACGCATGTGAGTTTCTGTTGAATGCTTGTAATTAGCTTAAGGCACTTTCAAAGAAAGTGATTTTCTCTGAAAGGACAGCATTTAGAAAGTGAGGCAACACTCCATTCACTTCACAAAGTGAATTGAATTGTTGGAACAGATTGCTTCTCTTTCAGAGAAACGCATGTGAGTTTCTTCCTAATGCTTGCAAGTAGCTTAAGGCACTTTTAAAGAAAAGTGATTTTCTCTGAAAGGACAGCATTTAGAAAGTGAAGCAACACTCCATTCACTTCGCACAGTGAATTGAAGTGTTGGAACAGACTGCTTCTCTTTCAGAGAAACGCATATGAGTTTCTTCCTAATGCTTGCAAGTAGCTTAAGGCACTTTCAAAGGAAAATGATTTTCTCTGAAAAAACAGCATTTAGAAAGTGAAGCAACACTCCATTCATTTCGAACAGTGAATTGAAGTGTTGGAACAGACTGCTTCTCTTTCAGAGAAACGCATGTGAGTTTCTGGTGAATGCTTGTAAGTAGCTTCAGGCACTTTCAAAGGAAAGTGATTTTCTTTGAAAGGACAGCATTTAGAAAGTGAAGCAACACTCCATTCACTTCGCACAGTGAATTGAAGTGTTGGAACAGACTGCTTCTCTTTCAGAGAAATGCATGTGAGTTTCTGGTGAATGCTTGTAAGTAGCTTAAGGCACTTTCAAAGGAAAGTGATTTTCTCTGAAAGGACAGCATTTAGAAAGTGAAGCAACACTCCATTCACTTCGCAGAGTGAATTGAAGTATTGGAACAGACTGCTTCTCTTTCAGAGAAACGCATGTGAGTTTCTGTTGAATGCTTGTAAGTAGCTTAAGGCACTTTCAAAGGAAAGTGATTTTCTCTGAAAGGACAGCATTTAGAAAGTGAAGCAACACTCCATTCACTTCGCACAGTGAATTGAAGTGTTGGAACAGACTGCTTCTCTTTCAGAGAAATGCATGTGAGTTTCTTGTGAATACTTGCAAGTTGCTTAAGGCACTTTCAAAGGAAAGTGATTTTCTCTGAAAGGACAACATTTAGAAACTGAAGCAACACTCCATTCACTTCTCACAGTGAATTGAAGTGATGGAACAGACTGCTTCTCTTTCAGAGAAACACATGAGAGTTTCTGGTGAATGCTTGTAAGTAGCTCAAGGCTCTTTCAAAGGAAAGTGATTTTCTCTGAAAGGACAGCATTTAGAAAGCAAAGCAACACTCCATTCCCTTCGCGCAATGAATTGAAGTGTTGGAACAGACTGCTTCTCTTTCAGAGAAACGCATTATTGTTTCTTGTGAATGCTTGCAAGTAGCTTAAGGCACTTTCAAAGGAAAGTGATTTTCTCTGAAAGGACAGCATTTAGAAAGTGAAGCAACACTCCATTCCCTTCGTGCAGTGAATTGAAGTGTTGGAACAGAGTGCTTTTCTTTCATAGAAACGCATTAGTGTTTCTTGTGAATGCTTGCAAGTTGCTTAAGGCACTTTCAAAAGAAAGTGATTTTCTCTGAAAGGACAGCATTTAGAAATTGAAGCAACACTCCATTCACTTCTCACAGTGAATTGAAGTGTTGGAACAGACTGCTTCTCTTTCATAGAAACGCATGTGAGTTTCTGGTGAATGCTTGTAAGTAGCTTAGGGCACTTTCAAAGGAAAGTGATTTTCTCTGAAAAGACAGAATTTAGAAAGTGAAGCAACACTCCATTCACTTCGCACAGTGAATTGAAGTGTTGGAACAGACTGCTTCTCTTTCAGAGAAACGCATGTGTGTTTCCTGTGAATGCAAGAAAGTAGCTTAAGGCACTTTCAAAGGAAAGTGATTTTCTCTGAAAGGACAGCATTTACAAAGTGAAGTAACATTCCATTCACTTCGCACAGTGAATTGAAGTGTTGGAACCGACTGCTTCTCTTTCAGAGAAATGCATGTGAGTTTCTGTTGAATGCTTGTAAGTAGCTTAAGGCACATTCAAAGGAAAGGGATTTTCTCTGAAAGGACAGCATTTAGAAAGTGAAGCAACACTCCATTCACTTCGCCCAGTGAATTGAAGTGTTGGAACAGACTGCTTCTTTTTCAGAGAAACGCATGTGAGTTTTTTGTGAGCTTGAAAGTAGTTTAAGGCACTTTCAATGGAAAGTGATTTTCTCTGAAAGGACAGCATTTAGAAAGTGAGGCAACACTCCATTCACTTCGCACAGTGAATTGAAGTGTTGGAACAGACTGCTTCTTTTTCAGAGAAACGCATGTGAGTTTCTTCCTAATGCTTGCAAGTAGCTTAAGGCACTTTCAAAGGAAAGTGATATTCTCTGAAAGGAGATAATTTAGAAAGTGAAGCAACTCTCCATTCACTTCGCACAGTGAATTGAAGTGTTGGAACACACTGCTTCTCTTTCAGAGAAACGCATGTGAGTTTCTGGTGAATGCTTGTAAGTAGCTTAAGGCATTTTCAAAGGAAAGTGATTTTCTCTGAAAGGACAGCATTTAGAAAGTGAAGCAACACTCCTTTCCTTTCGTGCAGTGAATTGAAGTGTTGGAACAGAGTGCTTCTCTTTCATAGAAACGCATTAGTGTTTCTTGTGAATGCTTACAAGTTGCTTAAGGCACTTTCAAAGGAAAGTGATTTTCTCTGAAAGGACAGCATTTAGAAAGTGAAGCAACACTCCATTCACTTTGTACAGTGAATTGAAGTGTTGGAACAGACTGCTTCTCTTTCAGAGAAACGCTTGTGAGTTTTTTTGAATGCTTGAAAGTAGTTTAAGGCACTTTCAATGGAAAGTGATTTTCTCTGAAAGGACAGAATTTAGAAAGTGAAGTAACACTCCATTCACTTCGCACAGTGAATTGAAGTGTTGGAACAGACTGCTTCTCTTTCAGAGAAACGCATGTGTGTTTCCTGTGAATGCTAGAAAGTAGCTTAAGGCACTTTCAAAGGAAAGTGATTTTCTCTGAAAGGACAGCATTTAGAAAGTGAAGTAACATTCCACTCACTTCGCACAGTGAATTGAAGTGTTGGAACCGACTGCTTCGCTTTCAGAGAAATGCATGTGAGTTTCTGTTGAATGCTTGTAAGTAGCTTAAGGCTCTTTCAAAGGAAAGTGATTTTCTCTGAAAGGACAGCATTTAGAAAGTAAAGCAACACTCCATTCCCTTCGCGCAATGAATTGAAGTGTTGGAACAGACTGCTTCTCTTTCAGAGAAACCCTTGTGAGTTTCTTCCTAATGCTTGCAAGTAGCTTAAGGCACTTTCAAAGGAAAGTGATTTTCTCTGAAAGGACAGCATTTAGAAAGTGAAGCAACACTCCATTCACTTCGCACAGTGAATTGAAGTGTTGGAACAGATTGCTTCTCTTTCAGAGAAACACATGTGAGTTTCTGGTGAATGCTTGTAAGTAGCTCAAGGCTCTTTCAAAGGAAAGTGATTTTCTCTGTAGGGACAGCATTTAGAAAGCAAAGCAACACTCCATTCCCTTCGCGCAATGAATTGAAGTGTTGGAACAGACTGCTTCTCTTTCATAGAAACGCATTAGTGTTTCTTGTGAATGCTTGCAAGTAGCTTAAGGCACTTTCAAAGGAAAGTGATTTTCTCTGAAAGGACAGCATTTAGAAAGTGAAGCAACACTCCATTCACTTCGCACATTGAATTGAAGTGTTGGAACAGACTGCTTCTCTTTCAGAGAAACGCATGTGAGTTTCTGTTGAATGCTTGTAAGTAGCTTAAGGCACTTTCAAAGGAAAGTGATTTTCTCTGAAAGGACAGCATTTAGAAAGTGAAGCAACACTCCATTCCTTTCGCGCAATGAATTGAAGAGTTGGAACAGACTGCTTCTCTTTCATAGAAACGCATTAGTGTTTCTTGGGAATGCTTGCAAGTAGCTTAAGGCACTTTCAAAGTAAAGTGATATTCTCTGAAAGGACATAATTTAGAAAGTGAAGCAACTCTCCATTCACTTCGCACAGTGAATTGAAGTGTTGGAACACACTGCTTCTCTTTCAGAGAAACGCATGTTAGTTTCTGGTGAATGCTTGTAAGTAGCTTAAGGCATTTTCAAAGGAAAGTGATTTTCTCTGAAAGGACAGCATTTAGAAAGTGAGGCAACACTCCATTCACTTCACACAGTGAATTGAAGTGTTGGAACAGATTGCTTCTCTTTCAGAGAAACGCATGTGAGTTTCTTCCTAATGCTTGCAAGTAGCTTAAGGCAATTTCAAAGGAAAGTGATTTTCTCTGAAAGGACAGCATTTAGAAAGTGAAGCAACACTCCATTCATTTCGAACAGTGAATTGAAGTGTTGAAACAGACTGCTTCTCTTTCAGAGAAACGCATGTTAGTTTCTTCCTAATGCTTGCAAGTAGCTTAAGGCACTTTTAAAGTAAAGTGATTTTCTCTGAAAGGACAGCATTTAGAAAGTGAAGCAACACTCCATTCATTTCGAACAGTGAATTGAAGTGTTGGAACAGACTGCTTCTCTTTCAGAGAAACGCATGTGAGTTTCTGTTGAATGCTTGTAAGTAGCTTAAGGCACTTTCAAAGGAAAGTGACTTTCTCTGAAAGGACAGCATTTAGAAAGTGAAGCAACACTCCATTCACTTCCCAGAGTGAATTGAAGTGTTGGAACAGACTGCTTCTCTTTCAGAGAAATGCATGTGAGTTTCTGTTGAATGCTTGTAAGTAGCTTAAGGCACTTTCAAAGGAAAGTGATTTTCTCTGAAAGGACAGCATTTAGAAAGTGAAGCAACACTCCATTCACTTCGAAGAGTGAATTGAAGTATTGGAACAGACTGCTTCTCTTTCAGCGAAATGCATGTGAGTTTCTGTTGAATGCTTGTAAGTAGCTTAAGGCACTTTCAAAGGAAAGTGATTTTCTCTGAAAGGACAGCATTTAGAAAGAGAAGCAACACTCCATTTACTTCGCACATTGAATTGAAGTGTTTTAACAGACTGCTTTTCTTTCAGAGAAACGCATGTGAGTTTCTGGTGAATGCTTGTAAGTAGCTTAAGGCACTCTCAAAGAAAGTGATTTTCTCTGAAAGGACAGCATTTAGAAAGTGAAGCAACACTCCATTCCCTTCGTGCAGTGAATTGAAGTGTTGGAACAGAGTGCTTCTCTTTCATAGAAACGCATTAGTGTTTCTTGTGAATGCTTGCAAGTTGCTTAAGGCACTTTCAAAGGAAAGTGATTTTCTCTGAAAGGACAGCATTTAGAAATTGAAGCAACACTCCATTCACTTCTCACAGTGAATTGAAGTGTTGGAACAGACTGCTTCTCTTTCATAGAAACGCATGTGAGTTTCTGGTGAATGCTTGTAAGTAGCTTAGGGCACTTTCAAAGGAAAGTGATTTTCTCTGAAAAGACAGAATTTAGAAAGTGAAGCAACACTCCATTCACTTCGCACAGTGAATTGAAGTGTTGGAATAGACTGCTTCTCTTTCAGAGAAACGCATGTGTGTTTCCTGTGAATGCAAGAAAGTAGCTTAAGGCACTTTCAAAGGAAAGTGATTTTCTCTGAAAGGACAGCATTTACAAAGTGAAGTAACATTCCATTCACTTCGCACAGTGAATTGAAGTGTTGAAACCGACTGCTTCTCTTTCAGAGAAATGCATGTGAGTTTCTGTTGAATGCTTGTAAGTAGCTCAAGGCTCTTTCAAAGGAAAGTGATTTTCTCTGAAAGGACAGCATTTAGAAAGTAAAGCAACACTCCATTCCCTTCGCGCAATGAATTGAAGTGTTGGAACAGACTGCTTCTCTTTCATAGAAACGCATTAGTGTTTCTTGTGAATGCTTGCAAGTAGCTTAAGGCACTTTCAAAGGAAAGTGATTTTCTCTGAAAGGACAGCATTTAGAAAGTGAAGCAACACTCCATTCACTTCGCACAGTGAATTGAAGTGTTGGAACAGATTGCTTCTCTTTCAGAGAAACGCATGTGAGTTTTTTGTGAGCTTGAAAGTAGTTTAAGTCACTTTCAATGGAAAGTGATTTTCTCTGAAAGGACAGCATTTAGAAAGTGAGGCAACACTCCATTCACTTCGCACAGTGAATTGAAGTGTTGGAACAGACTGCTTCTTTTTCAGAGAAACGCATGTGAGTTTCTTTCTAATGCTTGCAAGTAGCTTAAGGCACTTTCAAAGGAAAGTGATTTTCTCTGAAAGGACAGCATTTAGAAAGTGAAGCAACACTCCATTCACTTCGCACAGTGAATTGAAGTGTTGGAACAGACTGCTTCTCTTTCATAGAAACGCATGTGAGTTTCTTGTGAATGCTTGTAAGTAGCTTAGGGCACTTTCAAAGGAAAGTGATTTTTTCTGAAAGTACAGCATTTAGAAAGTGAAGCAACACTCCATTCACTTCGCACAATGAATTGAAGTGGTGGAACAGACTGCTTCTCTTTCAGAGAAACGCATGTGAGTTTCTGTTGAATGCTTGTAATTAGCTTAAGGCACTTTCAAAGGAAAGTGATTTTCTCTGAAAGGACAGCATTTAGAAAGTGAGGCAACACTCCATTCACTTCACAAAGTGAATTGAATTGTTGGAACAGATTGCTTCTCTTTCAGAGAAACGCATGTGAGTTTCTTCCTAATGCTTGCAAGTAGCTTAAGGCACTTTTAAAGAAAAGTGATTTTCTCTGAAAGGACAGCATTTAGAAAGTGAAGCAACACTCCATTCACTTCGCACAGTGAATTGAAGTGTTGGAACAGACTGCTTCTCTTTCAGAGAAACGCATATGAGTTTCTTCCTAATGCTTGCAAGTAGCTTAAGGCACTTTCAAAGGAAAATGATTTTCTCTGAAAAAACAGCATTTAGAAAGTGAAGCAACACTCCATTCATTTCGAACAGTGAATTGAAGTGTTGGAACAGACTGCTTCTCTTTCAGAGAAACGCATGTGAGTTTCTGGTGAATGCTTGTAAGTAGCTTCAGGCACTTTCAAAGGAAAGTGATTTTCTTTGAAAGGACAGCATTTAGAAAGTGAAGCAACACTCCATTCACTTCGCACAGTGAATTGAAGTGTTGGAACAGACTGCTTCTCTTTCAGAGAAATGCATGTGAGTTTCTGGTGAATGCTTGTAAGTAGCTTAAGGCACTTTCAAAGGAAAGTGATTTTCTCTGAAAGGACAGCATTTAGAAAGTGAAGCAACACTCCATTCACTTCGCAGAGTGAATTGAAGTATTGGAACAGACTGCTTCTCTTTCAGAGAAACGCATGTGAGTTTCTGTTGAATGCTTGTAAGTAGCTTAAGGCACTTTCAAAGGAAAGTGATTTTCTCTGAAAGGACAGCATTTAGAAAGTGAAGCAACACTCCATTCACTTCGCACAGTGAATTGAAGTGTTGGAACAGACTGCTTCTCTTTCAGAGAAATGCATGTGAGTTTCTTGTGAATACTTGCAAGTTGCTTAAGGCACTTTCAAAGGAAAGTGATTTTCTCTGAAAGGACAACATTTAGAAACTGAAGCAACACTCCATTCACTTCTCACAGTGAATTGAAGTGATGGAACAGACTGCTTCTCTTTCAGAGAAACACATGAGAGTTTCTGGTGAATGCTTGTAAGTAGCTCAAGGCTCTTTCAAAGGAAAGTGATTTTCTCTGAAAGGACAGCATTTAGAAAGCAAAGCAACACTCCATTCCCTTCGCGCAATGAATTGAAGTGTTGGAACAGACTGCTTCTCTTTCAGAGAAACGCATTATTGTTTCTTGTGAATGCTTGCAAGTAGCTTAAGGCACTTTCAAAGGAAAGTGATTTTCTCTGAAAGGACAGCATTTAGAAAGTGAAGCAACACTCCATTCACTTCGCACATTGAATTGAAGTGTTGGAACAGACTGCTTCTCTTTCAGAGAAACGCATGTGAGTTTTTGTTGAATGCTTGTAAGTAGCTTAAGGCACTTTCAAAGGAAAGTGATTTTCTCTGAAAGGACAGCATTTAGAAAGTGAGGCAACACTCCATTCACTTCACACAGTGAATTGAAGTGTTGGAACAGATTGCTTCTCTTTCAGAGAAACGCATGTGAGTTTCTTCCTAATGCTTGCAAGTAGCTTAAGGCAATTTCAAAGGAAAGTGATTTTCTCTGAAAGGACAGCATTTAGAAAGTGAAGCAACACTCCATTCATTTCGAACAGTGAATTGAAGTGTTGAAACAGACTGCTTCTCTTTCAGAGAAACGCATGTGAGTTTCTTCCTAATGCTTGCAAGTAGCTTAAGGCACTTTTAAAGTAAAGTGATTTTCTCTGAAAGGACAGCATTTAGAAAGTGAAGCAACACTCCAGATTCATTTCGAACAGTGAATTGAAGTGTTGGAACAGACTGCTTCTCTTTCAGAGAAACGCATGTGAGTTTCTGTTGAATGCTTGTAAGTAGCTTAAGGCACTTTCAAAGGAAAGTGACTTTCTCTGAAAGGACAGCATTTAGAAAGTGAAGCAACACTCCATTCACTTCCCAGAGTGAATTGAAGTGTTGGAACAGACTGCTTCTCTTTCAGAGAAATGCATGTGAGTTTCTGTTGAATGCTTGTAAGTACCTTAAGGCACTTTCAAAGGAAAGTGATTTTCTCTGAAAGGACAGCATTTAGAAAGTGAAGCAACACTCCATTCACTTCGAAGAGTGAATTGAAGTATTGGAACAGACTGCTTCTCTTTCAGCGAAATGCATGTGAGTTTCTGTTGAATGCTTGTAAGTAGCTTAAGGCACTTTCAAAGGAAAGTGATTTTCTCTGAAAGGACAGCATTTAGAAAGAGAAGCAACACTCCATTTACTTCGCACATTGAATTGAAGTGTTTTAACAGACTGCTTTTCTTTCAGAGAAACGCATGTGAGTTTCTGGTGAATGCTTGTAAGTAGCTTAAGGCACTTTCAAAGAAAGTGATTTTCTCTGAAAGGACAGCATTTAGAAAGTGAAGCAACACTCCATTCCCTTCGTGCAGTGAATTGAAGTGTTGGAACAGAGTGCTTCTCTTTCATAGAAACGCATTAGTGTTTCTTGTGAATGCTTGCAAGTTGCTTAAGGCACTTTCAAAGGAAAGTGATTTTCTCTGAAAGGACAGCATTTAGAAATTGAAGCAACACTCCATTCACTTCTCACAGTGAATTGAAGTGTTGGAACAGACTGCTTCTCTTTCATAGAAACGCATGTGAGTTTCTGGTGAATGCTTGTAAGTAGCTTAGGGCACTTTCAAATGAAAGTGATTTTCTCTGAAAAGACAGAATTTAGAAAGTGAAGCAACACTCCATTCACTTCGCACAGTGAATTGAAGTGTTGGAATAGACTGCTTCTCTTTCAGAGAAACGCATGTGTGTTTCCTGTGAATGCAAGAAAGTAGCTTAAGGCACTTTCAAAGGAAAGTGATTTTCTCTGAAAGGACAGCATTTACAAAGTGAAGTAACATTCCATTCACTTCGCACAGTGAATTGAAGTGTTGAAACCGACTGCTTCTCTTTCAGAGAAATGCATGTGAGTTTCTGTTGAATGCTTGTAAGTAGCTCAAGGCTCTTTCAAAGGAAAGTGATTTTCTCTGAAAGGACAGCATTTAGAAAGTAAAGCAACACTCCATTCCCTTCGCGCAATGAATTGAAGTGTTGGAACAGACTGCTTCTCTTTCATAGAAACGCATTAGTGTTTCTTGTGAATGCTTGCAAGTAGCTTAAGGCACTTTCAAAGGAAAGTGATTTTCTCTGAAAGGACAGCATTTAGAAAGTGAAGCAACACTCCATTCACTTCGCACAGTGAATTGAAGTGTTGGAACAGATTGCTTCTCTTTCAGAGAAATGCATGTGAGTTTCTGTTGAATGCTTGTAAGTAGCTTAAGGCACATTCAAAGGAAAGGGATTTTCTCTAAAAGGACAGCATTTAGAAAGTGAAGCAACACTCCATTCACTTAGCACAGTGAATTGAAGTGTTGGAACAGACTGCTTCTCTTTCAGAGAAACGCATGTGAGTTTTTTGTGAGCTTGAAAGTAGTTTAAGGCACTTTCAATGGAAAGTGATTTTCTCTGAAAGGACAGCATTTAGAAAGTGAGGCAACACTCCATTCACTTCGCACAGTGAATTGAAGTGTTGGAACAGACTGCTTCTTTTTCAGAGAAACGCATGTGAGTTTCTTTCTAATGCTTGCAAGTAGCTTAAGGCACTTTCAAAGGAAAGTGATTTTCTCTGAAAGGACAGCATTTAGAAAGTGAAGCAACACTCCATTCACTTCGCACAGTGAATTGAAGTGTTGGAATAGACTGCTTCTCTTTCAGAGAAACGCATGTGTGTTTCCTGTGAATGCAAGAAAGTAGCTTAAGGCACTTTCAAAGGAAAGTGATTTTCTCTGAAAGGACAGCATTTACAAAGTGAAGTAACATTCCATTCACTTCGCACAGTGAATTGAAGTGTTGGAACAGACTGCTTCTCTTTCAGAGAAATGCATGTGAGTTTCTGTTGAATGCTTGTAAGTAGCTCAAGGCTCTTTCAAAGGAAAGTGATTTTCTCTGAAAGGACAGCATTTAGAAAGTAAAGCAACACTCCATTCCCTTCGCGCAATGAATTGAAGTGTTGGAACAGACTGCTTCTCTTTCATAGAAACGCATTAGTGTTTCTTGTGAATGCTTGCAAGTAGCTTAAGGCACTTTCAAAGGAAAGTGATTTTCTCTGAAAGGACAGCATTTAGAAAGTGAAGCAACACTCCATTCACTTCGCACAGTGAATTGAAGTGTTGGAACAGATTGCTTCTCTTTCAGAGAAATGCATGTGAGTTTCTGTTGAATGCTTGTAAGTAGCTTAAGGCACATTCAAAGGAAAGGGATTTTCTCTAAAAGGACAGCATTTAGAAAGTGAAGCAACACTCCATTCACTTAGCACAGTGAATTGAAGTGTTGGAACAGACTGCTTCTCTTTCAGAGAAACGCATGTGAGTTTTTTGTGAGCTTGAAAGTAGTTTAAGGCACTTTCAATGGAAAGTGATTTTCTCTGAAAGGACAGCATTTAGAAAGTGAGGCAACACTCCATTCACTTCGCACAGTGAATTGAAGTGTTGGAACAGACTGCTTCTTTTTCAGAGAAACGCATGTGAGTTTCTTTCTAATGCTTGCAAGTAGCTTAAGGCACTTTCAAAGGAAAGTGATTTTCTCTGAAAGGACAGCATTTAGAAAGTGAAGCAACACTCCATTCACTTCGCACAGTGAATTGAAGTGTTGGAACAGACTGCTTCTCTTTCATAGAAACGCATGTGAGTTTCTTGTGAATGCTTGTAAGTAGCTTAGGGCACTTTCAAAGGAAAGTGATTTTTTCTGAAAGTACAGCATTTAGAAAGTGAAGCAACACTCCATTCACTTCGCGCAATGAATTGAAGTGTTGGAACAGACTGCTTCTCTTTCATAGAAACGCATTATTGTTTCTTGTGAATGCTTGCAAGTAGCTTAAGGCACTTTCAAAGGAAAGTAATTTTCTCTGAAAGGACAGCATTTAGAAAGTGAAGCAACACTCCATTCACTTCGCACATTGAATTGAAGTGTTGGAACAGACTGCTTCTCTTACAGAGAAACGCATGTGAGTTTCTGTTGAATGCTTGTAAGTAGCTTAAGGCACTTTCAAAGGAAAGTGATTTTCTCTGAAAGGACAGCATTTAGAAAGTGAGGCAACACTCCATTCACTTCACACAGTGAATTGAAGTGTTGGAACAGATTGCTTCTCTTTCAGAGAAACGCATGTGAGTTTCTTCCTAATGCTTGCAAGTAGCTTAAGGCAATTTCAAAGGAAAGTGATTTTCTCTGAAAGGACAGCATTTAGAAAGTGAAGCAACACTCCATTCATTTCGAACAGTGAATTGAAGTGTTGAAACAGACTGCTTCTCTTTCAGAGAAACGCATGTGAGTTTCTTCCTAATGCTTGCAAGTAGCTTAAGGCACTTTTAAAGTAAAGTGATTTTCTCTGAAAGGACAGCATTTAGAAAGTGAAGCAACACTCCATTCATTTCGAACAGTGAATTGAAGTGTTGGAACAGACTGCTTCTCTTTCAGAGAAACGCATGTGAGTTTCTGTTGAATGCTTGTAAGTAGCTTAAGGCACTTTCAAAGGAAAGTGACTTTCTCTGAAAGGACAGCATTTAGAAAGTGAAGCAACACTCCATTCACTTCCCAGAGTGAATTGAAGTGTTGGAACAGACTGCTTCTCTTTCAGAGAAATGCATGTGAGTTTCTGTTGAATGCTTGTAAGTAGCTTAAGGCACTTTCAAAGGAAAGTGATTTTCTCTGAAAGGACAGCATTTAGAAAGTGAAGCAACACTCCATTCACTTCGAAGAGTGAATTGAAGTATTGGAACAGACTGCTTCTCTTTCAGCGAAATGCATGTGAGTTTCTGTTGAATGCTTGTAAGTAGCTTAAGGCACTTTCAAAGGAAAGTGATTTTCTCTGAAAGGACAGCATTTAGAAAGAGAAGCAACACTCCATTTACTTCGCACATTGAATTGAAGTGTTTTAACAGACTGCTTTTCTTTCAGAGAAACGCATGTGAGTTTCTGGTGAATGCTTGTAAGTAGCTTAAGGCACTTTCAAAGAAAGTGATTTTCTCTGAAAGGACAGCATTTAGAAAGTGAAGCAACACTCCATTCCCTTCGTGCAGTGAATTGAAGTGTTGGAACAGAGTGCTTCTCTTTCATAGAAACGCATTAGTGTTTCTTGTGAATGCTTGCAAGTTGCTTAAGGCACTTTCAAAGGAAAGTGATTTTCTCTGAAAGGACAGCATTTAGAAATTGAAGCAACACTCCATTCACTTCTCACAGTGAATTGAAGTGTTGGAACAGACTGCTTCTCTTTCATAGAAACGCATGTGAGTTTCTGGTGAATGCTTGTAAGTAGCTTAGGGCACTTTCAAAGGAAAGTGATTTTCTCTGAAAAGACAGAATTTAGAAAGTGAAGCAACACTCCATTCACTTCGCACAGTGAATTGAAGTGTTGGAATAGACTGCTTCTCTTTCAGAGAAACGCATGTGTGTTTCCTGTGAATGCAAGAAAGTAGCTTAAGGCACTTTCAAAGGAAAGTGATTTTCTCTGAAAGGACAGCATTTACAAAGTGAAGTAACATTCCATTCACTTCGCACAGTGAATTGAAGTGTTGAAACCGACTGCTTCTCTTTCAGAGAAATGCATGTGAGTTTCTGTTGAATGCTTGTAAGTAGCTCAAGGCTCTTTCAAAGGAAAGTGATTTTCTCTGAAAGGACAGCATTTAGAAAGTAAAGCAACACTCCATTCCCTTCGCGCAATGAATTGAAGTGTTGGAACAGACTGCTTCTCTTTCATAGAAACGCATTAGTGTTTCTTGTGAATGCTTGCAAGTAGCTTAAGGCACTTTCAAAGGAAAGTGATTTTCTCTGAAAGGACAGCATTTAGAAAGTGAAGCAACACTCCATTCACTTCGCACAGTGAATTGAAGTGTTGGAACAGATTGCTTCTCTTTCAGAGAAATGCATGTGAGTTTCTGTTGAATGCTTGTAAGTAGCTTAAGGCACATTCAAAGGAAAGGGATTTTCTCTAAAAGGACAGCATTTAGAAAGTGAAGCAACACTCCATTCACTTAGCACAGTGAATTGAAGTGTTGGAACAGACTGCTTCTCTTTCAGAGAAACGCATGTGAGTTTTTTGTGAGCTTGAAAGTAGTTTAAGGCACTTTCAATGGAAAGTGATTTTCTCTGAAAGGACAGCATTTAGAAAGTGAGGCAACACTCCATTCACTTCGCACAGTGAATTGAAGTGTTGGAACAGACTGCTTCTTTTTCAGAGAAACGCATGTGAGTTTCTTTCTAATGCTTGCAAGTAGCTTAAGGCACTTTCAAAGGAAAGTGATTTTCTCTGAAAGGACAGCATTTAGAAAGTGAAGCAACACTCCATTCACTTCGCACAGTGAATTGAAGTGTTGGAACAGACTGCTTCTCTTTCATAGAAACGCATGTGAGTTTCTTGTGAATGCTTGTAAGTAGCTTAGGGCACTTTCAAAGGAAAGTGATTTTTTCTGAAAGTACAGCATTTAGAAAGTGAAGCAACACTCCATTCACTTCGCACAATGAATTGAAGTGGTGGAACAGACTGCTTCTCTTTCAGAGAAACGCATGTGAGTTTCTGTTGAATGCTTGTAATTAGCTTAAGGCACTTTCAAAGGAAAGTGATTTTCTCTGAAAGGACAGCATTTAGAAAGTGAGGCAACACTCCATTCACTTCACAAAGTGAATTGAATTGTTGGAACAGATTGCTTCTCTTTCAGAGAAACGCATGTGAGTTTCTTCCTAATGCTTGCAAGTAGCTTAAGGCACTTTTAAAGAAAAGTGATTTTCTCTGAAAGGACAGCATTTAGAAAGTGAAGCAACACTCCATTCACTTCGCACAGTGAATTGAAGTGTTGGAACAGACTGCTTCTCTTTCAGAGAAACGCATATGAGTTTCTTCCTAATGCTTGCAAGTAGCTTAAGGCACTTTCAAAGGAAAATGATTTTCTCTGAAAAAACAGCATTTAGAAAGTGAAGCAACACTCCATTCATTTCGAACAGTGAATTGAAGTGTTGGAACAGACTGCTTCTCTTTCAGAGAAACGCATGTGAGTTTCTGGTGATTGCTTGTAAGTAGCTTCAGGCACTTTCAAAGGAAAGTGATTTTCTTTGAAAGGACAGCATTTAGAAAGTGAAGCAACACTCCATTCACTTCGCACAGTGAATTGAAGTGTTGGAACAGACTGCTTCTCTTTCAGAGAAATGCATGTGAGTTTCTGGTGAATGCTTGTAAGTAGCTTAAGGCACTTTCAAAGGAAAGTGATTTTCTCTGAAAGGACAGCATTTAGAAAGTGAAGCAACACTCCATTCACTTCGCAGAGTGAATTGAAGTATTGGAACAGACTGCTTCTCTTTCAGAGAAACGCATGTGAGTTTCTGTTGAATGCTTGTAAGTAGCTTAAGGCACTTTCAAAGGAAAGTGATTTTCTCTGAAAGGACAGCATTTAGAAAGTGAAGCAACACTCCATTCACTTCGCACAGTGAATTGAAGTGTTGGAACAGACTGCTTCTCTTTCAGAGAAACGCATGTGCGTTTCTTGTGAATACTTGCAAGTTGCTTAAGGCACTTTCAAAGGAAAGTGATTTTCTCTGAAAGGACAACATTTAGAAACTGAAGCAACACTCCATTCACTTCTCACAGTGAATTGAAGTGATGGAACAGACTGCTTCTCTTTCAGAGAAACACATGAGAGTTTCTGGTGAATGCTTGTAAGTAGCTCAAGGCTCTTTCAAAGGAAAGTGATTTTCTCTGAAAGGACAGCATTTAGAAAGCAAAGCAACACTCCATTCCCTTCGCGCAATGAATTGAAGTGTTGGAACAGACTGCTTCTCTTTCATAGAAACGCATTATTGTTTCTTGTGAATGCTTGCAAGTAGCTTAAGGCACTTTCAAAGGAAAGTGATTTTCTCTGAAAGGACAGCATTTAGAAAGTGAAGCAACACTCCATTCACTTCGCACATTGAATTGAAGTGTTGGAACAGACTGCTTCTCTTTCAGAGAAACGCATGTGAGTTTCTGTTGAATGCTTGTAAGTAGCTTAAGGCACTTTCAAAGGAAAGTGATTTTCTCTGAAAGGACAGCATTTAGAAAGTGAGGCAACACTCCATTCACTTCACACAGTGAATTGAAGTGTTGGAACAGATTGCTTCTCTTTCAGAGAAACGCATGTGAGTTTCTTCCTAATGCTTGCAAGTAGCTTAAGGCAATTTCAAAGGAAAGTGATTTTCTCTGAAAGGACAGCATTTAGAAAGTGAAGCAACACTCCATTCATTTCGAACAGTGAATTGAAGTGTTGAAACAGACTGCTTCTCTTTCAGAGAAACGCATGTGAGTTTCTTCCTAATGCTTGCAAGTAGCTTAAGGCACTTTTAAAGTAAAGTGATTTTCTCTGAAAGGACAGCATTTAGAAAGTGAAGCAACACTCCATTCATTTCGAACAGTGAATTGAAGTGTTGGAACAGACTGCTTCTCTTTCAGAGAAACGCATGTGAGTTTCTGTTGAATGCTTGTAAGTAGCTTAAGGCACTTTCAAAGGAAAGTGACTTTCTCTGAAAGGACAGCATTTAGAAAGTGAAGCAACACTCCATTCACTTCCCAGAGTGAATTGAAGTGTTGGAACAGACTGCTTCTCTTTCAGAGAAATGCATGTGAGTTTCTGTTGAATGCTTGTAAGTAGCTTAAGGCACTTTCAAAGGAAAGTGATTTTCTCTGAAAGGACAGCATTTAGAAAGTGAAGCAACACTCCATTCACTTCGAAGAGTGAATTGAAGTATTGGAACAGACTGCTTCTCTTTCAGCGAAATGCATGTGAGTTTCTGTTGAATGCTTGTAAGTAGCTTAAGGCACTTTCAAAGGAAAGTGATTTTCTCTGAAAGGACAGCATTTAGAAAGAGAAGCAACACTCCATTTACTTCGCACATTGAATTGAAGTGTTTTAACAGACTGCTTTTCTTTCAGAGAAACGCATGTGAGTTTCTGGTGAATGCTTGTAAGTAGCTTAAGGCACTTTCAAAGAAAGTGATTTTCTCTGAAAGGACAGCATTTAGAAAGTGAAGCAACACTCCATTCCCTTCGTGCAGTGAATTGAAGTGTTGGAACAGAGTGCTTCTCTTTCATAGAAACGCATTAGTGTTTCTTGTGAATGCTTGCAAGTTGCTTAAGGCACTTTCAAAGGAAAGTGATTTTCTCTGAAAGGACAGCATTTAGAAATTGAAGCAACACTCCATTCACTTCTCACAGTGAATTGAAGTGTTGGAACAGACTGCTTCTCTTTCATAGAAACGCATGTGAGTTTCTGGTGAATGCTTGTAAGTAGCTTAGGGCACTTTCAAAGGAAAGTGATTTTCTCTGAAAAGACAGAATTTAGAAAGTGAAGCAACACTCCATTCACTTCGCACAGTGAATTGAAGTGTTGGAATAGACTGCTTCTCTTTCAGAGAAACGCATGTGTGTTTCCTGTGAATGCAAGAAAGTAGCTTAAGGCACTTTCAAAGGAAAGTGATTTTCTCTGAAAGGACAGCATTTACAAAGTGAAGTAACATTCCATTCACTTCGCACAGTGAATTGAAGTGTTGAAACCGACTGCTTCTCTTTCAGAGAAATGCATGTGAGTTTCTGTTGAATGCTTGTAAGTAGCTCAAGGCTCTTTCAAAGGAAAGTGATTTTCTCTGAAAGGACAGCATTTAGAAAGTAAAGCAACACTCCATTCCCTTCGCGCAATGAATTGAAGTGTTGGAACAGACTGCTTCTCTTTCATAGAAACGCATTAGTGTTTCTTGTGAATGCTTGCAAGTAGCTTAAGGCACTTTCAAAGGAAAGTGATTTTCTCTGAAAGGACAGCATTTAGAAAGTGAAGCAACACTCCATTCACTTCGCACAGTGAATTGAAGTGTTGGAACAGATTGCTTCTCTTTCAGAGAAATGCATGTGAGTTTCTGTTGAATGCTTGTAAGTAGCTTAAGGCACATTCAAAGGAAAGGGATTTTCTCTAAAAGGACAGCATTTAGAAAGTGAAGCAACACTCCATTCACTTAGCACAGTGAATTGAAGTGTTGGAACAGACTGCTTCTCTTTCAGAGAAATGCATGTGAGTTTTTTGTGAGCTTGAAAGTAGTTTAAGGCACTTTCAATGGAAAGTGATTTTCTCTGAAAGGACAGCATTTAGAAAGTGAGGCAACACTCCATTCACTTCGCACAGTGAATTGAAGTGTTGGAACAGACTGCTTCTTTTTCAGAGAAACGCATGTGAGTTTCTTTCTAATGCTTGCAAGTAGCTTAAGGCACTTTCAAAGGAAAGTGATTTTCTCTGAAAGGACAGCATTTAGAAAGTGAAGCAACA
This sequence comes from Myodes glareolus, assembly GCF_982192425.1. Lineage (NCBI taxonomy): Eukaryota > Metazoa > Chordata > Mammalia > Rodentia > Cricetidae > Myodes > Myodes glareolus. The sequence continues at coordinate 1,377,772 of NW_028263217.1, forward strand.
CTCCATTCACTTCGCACAGTGAATTGAAGTGTTGGAATAGACTGCTTCTCTTTCAGAGAAACGCATGTGTGTTTCCTGTGAATGCAAGAAAGTAGCTTAAGGCACTTTCAAAGGAAAGTGATTTTCTCTGAAAGGACAGCATTTACAAAGTGAAGTAACATTCCATTCACTTCGCACAGTGAATTGAAGTGTTGAAACCGACTGCTTCTCTTTCAGAGAAATGCATGTGAGTTTCTGTTGAATGCTTGTAAGTAGCTCAAGGCTCTTTCAAAGGAAAGTGATTTTCTCTGAAAGGACAGCATTTAGAAAGTAAAGCAACACTCCATTCCCTTCGCGCAATGAATTGAAGTGTTGGAACAGACTGCTTCTCTTTCATAGAAACGCATTAGTGTTTCTTGTGAATGCTTGCAAGTAGCTTAAGGCACTTTCAAAGGAAAGTGATTTTCTCTGAAAGGACAGCATTTAGAAAGTGAAGCAACACTCCATTCACTTCGCACAGTGAATTGAAGTGTTGGAACAGATTGCTTCTCTTTCAGAGAAATGCATGTGAGTTTCTGTTGAATGCTTGTAAGTAGCTTAAGGCACATTCAAAGGAAAGGGATTTTCTCTAAAAGGACAGCATTTAGAAAGTGAAGCAACACTCCATTCACTTAGCACAGTGAATTGAAGTGTTGGAACAGACTGCTTCTCTTTCAGAGAAACGCATGTGAGTTTTTTGTGAGCTTGAAAGTAGTTTAAGGCACTTTCAATGGAAAGTGATTTTCTCTGAAAGGACAGCATTTAGAAAGTGAGGCAACACTCCATTCACTTCGCACAGTGAATTGAAGTGTTGGAACAGACTGCTTCTTTTTCAGAGAAACGCATGTGAGTTTCTTTCTAATGCTTGCAAGTAGCTTAAGGCACTTTCAAAGGAAAGTGATTTTCTCTGAAAGGACAGCATTTAGAAAGTGAAGCAACACTCCATTCACTTCGCACAGTGAATTGAAGTGTTGGAACAGACTGCTTCTCTTTCATAGAAACGCATGTGAGTTTCTTGTGAATGCTTGTAAGTAGCTTAGGGCACTTTCAAAGGAAAGTGATTTTTTCTGAAAGTACAGCATTTAGAAAGTGAAGCAACACTCCATTCACTTCGCACAATGAATTGAAGTGGTGGAACAGACTGCTTCTCTTTCAGAGAAACGCATGTGAGTTTCTGTTGAATGCTTGTAATTAGCTTAAGGCACTTTCAAAGGAAAGTGATTTTCTCTGAAAGGACAGCATTTAGAAAGTGAGGCAACACTCCATTCACTTCACAAAGTGAATTGAATTGTTGGAACAGATTGCTTCTCTTTCAGAGAAACGCATGTGAGTTTCTTCCTAATGCTTGCAAGTAGCTTAAGGCACTTTTAAAGAAAAGTGATTTTCTCTGAAAGGACAGCATTTAGAAAGTGAAGCAACACTCCATTCACTTCGCACAGTGAATTGAAGTGTTGGAACAGACTGCTTCTCTTTCAGAGAAACGCATATGAGTTTCTTCCTAATGCTTGCAAGTAGCTTAAGGCACTTTCAAAGGAAAATGATTTTCTCTGAAAAAACAGCATTTAGAAAGTGAAGCAACACTCCATTCATTTCGAACAGTGAATTGAAGTGTTGGAACAGACTGCTTCTCTTTCAGAGAAACGCATGTGAGTTTCTGGTGAATGCTTGTAAGTAGCTTCAGGCACTTTCAAAGGAAAGTGATTTTCTTTGAAAGGACAGCATTTAGAAAGTGAAGCAACACTCCATTCACTTCGCACAGTGAATTGAAGTGTTGGAACAGACTGCTTCTCTTTCAGAGAAATGCATGTGAGTTTCTGGTGAATGCTTGTAAGTAGCTTAAGGCACTTTCAAAGGAAAGTGATTTTCTCTGAAAGGACAGCATTTAGAAAGTGAAGCAACACTCCATTCACTTCGCAGAGTGAATTGAAGTATTGGAACAGACTGCTTCTCTTTCAGAGAAATGCATGTGAGTTTCTGTTGAATGCTTGTAAGTAGCTTAAGGCACTTTCAAAGGAAAGTGATTTTCTCTGAAAGGACAGCATTTAGAAAGTGAAGCAACACTCCATTCACTTCGCACAGTGAATTGAAGTGTTGGAACAGACTGTTTCTCTTTCAGAGAAACGCATGTGAGTTTCTTGTGAATACTTGCAAGTTGCTTAAGGCACTTTCAAAGGAAAGTGATTTTCTCTGAAAGGACAACATTTAGAAACTGAAGCAACACTCCATTCACTTCTCACAGTGAATTGAAGTGATGGAACAGACTGCTTCTCTTTCAGAGAAATGCATGTGAGTTTCTGTTGAATGCTTGTAAGTAGCTCAAGGCTCTTTCAAAGGAAAGTGATTTTCTCTGAAAGGACAGCATTTAGAAAGTAAATCAACACTCCATTGCCTTCGCGCAATGAATTGAAGTGTTAGAACAGACTGCTTCTCTTTCATAGAAACGCATTAGTGTTTCTTGTGAATGCTTGCAAGTAGCTTAAGGCACTTTCAAAGGAAAGTGATTTTCTCTGAAAGGACAGCATTTAGAAAGTGAAGCAACACTCCATTCACTTCGCACATTGAATTGAAATGTTGGAACAAACTGCTTCTCTTTCAGAGAAACGCATGTGAGTTTCTGTTGAATGCTTGTAAGTACCTTAAGGCACTTTCAAAGGAAAGTGATTTTCTCTGGAAGGACAGCATTTAGAAAGTGAGGCAACACTCCATTCACTTCACACAGTGAATTGAAGTGTTGGAACAGATTGCTTCTCTTTCAGAGAAACGCATGTGAGTTTCTTCCTAATTCTTGCAAGTAGCTTAAGGCACTTTCAAAGGAAAGTGATTTTCTCTGAAAGGACAGCATTTAGAAAGTGAAGTAACACTCCATTCACTTCGCACAGTGAATTGAAGTGTTGGAACAGACTGCTTCTCTTTCAGAGAAACGCATGTGAGTTTCTTCCTAATGCTTGCAAGTAGCTTAAGGCACTTTCAAAGGAAAGTGATTTTCTCTGAAAGGACAGCATTTAGAAAGTGAAGCAACACTCCATTCATTTCGAACAGTGAATTGAAGTGTTGGAACAGACTGCTTCTCTTTCAGAGAAACGCATGTGAGTTTCTGGTGAATGCTTGTAAGTAGCTTAAGGCACTTTCAAAGTAAAGTGATTTTCTCTGAAAGGACAGCATTTAGAAAGTGAAGGAACACTCCATTCACTTCGCACAGTGAATTGAAGTGTTGGAACAGACTGCTTCTCTTTCAGAGAAATGGATGTGAGTTTCTGGTGAATGCTTGTAAGTAGCTTAAAGCACTTTCAAAGGAAAGTGATTTTCTCTGAAAGGACAGCATTTAGAAAGTGAAGCAACACTCCATTCACTTCGCAGAGTGAATTGAAGTATTGGAACAGACTGCTTCTCTTTCAGAGAAACGCATGTGAGTTTCTGTTGAATGCTTGTAAGTAGCTTAAGGCACTTTCAAAGGAAAGTGATTTTCTCTGAAAGGACAGCATTTAGAAAGTGAAGCAACACTCCATTCACTTCGCAGAGTGAATTGAAGTATTGGAACAGACTGCTTCTCTTTCAGAGAAACGCATGTGAGTTTCTGTTGAATGCTTGTAAGTAGCTTAAGGCACTTTCAAAGGAAAGTGATTTTCTCTGAAAGGACAGCATTTAGAAAGTGAAGTAACACTCCATTCACTTCGCACAGTGAATTGAAGTGATGGAACAGACTGCTTCTCTTTCAGAGAAATGCATGTGAGTTTCTGTTGAATGCTTGTAAGTAGCTCAAGGCTCTTTCAAAGGAAAGTGATTTTCTCTGAAAGGACAGCATTTAGAAAGTAAATCAACACTCCATTGCCTTCGCGCAATGAATTGAAGTGTTGGAACAGACTGCTTCTCTTTCATAGAAACGCATTAGTGTTTCTTGTGAATGCTTGCAAGTAGCTTAAGGCACTTTCAAAGGAAAGTGATTTTCTCTGAAAGGACAGCATTTAGAAAGTGAAGCAACACTCCATTCACTTCGCACATTGAATTGAAGTGTTGGAACAGACTGCTTCTCTTTCAGAGAAACGCATGTGAGTTTCTGTTGAATGCTTGTAAGTAGCTTAAGGCACTTTCAAAGGAAAGTGATTTTCTCTGGAAGGACAGCATTTAGAAAGTGAGGCAACACTCCATTCACTTCACACAGTGAATTGAAGTGTTGGAACAGATTGCTTCTCTTTCAGAGAAACGCATGTGAGTTTCTTCCTAATTCTTGCAAGTAGCTTAAGGCACTTTCAAAGGAAAGTGATTTTCTCTGAAAGGACAGCATTTAGAAAGTGAAGTAACACTCCATTCACTTCGCACAGTGAATTGAAGTGTTGGAACAGACTGCTTCTCTTTCAGAGAAACGCATGTGAGTTTCTTCCTAATGCTTGCAAGTAGCTTAAGGCACTATCAAAGGAAAGTGATTTTCTCTGAAAGGACAGCATTTAGAAAGTGAAGCAACACTCCATTCATTTCGAACAGTGAATTGAAGTGTTGGAACAGACTGCTTCTCTTTCAGAGAAACGCATGTGAGTTTCTGGTGAATGCTTGTAAGTAGCTTAAGGCACTTTCAAAGGAAAGTGATTTTCTCTGAAAGGACAGCATTTAGAAAGTGAAGCAACACTCCATTCACTTCGCACAGTGAATTGAAGTGTTGGAACAGACTGCTTCTCTTTCAGAGAAACGCATGTGAGTTTCTTGTGAATGCTTGCAAGTTGCTTCAGGCACTTTCAAAGGAAAGTGATTTTCTCTGAAAGGACAGCATTTAGAAACTGAAGCAACACTCCATTCACTTCGCACAGTGAATTGAAGTGTTGGAACAGACTGCTTCTCTTTAAGAGAAACGCATGTGAGTTTTTTGTGAATGCTTGAAAGTAGTTTAAGGCACTTTCAAAGGAAAGTGATTTTTCTCTGAAAGGACAGAATTTAGAAAGTAAAGCAACACTCCATTCACTTCGCACAGTGAATTGAGGTGTTGGAACAGACTGCTTCTCTTTCAGAGAAACGCATATGAGTTTCTGGTGAATGCTTGTAAGTAGGTTAAGGCACTTTCAAAGGAAAGTGATTTTCTCTGAAAGGACAGCATTTAGAAAGTGTAGCAACACTCCATTCCCTTCGTGCAGTGAATTGAAGTGTTGGAACAGAGTGCTTCTCTTTCATTGAAACGCATTAGTGTTTCTTGTGAATGCTTGCAAGTTGCTTAAGGCACTTTCAAAGAAAGTGATTTTCTATGAAAGTACAGCATTTAGAAAGTGAAGCAACTCTCCATTCACTTTGTACAGCGAATTGAAGTGTTGGAACAGACTGCTTCTCTCTCAGAGAAATGCATTTGAGTTTTTTTGAATGCTTGAAAGTAGTTCAAGGCACTTTCAATGGAAAGTGATTTTCTCTGAAAGGACAGAATTTAGAAAGTGAAGCAACACTCCATTCACTTCGCACAGTGAATTGAAGTGTTGGAACCGACTGCTTCTCTTTCAGAGAAACGCATGTGTGTTTCCTGTGAATGCTAGAAAGTAGCTTAAGGCACTTTCAAAGGAAAGTGATTTTCTCTGAAAGGACAGCATTTAGAAATTGAAATAACATTCCGTCACTTCGCACAGTGAATTGAAGTGTTGGAACCCACTGCTTCTCTTTCAGAGAAATGCATTAGTGTTTCTTGTGAATGCTTGCAAGTAGTTTAAGGCACTTTCAAAGGAAAGTGATTTTCTCTGAAAGGACAGCATTTAGAAAGTGAAGCAACACTCCATTCACTTCGCACAGAGAATTGAAGTGTTGGAACAGATTGCTTCTCTTTCAGAGGAATGCATGTGAGTTTCTGTTGAATGCTTGTAAGTAGCTTAAGGCACATTCAAAGGAAAGGGATTTTCTCTAAAAGGACAGCATTTAGAAAGTGAAGCAACACTCCATTCACTTCGCACAGTGAACTGAAGTGTTGGAACAGATGGCTTCTCTTTCAGAGAAACGCATGTGAGTTTTTTGTTAATACTTGAAAGTAGTTTAAGGCACTTTCAATGGAAAGTGATTTTCTCTGAAAGGACAGCATTTAGAAAGTGAGGCAACACTCCCTTCATTTCGCACAGTGAATTAAAGTGTTGGAACAGACTGCTTCTCTTTCAGAGAATCGCATGTGAGTTTCTTCCTAATGCTTACAAGTAGCTTAAGGCACTTTCAAAGGAAAGGGATTTTCTCTGAAAGGACAGCATTTAGAAAGTGAAGCAACACTCCATTCACTTCACACAGTGAATTGAAGTGTTGGAACAGACTGCTTCTCTTTCAGAGAAACGCATGTGAGTTTTTTCCTAATGCTTGCAAGTAGCTTAAGGCACTTTCAAAGGAAAGTGATTTTCTCTGAAAGGACAGCATTTAGAAAGTGAAGCAACACTCCATTCACTTCACACAGTGAATTGAAGTGTTGGAACAGACTGCTTCTCTTTCAGAGAAACGCATGTGAGTTTTTTCCTAATGCTTGCAAGTAGCTTAAGGCACTTTCAAAGGAAAGTGATTTTCTCTGAAAGGACAGAATATAGAAAGTGAGGCAACACTCCATTCACTTCGCACAGTGAATTGAAGTGTTGGAACAGATTGCTTCTCTTTCAGAGAAATGCATGTGAGTTTCTGTTGAATGCTTGTAAGTAGCTTAAGGCACATTCAAAGGAAAGGGATTTTCTCTGAAAGGACAGCATTTAGAAAGTGAAGCAACACTCCATTCACTTCACACAGTGAATTGAAGTGTTGGAACAGACTGCTTCTCTTTCAGAGAAGTGCATGTGAGTTTCTGTTGAATGCTTGTGAGTAGCTCAAGGCTCTTTCAAAGGAAAGTGATTTTCTCTGAAAGGACAGCATTTAGAAAGTAAAGCAACACTCCATTCCCTTCGCGCAATAAATTGAAGTGTTGGAACAGACTGCTTCTCTTTCAGAGAAACGCATTAGTGTTTCTTGTGAATTCTTACAAGTAGCTTAAGGCACTTTCAAAGGAAAGTGATTTTCTCTGAAGGGACAGCATTTAGAAAGTGAAGCAACACTCCATTCACTTCACACAGAGAATTGAAGTGTTGGAACAGATTGCTTCTCTTTCGGAGAAATGCATGTGAGTTTCTGTTGAATGCTTGTAAGTAGCTTAAGGCACATTCAAAGGAAAATGATTTTCTCTAAAAGGACAGCATTTAGAAAGTGAAGCAACATTCCATTCCCTTCGCGAAATGAATTGAAGTGTTGGAACAGACTGCTTTTCTTTCAGAGAAACGCATTAGTGTTTCTTGTGAATGCTTGCAAGTAGCTTAAGGCACTTTCAAAGGAAAGTGATTTTCTCTGAAAGGACAGCATTTAAAAAGTGAAGCAGCACTCCATTCACTTCGCACATTGAATTGAAGTGTTGGAACAGACTGCTTCTCTTTCAGAGAAACGCATGTGAGTTTCTGTTGAATGCTTGTAAGTAGCTTATGGCACTTTCAAAGGAAAGTGATTTTCTCTGAAAGGACAGCATTTAGAAAGTGAGGCAACACTCCATTCACTTCACACAGTGAATTGAAGTGTTGGAACAGATTGCTTCTCTTTCAGAGAAACGCATGTGAGTTTCTTCCTAATGCTTGCAAGTAGCTTAAGGCACTTTCAAAGGAAAGTGATTTTCTCTGAAAGGACAGCATTTAGAAAGTGAAGCAACACTCCATTCACTTCGCACAGTGAATTGAAGTGTTGGAACAGACTACTTCTCTTTCAGAGAAACGCATGTGAGTTTCTTCCTAATGCTTGCAAGTACCTTAAGGCACTTTCAAAGGAAAGTGATTTTCTCTGAAAGGACAGAATTTAGAAAGTGAAGCAACACTCCATTCACTTCGCACAGTGAATTGAAGTGTTGGAACAGACGGCTTCTCTTTCAGAGAAACGCATGTGTGTTTCCTGTGAATGCTAGAAAGTAGCTTAAGGCACTTTCAAAGGAAAGTGATTTTTTCTGAAAGGACAGCATTTAGAAAGTAAAGCCACACTCCATTCACTTCGCATAGTGAATTGAAGTGTTGGAACAGACTGCTTCTCTTTCAGAGAATCGCATGTGAGTTTTTGTTAATACTTGAAAGTAGTTTAAGGCACTTTCAATGGAAAGTGATTTTCTCTGAAAGGACAGCATTTAGAAAGTGAGGCAACACTCCCTTCACTTCGCACAGTGAATTGAAGTGTTGGAACAGACTGCTTCTCTTTCAGAGAATCGCATGTGAGTTTCTTCCTAATGCTTACAAGTATCTTAAGGCACTTTCAAAGGAAAGTGATTTTCTCTGAAAGGACAGCATTTAGAAAGTGAAGCAACACTCCATTCACTTCGCACAGTGAATTGAATTGTTGGAACAGACTGATTCTCTTTCAGAGAAACGCATGTGAGTTTTTTCCTAATGCTTGCAAGTAGCTTAAGGCACTTTCAAAGGAAAGTGATTTTCTCTGAAAGGACAGCATTTAGAAAGTGAAGGAACACTCCATTCACTTCGCACAGTGAATTGAAGTGTTGGAACAGATTGCTTCTCTTTCAGAGAAATGCATGTGAGTTTCTGTTGAATGCTTGTAAGTAGCTTAAGGCACATTCAAAGGAAAGGGATTTTCTCTGAAAGGACAGCATTTAGAAAGTGAAGCAACACTCCATTCACTTCACACAGTGAATTGAAGTGTTGGAACAGACTGCTTCTCTTTCAGAGAAATGCATGTGAGTTTCTGTTGAATGCTTGTGAGTAGCTCAAGGCTCTTTCAAAGGAAAGTGATTTTCTCTGAAAGGACAGCATTTAGAAAGTGAAGCAACACTCCATTCCCTTCGCGCAATAAATTGATGTGTTGGAACAGACTGCTTCTCTTTCAGAGAAACGCATTAGTGTTTCTTGTGAATGCTTACAAGTAGCTTAAGGCACTTTCAAAGGAAAGTGATTTTCTCTGAAAGGACAGCATTTAGAAAGTGAAGCAACACTCCATTCACTTCACACAGAGAATTGAAGTGTTGGAACAGATTGCTTCTCTTTCGGAGAAATGCATGTGAGTTTCTGTTGAATGCTTGTAAGTAGCTTAAGGCACATTCAAAGGAAAGGGATTTTCTCTAAAAGGACAGCATTTAGAAAGTGAAGCAACACTCCATTCCCTTCGCGCAATGAATTGAAGTGTTGGAACAGACTGCTTCTCTTTCATAGAAACGCATTAGTGTTTCTTGTGAATGCTTGCAAGTAGCTTAAGGCACTTTCAAAGGAAAGTGATTTTCTCTGAAAGGACAGCATTTAAAAAGTGAAGCAACACTCCATTCACTTCGCACATTGAATTGAAGTGTTGGAACAGACTGCTTCTCTTTCAGAGAAACGCATGTGAGTTTCTGTTGAATGCTTGTAAGCAGCTTATGGCACTTTCAAAGGAAAGAGATTTTCTCTGAAAGGACAGTTTAGAAAGTGAGGCAACACTCCATTCACTTCACACAGTGAATTGAAGTGTTGGAACAGATTGCTTCTCTTTCAGAGAAACGCATGTGAGTTTCTTCCTAATGCTTGCAAGTAGCTTAAGGCACTTTCAAAGGAAAGTGATTTTCTCTGAAAGGACAGCATTTAGAAAGTGAAGCAAAACTCCATTCACTTCGCACAGTGAATTGAAGTGTTGGAACAGACTACTTCTCTTTCAGAGAAACGCATGTGAGTTTCTTCCTAATGCTTGCAAGTACCTTAAGGCACTTTCAAAGGAAAGTGATTTTCTCTGAAAGGACAGCATTTAGAAAGTGAAGCAACACTCCATTCATTTCGAACAGTGAATTGAAGTGTTGGAACAGACTGCTTCTCTTTCAGAGAAACGCATGTGAGTTTCTGGTGAATGCTTGTAAGTAGCTTAAGGCACTTTCAAAGGAAAGTGATTTTCTCTGAAAGGACAGCATTTAGAAAGTATAGCAACACTCCATTCACTTCGTACAGTGAATTGAAGTGTTGGAACAGACTGCTTCTCTTTCAGAGAAACGCATGTGAGTTTCTTGTGAATGCTTGCAAGTTGCTTAAGGCACTTTCAAAGGAAAGTGATTTTCTCTGAAAGGACAGCATTTAGAAACTGAAGCAACACTCCATTCACTTCGCACAGTGAATTGAAGTGTTGGAACAGACTGCTTCTCTTTCAGAGAAACGCATGTGAATTTCTGTTGAATGCTTGTAAGTAGCTTAAGGCACTTTCAAAGGAAAGTGATTTTTTCTGAAAGGACAGCATTTAGAAAGTAAAGCCACACTCCATTCACTTCGCACAGTGAATTGAAGTGTTGGAACAGACTGCTTCTCTTTCAGAGAATCGCATGTGAGTTTTTTCTTAATACTTGAAAGTAGTTTAAGGCACTTTCAATGGAAAGTGATTTTCTCTGAAAGGACAGCATTTAGAAAGTGAGGCAACACTCCCTTCACTTCGCACAGTGAATTGAAGTGTTGGAACAGACTGCTTCTCTTTCAGAGAATCGCATGTGAGTTTCTCCCTAATGCTTACAAGTAGCTTAAGGCACTTTCAAAGGAAAGTGATTTTCTCTGAAAGGACAGCATTTAGAAAGTGAAGCAACACTCCATTCACTTCGCACAGTGAATTGAAGTGTTGGAACAGACTGCTTCTCTTTCAGAGAAACGCATGTGAGTTTTTTCCTAATGCTTGCAAGTAGCTTAAGGCACTTTCAAAGGAAAGTGATTTTCTCTGAAAGGACAGCATTTAGAAAGTGAAGGAACACTCCATTCACTTCGCACAGTGAATTGAAGTGTTGGAACAGATTGCTTCTCTTTCAGAGAAATGCATGTGAGTTTCTGTTGAATGCTTGTAAGTAGCTTAAGGCACATTCAAAGGAAAGGGATTTTCTCTGAAAGGACAGCATTTAGAAAGTGAAGCAACACTCCATTCACTTCACACAGTGAATTGAAGTGTTGGAACAGACTGCTTCTCTTTCAGAGAAATGCATGTGAGTTTCTGTTGAATGCTTGTAAGTAGCTCAAGGGTCTTTCAAAGGAAAGTGATTTTCTCTGAAAGGACAGCATTTAGAAAGTAAAGCAACACTCCATTCCCTTGGCGCAATGAATTGAAGTGTTGGAACAGACTGCTTCTCTTTCATAGAAACGCATTAGTGTTTCTTGTGAACGCTTACAAGTAGCTTAAGGCACTTTCAAAGGAAAGTGATTTTCTCTGAAAGGACAGCATTTAGAAAGTGAAGCAACACTCCATTCACTTCACACAGAGAATTGAAGTGTTGGAACAGATTGCTTCTCTTTCGGAGAAATGCATGTGAGTTTCTGTTGAATGCTTGTAAGTAGCTTAAGGCACATTCAAAGGAAAGGGATTTTCTCTAAAAGGACAGCATTTAGAAAGTGAAGCAACACTCCATTCCTTTCACGCAATGAATTGAAGTGTTGGAATAGACTGCTTCTCTTTCATAGAAACGCATTAGTGTTTCTTGTGAATGCTTGCAAGTAGCTTAAGGCACTTTCAAAGGAAAGTGATTTTCTCTGAAAGGACAGCATTTAGAAAGTGAAGCAACACTCCATTCACTTCGCAGAGTGAATTGAAGTATTGGAACAGACTGCTTCTCCTTCAGAGAAACGCATGTGAGTTTCTGTTGAATGCTTGTAAGTAGCTTAAGGCACTTTCAAAGGAAAGTGATTTTCTCTGAAAGGACAGCATTTAGAAAGTGAAGCAACACTCCATTCACTTCGCACAGTGAATTGAAGTGTTGGAACAGACTGCTTCTCTTTCAGAGAAACGCATGTGAGTTTCTTGTGAATACTTGCAAGTTGCTTAAGGCACTTTCAAAGGAAAGTGATTTTCTCTGAAAGGACAACATTTAGAAACTGAAGCAACACTCCATTCACTTCTCACAGTGAATTGAAGTGATGGAACAGACTGCTTCTCTTTCAGAGAAATGCATGTGAGTTTCTGTTGAATGCTTGTAAGTAGCTCAAGGCTCTTTCAAAGGAAAGTGATTTTCTCTGAAAGGACAGCATTTAGAAAGTAAATCAACACTCCATTGCCTTCGCGCAATGAATTGAAGTGTTGGAACAGACTGCTTCTCTTTCATAGAAACGCATTAGTGTTTCTTGTGAATGCTTGCAAGTAGCTTAAGGCACTTTCAAAGGAAAGTGATTTTCTCTGAAAGGACAGCATTTAGAAAGTGAAGCAACACTCCATTCACTTCGCACATTGAATTGAAATGTTGGAACAAACTGCTTCTCTTTCAGAGAAACGCATGTGAGTTTCTGTTGAATGCTTGTAAGTAGCTTAAGGCACTTTCAAAGGAAAGTGATTTTCTCTGGAAGGACAGCATTTAGAAAGTGAGGCAACACTCCATTCACTTCACACAGTGAATTGAAGTGTTGGAACAGATTGCTTCTCTTTCAGAGAAACGCATGTGAGTTTCTTCCTAATTCTTGCAAGTAGCTTAAGGCACTTTCAAAGGAAAGTGATTTTCTCTGAAAGGACAGCATTTAGAAAGTGAAGTAACACTCCATTCACTTCGCACAGTGAATTGAAGTGTTGGAACAGACTGCTTCTCTTTCAGAGAAACGCATGTGAGTTTCTTCCTAATGCTTGCAAGTAGCTTAAGGCACTTTCAAAGGAAAGTGATTTTCTCTGAAAGGACAGCATTTAGAAAGTGAAGCAACACTCCATTCATTTCGAACAGTGAATTGAAGTGTTGGAACAGACTGCTTCTCTTTCAGAGAAACGCATGTGAGTTTCTGGTGAATGCTTGTAAGTAGCTTAAGGCACTTTCAAAGGAAAGTGATTTTCTCTGAAAGGACAGCATTTAGAAAGTGAAGCAACACTCCATTCACTTCGCACAGTGAATTGAAGTGTTGGAACAGACTGCTTCTCTTTCAGAGAAATGCATGTGAGTTTCTGGTGAATGCTTGTAAGTAGCTTAAGGCACTTTCAAAGGAAAGTGATTTTCTCTGAAAGGACAGCATTTAGAAAGTGAAGCAACACTCCATTCACTTCGCACAGTGAATTGAAGTATTGGAACAGTCTGCTTCTCTTTCAGAGAAACGCATGTGAGTTTCTGGTGAATGCTTGTAAGTAGCTTAAGGCACTTTCAAAGGAAAGTGATTTTCTCTGAAAGGACAGCATTTAGAAAGTGAAGCAACACTCCATTCACTTCGCACAGTGAATTGAAGTGTTGGAACAGACTGCTTCTCTTTCAGAGAAACGCATGTGAGTTTCTTGTGAATGCTTGCAAGTTGCTTCAGGCACTTTCAAAGGAAAGTGATTTTCTCTGAAAGGACAGCATTTAGAAACTGAAGCAACACTCCATTCACTTCGCACAGTGAATTGAAGTGTTGGAACAGACTGCTTCTCTTTAAGAGAAACGCATGTGAGTTTTTTGTGAATGCTTGAAAGTAGTTTAAGGCACTTTCAAAGGAAAGTGATTTTTCTCTGAAAGGACAGAATTTAGAAAGTAAAGCAACACTCCATTCACTTCGCACAGTGAATTGAGGTGTTGGAACAGACTGCTTCTCTTTCAGAGAAACGCATGTGAGTTTCTGGTGAATGCTTGTAAGTAGGTTAAGGCACTTTCAAAGGAAAGTGATTTTCTCTGAAAGGACAGCATTTAGAAAGTGTAGCAACACTCCATTCCCTTCGTGCAGTGAATTGAAGTGTTGGAACAGAGTGCTTCTCTTTCATTGAAACGCATTAGTGTTTCTTGTGAATGCTTGCAAGTTGCTTAAGGCACTTTCAAAGAAAGTGATTTTCTCTGAAAGTACAGCATTTAGAAAGTGAATCAACTCCCCATTCACTTTGTACAGCTAATTGAAGTGTTGGAACAGACTACTTCTCTCTCAGAGAAATGCATTTGAGTTTTTTTGAATGCTTGAAAGTAGTTCAAGGCACTTTCAATGGAAAGTGATTTTCTCTGAAAGGACAGCATTTAGAAAGTGAGGCAACACTCCCTTCACTTCGCACAGTGAATTGAAGTGTTGGAACAGACTGCTTCTCTTTCAGAGAATCGCATGTGAGTTTCTTCCTAATGCTTACAAGTATCTTAAGGCACTTTCAAAGGAAAGTGATTTTCTCTGAAAGGACAGCATTTAGAAAGTGAAGCAACACTCCATTCACTTCGCACAGTGAATTGAATTGTTGGAACAGACTGCTTCTCTTTCAGAGAAACGCATGTGAGTTTTTTCCTAATGCTTGCAAGTAGCTTAAGGCACTTTCAAAGGAAAGTGATTTTCTCTGAAAGGACAGCAATTAGAAAGTGAAGGAACACTCCATTCACTTCGCACAGTGAATTGAAGTGTTGGAACAGATTGCTTCTCTTTCAGAGAAATGCATGTGAGTTTCTGTTGAATGCTTGTAAGTAGCTTAAGGCACATTCAAAGGAAAGGGATTTTCTCTGAAAGGACAGCATTTAGAAAGTGAAGCAACACTCCATTCACTTCACACAGTGAATTGAAGTGTTGGAACAGACTGCTTCTCTTTCAGAGAAATGCATGTGAGTTTCTGTTGAATGCTTGTGAGTAGCTCAAGGCTCTTTCAAAGGAAAGTGATTTTCTCTGAAAGGACAGCATTTAGAAAGTGAAGCAACACTCCATTCCCTTCGCACAATAAATTGATGTGTTGGAACAGACTGCTTCTCTTTCAGAGAAACGCATTAGTGTTTCTTGTGAATGCTTACAAGTAGCTTAAGGCACTTTCAAAGGAAAGTGATTTTCTCTGAAAGGACAGCATTTAGAAAGTGAAGCAACACTCCATTCACTTCACACAGAGAATTGAAGTGTTGGAACAGATTGCTTCTCTTTCGGAGAAATGCATGTGAGTTTCTGTTGAATGCTTGTAAGTAGCTTAAGGCACATTCAAAGGAAAGGGATTTTCTCTAAAAGGACAGCATTTAGAAAGTGAAGCAACACTCCATTCCCTTCGCGCAATGAATTGAAGTGTTGGAACAGACTGCTTCTCTTTCATAGAAACGCATTAGTGTTTCTTGTGAATGCTTGCAAGTAGCTTAAGGCACTTTCAAAGGAAAGTGATTTTCTCTGAAAGGACAGCATTTAAAAAGTGAAGCAACACTCCATTCACTTCGCACATTGAATTGAAGTGTTGGAACAGACTGCTTCTCTTTCAGAGAAACGCATGTGAGTTTCTGTTGAATGCTTGTAAGCAGCTTATGGCACTTTCAAAGGAAAGAGATTTTCTCTGAAAGGACAGTTTAGAAAGTGAGGCAACACTCCATTCACTTCACACAGTGAATTGAAGTGTTGGAACAGATTGCTTCTCTTTCAGAGAAACGCATGTGAGTTTCTTCCTAATGCTTGCAAGTAGCTTAAGGCACTTTCAAAGGAAAGTGATTTTCTCTGAAAGGACAGCATTTAGAAAGTGAAGGAACACTCCATTCACTTCGCACAGTGAATTGAAGTGTTGGAACAGATGCTTCTCTTTCAGAGAAATGCATGTGAGTTTCTGTTGAATGCTTGTAAGTAGCTTAAGGCACATTCAAAGGAAAGAGATTTTCTCTGAAAGGACAGCATTTAGAAAGTGAGGCAACACTCCATTCACTTCGCACAGTGAATTGAAGTGTTGGAACAGATTGCTTCTCTTTCAGAGAAATGCATGTGAGTTTCTGTTGAATGCTTGTAAGTAGCTTAAGGCACATTCAAAGGAAAGGGATTTTCTCTGAAAGGACAGCATTTAGAAAGTGAAGCAACACTCCATTCACTTCACACAGTGAATTGAAGTGTTGGAACAGACTGCTTCTCTTTCAGAGAAATGCATGTGAGTTTCTGTTGAATGCTTGTAAGTAGCTCAAGGGTCTTTCAAAGGAAAGTGATTTTCTCTGAAAGGACAGCATTTAGAAAGTAAAGCAACACTCCATTCCCTTGGCGCAATGAATTGAAGTGTTGGAACAGACTGCTTCTCTTTCATAGAAACGCATTAGTGTTTCTTGCGAACGCTTACAAGTAGCTTAAGGCACTTTCAAAGGAAAGTGATTTTCTCTGAAAGGACAGCATTTAGAAAGTGAAGCAACACTCCATTCACTTCACACAGAGAATTGAAGTGTTGGAACAGATTGCTTCTCTTTCGGAGAAATGCATGTGAGTTTCTGTTGAATGCTTGTAAGTAGCTTAAGGCACATTCAAAGGAAAGGGATTTTCTCTAAAAGGACAGCATTTAGAAAGTGAAGCAACACTCCATTCCTTTCACGCAATGAATTGAAGTGTTGGAATAGACTGCTTCTCTTTCATAGAAACGCATTAGTGTTTCTTGTGAATGCTTGCAAGTAGCTTAAGGCACTTTCAAAGGAAAGTGATTATCTCTGAAAGGACAGCATTTAGAAAGTGAAGCAACACTCCATTCACTTCGCAGAGTGAATTGAAGTATTGGAACAGACTGCTTCTCTTTCAGAGAAACGCATGTGAGTTTCTGTTGAATGCTTGTAAGTAGCTTAAGGCACTTTCAAAGGAAAGTGATTTTCTCTGAAAGGACAGCATTTAGAAAGTGAAGCAACACTCCATTCACTTCGCACAGTGAATTGAAGTGTTGGAACAGACTGCTTCTCTTTCAGAGAAACGCATGTGAGTTTCTTGTGAATACTTGCAAGTTGCTTAAGGCACTTTCAAAGGAAAGTGATTTTCTCTGAAAGGACAACATTTAGAAACTGAAGCAACACTCCATTCACTTCTCACAGTGAATTGAAGTGATGGAACAGACTGCTTCTCTTTCAGAGAAATGCATGTGAGTTTCTGTTGAATGCTTGTAAGTAGCTCAAGGCTCTTTCAAAGGAAAGTGATTTTCTCTGAAAGGACAGCATTTAGAAAGTAAATCAACACTCCATTGCCTTCGCGCTATGAATTGAAGTGTTGGAACAGACTGCTTCTCTTTCATAGAAACGCATTAGTGTTTCTTGTGAATGCTTGCAAGTAGCTTAAGGCACTTTCAAAGGAAAGTGATTTTCTCTGAAAGGACAGCATTTAGAAAGTGAAGCAACACTCCATTCACTTCGCACATTGAATTGAAATGTTGGAACAAACTGCTTCTCTTTCAGAGAAACGCATGTGAGTTTCTGTTGAATGCTTGTAAGTAGCTTAAGGCACTTTCAAAGGAAAGTGATTTTCTCTGGAAGGACAGCATTTAGAAAGTGAGGCAACACTCCATTCACTTCACACAGTGAATTGAAGTGTTGGAACAGATTGCTTCTCTTTCAGAGAAACGCATGTGAGTTTCTTCCTAATTCTTGCAAGTAGCTTAAGGCACTTTCAAAGGAAAGTGATTTTCTCTGAAAGGACAGCATTTAGAAAGTGAAGTAACACTCCATTCACTTCGCACAGTGAATTGAAGTGTTGGAACAGACTGCTTCTCTTTCAGAGAAACGCATGTGAGTTTCTTCCTAATGCTTGCAAGTAGCTTAAGGCACTTTCAAAGGAAAGTGATTTTCTCTGAAAGGACAGCATTTAGAAAGTGAAGCAACACTCCATTCATTTCGAACAGTGAATTGAAGTGTTGGAACAGACTGCTTCTCTTTCAGAGAAACGCATGTGAGTTTCTGGTGAATGCTTGTAAGTAGCTTAAGGCACTTTCAAAGGAAAGTGATTTTCTCTGAAAGGACAGCATTTAGAAAGTGAAGCAACACTCCATTCACTTCGCACAGTGAATTGAAGTGTTGGAACAGACTGCTTCTCTTTCAGAGAAATGCATGTGAGTTTCTGGTGAATGCTTGTAAGTAGCTTAAGGCACTTTCAAAGGAAAGTGATTTTCTCTGAAAGGACAGCATTTAGAAAGTGAAGCAACACTCCATTCACTTCGCACAGTGAATTGAAGTATTGGAACAGTCTGCTTCTCTTTCAGAGAAACGCATGTGAGTTTCTGGTGAATGCTTGTAAGTAGCTTAAGGCACTTTCAAAGGAAAGTGATTTTCTCTGAAAGGACAGCATTTAGAAAGTGAAGCAACACTCCATTCACTTCGCACAGTGAATTGAAGTGTTGGAACAGACTGCTTCTCTTTCAGAGAAACGCATGTGAGTTTCTTGTGAATGCTTGCAAGTTGCTTCAGGCACTTTCAAAGGAAAGTGATTTTCTCTGAAAGGACAACATTTAGAAACTGAAGCAACACTCCATTCACTTCTCACAGTGAATTGAAGTGATGGAACAGACTGCTTCTCTTTCAGAGAAATGCATGTGAGTTTCTGTTGAATGCTTGTAAGTAGCTCAAGGCTCTTTCAAAGGAAAGTGATTTTCTCTGAAAGGACAGCATTTAGAAAGTAAATCAACACTCCATTGCCTTCGCACAATGAATTGAAGTGTTGGAACAGACTGCTTCTCTTTCATAGAAACGCATTAGTGTTTCTTGTGAATGCTTGCAAGTAGCTTAAGGCACTTTCAAAGGAAAGTGATTTTCTCTGAAAGGACAGCATTTAGAAAGTGAAGCAACACTCCATTCACTTCGCACATTGAATTGAAATGTTGGAACAAACTGCTTCTCTTTCAGAGAAACGCATGTGAGTTTCTGTTGAATGCTTGTAAGTAGCTTAAGGCACTTTCAAAGGAAAGTGATTTTCTCTGGAAGGACAGCATTTAGAAAGTGAGGCAACACTCCATTCACTTCACACAGTGAATTGAAGTGTTGGAACAGATTGCTTCTCTTTCAGAGAAACGCATGTGAGTTTCTTCCTAATTCTTGCAAGTAGCTTAAGGCACTTTCAAAGGAAAGTGATTTTCTCTGAAAGGACAGCATTTAGAAAGTGAAGTAACACTCCATTCACTTCGCACAGTGAATTGAAGTGTTGGAACAGACTGCTTCTCTTTCAGAGAAACGCATGTGAGTTTCTTCCTAATGCTTGCAAGTAGCTTAAGGCACTTTCAAAGGAAAGTGATTTTCTCTGAAAGGACAGCATTTAGAAAGTGAAGCAACACTCCATTCATTTCGAACAGTGAATTGAAGTGTTGGAACAGACTGCTTCTCTTTCAGAGAAACGCATGTGAGTTTCTGGTGAATGCTTGTAAGTAGCTTAAGGCACTTTCAAAGGAAAGTGATTTTCTCTGAAAGGACAGCATTTAGAAAGTGAAGCAACACTCCATTCACTTCGCACAGTGAATTGAAGTGTTGGAACAGACTGCTTCTCTTTCAGAGAAATGCATGTGAGTTTCTGGTGAATGCTTGTAAGTAGCTTAAGGCACTTTCAAAGGAAAGTGATTTTCTCTGAAAGGACAGCATTTAGAAAGTGAAGCAACACTCCATTCACTTCGCACAGTGAATTGAAGTATTGGAACAGTCTGCTTCTCTTTCAGAGAAACGCATGTGAGTTTCTGGTGAATGCTTGTAAGTAGCTTAAGGCACTTTCAAAGGAAAGTGATTTTCTCTGAAAGGACAGCATTTAGAAAGTGAAGCAACACTCCATTCACTTCGCACAGTGAATTGAAGTGTTGGAACAGACTGCTTCTCTTTCAGAGAAACGCATGTGAGTTTCTTGTGAATGCTTGCAAGTTGCTTCAGGCACTTTCAAAGGAAAGTGATTTTCTCTGAAAGGACAACATTTAGAAACTGAAGCAACACTCCATTCACTTCTCACAGTGAATTGAAGTGATGGAACAGACTGCTTCTCTTTCAGAGAAATGCATGTGAGTTTCTGGTGAATGCTTGTAAGTAGCTTAAGGCACTTTCAAAGGAAAGTGATTTTCTCTGAAAGGACAGCATTTAGAAAGTATAGCAACACTCCATTCACTTCGTACAGTGAATTGAAGTGTTGGAACAGACTGCTTCTCTTTCAGAGAAACGCATGTGAGTTTCTTGTGAATGCTTGCAAGTTGCTTAAGGCACTTTCAAAGGAAAGTGATTTTCTCTGAAAGGACAGCATTTAGAAACTGAAGCAACACTCCATTCACTTCGCACAGTGAATTGAAGTGTTGGAACAGACTGCTTCTCTTTCAGAGAAACGCTTGTGAATTTCTGTTGAATGCTTGTAAGTAGCTTAAGGCACTTTCAAAGGAAAGTGATTTTTTCTGAAAGGACAGCATTTAGAAAGTAAAGCCACACTCCATTCACTTCGCACAGTGAATTGAAGTGTTGGAACAGACTGCTTCTCTTTCAGAGAATCGCATGTGAGTTTTTTCTTAATACTTGAAAGTAGTTTAAGGCACTTTCAATGGAAAGTGATTTTCTCTGAAAGGACAGCATTTAGAAAGTGAGGCAACACTCCCTTCACTTCGCACAGTGAATTGAAGTGTTGGAACAGACTGCTTCTCTTTCAGAGAATCGCATGTGAGTTTCTCCCTAATGCTTACAAGTAGCTTAAGGCACTTTCAAAGGAAAGTGATTTTCTCTGAAAGGACAGCATTTAGAAAGTGAAGCAACACTCCATTCACTTCGCACAGTGAATTGAAGTGTTGGAACAGACTGCTTCTCTTTCAGAGAAACGCATGTGAGTTTTTTCCTAATGCTTGCAAGTAGCTTAAGGCACTTTCAAAGGAAAGTGATTTTCTCTGAAAGGACAGCATTTAGAAAGTGAAGGAACACTCCATTCACTTCGCACAGTGAATTGAAGTGTTGGAACAGATGCTTCTATTTCAGAGAAATGCATGTGAGTTTCTGTTGAATGCTTGTAAGTAGCTTAAGGCACATTCAAAGGAAAGAGATTTTCTCTGAAAGGACAGCATTTAGAAAGTGAGGCAACACTCCATTCACTTCGCACAGTGAATTGAAGTGTTGGAACAGATTGCTTCTCTTTCAGAGAAATGCATGTGAGTTTCTGTTGAATGCTTGTAAGTAGCTTAAGGCACATTCAAAGGAAAGGGATTTTCTCTGAAAGGACAGCATTTAGAAAGTGAAGCAACACTCCATTCACTTCACACAGTGAATTGAAGTGTTGGAACAGACTGCTTCTCTTTCAGAGAAATGCATGTGAGTTTCTGTTGAATGCTTGTAAGTAGCTCAAGGGTCTTTCAAAGGAAAGTGATTTTCTCTGAAAGGACAGCATTTAGAAAGTAAAGCAACACTCCATTCCCTTGGCGCAATGAATTGAAGTGTTGGAACAGACTGCTTCTCTTTCATAGAAACGCATTAGTGTTTCTTGTGAACGCTTACAAGTAGCTTAAGGCACTTTCAAAGGAAAGTGATTTTCTCTGAAAGGACAGCATTTAGAAAGTGAAGCAACACTCCATTCACTTCACACAGAGAATTGAAGTGTTGGAACAGATTGCTTCTCTTTCGGAGAAATGCATGTGAGTTTCTGTTGAATGCTTGTAAGTAGCTTAAGGCACATTCAAAGGAAAGGGATTTTCTCTAAAAGGACAGCATTTAGAAAGTGAAGCAACACTCCATTCCTTTCACGCAATGAATTGAAGTGTTGGAATAGACTGCTTCTCTTTCATAGAAACGCATTAGTGTTTCTTGTGAATGCTTGCAAGTAGCTTAAGGCACTTTCAAAGGAAAGTGATTTTCTCTGAAAGGACAGCATTTAGAAAGTGAAGCAACACTCCATTCACTTTGCAGAGTGAATTGAAGTATTGGAACAGACTGCTTCTCTTTCAGAGAAACGCATGTGAGTTTCTGTTGAATGCTTGTAAGTAGCTTAAGGCACTTTCAAAGGAAAGTGATTTTCTCTGAAAGGACAGCATTTAGAAAGTGAAGCAACACTCCATTCACTTCGCCCAGTGAATTGAAGTGTTGGAACAGACTGCTTCTCTTTCAGAGAAACGCATGTGAGTTTCTTGTGAATACTTGCAAGTTGCTTAAGGCACGTTCAAAGGAAAGTGATTTTCTCTGAAAGGACAACATTTAGAAACTGAAGCAACACTCCATTCACTTCTCACAGTGAATTGAAGTGATGGAACAGACTGCTTCTCTTTCAGAGAAATGCATGTGAGTTTCTGTTGAATGCTTGTAAGTAGCTCAAGGCTCTTTCAAAGGAAAGTGATTTTCTCTGAAAGGACAGCATTTAGAAAGTAAATCAACACTCCATTGCCTTCGCGCAATGAATTGAAGTGTTGGAACAGACTGCTTCTCTTTCATAGAAACGCATTAGTGTTTCTTGTGAATGCTTGCAAGTAGCTTAAGGCACTTTCAAAGGAAAGTGATTTTCTCTGAAAGGACAGCATTTAGAAAGTGAAGCAACACTCCATTCACTTCGCACATTGAATTGAAATGTTGGAACAAACTGCTTCTCTTTCAGAGAAACGCATGTGAGTTTCTGTTGAATGCTTGTAAGTAGCTTAAGGCACTTTCAAAGGAAAGTGATTTTCTCTGGAAGGACAGCATTTAGAAAGTGAGGCAACACTCCATTCACTTCACACAGTGAATTGAAGTGTTGGAACAGATTGCTTCTCTTTCAGAGAAACGCATGTGAGTTTCTTCCTAATTCTTGCAAGTAGCTTAAGGCACTTTCAAAGGAAAGTGATTTTCTCTGAAAGGACAGCATTTAGAAAGTGAAGTAACACTCCATTCACTTCGCACAGTGAATTGAAGTGTTGGAACAGACTGCTTCTCTTTCAGAGAAACGCATGTGAGTTTCTTCCTAATGCTTGCAAGTAGCTTAAGGCACTTTCAAAGGAAAGTGATTTTCTCTGAAAGGACAGCATTTAGAAAGTGAAGCAACACTCCATTCATTTCGCACAGTGAATTGAAGTGTTGGAACAGACTGCTTCTCTTTCAGAGAAACGCATGTGAGTTTCTGGTGAATGCTTGTAAGTAGCTTAAGGCACTTTCAAAGGAAAGTGATTTTCTCTGAAAGGACAGCATTTAGAAAGTGAAGCAACACTCCATTCACTTCGCACAGTGAATTGAAGTGTTGGAACAGACTGCTTCTCTTTCAGAGAAATGCATGTGAGTTTCTGGTGAATGCTTGTAAGTAGCTTAAGGCACTTTCAAAGGAAAGTGATTTTCTCTGAAAGGACAGCATTTAGAAAGTGAAGCAACACTCCATTCACTTCGCACAGTGAATTGAAGTATTGGAACAGTCTGCTTCTCTTTCAGAGAAATGCATGTGAGTTTCTGGTGAATGCTTGTAAGTAGCTTAAGGCACTTTCAAAGGAAAGTGATTTTCTCTGAAAGGACAGCATTTAGAAAGTGAAGCAACACTCCATTCACTTCGCACAGTGAATTGAAGTGTTGGAACAGACTGCTTCTCTTTCAGAGAAACGCATGTGAGTTTCTTGTGAATGCTTGCAAGTTGCTTCAGGCACTTTCAAAGGAAAGTGATTTTCTCTGAAAGGACAACATTTAGAAACTGAAGCAACACTCCATTCACTTCTCACAGTGAATTGAAGTGATGGAACAGACTGCTTCTCTTTCAGAGAAATGCATGTGAGTTTCTGTTGAATGCTTGTAAGTAGCTCAAGGCTCTTTCAAAGGAAAGTGATTTTCTCTGAAAGGACAGCATTTAGAAAGTAAATCAACACTCCATTGCCTTCGCGCAATGAATTGAAGTGTTGGAACAGACTGCTTCTCTTTCATAGAAACGCATTAGTGTTTCTTGTGAATGCTTGCAAGTAGCTTAAGGCACTTTCAAAGGAAAGTGATTTTCTCTGAAAGGACAGCATTTAGAAAGTGAAGCAACACTCCATTCACTTCGCACATTGAATTGAAATGTTGGAACAAACTGCTTCTCTTTCAGAGAAACGCATGTGAGTTTCTGTTGAATGCTTGTAAGTAGCTTAAGGTACTTTCAAAGGAAAGTGATTTTCTCTGGAAGGACAGCATTTAGAAAGTGAGGCAACACTCCATTCACTTCACACAGTGAATTGAAGTGTTGGAACAGATTGCTTCTCTTTCAGAGAAACGCATGTGAGTTTCTTCCTAATTCTTGCAAGTAGCTTAAGGCACTTTCAAAGGAAAGTGATTTTCTCTGAAAGGACAGCATTTAGAAAGTGAAGTAACACTCCATTCACTTCGCACAGTGAATTGAAGTGTTGGAACAGACTGCTTCTCTTTCAGAGAAACGCATGTGAGTTTCTTCCTAATGCTTGCAAGTAGCTTAAGGCACTTTCAAAGGAAAGTGATTTTCTCTGAAAGGACAGCATTTAGAAAGTGAAGTAACACTCCATTCACTTCGCAGAGTGAATTGAAGTATTGGAACAGACTGCTTCTCTTTCAGAGAAATGCATGTGAGTTTCTGGTGAATGCTTGTAAGTAGCTTAAGGCACTTTCAAAGGAAAGTGATTTTCTCTGAAAGGACAGCATTTAGAAAGTGAAGCAACACTCCATTCACTTCGCACAGTGAATTGAAGTATTGGAACAGTCTGCTTCTCTTTCAGAGAAACGCATGTGAGTTTCTGGTGAATGCTTGTAAGTAGCTTAAGGCACTTTCAAAGGAAAGTGATTTTCTCTGAAAGGACAGCATTTAGAAAGTGAAGCAACACTCCATTCACTTCGCACAGTGAATTGAAGTGTTGGAACAGACTGCTTCTCTTTCAGAGAAACGCATGTGAGTTTCTTGTGAATGCTTGCAAGTTGCTTCAGGCACTTTCAAAGGAAAGTGATTTTCTCTGAAAGGACAACATTTAGAAACTGAAGCAACACTCCATTCACTTCTCACAGTGAATTGAAGTGATGGAACAGACTGCTTCTCTTTCAGAGAAATGCATGTGAGTTTCTGGTGAATGCTTGTAAGTAGCTTAAGGCACTTTCAAAGGAAAGTGATTTTCTCTGAAAGGACAGCATTTAGAAAGTATAGCAACACTCCATTCACTTCGTACAGTGAATTGAAGTGTTGGAACAGACTGCTTCTCTTTCAGAGAAACGCATGTGAGTTTCTTGTGAATGCTTGCAAGTTGCTTAAGGCACTTTCAAAGGAAAGTGATTTTCTCTGAAAGGACAGCATTTAGAAACTGAAGCAACACTCCATTCACTTCGCACAGTGAATTGAAGTGTTGGAACAGACTGCTTCTCTTTCAGAGAAACGCATGTGAATTTCTGTTGAATGCTTGTAAGTAGCTTAAGGCACTTTCAAAGGAAAGTGATTTTTTCTGAAAGGACAGCATTTAGAAAGTAAAGCCACACTCCATTCACTTCGCACAGTGAATTGAAGTGTTGGAACAGACTGCTTCTCTTTCAGAGAATCGCATGTGAGTTTTTTCTTAATACTTGAAAGTAGTTTAAGGCACTTTCAATGGAAAGTGATTTTCTCTGAAAGGACAGCATTTAGAAAGTGAGGCAACACTCCCTTCACTTCGCACAGTGAATTGAAGTGTTGGAACAGACTGCTTCTCTTTCAGAGAATCGCATGTGAGTTTCTCCCTAATGCTTACAAGTAGCTTAAGGCACTTTCAAAGGAAAGTGATTTTCTCTGAAAGGACAGCATTTAGAAAGTGAAGCAACACTCCATTCACTTCGCACAGTGAATTGAAGTGTTGGAACAGACTGCTTCTCTTTCAGAGAAACGCATGTGAGTTTTTTCCTAATGCTTGCAAGTAGCTTAAGGCACTTTCAAAGGAAAGTGATTTTCTCTGAAAGGACAGCATTTAGAAAGTGAAGGAACACTCCATTCACTTCGCACAGTGAATTGAAGTGTTGGAACAGATGCTTCTATTTCAGAGAAATGCATGTGAGTTTCTGTTGAATGCTTGTAAGTAGCTTAAGGCACATTCAAAGGAAAGAGATTTTCTCTGAAAGGACAGCATTTAGAAAGTGAGGCAACACTCCATTCACTTCGCACAGTGAATTGAAGTGTTGGAACAGATTGCTTCTCTTTGAGAGAAATGCATGTGAGTTTCTGTTGAATGCTTGTAAGTAGCTTAAGGCACATTCAAAGGAAAGGGATTTTCTCTGAAAGGACAGCATTTAGAAAGTGAAGCAACACTCCATTCACTTCACACAGTGAATTGAAGTGTTGGAACAGACTGCTTCTCTTTCAGAGAAATGCATGTGAGTTTCTGTTGAATGCTTGTAAGTAGCTCAAGGGTCTTTCAAAGGAAAGTGATTTTCTCTGAAAGGACAGCATTTAGAAAGTAAAGCAACACTCCATTCCCTTGGCGCAATGAATTGAAGTGTTGGAACAGACTGCTTCTCTTTCATAGAAACGCATTAGTGTTTCTTGTGAACGCTTACAAGTAGCTTAAGGCACTTTCAAAGGAAAGTGATTTTCTCTGAAAGGACAGCATTTAGAAAGTGAAGCAACACTCCATTCACTTCACACAGAGAATTGAAGTGTTGGAACAGATTGCTTCTCTTTCGGAGAAATGCATGTGAGTTTCTGTTGAATGCTTGTAAGTAGCTTAAGGCACATTCAAAGGAAAGGGATTTTCTCTAAAAGGACAGCATTTAGAAAGTGAAGCAACACTCCATTCCTTTCACGCAATGAATTGAAGTGTTGGAATAGACTGCTTCTCTTTCATAGAAACGCATTAGTGTTTCTTGTGAATGCTTGCAAGTAGCTTAAGGCACTTTCAAAGGAAAGTGATTTTCTCTGAAAGGACAGCATTTAGAAAGTGAAGCAACACTCCATTCACTTCGCACAGTGAATTGAAGTGTTGGAACAGACTGCTTCTCTTTCAGAGAAATGCATGTGAGTTTCTGGTGAATGCTTGTAAGTAGCTTAAGGCACTTTCAAAGGAAAGTGATTTTCTCTGAAAGGACAGCATTTAGAAAGTGAAGCAACACTCCATTCACTTCGCACAGTGAATTGAAGTATTGGAACAGTCTGCTTCTCTTTCAGAGAAACGCATGTGAGTTTCTGGTGAATGCTTGTAAGTAGCTTAAGGCACTTTCAAAGGAAAGTGATTTTCTCTGAAAGGACAGCATTTAGAAAGTGAAGCAACACTCCATTCACTTCGCACAGTGAATTGAAGTGTTGGAACAGACTGCTTCTCTTTCAGAGAAACGCATGTGAGTTTCTTGTGAATGCTTGCAAGTTGCTTCAGGCACTTTCAAAGGAAAGTGATTTTCTCTGAAAGGACAACATTTAGAAACTGAAGCAACACTCCATTCACTTCTCACAGTGAATTGAAGTGATGGAACAGACTGCTTCTCTTTCAGAGAAATGCATGTGAGTTTCTGTTGAATGCTTGTAAGTAGCTCAAGGCTCTTTCAAAGGAAAGTGATTTTCTCTGAAAGGACAGCATTTAGAAAGTAAATCAACACTCCATTGCCTTCGCGCAATGAATTGAAGTGTTGGAACAGACTGCTTCTCTTTCATAGAAACGCATTAGTGTTTCTTGTGAATGCTTGCAAGTAGCTTAAGGCACTTTCAAAGGAAAGTGATTTTCTCTGAAAGGACAGCATTTAGAAAGTGAAGCAACACTCCATTCACTTCGCACATTGAATTGAAATGTTGGAACAAACTGCTTCTCTTTCAGAGAAACGCATGTGAGTTTCTGTTGAATGCTTGTAAGTAGCTTAAGGCACTTTCAAAGGAAAGTGATTTTCTCTGGAAGGACAGCATTTAGAAAGTGAGGCAACACTCCATTCACTTCACACAGTGAATTGAAGTGTTGGAACAGATTGCTTCTCTTTCAGAGAAACGCATGTGAGTTTCTTCCTAATTCTTGCAAGTAGCTTAAGGCACTTTCGAAGGAAAGTGATTTTCTCTGAAAGGACAGCATTTAGAAAGTGAAGTAACACTCCATTCACTTCGCACAGTGAATTGAAGTGTTGGAACAGACTGCTTCTCTTTCAGAGAAACGCATGTGAGTTTCTTCCTAATGCTTGCAAGTAGCTTAAGGCACTTTCAAAGGAAAGTGATTTTCTCTGAAAGGACAGCATTTAGAAAGTGAAGCGACACTCCATTCATTTCGAACAGTGAATTGAAGTGTTGGAACAGACTGCTTCTCTTTCAGAGAAACGCATGTGAGTTTCTGGTGAATGCTTGTAAGTAGCTTAAGGCACTTTCAAAGGAAAGTGATTTTCTCTGAAAGGACAGCATTTAGAAAGTGAAGCAACACTCCATTCACTTCGCACAGTGAATTGAAGTGTTGGAACAGACTGCTTCTCTTTCAGAGAAATGCATGTGAGTTTCTGGTGAATGCTTGTAAGTAGCTTAAGGCACTTTCAAAGGAAAGTGATTTTCTCTGAAAGGACAGCATTTAGAAAGTGAAGCAACACTCCATTCACTTCGCACAGTGAATTGAAGTATTGGAACAGTCTGCTTCTCTTTCAGAGAAACGCATGTGAGTTTCTGGTGAATGCTTGTAAGTAGCTTAAGGCACTTTCAAAGGAAAGTGATTTTCTCTGAAAGGACAGCATTTAGAAAGTGAAGCAACACTCCATTCACTTCGCACAGTGAATTGAAGTGTTGGAACAGACTGCTTCTCTTTCAGAGAAACGCATGTGAGTTTCTTGTGAATGCTTGCAAGTTGCTTCAGGCACTTTCAAAGGAAAGTGATTTTCTCTGAAAGGACAGCATTTAGAAACTGAAGCAACACTCCATTCACTTCGCACAGTGAATTGAAGTGTTGGAACAGACTGCTTCTCTTTAAGAGAAACACATGTGAGTTTTTTGTGAATGCTTGAAAGTAGTTTAAGGCACTTTCAAAGGAAAGTGATTTTTCTCTGAAAGGACAGAATTTAGAAAGTAAAGCAACACTCCATTCACTTCGCACAGTGAATTGAGGTGTTGGAACAGACTGCTTCTCTTTCAGAGAAACGCATGTGAGTTTCTGGTGAATGCTTGTAAGTAGGTTAAGGCACTTTCAAAGGAAAGTGATTTTCTCTGAAAGGACAGCATTTAGAAAGTGTAGCAACACTCCATTCCCTTCGTGCAGTGAATTGAAGTGTTGGAACAGAGTGCTTCTCTTTCATTGAAACGCATTAGTGTTTCTTGTGAATGCTTGCAAGTTGCTTAAGGCACTTTCAAAGAAAGTGATTTTCTCTGAAAGTACAGCATTTAGAAAGTGAAGCAACTCTCCATTCACTTTGTACAGCGAATTGAAGTGTTGGAACAGACTGCTTCTCTCTCAGAGAAATGCATTTGAGTTTTTTTGAATGCTTGAAAGTAGTTCAAGGCACTTTCAATGGAAAGTGATTTTCTCTGAAAGGACAGAATTTAGAAAGTGAAGCAACACTCCATTCACTTCGCACAGTGAATTGAAGTGTTGGAACCGACTGCTTCTCTTTCAGAGAAACGCATGTGTGTTTCCTGTGAATGCTAGAAAGTAGCTTAAGGCACTTTCAAAGGAAAGTGATTTTCTCTGAAAGGACAGCATTTAGAAAGTGAAGCAACACTCCATTCACTTCGCACAGTGAATTGAAGTATTGGAACAGTCTGCTTCTCTTTCAGAGAAACGCATGTGAGTTTCTGGTGAATGCTTGTAAGTAGCTTAAGGCACTTTCAAAGGAAAGTGATTTTCTCTGAAAGGACAGCATTTAGAAAGTGAAGCAACACTCCATTCACTTCGCACAGTGAATTGAAGTGTTGGAACAGACTGCTTCTCTTTCAGAGAAACGCATGTGAGTTTCTTGTGAATGCTTGCAAGTTGCTTCAGGCACTTTCAAAGGAAAGTGATTTTCTCTGAAAGGACAACATTTAGAAACTGAAGCAACACTCCATTCACTTCTCACAGTGAATTGAAGTGATGGAACAGACTGCTTCTCTTTCAGAGAAATGCATGTGAGTTTCTGGTGAATGCTTGTAAGTAGCTTAAGGCACTTTCAAAGGAAAGTGATTTTCTCTGAAAGGACAGCATTTAGAAAGTATAGCAACACTCCATTCACTTCGTACAGTGAATTGAAGTGTTGGAACAGACTGCTTCTCTTTCAGAGAAACGCATGTGAGTTTCTTGTGAATGCTTGCAAGTTGCTTAAGGCACTTTCAAAGGAAAGTGATTTTCTCTGAAAGGACAGCATTTAGAAACTGAAGCAACACTCCATTCACTTCGCACAGTGAATTGAAGTGTTGGAACAGACTGCTTCTCTTTCAGAGAAACGCTTGTGAATTTCTGTTGAATGCTTGTAAGTAGCTTAAGGCACTTTCAAAGGAAAGTGATTTTTTCTGAAAGGACAGCATTTAGAAAGTAAAGCCACACTCCATTCACTTCGCACAGTGAATTGAAGTGTTGGAACAGACTGCTTCTCTTTCAGAGAATCGCATGTGAGTTTTTTCTTAATACTTGAAAGTAGTTTAAGGCACTTTCAATGGAAAGTGATTTTCTCTGAAAGGACAGCATTTAGAAAGTGAGGCAACACTCCCTTCACTTCGCACAGTGAATTGAAGTGTTGGAACAGACTGCTTCTCTTTCAGAGAATCGCATGTGAGTTTCTCCCTAATGCTTACAAGTAGCTTAAGGCACTTTCAAAGGAAAGTGATTTTCTCTGAAAGGACAGCATTTAGAAAGTGAAGCAACACTCCATTCACTTCGCACAGTGAATTGAAGTGTTGGAACAGACTGCTTCTCTTTCAGAGAAACGTATGTGAGTTTTTTCCTAATGCTTGCAAGTAGCTTAAGGCACTTTCAAAGGAAAGTGATTTTCTCTGAAAGGACAGCATTTAGAAAGTGAAGGAACACTCCATTCACTTCGCACAGTGAATTGAAGTGTTGGAACAGATGCTTCTCTTTCAGAGAAATGCATGTGAGTTTCTGTTGAATGCTTGTAAGTAGCTTAAGGCACATTCAAAGGAAAGAGATTTTCTCTGAAAGGACAGCATTTAGAAAGTGAGGCAACACTCCATTCACTTCGCACAGTGAATTGAAGTGTTGGAACAGATTGCTTCTCTTTCAGAGAAATGCATGTGAGTTTCTGTTGAATGCTTGTAAGTAGCTTAAGGCACATTCAAAGGAAAGGGATTTTCTCTGAAAGGACAGCATTTAGAAAGTGAAGCAACACTCCATTCACTTCACACAGTGAATTGAAGTGTTGGAACAGACTGCTTCTCTTTCAGAGAAATGCATGTGAGTTTCTGTTGAATGCTTGTAAGTAGCTCAAGGGTCTTTCAAAGGAAAGTGATTTTCTCTGAAAGGACAGCATTTAGAAAGTAAAGCAACACTCCATTCCCTTGGCGCAATGAATTGAAGTGTTGGAACAGACTGCTTCTCTTTCATAGAAACGCATTAGTGTTTCTTGTGAACGCTTACAAGTAGCTTAAGGCACTTTCAAAGGAAAGTGATTTTCTCTGAAAGGACAGCATTTAGAAAGTGAAGCAACACTCCATTCACTTCACACAGAGAATTGAAGTGTTGGAACAGATTGCTTCTCTTTCGGAGAAATGCATGTGAGTTTCTGTTGAATGCTTGTAAGTAGCTTAAGGCACATTCAAAGGAAAGGGATTTTCTCTAAAAGGACAGCATTTAGAAAGTGAAGCAACACTCCATTCCTTTCACGCAATGAATTGAAGTGTTGGAATAGACTGCTTCTCTTTCATAGAAACGCATTAGTGTTTCTTGTGAATGCTTGCAAGTAGCTTAAGGCACTTTCAAAGGAAAGTGATTTTCTCTGAAAGGACAGCATTTAGAAAGTGAAGCAACACTCCATTCACTTTGCAGAGTGAATTGAAGTATTGGAACAGACTGCTTCTCTTTCAGAGAAACGCATGTGAGTTTCTGTTGAATGCTTGTAAGTAGCTTAAGGCACTTTCAAAGGAAAGTGATTTTCTCTGAAAGGACAGCATTTAGAAAGTGAAGCAACACTCCATTCACTTCGCACAGTGAATTGAAGTGTTGGAACAGACTGCTTCTCTTTCAGAGAAACGCATGTGAGTTTCTTGTGAATACTTGCAAGTTGCTTAAGGCACTTTCAAAGGAAAGTGATTTTCTCTGAAAGGACAACATTTAGAAACTGAAGCAACACTCCATTCACTTCTCACAGTGAATTGAAGTGATGGAACAGACTGCTTCTCTTTCAGAGAAATGCATGTGAGTTTCTGTTGAATGCTTGTAAGTAGCTCAAGGCTCTTTCAAAGGAAAGTGATTTTCTCTGAAAGGACAGCATTTAGAAAGTAAATCAACACTCCATTGCCTTCGCGCAATGAATTGAAGTGTTGGAACAGACTGCTTCTCTTTCATAGAAACGCATTAGTGTTTCTTGTGAATGCTTGCAAGTAGCTTAAGGCACTTTCAAAGGAAAGTGATTTTCTCTGAAAGGACAGCATTTAGAAAGTGAAGCAACACTCCATTCACTTCGCACATTGAATTGAAATGTTGGAACAAACTGCTTCTCTTTCAGAGAAACGCATGTGAGTTTCTGTTGAATGCTTGTAAGTAGCTTAAGGCACTTTCAAAGGAAAGTGATTTTCTCTGGAAGGACAGCATTTAGAAAGTGAGGCAACACTCCATTCACTTCACACAGTGAATTGAAGTGTTGGAACAGATTGCTTCTCTTTCAGAGAAACGCATGTGAGTTTCTTCCTAATTCTTGCAAGTAGCTTAAGGCACTTTCAAAGGAAAGTGATTTTCTCTGAAAGGACAGCATTTAGAAAGTGAAGTAACACTCCATTCACTTCGCACAGTGAATTGAAGTGTTGGAACAGACTGCTTCTCTTTCAGAGAAACGCATGTGAGTTTCTTCCTAATGCTTGCAAGTAGCTTAAGGCACTTTCAAAGGAAAGTGATTTTCTCTGAAAGGACAGCATTTAGAAAGTGAAGCAACACTCCATTCATTTCGCACAGTGAATTGAAGTGTTGGAACAGACTGCTTCTCTTTCAGAGAAACGCATGTGAGTTTCTGGTGAATGCTTGTAAGTAGCTTAAGGCACTTTCAAAGGAAAGTGATTTTCTCTGAAAGGACAGCATTTAGAAAGTGAAGCAACACTCCATTCACTTCGCACAGTGAATTGAAGTGTTGGAACAGACTGCTTCTCTTTCAGAGAAATGCATGTGAGTTTCTGGTGAATGCTTGTAAGTAGCTTAAGGCACTTTCAAAGGAAAGTGATTTTCTCTGAAAGGACAGCATTTAGAAAGTGAAGCAACACTCCATTCACTTCGCACAGTGAATTGAAGTATTGGAACAGTCTGCTTCTCTTTCAGAGAAATGCATGTGAGTTTCTGGTGAATGCTTGTAAGTAGCTTAAGGCACTTTCAAAGGAAAGTGATTTTCTCTGAAAGGACAGCATTTAGAAAGTGAAGCAACACTCCATTCACTTCGCACAGTGAATTGAAGTGTTGGAACAGACTGCTTCTCTTTCAGAGAAACGCATGTGAGTTTCTTGTGAATGCTTGCAAGTTGCTTCAGGCACTTTCAAAGGAAAGTGATTTTCTCTGAAAGGACAACATTTAGAAACTGAAGCAACACTCCATTCACTTCTCACAGTGAATTGAAGTGATGGAACAGACTGCTTCTCTTTCAGAGAAATGCATGTGAGTTTCTGTTGAATGCTTGTAAGTAGCTCAAGGCTCTTTCAAAGGAAAGTGATTTTCTCTGAAAGGACAGCATTTAGAAAGTAAATCAACACTCCATTGCCTTCGCGCAATGAATTGAAGTGTTGGAACAGACTGCTTCTCTTTCATAGAAACGCATTAGTGTTTCTTGTGAATGCTTGCAAGTAGCTTAAGGCACTTTCAAAGGAAAGTGATTTTCTCTGAAAGGACAGCATTTAGAAAGTGAAGCAACACTCCATTCACTTCGCACATTGAATTGAAATGTTGGAACAAACTGCTTCTCTTTCAGAGAAACGCATGTGAGTTTCTGTTGAATGCTTGTAAGTAGCTTAAGGCACTTTCAAAGGAAAGTGATTTTCTCTGGAAGGACAGCATTTAGAAAGTGAGGCAACACTCCATTCACTTCACACAGTGAATTGAAGTGTTGGAACAGATTGCTTCTCTTTCAGAGAAACGCATGTGAGTTTCTTCCTAATTCTTGCAAGTAGCTTAAGGCACTTTCAAAGGAAAGTGATTTTCTCTGAAAGGACAGCATTTAGAAAGTGAAGTAACACTCCATTCACTTCGCACAGTGAATTGAAGTGTTGGAACAGACTGCTTCTCTTTCAGAGAAACGCATGTGAGTTTCTTCCAAATGCTTGCAAGTAGCTTAAGGCACTTTCAAAGGAAAGTGATTTTCTCTGAAAGGACAGCATTTAGAAAGTGAAGTAACACTCCATTCACTTCGCAGAGTGAATTGAAGTATTGGAACAGACTGCTTCTCTTTCAGAGAAATGCATGTGAGTTTCTGGTGAATGCTTGTAAGTAGCTTAAGGCACTTTCAAAGGAAAGTGATTTTCTCTGAAAGGACAGCATTTAGAAAGTGAAGCAACACTCCATTCACTTCGCACAGTGAATTGAAGTATTGGAACAGTCTGCTTCTCTTTCAGAGAAACGCATGTGAGTTTCTGGTGAATGCTTGTAAGTAGCTTAAGGCACTTTCAAAGGAAAGTGATTTTCTCTGAAAGGACAGCATTTAGAAAGTGAAGCAACACTCCATTCACTTCGCACAGTGAATTGAAGTGTTGGAACAGACTGCTTCTCTTTCAGAGAAACGCATGTGAGTTTCTTGTGAATGCTTGCAAGTTGCTTCAGGCACTTTCAAAGGAAAGTGATTTTCTCTGAAAGGACAACATTTAGAAACTGAAGCAACACTCCATTCACTTCTCACAGTGAATTGAAGTGATGGAACAGACTGCTTCTCTTTCAGAGAAATGCATGTGAGTTTCTGGTGAATGCTTGTAAGTAGCTTAAGGCACTTTCAAAGGAAAGTGATTTTCTCTGAAAGGACAGCATTTAGAAAGTATAGCAACACTCCATTCACTTCGTACAGTGAATTGAAGTGTTGGAACAGACTGCTTCTCTTTCAGAGAAACGCATGTGAGTTTCTTGTGAATGCTTGCAAGTTGCTTAAGGCACTTTCAAAGGAAAGTGATTTTCTCTGAAAGGACAGCATTTAGAAACTGAAGCAACACTCCATTCACTTCGCACAGTGAATTGAAGTGTTGGAACAGACTGCTTCTCTTTCAGAGAAACGCATGTGAATTTCTGTTGAATGCTTGTAAGTAGCTTAAGGCACTTTCAAAGGAAAGTGATTTTTTCTGAAAGGACAGCATTTAGAAAGTAAAGCCACACTCCATTCACTTCGCACAGTGAATTGAAGTGTTGGAACAGACTGCTTCTCTTTCAGAGAATCGCATGTGAGTTTTTTCTTAATACTTGAAAGTAGTTTAAGGCACTTTCAATGGAAAGTGATTTTCTCTGAAAGGACAGCATTTAGAAAGTGAGGCAACACTCCCTTCACTTCGCACAGTGAATTGAAGTGTTGGAACAGACTGCTTCTCTTTCAGAGAATCGCATGTGAGTTTCTCCCTAATGCTTACAAGTAGCTTAAGGCACTTTCAAAGGAAAG
This sequence comes from Myodes glareolus, assembly GCF_982192425.1. Lineage (NCBI taxonomy): Eukaryota > Metazoa > Chordata > Mammalia > Rodentia > Cricetidae > Myodes > Myodes glareolus. The sequence continues at coordinate 1,412,915 of NW_028263217.1, forward strand.
TGATTTTCTCTGAAAGGACAGCATTTAGAAAGTGAAGCAACACTCCATTCACTTCGCACAGTGAATTGAAGTGTTGGAACAGACTGCTTCTCTTTCAGAGAAACGCATGTGAGTTTTTTCCTAATGCTTGCAAGTAGCTTAAGGCACTTTCAAAGGAAAGTGATTTTCTCTGAAAGGACAGCATTTAGAAAGTGAAGGAACACTCCATTCACTTCGCACAGTGAATTGAAGTGTTGGAACAGATGCTTCTATTTCAGAGAAATGCATGTGAGTTTCTGTTGAATGCTTGTAAGTAGCTTAAGGCACATTCAAAGGAAAGAGATTTTCTCTGAAAGGACAGCATTTAGAAAGTGAGGCAACACTCCATTCACTTCGCACAGTGAATTGAAGTGTTGGAACAGATTGCTTCTCTTTGAGAGAAATGCATGTGAGTTTCTGTTGAATGCTTGTAAGTAGCTTAAGGCACATTCAAAGGAAAGGGATTTTCTCTGAAAGGACAGCATTTAGAAAGTGAAGCAACACTCCATTCACTTCACACAGTGAATTGAAGTGTTGGAACAGACTGCTTCTCTTTCAGAGAAATGCATGTGAGTTTCTGTTGAATGCTTGTAAGTAGCTCAAGGGTCTTTCAAAGGAAAGTGATTTTCTCTGAAAGGACAGCATTTAGAAAGTAAAGCAACACTCCATTCCCTTGGCGCAATGAATTGAAGTGTTGGAACAGACTGCTTCTCTTTCATAGAAACGCATTAGTGTTTCTTGTGAACGCTTACAAGTAGCTTAAGGCACTTTCAAAGGAAAGTGATTTTCTCTGAAAGGACAGCATTTAGAAAGTGAAGCAACACTCCATTCACTTCACACAGAGAATTGAAGTGTTGGAACAGATTGCTTCTCTTTCGGAGAAATGCATGTGAGTTTCTGTTGAATGCTTGTAAGTAGCTTAAGGCACATTCAAAGGAAAGGGATTTTCTCTAAAAGGACAGCATTTAGAAAGTGAAGCAACACTCCATTCCTTTCACGCAATGAATTGAAGTGTTGGAATAGACTGCTTCTCTTTCATAGAAACGCATTAGTGTTTCTTGTGAATGCTTGCAAGTAGCTTAAGGCACTTTCAAAGGAAAGTGATTTTCTCTGAAAGGACAGCATTTAGAAAGTGAAGCAACACTCCATTCACTTCGCACAGTGAATTGAAGTGTTGGAACAGACTGCTTCTCTTTCAGAGAAATGCATGTGAGTTTCTGGTGAATGCTTGTAAGTAGCTTAAGGCACTTTCAAAGGAAAGTGATTTTCTCTGAAAGGACAGCATTTAGAAAGTGAAGCAACACTCCATTCACTTCGCACAGTGAATTGAAGTATTGGAACAGTCTGCTTCTCTTTCAGAGAAACGCATGTGAGTTTCTGGTGAATGCTTGTAAGTAGCTTAAGGCACTTTCAAAGGAAAGTGATTTTCTCTGAAAGGACAGCATTTAGAAAGTGAAGCAACACTCCATTCACTTCGCACAGTGAATTGAAGTGTTGGAACAGACTGCTTCTCTTTCAGAGAAACGCATGTGAGTTTCTTGTGAATGCTTGCAAGTTGCTTCAGGCACTTTCAAAGGAAAGTGATTTTCTCTGAAAGGACAACATTTAGAAACTGAAGCAACACTCCATTCACTTCTCACAGTGAATTGAAGTGATGGAACAGACTGCTTCTCTTTCAGAGAAATGCATGTGAGTTTCTGTTGAATGCTTGTAAGTAGCTCAAGGCTCTTTCAAAGGAAAGTGATTTTCTCTGAAAGGACAGCATTTAGAAAGTAAATCAACACTCCATTGCCTTCGCGCAATGAATTGAAGTGTTGGAACAGACTGCTTCTCTTTCATAGAAACGCATTAGTGTTTCTTGTGAATGCTTGCAAGTAGCTTAAGGCACTTTCAAAGGAAAGTGATTTTCTCTGAAAGGACAGCATTTAGAAAGTGAAGCAACACTCCATTCACTTCGCACATTGAATTGAAATGTTGGAACAAACTGCTTCTCTTTCAGAGAAACGCATGTGAGTTTCTGTTGAATGCTTGTAAGTAGCTTAAGGCACTTTCAAAGGAAAGTGATTTTCTCTGGAAGGACAGCATTTAGAAAGTGAGGCAACACTCCATTCACTTCACACAGTGAATTGAAGTGTTGGAACAGATTGCTTCTCTTTCAGAGAAACGCATGTGAGTTTCTTCCTAATTCTTGCAAGTAGCTTAAGGCACTTTCAAAGGAAAGTGATTTTCTCTGAAAGGACAGCATTTAGAAAGTGAAGTAACACTCCATTCACTTCGCACAGTGAATTGAAGTGTTGGAACAGACTGCTTCTCTTTCAGAGAAACGCATGTGAGTTTCTTCCTAATGCTTGCAAGTAGCTTAAGGCACTTTCAAAGGAAAGTGATTTTCTCTGAAAGGACAGCATTTAGAAAGTGAAGCAACACTCCATTCATTTCGAACAGTGAATTGAAGTGTTGGAACAGACTGCTTCTCTTTCAGAGAAACGCATGTGAGTTTCTGGTGAATGCTTGTAAGTAGCTTAAGGCACTTTCAAAGGAAAGTGATTTTCTCTGAAAGGACAGCATTTAGAAAGTGAAGCAACACTCCATTCACTTCGCACAGTGAATTGAAGTGTTGGAACAGACTGCTTCTCTTTCAGAGAAATGCATGTGAGTTTCTGGTGAATGCTTGTAAGTAGCTTAAGGCACTTTCAAAGGAAAGTGATTTTCTCTGAAAGGACAGCATTTAGAAAGTGAAGCAACACTCCATTCACTTCGCACAGTGAATTGAAGTATTGGAACAGTCTGCTTCTCTTTCAGAGAAACGCATGTGAGTTTCTGGTGAATGCTTGTAAGTAGCTTAAGGCACTTTCAAAGGAAAGTGATTTTCTCTGAAAGGACAGCATTTAGAAAGTGAAGCAACACTCCATTCACTTCGCACAGTGAATTGAAGTGTTGGAACAGACTGCTTCTCTTTCAGAGAAACGCATGTGAGTTTCTTGTGAATGCTTGCAAGTTGCTTCAGGCACTTTCAAAGGAAAGTGATTTTCTCTGAAAGGACAGCATTTAGAAACTGAAGCAACACTCCATTCACTTCGCACAGTGAATTGAAGTGTTGGAACAGACTGCTTCTCTTTAAGAGAAACGCATGTGAGTTTTTTGTGAATGCTTGAAAGTAGTTTAAGGCACTTTCAAAGGAAAGTGATTTTTCTCTGAAAGGACAGAATTTAGAAAGTAAAGCAACACTCCATTCACTTCGCACAGTGAATTGAGGTGTTGGAACAGACTGCTTCTCTTTCAGAGAAACGCATGTGAGTTTCTGGTGAATGCTTGTAAGTAGGTTAAGGCACTTTCAAAGGAAAGTGATTTTCTCTGAAAGGACAGCATTTAGAAAGTGTAGCAACACTCCATTCCCTTCGTGCAGTGAATTGAAGTGTTGGAACAGAGTGCTTCTCTTTCATTGAAACGCATTAGTGTTTCTTGTGAATGCTTGCAAGTTGCTTAAGGTACTTTCAAAGAAAGTGATTTTCTCTGAAAGTACAGCATTTAGAAAGTGAAGCAACTCTCCATTCACTTTGTACAGCGAATTGAAGTGTTGGAACAGACTGCTTCTCTCTCAGAGAAATGCATTTGAGTTTTTTTGAATGCTTGAAAGTAGTTCAAGGCACTTTCAATGGAAAGTGATTTTCTCTGAAAGGACAGAATTTAGAAAGTGAAGCAACACTCCATTCACTTCGCACAGTGAATTGAAGTGTTGGAACCGACTGCTTCTCTTTCAGAGAAACGCATGTGTGTTTCCTGTGAATGCTAGAAAGTAGCTTAAGGCACTTTCAAAGGAAAGTGATTTTCTCTGAAAGGACAGCATTTAGAAATTGAAATAACATTCCGTCACTTCGCACAGTGAATTGAAGTGTTGGAACCCACTGCTTCTCTTTCAGAGAAATGCATTAGTGTTTCTTGTGAATGCTTGCAAGTAGCTTAAGGCACTTTCAAAGGAAAGTGATTTTCTCTGAAAGGACAGCATTTAGAAAGTGAAGCAACACTCCATTCACTTCGCACAGAGAATTGAAGTGTTGGAACAGATTGCTTCTCTTTCAGAGGAATGCATGTGTGTTTCTGTTGAATGCTTGTAAGTAGCTTAAGGCACATTCAAAGGAAAGGGATTTTCTCTAAAAGGACAGCATTTAGAAAGTGAAGCAACACTCCATTCACTTCGCACAGTGAATTGAAGTGTTGGAACAGATGGCTTCTCTTTCAGAGAAACGCATGTGAGTTTTTTGTTAATACTTGAAAGTAGTTTAAGGCACTTTCAATGGAAAGTGATTTTCTCTGAAAGGACAGCATTTAGAAAGTGAGGCAACACTCCCTTCATTTCGCACAGTGAATTAAAGTGTTGGAACAGACTGCTTCTCTTTCAGAGAATCGCATGTGAGTTTCTTCCTAATGCTTACAAGTAGCTTAAGGCACTTTCAAAGGAAAGGGATTTTCTCTGAAAGGACAGCATTTAGAAAGTGAAGCAACACTCCATTCACTTCACACAGTGAATTGAAGTGTTGGAACAGACTGCTTCTCTTTCAGAGAAACGCATGTGAGTTTTTTCCTAATGCTTGCAAGTAGCTTAAGGCACTTTCAAAGGAAAGTGATTATCTCTGAAAGGACAGCATTTAGAAAGTGAAGCAACACTCCATTCACTTCACACAGTGAATTGAAGTGTTGGAACAGACTGCTTCTCTTTCAGAGAAACGCATGTGAGTTTTTTCCTAATGCTTGCAAGTAGCTTAAGGCACTTTCAAAGGAAAGTGATTTTCTCTGAAAGGACAGAATATAGAAAGTGAGGCAACACTCCATTCACTTCGCACAGTGAATTGAAGTGTTGGAACAGATTGCTTCTCTTTCAGAGAAATGCATGTGAGTTTCTGTTGAATGCTTGTAAGTAGCTTAAGGCACATTCAAAGGAAAGGGATTTTCTCTGAAAGGACAGCATTTAGAAAGTGAAGCAACACTCCATTCACTTCACACAGTGAATTGAAGTGTTGGAACAGACTGCTTCTCTTTCAGAGAAGTGCATGTGAGTTTCTGTTGAATGCTTGTGAGTAGCTCAAGGCTCTTTCAAAGGAAAGTGATTTTCTCTGAAAGGACAGCATTTAGAAAGTAAAGCAACACTCCATTCCCTTCGCGCAATAAATTGAAGTGTTGGAACAGACTGCTTCTCTTTCAGAGAAACGCATTAGTGTTTCTTGTGAATTCTTACAAGTAGCTTAAGGCACTTTCAAAGGAAAGTGATTTTCTCTGAAGGGACAGCATTTAGAAAGTGAAGCAACACTCCATTCACTTCACACAGAGAATTGAAGTGTTGGAACAGATTGCTTCTCTTTCGGAGAAATGCATGTGAGTTTCTGTTGAATGCTTGTAAGTAGCTTAAGGCACATTCAAAGGAAAATGATTTTATCTAAAAGGACAGCATTTAGAAAGTGAAGCAACACTCCATTCCCTTCGCGCAATGAATTGAAGTGTTGGAACAGACTGCTTTTCTTTCATAGAAACGCATTAGTGTTTCTTGTGAATGCTTGCAAGTAGCTTAAGGCACTTTCAAAGGAAAGTGATTTTCTCTGAAAGGACAGCATTTAGAAAGTGAGGCAACACTCCATTCACTTCACACAGTGAATTGAAGTGTTGGAACAGATTGCTTCTCTTTCAGAGAAACGCATGTGAGTTTCTTCCTAATGCATGCAAGTAGCTTAAGGCACTTTCAAAGGAAAGTGATTTTCTCTGAAAGGACAGCATTTAGAAAGTGAAGCAACACTCCATTCACTTCGCACAGTGAATTGAAGTGTTGGAACAGACTACTTCTCTTTCAGAGAAACGCATGTGAGTTTCTTCCTAATGCTTGCAAGTACCTTAAGGCACTTTCAAAGGAAAGTGATTTTCTCTGAAAGGACAGAATTTAGAAAGTGAAGCAACACTCCATTCACTTCGCACAGTGAATTGAAGTGTTGGAACAGACGGCTTCTCTTTCAGAGAAACGCATGTGTGTTTCCTGTGAATGCTAGAAAGTAGCTTAAGGCACTTTCAAAGGAAAGTGATTTTTTCTGAAAGGACAGCATTTAGAAAGTAAAGCCACACTCCATTACTTCGCACAGTGAATTGAAGTGTTGGAACAGACTGCTTCTCTTTCAGAGAATCGCATGTGAGTTTTTTGTTAATACTTGAAAGTAGTTTAAGGCACTTTCAATGGAAAGTGATTTTCTCTGAAAGGACAGCATTTAGAAAGTGAGGCAACACTCCCTTCACTTCGCACAGTGAATTGAAGTGTTGGAACAGACTGCTTCTCTTTCAGAGAATCGCATGTGAGTTTCTTCCTAATGCTTACAAGTATCTTAAGGCACTTTCAAAGGAAAGTGATTTTCTCTGAAAGGACAGCATTTAGAAAGTGAAGCAACACTCCATTCACTTCGCACAGTGAATTGAAGTGTTGGAACAGACTGCTTCTCTTTCAGAGAAACGCATGTGAGTTTTTTCCTAATGCTTGCAAGTAGCTTAAGGCACTTTCAAAGGAAAGTGATTTTCTCTGAAAGGACAGCATTTAGAAAGTGAAGGAACACTCCATTCACTTCGCACAGTGAATTGAAGTGTTGGAACAGATTGCTTCTCTTTCAGAGAAATGCATGTGAGTTTCTGTTGAATGCTTGTAAGTAGCTTAAGGCACATTCAAAGGAAAGGGATTTTCTCTGAAAGGACAGCATTTAGAAAGTGAAGCAACACTCCATTCACTTCACACAGTGAATTGAAGTGTTGGAACAGACTGCTTCTCTTTCAGAGAAATGCATGTGAGTTTCTGTTGAATGCTTGTGAGTAGCTCAAGGCTCTTTCAAAGGAAAGTGATTTTCTCTGAAAGGACAGCATTTAGAAAGTGCAGCAACACTCCATTCCCTTCGCGCAATAAATTGATGTGTTGGAACAGACTGCTTCTCTTTCAGAGAAACGCATTAGTGTTTCTTGTGAATGCTTACAAGTAGCTTAAGGCACTTTCAAAGGAAAGTGATTTTCTCTGAAAGGACAGCATTTAGAAAGTGAAGCAACACTCCATTCACTTCACACAGAGAATTGAAGTGTTGGAACAGATTGCTTCTCTTTCGGAGAAATGCATGTGAGTTTCTGTTGAATGCTTGTAAGTAGCTTAAGGCACATTCAAAGGAAAGGGATTTTCTCTAAAAGGACAGCATTTAGAAAGTGAAGCAACACTCCATTCCCTTCGCGCAATGAATTGAAGTGTTGGAACAGACTGCTTCTCTTTCATAGAAACGCATTAGTGTTTCTTGTGAATGCTTGCAAGTAGCTTAAGGCACTTTCAAAGGAAAGTGATTTTCTCTGAAAGGACAGCATTTAAAAAGTGAAGCAACACTCCATTCACTTCGCACATTGAATTGAAGTGTTGGAACAGACTGCTTCTCTTTCAGAGAAACGCATGTGAGTTTCTGTTGAATGCTTGTAAGCAGCTTATGGCACTTTCAAAGGAAAGAGATTTTCTCTGAAAGGACAGTTTAGAAAGTGAGGCAACACTCCATTCACTTCACACAGTGAATTGAAGTGTTGGAACAGATTGCTTCTCTTTCAGAGAAACGCATGTGAGTTTCTTCCTAATGCTTGCAAGTAGCTTAAGGCACTTTCAAAGGAAAGTGATTTTCTCTGAAAGGACAGCATTTAGAAAGTGAAGCAAAACTCCATTCACTTCGCACAGTGAATTGAAGTGTTGGAACAGACTACTTCTCTTTCAGAGAAACGCATGTGAGTTTCTTCCTAATGCTTGCAAGTACCTTAAGGCACTTTCAAAGGAAAGTGATTTTCTCTGAAAGGACAGCATTTAGAAAGTGAAGCAACACTCCATTCATTTCGAACAGTGAATTGAAGTGTTGGAACAGACTGCTTCTCTTTCAGAGAAACGCATGTGAGTTTCTGGTGAATGCTTGTAAGTAGCTTAAGGCACTTTCAAAGGAAAGTGATTTTCTCTGAAAGGACAGCATTTAGAAAGTATAGCAACACTCCATTCACTTCGTACAGTGAATTGAAGTGTTGGAACAGACTGCTTCTCTTTCAGAGAAACGCATGTGAGTTTCTTGTGAATGCTTGCAAGTTGCTTAAGGCACTTTCAAAGGAAAGTGATTTTCTCTGAAAGGACAGCATTTAGAAACTGAAGCAACACTCCATTCACTTCGCACAGTGAATTGAAGTGTTGGAACAGACTGCTTCTCTTTCAGAGAAACGCATGTGAATTTCTGTTGAATGCTTGTAAGTAGCTTAAGGCACTTTCAAAGGAAAGTGATTTTTTCTGAAAGGACAGCATTTAGAAAGTAAAGCCACACTCCATTCACTTCGCACAGTGAATTGAAGTGTTGGAACAGACTGCTTCTCTTTCAGAGAATCGCATGTGAGTTTTTTCTTAATACTTGAAAGTAGTTTAAGGCACTTTCAATGGAAAGTGATTTTCTCTGAAAGGACAGCATTTAGAAAGTGAGGCAACACTCCCTTCACTTCGCACAGTGAATTGAAGTGTTGGAACAGACTGCTTCTCTTTCAGAGAATCGCATGTGAGTTTCTCCCTAATGCTTACAAGTAGCTTAAGGCACTTTCAAAGGAAAGTGATTTTCTCTGAAAGGACAGCATTTAGAAAGTGAAGCAACACTCCATTCACTTCGCACAGTGAATTGAAGTGTTGGAACAGACTGCTTCTCTTTCAGAGAAACGCATGTGAGTTTTTTCCTAATGCTTGCAAGTAGCTTAAGGCACTTTCAAAGGAAAGTGATTTTCTCTGAAAGGACAGCATTTAAAAAGTGAAGGAACACTCCATTCACTTCGCACAGTGAATTGAAGTGTTGGAACAGATGCTTCTCTTTCAGAGAAATGCATGTGAGTTTCTGTTGAATGCTTGTAAGTAGCTTAAGGCACTTTCAAAGGAAAGAGATTTTCTCTGAAAGGACAGCATTAAGAAAGTGAGGCAACACTCCATTCACTTCGCACAGTGAATTGAAGTGTTGGAACAGATTGCTTCTCTTTCAGAGAAATGCATGTGAGTTTCTGTTGAATGCTTGTAAGTAGCTTAAGGCACATTCAAAGGAAAGGGATGTTCTCTGAAAGGACAGCATTTAGAAAGTGAAGCAACACTCCATTCACTTCACACAGTGAATTGAAGTGTTGGAACAGACTGCTTCTCTTTCAGAGAAATGCATGTGAGTTTCTGTTGAATGCTTGTAAGTAGCTCAAGGGTCTTTCAAAGGAAAGTGATTTTCTCTGAAAGGACAGCATTTAGAAAGTAAAGCAACACTCCATTCCCTTGGCGCAATGAATTGAAGTGTTGGAACAGACTGCTTCTCTTTCATAGAAACGCATTAGTGTTTCTTGTGAACGCTTACAAGTAGCTTAAGGCACTTTCAAAGGAAAGTGATTTTCTCTGAAAGGACAGCATTTAGAAAGTGAAGCAACACTCCATTCACTTCACACAGAGAATTGAAGTGTTGGAACAGATTGCTTCTCTTTCGGAGAAATGCATGTGAGTTTCTGTTGAATGCTTGTAAGTAGCTTAAGGCACATTCAAAGGAAAGGGATTTTCTCTAAAAGGACAGCATTTAGAAAGTGAAGCAACACTCCATTCCTTTCACGCAATGAATTGAAGTGTTGGAATAGACTGCTTCTCTTTCATAGAAACGCATTAGTGTTTCTTGTGAATGCTTGCAAGTAGCTTAAGGCACTTTCAAAGGAAAGTGATTTTCTCTGAAAGGACAGCATTTAAAAAGTGAAGCAACACTCCATTCACTTCGCACATTGAATTGAAGTGTTGGAACAGACTGCTTCTCTTTCAGAGAAACGCATGTGAGTTTCTGTTGAATTCTTGTAATTAGCTTATGGCACATTCAAAGGAAAGTGATTTTCTCTGAAAGGACAGCATTTAGAAAGTGAGGCAACACTCCATTCACTTCACACAGTGAATTGAAGTGTTGGAACAGATTGCTTCTCTTTCAGAGAAACGCATGTGAGTTTCTTCCTAATGCTTGCAAGTAGCTTAAGGCACTTTCAAAGGAAAGTGATTTTCTCTGAAAGGACAGCATTTAGAAAGTGAAGCAACACTCCATTTACTTCGCACAGTGAATTGAAGTGTTGGAACAGACTGCTTCTCTTTCAGAGAAACGCATGTGAGTTTCTTCCTAATGCTTGCAAGTAGCTTAAGGCACTTTCAAAGGAAAGTGATTTTCTCTGAAAGGACAGCATTTAGAAAGTGAAGCAACACTCCATTCATGTCGAACAGTGAATTGAAGTGTTGGAACAGACTGCTTCTCTTTCAGAGAAATGCATGTGAGTTTCTGGTGAATGCTTGTAAGTAGCTTAAGGCACTTTCAAAGGAAAGTGATTTTCTCTGAAAGGACATCATTTAGAAAGTGAAGCAACACTCCATTCACTTCGCGGAGTGAATTGAAGTATTGGAACAGTCTGCTTCTCTTTCAGAGAAACGCATGTGAGTTTCTGGTGAATGCTTGTAAGTAGCTTAAGGCACTTTCAAAGGAAAGTGATTTTCTCTGAAAGGACAGCATTTAGAAAGTGAAGCAACACTCCATTCACTTCGCACAGTGAATTGAAGTGTTGGAACAGACTGCTTCTCTTTCAGAGAAACGCATGTGAGTTTCTTGTGAATGCTTGCAAGTTGCTTAAGGCACTTTCAAAGGAAAGTGATTTTCTCTGAAAGGACAGCATTTAGAAAGTGAGGCAACACTCCATTCCCTTCGTGCAGTGAATTGAAGTGTTGGAACAGAGTGCTTCTCTTTCATTGAAACGCATTAGTGTTTCTTGTGAATGCTTGCAAGTTGCTTAAGGCACTTTCAAAGAAAGTGATTTTCTCTGAAAGGACAGCATTTAGAAAGTGAAGCAACACTCCATTCACTTTGTACAGTGAATTGAAGTGTTGGAACAGACTGCTTCTCTTTCAGAGAAACGCATGTGTGTTTCCTGTGAATGCTAGAAAGTAGCTTAAGGCACTTTCAAAGGAAAGTGATTTTCTCTGAAAGGACAGCATTTAGAAAGTGAAGTAAAATTCCATTCACTTCACACAGTGAATTGAAGTGTTGGAACCGACTGCTTCTCTTTCAGAGAAATGTATGTGAGTTTCTGTTGAATGCTTGTAAGTAGCTCAAGGCTCTTTCAAAGAAAAGTGATTTTCTCTGAAAGGACAGCATTTAGAAAGTAAAGCAACACTCCATTCCTTTGCGCAATGAATTGAAGTGTTGGAAGAGACTGCTTCTCTTTCAGAGAAACGCATTAGTGTTTCTTGTGAATGCTTGCAAGTAGCTTAAGGCACTTTCAAAGGAAAGTGATTTTCTCTGAAAGGACAGCATTTAGAAAGTGAAGCAACACTCCATTCACTTCACACAGTGAATTGAAGTGTTGGAACAGACTGCTTCTCTTTCAGAGAAACGCATGTGAGTTTTTTCCTAATGCTTGCAAGTAGCTTAAGGCACTTTCAAAGGAAAGTGATTTTCTCTGAAAGGACAGAATATAGAAATTTGAGGCAACACTCCATTCACTTCGCACAGTGAATTGAAGTGTTGGAACAGATTGCTTCTCTTTCAGAGAAATGCATGTGAGTTTCTGTTGAATGCTTGTAAGTAGCTTAAGGCACATTCAAAGGAAAGGGATTTTCTCTGAAAGGACAGCATTTAGAAAGTGAAGCAACACTCCATTCACTTCACACAGTGAATTGAAGTGTTGGAACAGACTGCTTCTCTTTCAGAGAAGTGCATGTGAGTTTCTGTTGAATGCTTGTGAGTAGCTCAAGGCTCTTTCAAAGGAAAGTGATTTTCTCTGAAAGGACAGCATTTAGAAAGTAAAGCAACACTCCATTCCCTTCGCGCAATAAATTGAAGTGTTGGAACAGACTGCTTCTCTTTCAGAGAAACGCATTAGTGTTTCTTGTGAATTCTTACAAGTAGCTTAAGGCACTTTCAAAGGAAAGTGATTTTCTCTGAAGGGACAGCATTTAGAAAGTGAAGCAACACTCCATTCACTTCACACAGAGAATTGAAGTGTTGGAACAGATTGCTTCTCTTTCGGAGAAATGCATGTGAGTTTCTGTTGAATGCTTGTAAGTAGCTTAAGGCACATTCAAAGGAAAATGATTTTCTCTAAAAGGACAGCATTTAGAAAGTGAAGCAACACTCCATTCCCTTCGCGCAATGAATTGAAGTGTTGGAACAGACTGCTCTTCTTTCATAGAAACGCATTAGTGTTTCTTGTGAATGCTTGCAAGTAGCTTAAGGCACTTTCAAAGGAAAGTGATTTTCTCTGAAAGGACAGCATTTAAAAAGTGAAGCAACACTCCATTCACTTCGCACATTGAATTGAAGTGTTGGAACAGACTGCTTCTCTTTCAGAGAAACGCATGTGAGTTTCTGTTGAATGCTTGTAAGTATCTTAAGGCACTTTCAAAGGAAAGTGATTTTCTCTGAAAGGACAGCATTTAGAAAGTGAAGCAACACTCCATTCACTTCGCACAGTGAATTGAAGTGTTGGAACAGACTGCTTCTCTTTCAGAGAAACGCATGTGAGTTTTTTCCTAATGCTTGCAAGTAGCTTAAGGCACTTTCAAAGGAAAGTGATTTTCTCTGAAAGGACAGCATTTAGAAAGTGAAGGAACACTCCATTCACTTCGCACAGTGAATTGAAGTGTTGGAACAGATTGCTTCTCTTTCAGAGAAATGCATGTGAGTTTCTGTTGAATGCTTGTAAGTAGCTTAAGGCACATTCAAAGGAAAGGGATTTTCTCTGAAAGGACAGCATTTAGAAAGTGAAGCAACACTCCATTCACTTCACACAGTGAATTGAAGTGTTGGAACAGACTGCTTCTCTTTCAGAGAAATGCATGTGAGTTTCTGTTGAATGCTTGTGAGTAGCTCAAGGCTCTTTCAAAGGAAAGTGATTTTCTCTGAAAGGACAGCATTTAGAAAGTGAAGCAACACTCCATTCCCTTCGCGCAATAAATTGATGTGTTGGAACAGACTGCTTCTCTTTCAGAGAAACGCATTAGTGTTTCTTGTGAATGCTTACAAGTAGCTTAAGGCACTTTCAAAGGAAAGTGATTTTCTCTGAAAGGACAGCATTTAGAAAGTGAAGCAACACTCCATTCACTTCACACAGAGAATTGAAGTGTTGGAACAGATTGCTTCTCTTTCGGAGAAATGCATGTGAGTTTCTGTTGAATGCTTGTAAGTAGCTTAAGGCACATTCAAAGGAAAGGGATTTTCTCTGAAAGGACAGCATTTAGAAAGTGAGGCAACACTCCATTCACTTCACACAGTGAATTGAAGTGTTGGAACAGATTGCTTCTCTTTCAGAGAAACGCATGTGAGTTTCTTCCTAATGCTTGCAAGTAGCTTAAGGCACTTTCAAAGGAAAGTGATTTTCTCTGAAAGGACAGCATTTAGAAAGTGAAGCAACACTCCATTTACTTCGCACAGTGAATTGAAGTGTTGGAACAGACTGCTTCTCTTTCAGAGAAACGCATGTGAGTTTCTTCCTAATGCTTGCAAGTAGCTTAAGGCACTTTCAAAGGAAAGTGATTTTCTCTGAAAGGACAGCATTTAGAAAGTGAAGCAACACTCCATTCATTTCGAACAGTGAATTGAAGTGTTGGAACAGACTGCTTCTCTTTCAGAGAAGTGCATGTGAGTTTCTGGTGAATGCTTGTAAGTAGCTTAAGGCACTTTCAAAGGAAAGTGATTTTCTCTGAAAGGACATCATTTAGAAAGTGAAGCAACACTCCATTCACTTCGCGGAGTGAATTGAAGTATTGGAACAGTCTGCTTCTCTTTCAGAGAAACGCATGTGAGTTTCTGGTGAATGCTTGTAAGTAGCTTAAGGCACTTTCAAAGGAAAGTGATTTTCTCTGAAAGGACAGCATTTAGAAAGTGAAGCAACACTCCATTCACTTCGCACAGTGAATTGAAGTGTTGGAACAGACTGCTTCTCTTTCAGAGAAACGCATGTGAGTTTCTTGTGAATGCTTGCAAGTTGCTTAAGGCACTTTCAAAGGAAAGTGATTTTCTCTGAAAGGACAGCATTTAGAAAGTGAGGCAACACTCCATTCCCTTCGTGCAGTGAATTGAAGTGTTGGAACAGAGTGCTTCTCTTTCATATAAACGCATTAGTGTTTCTTGTGAATGCTTGCAAGTTGCTTAAGGCACTTTCAAAGAAAGTGATTTTCTCTGAAAGGACAGCATTTAGAAAGTGAAGCAACACTCCATTCACTTTGTACAGTGAATTGAAGTGTTGGAACAGACTGCTTCTCTTTCAGAGAAACGCATGTGTGTTTCCTGTGAATGCTAGAAAGTAGCTTAAGGCACTTTCAAAGGAAAGTGATTTTCTCTGAAAGGACAGCATTTAGAAAGTGAAGTAAAATTCCATTCACTTCACACAGTGAATTGAAGTGTTGGAACCGACTGCTTCTCTTTCAGAGAAATGTATGTGAGTTTCTGTTGAATGCTTGTAAGTAGCTCAAGGCTCTTTCAAAGAAAAGTGATTTTCTCTGAAAGGACAGCATTTAGAAAGTAAAGCAACACTCCATTCCTTTGCGCAATGAATTGAAGTGTTGGAAGATACTGCTTCTCTTTCAGAGAAACGCATTAGTGTTTCTTGTGAATGCTTGCAAGTAGCTTAAGGCACTTTCAAAGGAAAGTGATTTTCTCTGAAAGGACAGCATTTAGAAAGTGAAGCAACACTTCATTCACTTCACACAGTGAATTGAAGTGTTGGAACAGACTGCTTCTCTTTCAGAGAAACGCATGTGAGTTTTTTCCTAATGCTTGCAAGTAGCTTAAGGCACTTTCAAAGGAAAGTGATTTTCTCTGAAAGGACAGCATTTAGAAAGTGAAGCAACACTCCATTCACTTCACACAGTGAATTGAAGTGTTGGAACAGACTGCTTCTCTTTCAGAGAAACGCATGTGAGTTTTTTCCTAATGCTTGCAAGTAGCTTAAGGAACTTTCAAAGGAAAGTGATTTTCTCTGAAAGGACAGAATATAGAAAGTGAGGCAACACTCCATTCACGTCGCACAGTGAATTGAAGTGTTGGAACAGATTGCTTCTCTTTCAGAGAAATGCATGTGAGTTTCTGTTGAATGCTTGTAAGTAGCTTAAGGCACATTCAAAGGAAAGGGATTTTCTCTGAAAGGACAGCATTTAGATAGTGAAGCAACACTCCATTCACTTCACACAGTGAATTGAAGTGTTGGAACAGACTGCTTCTCTTTCAGAGAAGTGCATGTGAGTTTCTGTTGAATGCTTGTGAGTAGCTCAAGGCTCTTTCAAAGGAAAGTGATTTTCTCTGAAAGGACAGCATTTAGAAAGTAAAGCAACACTCCATTCCCTTCGCGCAATAAATTGAAGTGTTGGAACAGACTGCTTCTCTTTCAGAGAAACGCATTAGTGTTTCTTGTGAATTCTTACAAGTAGCTTAAGGCACTTTCAAAGGAAAGTGATTTTCTCTGAAGGGACAGCATTTAGAAAGTGAAGCAACACTCCATTCACTTCACACAGAGAATTGAAGTGTTGGAACAGATTGCTTCTCTTTCGGAGAAATGCATGTGAGTTTCTGTTGAATGCTTGTAAGTAGCTTAAGGCACATTCAAAGGAAAATGATTTTCTCTAAAAGGACAGCATTTAGAAAGTGAAGCAACACTCCATTCCCTTCGCGCAATGAATTGAAGTGTTGGAACAGACTGCTTTTCTTTCATAGAAACGCATTAGTGTTTCTTGTGAATGCTTGCAAGTAGCTTAAGGCACTTTCAAAGGAAAGTGATTTTCTCTGAAAGGACAGCATTTAAAAAGTGAAGCAACACTCCATTCACTTCGCACATTGAATTGAAGTGTTGGAACAGACTGCTTCTCTTTCAGAGAAACGCATGTGAGTTTCTGTTGAATGCTTGTAAGTATCTTAAGGCACTTTCAAAGGAAAGTGATTTTCTCTGAAAGGACAGCATTTAGAAAGTGAAGCAACACTCCATTCACTTCGCACAGTGAATTGAAGTGTTGGAACAGACTGCTTCTCTTTCAGAGAAATGTATGTGAGTTTTTTCCTAATGCTTGCAAGTAGCTTAAGGCACTTTCAAAGGAAAGTGATTTTCTCTGAAAGGACAGCATTTAGAAAGTGAAGGAACACTCCATTCACTTCGCACAGTGAATTGAAGTGTTGGAACAGATTGCTTCTCTTTCAGAGAAATGCATGTGAGTTTCTGTTGAATGCTTGTAAGTAGCTTAAGGCACATTCAAAGGAAAGGGATTTTCTCTGAAAGGACAGCATTTAGAAAGTGAAGCAACACTCCATTCACTTCACACAGTGAATTGAAGTGTTGGAACAGACTGCTTCTCTTTCAGAGAAATGCATGTGAGTTTCTGTTGAATGCTTGTGAGTAGCTCAAGGCTCTTTCAAAGGAAAGTGATTTTCTCTGAAAGGACAGCATTTAGAAAGTGAAGCAACACTCCATTCCCTTCGCGCAATAAATTGATGTGTTGGAACAGACTGCTTCTCTTTCAGAGAAACGCATTAGTGTTTCTTGTGAATGCTTACAAGTAGCTTAAGGCACTTTCAAAGGAAAGTGATTTTCTCTGAAAGGACAGCATTTAGAAAGTGAAGCAACACTCCATTCACTTCACACAGAGAATTGAAGTGTTGGAACAGATTGCTTCTCTTTCGGAGAAATGCATGTGAGTTTCTGTTGAATGCTTGTAAGTAGCTTAAGGCACATTCAAAGGAAAGGGATTTTCTCTAAAAGGACAGCATTTAGAAAGTGAAGCAACACTCCATTCCCTTCGCGCAATGAATTGAAGTGTTGGAACAGACTGCTTCTCTTTCATAGAAACGCATTAGTGTTTCTTGTGAATGCTTGCAAGTAGCTTAAGGCACTTTCAAAGGAAAGTGATTTTCTCTGAAAGGACAGCATTTAAAAAGTGAAGCAACACTCCATTCACTTCGCACATTGAATTGAAGTGTTGGAACAGACTGCTTCTCTTTCAGAGAAACGCATGTGAGTTTCTGTTGAATGCTTGTAAGCAGCTTATGGCACTTTCAAAGGAAAGAGATTTTCTCTGAAAGGACAGTTTAGAAAGTGAGGCAACACTCCATTCACTTCACACAGTGAATTGAAGTGTTGGAACAGATTGCTTCTCTTTCAGAGAAACGCATGTGAGTTTCTTCCTAATGCTTGCAAGTAGCTTAAGGCACTTTCAAAGGAAAGTGATTTTCTCTGAAAGGACAGCATTTAGAAAGTGAAGCAAAACTCCATTCACTTCGCACAGTGAATTGAAGTGTTGGAACAGACTACTTCTCTTTCAGAGAAACGCATGTGAGTTTCTTCCTAATGCTTGCAAGTACCTTAAGGCACTTTCAAAGGAAAGTGATTTTCTCTGAAAGGACAGCATTTAGAAAGTGAAGCAACACTCCATTCATTTCGAACAGTGAATTGAAGTGTTGGAACAGACTGCTTCCCTTTCAGAGAAACGCATGTGAGTTTCTGGTGAATGCTTGTAAGTAGCTTAAGGCACTTTCAAAGGAAAGTGATTTTCTCTGAAAGGACAGCATTTAGAAAGTATAGCAACACTCCATTCACTTCGTACAGTGAATTGAAGTGTTGGAACAGACTGCTTCTCTTTCAGAGAAACGCATGTGAGTTTCTTGTGAATGCTTGCAAGTTGCTTAAGGCACTTTCAAAGGAAAGTGATTTTCTCTGAAAGGACAGCATTTAGAAACTGAAGCAACACTCCATTCACTTCGCACAGTGAATTGAAGTGTTGGAACAGACTGCTTCTCTTTCAGAGAAACGCATGTGAATTTCTGTTGAATGCTTGTAAGTAGCTTAAGGCACTTTCAAAGGAAAGTGATTTTTTCTGAAAGGACAGCATTTAGAAAGTAAAGCCACACTCCATTCACTTCGCACAGTGAATTGAAGTGTTGGAACAGACTGCTTCTCTTTCAGAGAATCGCATGTGAGTTTTTTCTTAATACTTGAAAGTAGTTTAAGGCACTTTCAATGGAAAGTGATTTTCTCTGAAAGGACAGCATTTAGAAAGTGAGGCAACACTCCCTTCACTTCGCACAGTGAATTGAAGTGTTGGAACAGACTGCTTCTCTTTCAGAGAATCGCATGTGAGTTTCTCCCTAATGCTTACAAGTAGCTTAAGGCACTTTCAAAGGAAAGTGATTTTCTCTGAAAGGACAGCATTTAGAAAGTGAAGCAACACTCCATTCACTTCGCACAGTGAATTGAAGTGTTGGAACAGACTGCTTCTCTTTCAGAGAAACGCATGTGAGTTTTTTCCTAATGCTTGCAAGTAGCTTAAGGCACTTTCAAAGGAAAGTGATTTTCTCTGAAAGGACAGCATTTAGAAAGTGAAGGAACACTCCATTCACTTCGCACAGTGAATTGAAGTGTTGGAACAGATGCTTCTCTTTCAGAGAAATGCATGTGAGTTTCTGTTGAATGCTTGTAAGTAGCTTAAGGCACATTCAAAGGAAAGAGATTTTCTCTGAAAGGACAGCATTTAGAAAGTGAGGCAACACTCCATTCACTTCGCACAGTGAATTGAAGTGTTGGAAAAGATTGCTTCTCTTTCAGAGAAATGCATGTGAGTTTCTGTTGAATGCTTGTAAGTAGCTTAAGGCACATTCAAAGGAAAGGGATTTTCTCTGAAAGGACAGCATTTAGAAAGTGAAGCAACACTCCATTCACTTCACACAGTGAATTGAAGTGTTGGAACAGACTGCTTCTCTTTCAGAGAAATGCATGTGAGTTTCTGTTGAATGCTTGTAAGTAGCTCAAGGGTCTTTCAAAGGAAAGTGATTTTCTCTGAAAGGACAGCATTTAGAAAGTAAAGCAACACTCCATTCCCTTGGCGCAATGAATTGAAGTGTTGGAACAGACTGCTTCTCTTTCATAGAAACGCATTAGTGTTTCTTGTGAACGCTTACAAGTAGCTTAAGGCACTTTCAAAGGAAAGTGATTTTCTCTGAAAGGACAGCATTTAGAAAGTGAAGCAACACTCCATTCACTTCACACAGAGAATTGAAGTGTTGGAACAGATTGCTTCTCTTTCGGAGAAATGCATGTGAGTTTCTGTTGAATGCTTGTAAGTAGCTTAAGGCACATTCAAAGGAAAGGGATTTTCTCTAAAAGGACAGCATTTAGAAAGTGAAGCAACACTCCATTCCTTTCACGCAATGAATTGAAGTGTTGGAATAGACTGCTTCTCTTTCATAGAAACGCATTAGTGTTTCTTGTGAATGCTTGCAAGTAGCTTAAGGCACTTTCAAAGGAAAGTGATTTTCTCTGAAAGGACAGCATTTAAAAAGTGAAGCAACACTCCATTCACTTCGCACATTGAATTGAAGTGTTGGAACAGACTGCTTCTCTTTCAGAGAAACGCATGTGAGTTTCTGTTGAATTCTTGTAATTAGCTTATGGCACATTCAAAGGAAAGTGATTTTCTCTGAATGGACAGCATTTAGAAAGTGAGGCAACACTCCATTCACTTCACACAGTGAATTGAAGTGTTGGAACAGATTGCTTCTCTTTCAGAGAAACGCATGTGAGTTTCTTCCTAATGCTTGCAAGTAGCTTAAGGCACTTTCAAAGGAAAGTGATTTTCTCTGAAAGGACAGCATTTAGAAAGTGAAGCAACACTCCATTTACTTCGCACAGTGAATTGAAGTGTTGGAACAGACTGCTTCTCTTTCAGAGAAACGCATGTGAGTTTCTTCCTAATGCTTGCAAGTAGCTTAAGGCACTTTCAAAGGAAAGTGATTTTCTCTGAAAGGACAGCATTTAGAAAGTGAAGCAACACTCCATTCATTTCGAACAGTGAATTGAAGTGTTGGAACAGACTGCTTCTCTTTCAGAGAAATGCATGTGAGTTTCTGGTGAATGCTTGTAAGTAGCTTAAGGCACTTTCAAAGGAAAGTGATTTTCTCTGAAAGGACATCATTTAGAAAGTGAAGCAACACTCCATTCACTTCGCGGAGTGAATTGAAGTATTGGAACAGTCTGCTTCTCTTTCAGAGAAACGCATGTGAGTTTCTGGTGAATGCTTGTAAGTAGCTTAAGGCACTTTCAAAGGAAAGTGATTTTCTCTGAAAGGACAGCATTTAGAAAGTGAAGCAACACTCCATTCACTTCGCACAGTGAATTGAAGTGTTGGAACAGACTGCTTCTCTTTCAGAGAAACGCATGTGAGTTTCTTGTGAATGCTTGCAAGTTGCTTAAGGCACTTTCAAAGAAAGTGATTTTCTCTGAAAGGACAGCATTTAGAAAGTGAAGCAACACTCCATTCACTTTGTACAGTGAATTGAAGTATTGGAACAGACTGCTTCTCTTTCAGAGAAACGCATGTGTGTTTCCTGTGAATGCTAGAAAGTAGCTTAAGGCACTTTCAAAGGAAAGTGATTTTCTCTGAAAGGACAGCATTTAGAAAGTGAAGTAAAATTCCATTCACTTCACACAGTGAATTGAAGTGGTGGAACCGACTGCTTCTCTTTCAGAGAAATGTATGTGAGTTTCTGTTGAATGCTTGTAAGTAGCTCAAGGCTCTTTCAAAGAAAAGTGATTTTCTCTGAAAGGACAGCATTTAGAAAGTAAAGCAACACTCCATTCCTTTGCGCAATGAATTGAAGTGTTGGAAGAGACTGCTTCTCTTTCAGAGAAACGCATGTGAGTTTTTTCCTAATGCTTGCAAGTAGCTTAAGGCACTTTCAAAGGAAAGTGATTTTCTCTGAAAGGACAGCATTTAGAAAGTGAAGCAACACTCCATTCACTTCACACAGTGAATTGAAGTGTTGGAACAGACTGCTTCTCTTTCAGAGAAACGCATGTGAGTTTTTTCCTAATGCTTGCAAGTAGCTTAAGGCACTTTCAAAGGAAAGTGATTTTCTCTGAAAGGACAGAATATAGAAAGTGAGGCAACACTCCATTCACTTCGCACAGTGAATTGAAGTGTTGGAACAGATTGCTTCTCTTTCAGAGAAATGCATGTGAGTTTCTGTTGAATGCTTGTAAGTAGCTTAAGGCACATTCAAAGGAAAGGGATTTTCTCTGAAAGGACAGCATTTAGAAAGTGAAGCAACACTCCATTCACTTCACACAGTGAATTGAAGTGTTGGAACAGACTGCTTCTCTTTCAGAGAAGTGCATGTGAGTTTCTGTTGAATGCTTGTGAGTAGCTCAAGGCTCTTTCAAAGGAAAGTGATTTTCTCTGAAAGGACAGCATTTAGAAAGTAAAGCAACACTCCATTCCCTTCGCGCAATAAATTGAAGTGTTGGAACAGACTGCTTCTCTTTCAGAGAAACGCATTAGTGTTTCTTGTGAATTCTTACAAGTAGCTTAAGGCACTTTCAAAGGAAAGTGATTTTCTCTGAAGGGACAGCATTTAGAAAGTGAAGCAACACTCCATTCACTTCACACAGAGAATTGAAGTGTTGGAACAGATTGCTTCTCTTTCGGAGAAATGCATGTGAGTTTCTGTTGAATGCTTGTAAGTAGCTTAAGGCACATTCAAAGGAAAATGATTTTCTCTAAAAGGACAGCATTTAGAAAGTGAAGCAACACTCCATTCCCTTCGCGCAATGAATTGAAGTGTTGGAACAGACTGCTTTTCTTTCATAGAAACGCATTAGTGTTTCTTGTGAATGCTTGCAAGTAGCTTAAGGCACTTTCAAAGGAAAGTGATTTTCTATGAAAGGACAGCATTTAAAAAGTGAAGCAACACTCCATTCACTTCGCACATTGAATTGAAGTGTTGGAACAGACTGCTTCTCTTTCAGAGAAACGCATGTGAGTTTCTGTTGAATGCTTGTAAGTAGCTTATGGCACTTTCAAAGGAAAGTGATTTTCTCTGAAAGGACAGCATTTAGAAAGTGAGGCAACACTCCATTCACTTCACACAGTGAATTGAAGTGTTGGAACAGATTGCTTCTCTTTCAGAGAAACGCATGTGAGTTTCTTCCTAATGCTTGCAAGTAGCTTAAGGCACTTTCAAAGGAAAGTGATTTTCTCTGAAAGGACAGCATTTAGAAAGTGAAGCAACACTCCATTCACTTCGCACAGTGAATTGAAGTGTTGGAACAGACTACTTCTCTTTCAGAGAAACGCATGTGAGTTTCTTCCTAATGCTTGCAAGTACCTTAAGGCACTTTCAAAGGAAAGTGATTTTCTCTGAAAGGACAGAATTTAGAAAGTGAAGCAACACTCCATTCACTTCGCACAGTGAATTGAAGTGTTGGAACAGACGGCTTCTCTTTCAGAGAAACGCATGTGTGTTTCCTGTGAATGCTAGAAAGTAGCTTAAGGCACTTTCAAAGGAAAGTGATTTTTTCTGAAAGGACAGCATTTAGAAAGTAAAGCCACACTCCATTCACTTCGCACAGTGAATTGAAGTGTTGGAACAGACTGCTTCTCTTTCAGAGAATCGCATGTGAGTTTTTTGTTAATACTTGAAAGTAGTTTAAGGCACTTTCAATGGAAAGTGATTTTCTCTGAAAGGACAGCATTTAGAAAGTGAGGCAACACTCCCTTCACTTCGCACAGTGAATTGAAGTGTTGGAACAGACTGCTTCTCTTTCAGAGAATCGCATGTGAGTTTCTTCCTAATGCTTACAAGTATCTTAAGGCACTTTCAAAGGAAAGTGATTTTCTCTGAAAGGACAGCATTTAGAAAGTGAAGCAACACTCCATTCACTTCGCACAGTGAATTGAAGTGTTGGAACAGACTGCTTCTCTTTCAGAGAAACGCATGTGAGTTTTTTCCTAATGCTTGCAAGTAGCTTAAGGCACTTTCAAAGGAAAGTGATTTTCTCTGAAAGGACAGCATTTAGAAAGTGAAGGAACACTCCATTCACTTCGCACAGTGAATTGAAGTGTTGGAACAGATTGCTTCTCTTTCAGAGATATGCATGTGAGTTTCTGTTGAATGCTTGTAAGTAGCTTAAGGCACATTCAAAGGAAAGGGATTTTCTCTGAAAGGACAGCATTTAGAAAGTGAAGCAACACTCCATTCACTTCACACAGTGAATTGAAGTGTTGGAACAGACTGCTTCTCTTTCAGAGAAATGCATGTGAGTTTCTGTTGAATGCTTGTGAGTAGCTCAAGGCTCTTTCAAAGGAAAGTGATTTTCTCTGAAAGGACAGCATTTAGAAAGTAAAGCAACACTCCCTTCCCTTCGCGCAATAAATTGATGTGTTGGAACAGACTGCTTCTCTTTCAGAGAAACGCATTAGTGTTTCTTGTGAATGCTTACAAGTAGCTTAAGGCACTTTCAAAGGAAAGTGATTTTCTCTGAAAGGACAGCATTTAGAAAGTGAAGCAACACTCCATTCACTTCACACAGAGAATTGAAGTGTTGGAACAGATTGCTTCTCTTTCGGAGAAATGCATGTGAGTTTCTGTTGAATGCTTGTAAGTAGCTTAAGGCACATTCAAAGGAAAGGGATTTTCTCTAAAAGGACAGCATTTAGAAAGTGAAGCAACACTCCATTCCCTTCGCGCAATGAATTGAAGTGTTGGAACAGACTGCTTCTCTTTCATAGAAACGCATTAGTGTTTCTTGTGAATGCTTGCAAGTAGCTTAAGGCACTTTCAAAGGAAAGTGATTTTCTCTGAAAGGACAGCATTTAGAAAGTGAAGCAACACTCCATTCACTTCGCACATTGAATTGAAGTGTTGGAACAGACTGCTTCTCTTTCAGAGAAACGCATGTGAGTTTCTGTTGAATGCTTGTAAGCAGCTTATGGCACTTTCAAAGGAAAGAGATTTTCTCTGAAAGGACAGTTTAGAAAGTGAGGCAACACTCCATTCACTTCACACAGTGAATTGAAGTGTTGGAACAGATTGCTTCTCTTTCAGAGAAACGCATGTGAGTTTCTTCCTAATGCTTGCAAGTAGCTTAAGGCACTTTCAAAGGAAAGTGATTTTCTCTGAAAGGACAGCATTTAGAAAGTGAAGCAAAACTCCATTCACTTCGCACAGTGAATTGAAGTGTTGGAACAGACTACTTCTCTTTCAGAGAAACGCATGTGAGTTTCTTCCTAATGCTTGCAAGTACCTTAAGGCACTTTCAAAGGAAAGTGATTTTCTCTGAAAGGACAGCATTTAGAAAGTGAAGCAACACTCCATTCATTTCGAACAGTGAATTGAAGTGTTGGAACAGACTGCTTCTCTTTCAGAGAAACGCATGTGAGTTTCTGGTGAATGCTTGTAAGTAGCTTAAGGCACTTTCAAAGGAAAGTGATTTTCTCTGAAAGGACAGCATTTAGAAAGTATAGCAACACTCCATTCACTTCGTACAGTGAATTGAAGTGTTGGAACAGACTGCTTCTCTTTCAGAGAAACGCATGTGAGTTTCTTGTGAATGCTTGCAAGTTGCTTAAGGCACGTTCAAAGGAAAGTGATTTTCTCTGAAAGGACAGCATTTAGAAACTGAAGCAACACTCCATTCACTTCGCACAGTGAATTGAAGTGTTGGAACAGACTGCTTCTCTTTCAGAGAAACGCATGTGAATTTCTGTTGAATGCTTGTAAGTAGCTTAAGGCACTTTCAAAGGAAAGTGATTTTTTCTGAAAGGACAGCATTTAGAAAGTAAAGAAACACTCCATTCACTTCGCACAGTGAATTGAAGTGTTGGAACAGACTGCTTCTCTTTCAGAGAATCGCATGTGAGTTTTTTCTTAATACTTGAAAGTAGTTTAAGGCACTTTCAATGGAAAGTTATTTTCTCTGAAAGGACAGCATTTAGAAAGTGAGGCAACACTCCCTTCACTTTGCACAGTGAATTGAAGTGTTGGAACAGACTGCTTCTCTTTCAGAGAATCGCATGTGAGTTTCTCCCTAATGCTTACAAGTAGCTTAAGGCACTTTCAAAGGAAAGTGATTTTCTCTGAAAGGACAGCATTTAGAAAGTGAAGCAACACTCCATTCACTTCGCACAGTGAATTGAAGTGTTGGAACAGACTGCTTCTCTTTCAGAGAAACGCATGTGAGTTTTTTCCTAATGCTTGCAAGTAGCTTAAGGCACTTTCAAAGGAAAGTGATTTTCTCTGAAAGGACAGCATTTAGAAAGTGAAGGAACACTCCATTCACTTCGCACAGTGAATTGAAGTGTTGGAACAGATGCTTCTCTTTCAGAGAAATGCATGTGAGTTTCTGTTGAATGCTTGTAAGTAGCTTAAGGCACATTCAAAGGAAAGAGATTTTCTCTGAAAGGACAGCATTTAGAAAGTGAGGCAACACTCCATTCACTTCGCACAGTGAATTGAAGTGTTGGAACAGATTGCTTCTCTTTCAGAGAAATGCATGTGAGTTTCTGTTGAATGCTTGTAAGTAGCTTAAGGCACATTCAAAGGAAAGGGATTTTCTCTGAAAGGACAGCATTTAGAAAGTGAAGCAACACTCCATTCACTTCACACAGTGAATTGAAGTGTTGGAACAGACTGCTTCTCTTTCAGAGAAATGCATGTGAGTTTCTGTTGAATGCTTGTAAGTAGCTCAAGGGTCTTTCAAAGGAAAGTGATTTTCTCTGAAAGGACAGCATTTAGAAAGTAAAGCAACACTCCATTCCCTTGGCGCAATGAATTGAAGTGTTGGAACAGACTGCTTCTCTTTCATAGAAACGCATTAGTGTTTCTTGTGAACGCTTACAAGTAGCTTAAGGCACTTTCAAAGGAAAGTGATTTTCTCTGAAAGGACAGCATTTAGAAAGTGAAGCAACACTCCATTCACTTCACACAGAGAATTGAAGTGTTGGAACAGATTGCTTCTCTTTCGGAGAAATGCATGTGAGTTTCTGTTGAATGCTTGTAAGTAGCTTAAGGCACATTCAAAGGAAAGGGATTTTCTCTAAAAGGACAGCATTTAGAAAGTGAAGCAACACTCCATTCCTTTCACGCAATGAATTGAAGTGTTGGAATAGACTGCTTCTCTTTCATAGAAACGCATTAGTGTTTCTTGTGAATGCTTGCAAGTAGCTTAAGGCACTTTCAAAGGAAAGTGATTTTCTCTGAAAGGACAGCATTTAAAAAGTGAAGCAACACTCCATTCACTTCGCACATTGAATTGAAGTGTTGGAACAGACTGCTTCTCTTTCAGAGAAACGCATGTGAGTTTCTGTTGAATTCTTGTAATTAGCTTATGGCACATTCAAAGGAAAGTGATTTTCTCTGAAAGGACAGCATTTAGAAAGTGAGGCAACACTCCATTCACTTCACACAGTGAATTGAAGTGTTGGAACAGATTGCTTCTCTTTCAGAGAAACGCATGTGAGTTTCTTCCTAATGCTTGCAAGTAGCTTAAGGTACTTTCAAAGGAAAGTGATTTTCTCTGAAAGGACAGCATTTAGAAAGTGAAGCAACACTCCATTTACTTCGCACAGTGAATTGAAGTGTTGGAACAGACTGCTTCTCTTTCAGAGAAACGCATGTGAGTTTCTTCCTAATGCTTGCAAGTAGCTTAAGGCACTTTCAAAGGAAAGTGATTTTCTCTGAAAGGACAGCATTTAGAAAGTGAAGCAACACTCCATTCATTTCGAACAGTGAATTGAAGTGTTGGAACAGACTGCTTCTCTTTCAGAGAAATGCATGTGAGTTTCTGGTGAATGCTTGTAAGTAGCTTAAGGCACTTTCAAAGGAAAGTGATTTTCTCTGAAAGGACATCATTTAGAAAGTGAAGCAACACTCCATTCACTTCGCGGAGTGAATTGAAGTATTGGAACAGTCTGCTTCTCTTTCAGAGAAACGCATGTGAGTTTCTGGTGAATGCTTGTAAGTAGCTTAAGGCACTTTCAAAGGAAAGTGATTTTCTCTGAAAGGACAGCATTTAGAAAGTGAAGCAACACTCCATTCACTTCGCACAGTGAATTGAAGTGTTGGAACAGACTGCTTCTCTTTCAGAGAAACGCATGTGAGTTTCTTGTGAATGCTTGCAAGTTGCTTAAGGCACTTTCAAAGGAAAGTGATTTTCTCTGAAAGGACAGCATTTAGAAAGTGAGGCAACACTCCATTCCCTTCGTGCAGTGAATTGAAGTGTTGGAACAGAGTGCTTCTCTTTCATTGAAACGCATTAGTGTTTCTTGTGAATGCTTGCAAGTTGCTTAAGGCACTTTCAAAGAAAGTGATTTTCTCTGAAAGGACAGCATTTAGAAAGTGAAGCAACACTCCATTCACTTTGTACAGTGAATTGAAGTGTTGGAACAGACTGCTTCTCTTTCAGAGAAACGCATGTGTGTTTCCTGTGAATGCTAGAAAGTAGCTTAAGGCACTTTCAAAGGAAAGTGATTTTCTCTGAAAGGACAGCATTTAGAAAGTGAAGTAAAATTCCATTCACTTCACACAGTGAATTGAAGTGTTGGAACCGACTGCTTCTCTTTCAGAGAAATGTATGTGAGTTTCTGTTGAATGCTTGTAAGTAGCTCAACGCTCTTTCAAAGAAAAGTGATTTCCTCTGAAAGGACAGCATTTAGAAAGTAAAGCAACACTCCATTCCTTTGCGCAATGAATTGAAGTGTTGGAAGAGACTGCTTCTCTTTCAGAGAAACGCATTAGTGTTTCTTGTGAATGCTTGCAAGTAGCTTAAGGCACTTTCAAAGGAAAGTGATTTTCTCTGAAAGGACAGCATTTAGAAAGTGAAGCAACACTCCATTCACTTCGCACATTGAATTGAAGTGTTGGAACAGACTGCTTCTCTTTCAGAGAAACGCATGTGAGTTTCTGTTGAATGCTTGTAAGTAGCTTATGGCACATTCAAATGAAAGTGATTTTGTCTGAAAGGACAGCATTTAGAAAGTGAGGCAACACTCCATTCACTTCACACAGTGAATTGAAGTTTTGGAACAGATTGCTTCTCTTTCAGAGAAACGCATGTGAGTTTCTTCCTAATGCTTGCAAGTTACTTAAGGCACTTTCAAAGGAAAGTGATTTTCTCTGAAAGGACAGCATTTAGAAAGTGAAGCAACACTCCATTCACTTCGCACAGTGAATTGAAGTGTTGGAACAGACTGCTTCTCTTTCAGAGAAACGCATGTGAGTTTCTTCCTAATGCTTGCAAGTAGCTTAAGGCACTTTCAAAGGAAAGTGATTTTCTCTGAAAGGACAGCATTTAGAAAGTGAGGCAACACTCCATTCACTTCACACAGTGAATTGAAGTGTTGGAATAGATTGCTTCTCTTTCAGAGAAACGCATGTGAGTTTCTTCCTAATGCTTGCAAGTAGCTTAAGGCACTTTCAAAGGAAAGTGATTTTCTCTGAAAGGACAGCATTTAGAAAGTGAAGCAACACTCCATTCACTTCGCACAGTGAATTGAAGTGTTGGAACAGACTCCTTCTCTTTCAGAGAAACACATGTGAGTTTCTTCCTAATGCTTGCAAGTAGCTTAAGGCACTTTCAAAGGAAAGTGATTTTCTCTGAAAGAACAGCATTTAGAAAGTGAAGCAACACTCCATTCACTTCGCACAGTGAATTGAAGTGTTGGAACAGACTGCTTCTCTTTCAGAGAAACGCATGTGAGTTTCTTCCTAATGCTTGCAAGTAGCTTAAGGCACTTTCAAAGGAAAGTGATTTCATCTGATAGAACAGCATTTAGAAAGTGAAGCAACACTCCATTCACTTCGCACAGTGAATTGAAGTGTTGGAACAGACTGCTTCTCTTTCAGAGAAATGCATGTGAGTTTCTGTTGAATGCGTGTAAGTAGCTCAAGGCTCTTTCAAAGGAAAGTGATTTTCTCTGAAAGGACAGCATTTAGAAAGTAAAGCAACACTCCATTCCCTTCGCGCAATGAATTGAATTGTTGGAACAGACTGCTTCTCTTTCATAGAAACGCATTAGTGTTTCTTGTGAATGCTTGCAAGTAGCGTAAGGCACTTTCAAAGGAAAGTGATTTTCTCCGAAAGGACAGCATTTAGAAAGTGAGGCAACACTCCATTCACTTCACACAGTGAATTGAAGTGTTGGAATTGATTGCTTCTCTTTCAGAGAAACGCATGTGAGTTTCTTCCTAATGCTTGCAAGTAGCTTAAGGCACTTTCAAAGGAAAGTGATTTTCTCTGAAAGGACAGCATTTAGAAAGTGAAGCAACACTCCATTCACTTCGCACAGTGAATTGAAGTGTTGGAACAGACTGCTTCTCTTTCAGAGAAACGCATGTGAGTTTCTTCCTAATGCTTGCAAGTAGCTTAAGGCACTTTCAAAGGAAAGTGATTTTCTCTGAAAGAACAGCATTTAGAAAGTGAAGCAACACTCCATTCACTTCGCAAGAGAATTGAAGTGTTGGAACAGATTGCTTCTCTTTCAGAGAAATGCATGTGAGTTTCTGTTGAATGCTTGTAAGTAGCTTAAGGCACATTCAAAGGAAAGGGATTTTCTCTAAAAGGACAGCATTTAGAAAGTGAAGCAACACTCCATTCACTTCACATAGTGAATTGAAGTGTTGGAACAGACTGCTTCTCTTTCAGAGAAATGCATGTGAGTTTCTGTTGAATGCTTGTAAGTAGCTCAAGGCTCTTTCAAAGGAAAGTGATTTTCTCTGAAAGGACAGCATTTAGAAAGTAAAGCAACACTCCATTCCCTTCGCGCAATGAATTGAAGTGTTGGAACAGACTGCTTCTCTTTCATAGAAACGCATTAGTGTTTCTTGTGAATGCTTGCAAGTAGCTTAAGGCACTTTCAAAGGAAAGTGATTTTCTCTGAAAGGACAGCATTTAGAAAGTGAAGCAACACTCCATTCACTTCGCACATTGAATTGAAGTGTTGGAACAGACTGCTTCTCTTTCAGAGAAACGCATGTGAGTTTCTGTTGAATGCTTGTAAGTAGCTTAAGGCACTTTCAAAGGAAAGTGATTTTCTCTGAAAGGACAGCATTTAGAAAGTGAGGCAACACTCCATTCACTTCACACAGTGAATTGAAGTGTTGGAACAGATTGCTTCTCTTTCAGAGAAATGCATGTAAGTTTCTGTTGAATGCTTGCAAGTAGCTTAAGGCACTTTCAAAGGAAAGTGATTTTCTCTGAAAGGACAGCATTTAGAAAGTGAAGCAACACTCCATTCATTTCGAACAGTGAATTGAAGTGTTGGAACAGACTGCTTCTCTTTCAGGTAAACGCATGTGAGTTTCTGGTGAATGCTTGTAAGTAGCTTAAGGCACTTTCAAAGGAAAGTGATTTTCTCTGAAATGACAGCATTTAGAAAGTGAAGCAACACTCCATTCACTTCGCACAGTGAATTGAAGTGTTGGAACAGACTGATTCTCTTTCAGAGAAATGCATTTGAGTTTCTGTTGAATGCATGTAAGTAGCTTAAGGCACTTTCAAAGGAAAGTGATTTTCTCTGAAAGGAAAGCATTTAGAAAGTGATGCAACACTCCATTCACTTCGCACAGTGAATTGAAGTGTTGGAACAGAGTGCTTCTCTTTCATAGAAACGCATTAGTGTTTCTTGTGAATGCTTGCAAGTTGCTTAAGGCACTTTCAAAGGAAAGTGATTTTCTCTGAAAGGACAGCATTTAGTAAGTGAAGCAACACTCCATTCACTTTGTACAGTGAATTGAAGTGTTGGAACAGACTGCTTCTCTTTCAGAGAAACGCATGTGAGTTTTTTTGAATGCTTGAAAGTAGTTTAAGGCACTTTCAAAGGAAAGTGATTTTCTCTGAAAGGACAGCATTTAGAAACGGAAGCAAAACTCCATTCACTTCGCACAGTGAATTGAAGTGTTGGAACAGACTGCTTCTCTTTAAGAGAAACGCATGTGAGTTTTTTGTGAATGCTTGAAAGTAGTTTAAGGCACTTTCAAAGGAAAGTGATTTTCTCTGAAAGGACAGAATTTAGAAAGTGAAGCAACACTCCATTCACTTCGCACAGTGAATTGAAGTGTTGGAACAGACTGCTTCTCTTTCAGAGAATCGCATGTGAGTTTCTTCCTAATGCTTGCAAGTAGCTTAAGGCACTTTCAAAGGAAAGTGATTTTCTCTGAAAGGACAGCATTTAGAAAGTGAAGCAACACTCCATTCATTTCGAACAGTGAATTGAAGTGTTGGAACAGACTGCTTCTCTTTCAGAGAAATGCATGTGAGTTTCTGTTGAATGCTTGTAAGTAGCTTAAGGCACATTCAAAGGAAAGGGATTTTCTCTAAAAGGACAGCATTTAGAAAGTGAAGCAACACTGCATTCACTTCGCACAGTGAATTGAAGTGTTGGAACAGACTGCTTCTCTTTCAGAGAAACGCATGTGAGTTTTTTGTGAATACTTGAAAGTAGTTTAAGGCACTTTCAATGGAAAGTGATTTTCTCTGAAAGGACAGCATTTAGAAAGTGAGGCAACACTCCCTTCACTTCGCACAGTTAATTGAAGTGTTGGAACAGATTGCTTCTCTTTCAGAGAAATGCATGTAAGTTTCTGTTGAATGCTTGTAAGTAGCTTAAGGCACATTCAAAGGAAAGGGATTTTCTCTGAAAGGACAGCATTTAGAAAGTGAAGCAACACTCCATTCACTTCACACAGTGAATTGAAGTGTTGGAACAGACTGCTACTCTTTCAGAGAAATGCATGTGAGTTTCTGTTGAATGCTTGTAAGTAGCTCAAGGCTCTTTCAAAGGAAAGTGATTTTCTCTGAAAGGACAGCATTTAGAAAGTAAAGCAACACTCCATTCCCTTCGCGCAAGGAATTGAAGTGTTGGAACATACTGCTTCTCTTTCAGAGAAACGCATTTGAGTTTCTGTTGAATTCTTGTAAGTAGCTTATGGCACATTCAAAGGAAAGTGATTTTCTCTGAAAAGACAGCATTTAGAAAGTGAGGCAACACTCCATTCACTTCACACAGTGAATTGAAGTGTTGGAACAGATTGCTTCTCTTTCAGAGAAACGCATGTGAGTTTCTTCCTAATGCTTGCAAGTAGCTTAAGGCACTTTCAAAGGAAAGTGATTTTCTCTGAAAGGACAGCATTTAGAAAGTGAAGCAACACTCATTCACTTCGCACAGTGAATTGAAGTGTTGGAACAGACTGCTTCTCTTTCAGAGAAACGCATGTGAGTTTCTTCCTAATGCTTGCAAGTAGCTTAAGGCACTTTCAAAGAAAGTGATTTTCTCTGAAAGGACAGCATTTAGAAAGTGAAGCAACACTCCATTCATTTCGAACAGTGAATTGAAGTGTTGGAACAGACTGCTTCTCTTTCAGAGAAATGCATGTGAGTTTCTGGTGAATGCTTGTAAGTAGCTTAAGGCACTTTCAAAGGAAAGTGATTTTCTCTGAACGGACAGCATTTAGAAAGTGAAGCAACACTCCATTCACTTCGCACAGTGAATTGAAGTGTTGGAACAGACTGCTTCTCTTTCAGAGAAACGCATGTGAGTTTCTTGTGAATGCTTGCAAGTTGCTTAAGGCACTTTCAAAGGAAAGTGATTTTCTCTGAAAGGACAGCATTTAGAAACTGAAGCAACACTCCATTCACTTCGCACAGTGAATTGAAGTGTTGGAACAGACTGCTTCTCTTTAAGAGAAACGCATGTGAGTTTTTTGTGAATGCTTGAAAGTAGTTTAAGGCACTTTCAAAGGAGAGTGATTTCTCTCTGAAAGGACAGAATTTAGAAAGTAAAGCAACACTCCATTCACTTCGCACAGTGAATTGAGGTGTTGGAACAGACTGCTTCTCTTTCAGAGAAACGCATGTGAGTTTCTGGTGAATGCTTGTAAGTAGCTTAAGGCACTTTCAAAGGAAAGTGATTTTCTCTGAAAGGACAGCATTTAGAAAGTGAAGCAACACTCCATTCCCTTCGTGTAGTGAATTGAAGTGTTGGAACAGAGTGCTTCTCTTTCATTGAAACGCATTAGTGTTTCTTGTGAATGCTTGCAAGTTGCTTAAGGCACTTTCAAAGAAAGTGAATTTCTCTGAAAGGACAGCATTTAGAAAGTGAAGCAACACTCCATTCACTTTGTACAGTGAATTGAAGTGTTGGAACAGACTGCTTCTCTTTCAGAGAAACGCATGTGTGTTTCCTGTGAATGCTAGAAAGTAGCTTAAGGCACTTTCAAAGGAAAGTGATTTTCTCTGAAAGGACAGCATTTAGAAAGTGAAGTAACATTCCATTCACTTCACACAGTGAATTGAAGTGTTGGAACCGACTGCTTCTCTTTCAGAGAAATGCATGTGAGTTTCTGTTGAATGCTTGTAAGTAGCTCAAGGCTCTTTCAAAGGAAAGTGATTTTCTCTGAAAGGACAGCATTTAGAAAGTAAAGCAACACTCCATTCCCTTTGCGCAATGAATTGAAGTGTTGGAAGAGACTGCTTCTCTTTCAGAGAAACGCATTAGTGTTTCTTGTGAATGCTTGCAAGTAGCTTAAGGCACTTTCAAAGGAAAGTGATTTTCTCTGAAAGGACAGCATTTAGAAAGTGAGGCAACACTCCATTCACTTCACACAGTGAATTGAAGTGTTGGAACAGATTGCTTCTCTTTCAGAGAAACGCATGTGAGTTTCTTCCTAATGCTTGCAAGTAGCTTAAGGCACTTTCAAAGGAAAGTGATTTTCTCTGAAAGGACAGCATTTAGAAATTGAAGCAACACTCCATTCATTTCGAACAGTGAATTGAAGTGTTGGAACAGACTGCTTCTCTTTCAGAGAAATGCATGTGAGTTTCTGTTGAATGCTTGTAAGTAGCTTAAGGCACATTCAAAGGAAAGGGATTTTCTCTAAAAGGACAGCATTTAGAAAGTGAAGCAACACTGCATTCACTTCGCACAGTGAATTGAAGTGTTGGAACAGACTGCTTCTCATTCAGAGAAACGCATGTGAGTTTTTTGTGAATACTTGAAAGTAGTTTAAGGCACTTTCAATGGAAAGTGATTTTCTCTGAAAGGACAGAATTTAGAAAGTGAGGCAACACTCCCTTCACTTCGCACAGTTAATTGAAGTGTTGGAACAGATTGCTTCTCTTTCAGAGAAATGCATGTGAGTTTCTGTTGAATGCTTGTAAGTAGCTTAAGGCACATTCAAAGGAAAGGGATTTTCTCTGAAAGGACAGCATTTAGAAAGTGAAGCAACACTCCATTCACTTCACACAGTGAATTGAAGTGTTGGAATAGACTGCTACTCTTTCAGAGAAATGCATGTGAGTTTCTGTTGAATGCTTCTAAGTAGCTCAAGGCTCTTTCAAAGGAAAGTGATTTTCTCTGAAAGGACAGCATTTAGAAAGTAAAGCAACACTCCATTCCCTTCGCGCAAGGAATTGAAGTGTTGGAACAGACTGCTTCTCTTTCATAGAAACGCATTAGTGTTTCTTGTGAATGCTTGCAAGTAGCTTAAGGCACTTTCAAAGCAAAGTGATTTTCTCTGAAAGGACAGCATTTAGAAAGTGAAGCAACACTCCATTCACTTCACACAGAGAATTGAAGTGTTGGAACAGATTGCTTCTCTTTCAGAGAAATGCATGTGAGTTTCTGTTGAATGCTTGTAAGTAGCTTAAGGCACATTCAAAGGAAAGGGATTTTCTCTAAAAGGACAGCATTTAGAAAGTGAAGTAACACTCCATTCACTTCGCACAGTGAATTGAATTGTTGGAACAGACTGCTTCTCTTTCAGAGAAACGCATTAGTGTTTCTCGTGAATGCTTGCAAGTAGCTTAAGGCACTTTCAAAGGAAAGTGATTTTCTCCGAAAGGACAGCATTTAGAAAGTGAGGCAACACTCCATTCACTTCACACAGTGAATTGAAGTGTTGGAATAGATTGCTTCTCTTTCAGAGAAACGCATGTGAGTTTCTTCCTAATGCTTGCATGTAGCTTAAGGCACTTTCAAAGGAAAGTGATTTTCTCTGAAAGGACAGCATTTAGAAAGTGAAGCAACACTCCATTCACTTCGCACAGTGAATTGAAGTGTTGGAACAGACTGCTTCTCTTTCAGAGAAACGCATGTGAGTTTCTTCCTAATGCTTGCAAGTAGCTTAAGGCACTTTCAAAGGAAAGTGATTTTCTCTGAAAGAACAGCATTTAGAAAGTGAAGCAACACTCCATTCACTTCGCAAGAGAATTGAAGTGTTGGAACAGATTGCTTCTCTTTCAGAGAAATGCATGTGAGTTTCTGTTGAATGCTTGTAAGTAGCTTAAGGCACATTCAAAGGAAAGGGATTTTCTCTAAAAGGACAGCATTTAGAAAGTGAAGCAACACTGCATTCACTTCGCACAGTGAATTGAAGTGTTGGAACAGACTGCTTCTCATTCAGAGAAACGCATGTGAGTTTTTTGTGAATACTTGAAAGTAGTTTAAGGCACTTTAAATGGAAAGTGATTTTCTCTGAAAGGACAGCATTTAGAAAGTGAGGCAACACTCCCTTCACTTCGCACAGTTAATTGAAGTGTTGGAACAGATTGCTTCTCTTTCAGAGAAATGCATGTGAGTTTCTGTTGAATGCTTGTAAGTAGCTTAAGGCACATTCAAAGGAAAGGGATTTTCTCTGAAAGGACAGCATTTAGAAAGTGAAGCAACACTCCATTCACTTCACACAGTGAATTGAAGTGTTGGAACAGACTGCTACTCTTTCAGAGAAATGCATGTGAGTTTCTGTTGAATGCTTCTAAGTAGCTCAAGGCTCTTTCAAAGGAAAGTGATTTTCTCTGAAAGGACAGCATTTAGAAAGTAAAGCAACACTCCATTCCCTTCGCGCAAGGAATTGAAGTGTTGGAACAGACTGCTTCTCTTTCATAGAAACGCATTAGTGTTTCTTGTGAATGCTTGCAAGTAGCTTAAGGCACTTTCAAAGGAAAGTGATTTTCTCTGAAAGGACAGCATTTAGAAAGTGAAGCAACACTCCATTCACTTCACACAGAGAATTGAAGTGTTGGAACAGATTGCTTCTCTTTCAGAGAAATGCATGTGAGTTTCTGTTGAATGCTTGTAAGTAGCTTAAGGCACATTCAAAGAAAAGGGATTTTCTCTAAAAGGACAGCATTTAGAAAGTGAAGTAACACTCCATTCACTTCGCACAGTGAATTGAATTGTTGGAACAGACTGCTTCTCTTTCAGAGAAACGCATGTGAGTTTCTGGTGAATGCTTGTAAGTAGCTTAAGGCACTTTCAAAGGAAAGTGATTTTCTCTGAAAGGACAGCATTTAGAAAGTGAAGCAACACTCCATTCCCTTCGTGTAGTGAATTGAAGTGTTGGAACAGAGTGCTTCTCTTTCATTGAAACGCATTAGTGTTTCTTGTGAATGCTTGCAAGTTGCTTAAGGCACTTTCAAAGAAAGTGAATTTCTCTGAAAGGACAGCATTTAGAAAGTGAAGCAACACTCCATTCACTTTGTACAGTGAATTGAAGTGTTGGAACAGACTGCTTCTCTTTCAGAGAAACACATGTGTGTTTCCTGTGAATGCTAGAAAGTAGCTTAAGGCACTTTCAAAGGAAAGTGATTTTCTCTGAAAGGACAGCATTTAGAAAGTGAAGTAACATTCCATTCACTTCACACAGTGAATTGAAGTGTTGGAACCGACTGCTTCTCTTTCAGAGAAATGCATGTGAGTTTCTGTTGAATGCTTGTAAGTAGCTCAAGGCTCTTTCAAAGGAAAGTGATTTTCTCTGAAAGGACAGCATTTAGAAAGTAAAGCAACACTCCATTCCCTTTGCGCAATGAATTGAAGTGTTGGAAGAGACTGCTTCTCTTTCAGAGAAACGCATTAGTGTTTCTTGTGAATGCTTGCAAGTAGCTTAAGGCACTTTCAAAGGAAAGTGATTTTCTCTGAAAGGACAGCATTTAGAAAGTGAAGCAACACTCCATTCACTTCGCACATTGAATTGAAGTGTTGGAACAGACTGCTTCTCTTTCAGAGAAACGCATGTGAGTTTCTGTTGAATGCTTGTAAGTAGCTTATGGCACATTCAAAGGAAAGTGATTTTCTCTGAAAGGACAGCATTTAGAAAGTGAGGCAACACTCCATTCACTTCACACAGTGAATTGAAGTGTTGGAACAGATTGCTTCTCTTTCAGAGAAACGCATGTGAGTTTCTTCCTAATGCTTGCAAGTTACTTAAGGCACTTTCAAAGGAAAGTGATTTTCTCTGAAAGGACAGCATTTAGAAAGTGAAGCAACACTCCATTCACTTCGCACAGTGAATTGAAGTGTTGGAACAGACTGCTTCTCTTTCAGAGAAACGCATGTGAGTTTCTTCCTAATGCTTGCAAGTAGCTTAAGGCACTTTCAAAGGAAAGTGATTTTCTCTGAAAGGACAGCATTTAGAAATTGAAGCAACACTCCATTCATTTCGAACAGTGAATTGAAGTGTTGGAACAGACTGCTTCTCTTTCAGAGAAATGCATGTGAGTTTCTGTTGAATGCTTGTAAGTAGCTTAAGGCACATTCAAAGGAAAGGGATTTTCTCTAAAAGGACAGCATTTAGAAAGTGAAGCAACACTGCATTCACTTCGCACAGTGAATTGAAGTGTTGGAACAGACTGCTTCTCATTCAGAGAAACGCATGTGAGTTTTTTGTGAATACTTGAAAGTAGTTTAAGGCACTTTCAATGGAAAGTGATTTTCTCTGAAAGGACAGCATTTAGAAAGTGAGGCAACACTCCCTTCACTTCGCACAGTTAATTGAAGTGTTGGAACAGATTGCTTCTCTTTCAGAGAAATGCATGTGAGTTTCTGTTGAATGCTTGTAAGTAGCTTAAGGCACATTCAAAGGAAAGGGATTTTCTCTGAAAGGACAGCATTTAGAAAGTGAAGCAACACTCCATTCACTTCACACAGTGAATTGAAGTGTTGGAATAGACTGGTACTCTTTCAGAGAAATGCATGTGAGTTTCTGTTGAATGCTTCTAAGTAGCTCAAGGCTCTTTCAAAGGAAAGTGATTTTCTCTGAAAGGACAGCATTTAGAAAGTAAAGCAACACTCCATTCCCTTCGCGCAAGGAATTGAAGTGTTGGAACAGACTGCTTCTCTTTCATAGAAACGCATTAGTGTTTCTTGTGAATGCTTGCAAGTAGCTTAAGGCACTTTCAAAGGAAAGTGATTTTCTCTGAAAGGACAGCATTTAGAAAGTGAAGCAACACTCCATTCACTTCACACAGAGAATTGAAGTGTTGGAACAGATTGCTTCTCTTTCAGAGAAATGCATGTGAGTTTCTGTTGAATGCTTGTAAGTAGCTTAAGGCACATTCAAAGAAAAGGGATTTTCTCTAAAAGGACAGCATTTAGAAAGTGAAGTAACACTCCATTCACTTCGCACAGTGAATTGAATTGTTGGAACAGACTGCTTCTCTTTCAGAGAAACGCATGTGAGTTTCTGGTGAATGCTTGTAAGTAGCTTAAGGCACTTTCAAAGGAAAGTGATTTTCTCTGAAAGGACAGCATTTAGAAAGTGAAGCAACACTCCATTCCCTTCGTGTAGTGAATTGAAGTGTTGGAACAGAGTGCTTCTCTTTCATTGAAACGCATTAGTGTTTCTTGTGAATGCTTGCAAGTTGCTTAAGGCACTTTCAAAGAAAGTGAATTTCTCTGAAAGGACAGCATTTAGAAAGTGAAGCAACACTCCATTCACTTTGTACAGTGAATTGAAGTGTTGGAACAGACTGCTTCTCTTTCAGAGAAACACATGTGTGTTTCCTGTGAATGCTAGAAAGTAGCTTAAGGCACTTTCAAAGGAAAGTGATTTTCTCTGAAAGGACAGCATTTAGAAAGTGAAGTAACATTCCATTCACTTCACACAGTGAATTGAAGTGTTGGAACCGACTGCTTCTCTTTCAGAGAAATGCATGTGAGTTTCTGTTGAATGCTTGTAAGTAGCTCAAGGCTCTTTCAAAGGAAAGTGATTTTCTCTGAAAGGACAGCATTTAGAAAGTAAAGCAACACTCCATTCCCTTTGCGCAATGAATTGAAGTGTTGGAAGAGACTGCTTCTCTTTCAGAGAAACGCATTAGTGTTTCTTGTGAATGCTTGCAAGTAGCTTAAGGCACTTTCAAAGGAAAGTGATTTTCTCTGAAAGGACAGCATTTAGAAAGTGAAGCAACACTCCATTCACTTCGCACATTGAATTGAAGTGTTGGAACAGACTGCTTCTCTTTCAGAGAAACGCATGTGAGTTTCTGTTGAATGCTTGTAAGTAGCTTATGGCACATTCAAAGGAAAGTGATTTTCTCTGAAAGGACAGCATTTAGAAAGTGAGGCAACACTCCATTCACTTCACACAGTGAATTGAAGTGTTGGAACAGATTGCTTCTCTTTCAGAGAAACGCATGTGAGTTTCTTCCTAATGCTTGCAAGTTACTTAAGGCACTTTCAAAGGAAAGTGATTTTCTCTGAAAGGACAGCATTTAGAAAGTGAAGCAACACTCCATTCACTTCGCACAGTGAATTGAAGTGTTGGAACAGACTGCTTCTCTTTCAGAGAAACGCATGTGAGTTTCTTCCTAATGCTTGCAAGTAGCTTAAGGCACTTTCAAAGGAAAGTGATTTTCTCTGAAAGGACAGCATTTAGAAATTGAAGCAACACTCCATTCATTTCGAACAGTGAATTGAAGTGTTGGAACAGACTGCTTCTCTTTCAGAGAAATGCATGTGAGTTTCTGTTGAATGCTTGTAAGTAGCTTAAGGCACATTCAAAG
Organism: Myodes glareolus; assembly: GCF_982192425.1. Classification (NCBI taxonomy): domain Eukaryota; kingdom Metazoa; phylum Chordata; class Mammalia; order Rodentia; family Cricetidae; genus Myodes; species Myodes glareolus. The sequence continues at coordinate 1,452,563 of NW_028263217.1, forward strand.
GAAAGGGATTTTCTCTAAAAGGACAGCATTTAGAAAGTGAAGCAACACTGCATTCACTTCGCACAGTGAATTGAAGTGTTGGAACAGACTGCTTCTCATTCAGAGAAACGCATGTGAGTTTTTTGTGAATACTTGAAAGTAGTTTAAGGCACTTTCAATGGAAAGTGATTTTCTCTGAAAGGACAGCATTTAGAAAGTGAGGCAACACTCCCTTCACTTCGCACAGTTAATTGAAGTGTTGGAACAGATTGCTTCTCTTTCAGAGAAATGCATGTGAGTTTCTGTTGAATGCTTGTAAGTAGCTTAAGGCACATTCAAAGGAAAGGGATTTTCTCTGAAAGGACAGCATTTAGAAAGTGAAGCAACACTCCATTCACTTCACACAGTGAATTGAAGTGTTGGAATAGACTGGTACTCTTTCAGAGAAATGCATGTGAGTTTCTGTTGAATGCTTCTAAGTAGCTCAAGGCTCTTTCAAAGGAAAGTGATTTTCTCTGAAAGGACAGCATTTAGAAAGTAAAGCAACACTCCATTCCCTTCGCGCAAGGAATTGAAGTGTTGGAACAGACTGCTTCTCTTTCATAGAAACGCATTAGTGTTTCTTGTGAATGCTTGCAAGTAGCTTAAGGCACTTTCAAAGCAAAGTGATTTTCTCTGAAAGGACAGCATTTAGAAAGTGAAGCAACACTCCATTCACTTCACACAGAGAATTGAAGTGTTGGAACAGATTGCTTCTCTTTCAGAGAAATGCATGTGAGTTTCTGTTGAATGCTTGTAAGTAGCTTAAGGCACATTCAAAGGAAAGGGATTTTCTCTAAAAGGACAGCATTTAGAAAGTGAAGTAACACTCCATTCACTTCGCACAGTGAATTGAATTGTTGGAACAGACTGCTTCTCTTTCATAGAAACGCATTAGTGTTTCTTGTGAATGCTTGCAAGTAGCTTAAGGCACTTTCAAAGGAAAGTGATTTTCTCCGAAAGGACAGCATTTAGAAAGTGAGGCAACACTCCATTCACTTCACACAGTGAATTGAAGTGTTGGAATAGATTGCTTCTCTTTCAGAGAAACGCATGTGAGTTTCTTCCTAATGCTTGCATGTAGCTTAAGGCACTTTCAAAGGAAAGTGATTTTCTCTGAAAGGACAGCATTTAGAAAGTGAAGCAACACTCCATTCACTTCGCACAGTGAATTGAAGTGTTGGAACAGACTGCTTCTCTTTCAGAGAAACGCATGTGAGTTTCTTCCTAATGCTTGCAAGTAGCTTAAGGCACTTTCAAAGGAAAGTGATTTTCTCTGAAAGAACAGCATTTAGAAAGTGAAGCAACACTCCATTCACTTCGCAAGAGAATTGAAGTGTTGGAACAGATTGCTTCTCTTTCAGAGAAATGCATGTGAGTTTCTTCCTAATGCTTGCAAGTAGCTTAAGGCACTTTCAAAGGAAAGGGATTTTCTCTAAAAGGACAGCATTTAGAAAGTGAAGCAACACTGCATTCACTTCGCACAGTGAATTGAAGTGTTGGAACAGACTGCTTCTCATTCAGAGAAACGCATGTGAGTTTTTTGTGAATACTTGAAAGTAGTTTAAGGCACTTTAAATGGAAAGTGATTTTCTCTGAAAGGACAGCATTTAGAAAGTGAGGCAACACTCCATTCACTTCGCACAGTTAATTGAAGTGTTGGAACAGATTGCTTCTCTTTCAGAGAAATGCATGTGAGTTTCTGTTGAATGCTTGTAAGTAGCTTAAGGCACATTCAAAGGAAAGGGATTTTCTCTGAAAGGACAGCATTTAGAAAGTGAAGGAACACTCCATTCACTTCACACAGTGAATTGAAGTGTTGGAACAGACTGCTACTCTTTCAGAGAAATGCATGTGAGTTTCTGTTGAATGCTTCTAAGTAGCTCAAGGCTCTTTCAAAGGAAAGTGATTTTCTCTGAAAGGACAGCATTTAGAAAGTAAAGCAACACTCCATTCCCTTCGCGCAAGGAATTGAAGTGTTGGAACAGACTGCTTCTCTTTCATAGAAACGCATTAGTGTTTCTTGTGAATGCTTGCAAGTAGCTTAAGGCACTTTCAAAGGAAAGTGATTTTCTCTGAAAGGACAGCATTTAGAAAGTGAAGCAACACTCCATTCACTTCACACAGAGAATTGAAGTGTTGGAACAGATTGCTTCTCTTTCAGAGAAATGCATGTGAGTTTCTGTTGAATGCTTGTAAGTAGCTTAAGGCACATTCAAAGAAAAGGGATTTTCTCTAAAAGGACAGCATTTAGAAAGTGAAGTAACACTCCATTCACTTCGCACAGTGAATTGAATTGTTGGAACAGACTGCTTCTCTTTCAGAGAAACGCATGTGAGTTTTTTGTGAATGCTTGAAAGTAGTTTAAGGCACTTTCAAAGGAAAGTGATTTTCTCTGAAAGGACAGCATTTAGAAAGTGAGGCAACACTCCATTCACTTCGCCCAGTGAATTGAAGTGTTGGAACAGACTGCTTCTCTTTCAGAGTATCGCATGTGAGTTTCTTCCTAATGCTTGCAAGTAGCTAAAGGCACGTTCAAAGGAAAGTGATTTTCTCTGAAAGGACAGCATTTAGAAAGTGAAGCAACACTCCATTCACTTCGCACAGTGAATTGAAGTGTTGGAACAGACTGCTTCTCTTTCAGAGAAATGCATGTGAGTTTCTGTTGAATGCGTGTAAGTAGCTCAAGGCTCTTTCAAAGGAAAGTGATTTTCTCTGAAAGGACAGCATTTAGAAAGTAAAGCAACACTCCATTCCCTTCGCGCAATGAATTGAAGTGTTGGAACAGACTGCTTCTCTTTCATAGAAACGCATTAGTGTTTCTTGTGAATGCTTGCAAGTAGCTTAAGGCACTTTCAAAGGAAAGTGATTTTCTCCGAAAGGACAGCATTTAGAAAGTGAGGCAACACTCCATTCACTTCACACAGTGAATTGAAGTGTTGGAATAGATTGCTTCTCTTTCAGAGAAACGCATGTGAGTTTCTTCCTAATGCTTGCATGTAGCTTAAGGCACTTTCAAAGGAAAGTGATTTTCTCTGAAAGGACAGCATTTAGAAAGTGAAGCAACACTCCATTCACTTCGCACAGTGAATTGAAGTGTTGGAACAGACTGCTTCTCTTTCAGAGAAACGCATGTGAGTTTCTTCCTAATGCTTGCAAGTAGCTTAAGGCACTTTCAAAGGAAAGTGATTTTCTCTGAAAGAACAGCATTTAGAAAGTGAAGCAACACTCCATTCACTTCGCAAGAGAATTGAAGTGTTGGAACAGATTGCTTCTCTTTCAGAGAAATGCATGTGAGTTTCTGTTGAATGCTTGTAAGTAGCTTAAGGCACATTCAAAGGAAAGGGATTTTCTCTAAAAGGACAGCATTTAGAAAGTGAAGCAACACTCCATTCACTTCACATAGTGAATTGAAGTGTTGGAACAGACTGCTTCTCTTTCAGAGAAATGCATGTGAGTTTCTGTTGAATGCTTGTAAGTAGCTCAAGGCCCTTTCAAAGGAAAGTGATTTTCTCTGAAAGGACAGCATTTAGAAAGTAAAGCAACACTCCATTCCCTTCGCGCAATGAATTGAAGTGTTGGAACAGACTGCTTCTCTTTCATAGAAACGCATTAGTGTTTCTTGTGAATGCTTGCAAGTAGCTTAAGGCACTTTCAAAGGAAAGTGATTTTCTCTGAAAGGACAGCATTTAGAAAGTGAAGCAACACTCCATTCACTTCGCACATTGAATTGAAGTGTTGGAACAGACTGCTTCTCTTTCAGAGAAACGCATGTGAGTTTCTCTTGAATGCTTGTAAGTAGCTTAAGGCACTTTCAAAGGAAAGTGATTTTCTCTGAAAGGACAGCATTTAGAAAGTGAGGCAACACTCCATTCACTTCACAGAGTGAATTGAAGTGTTGGAACAGATTGCTTCTCTTTCAGAGAAATGCATGTGAGTTTCTGTTGAATGCTTGCAAGTAGCTTAAGGCACTTTCAAAGGAAAGTGATTTTCTCTGAAAGGACAGCATTTAGAAAGTGAAGCAACACTCTATTCATTTCGCACAGTGAATTGAAGTGTTGGAACAGACTGCTTCTCTTTCAGAGAAACGCATGTGAGTTTCTGGTGAATGCTTGTAAGTAGCTTAAGGCACTTTCAAAGGAAAGTGATTTTCTCTGAAATGACAGCATTTAGAAAGTGAAGCAACACTCCATTCACTTCGCACAGTGAATTGAAGTGTTGGAACAGACTGATTCTCTTTCAGAGAAATGCATGTGAGTTTCTGTTGAATGCATGTAAGTAGCTTAAGGCACTTTCAAAGGAAAGTGATTTTCTCTGAAAGGAAAGCATTTAGAAAGTGATGCAACACTCCATTCACTTCGCACAGTGAATTGAAGTGTTGGAACAGAGTGCTTCTCTTTCATAGAAACGCATTAGTGTTTCTTGTGAATGCTTGCAAGTTGCTTAAGGCACTCTCAAAGGAAAGTGATTTTCTCTGAAAGGACAGCATTTAGTAAGTGAAGCAACACTCCATTCACTTTGTACAGTGAATTGAAGTGTTGGAACAGACTGCTTCTCTTTCAGAGAAACGCATGTGAGTTTTTTTGAATGCTTGAAAGTAGTTTAAGGCACTTTCAATGGAAAGTGATTTTCTCTGAAAGGACAGCATTTAGAAAGTGAAGCAACACTCCATTCACTTCGCACAGTGAATTGAAGTGTTGGAACAGACTGCTTCTCTTTAAGAGAAACGCATGTGAGTTTTTTGTGAATGCTTGAAAGTAGTTTAAGGCACTTTCAAAGGAAAGTGATTTTCTCTGAAAGGACAGAATTTAGAAAGTGAAGCAACACTCCTTTCACTTCGCACAGTGAATTGAAGTGTTGGAACAGACTGCTTCTCTTTCAGAGAATCGCATGTGAGTTTCTTCCTAATGCTTGCAAGTAGCTTAAGGCACTTTCAAAGGAAAGTGATTTTCTCTGAAAGGACAGCATTTAGAAAGTGAAGCAACACTCCATTCATTTCGAACAGTGAATTGAAGTGTTGGAACAGACTGCTTCTCTTTCAGAGAAATGCATGTGAGTTTCTGTTGAATGCTTGTAAGTAGCTTAAGGCACATTCAAAGGAAAGGGATTTTCTCTAAAAGGACAGCATTTAGAAAGTGAAGCAACACTGCATTCACTTCGCACAGTGAATTGAAGTGTTGGAACAGACTGCTTCTCTTTCAGAGAAACGCATGTGAGTTTTTTGTGAATACTTGAAAGTAGTTTAAGGCACTTTCAATGGAAAGTGATTTTCTCTGAAAGGACAGCATTTAGAAAGTGAGGCAACACTCCCTTCACTTCGCACAGTTAATTGAAGTGTTGGAACAGATTGCTTCTCTTTCAGAGAAATGCATGTAAGTTTCTGTTGAATGCTTGTAAGTAGCTTAAGGCACATTCAAAGGAAAGGGATTTTCTCTGAAAGGACAGCATTTAGAAAGTGAAGCAACACTCCATTCACTTCACACAGTGAATTGAAGTGTTGGAACAGACTGCTACTCTTTCAGAGAAATGCATGTGAGTTTCTGTTGAATGCTTGTAAGTAGCTCAAGGCTCTTTCAAAGGAAAGTGATTTTCTCTGAAAGGACAGCATTTAGAAAGTAAAGCAACACTCCATTCCCTTCGCGCAAGGAATTGAAGTGTTGGAACAGACTGCTTCTCTTTCAGAGAAACGCATTTGAGTTTCTGTTGAATTCTTGTAAGTAGCTTATGGCACATTCAAAGGAAAGTGATTTTCTCTGAAAGGAAAGCATTTAGAAAGTGAGGCAACACTCCATTCACTTCACACAGTGAATTGAAGTGTTGGAACAGATTGCTTCTCTTTCAGAGAAACGCATGTGAGTTTCTTCCTAATGCTTGCAAGTAGCTTAAGGCACTTTCAAAGGAAAGTGATTTTCTCTGAAAGGACAGCATTTAGAAAGTGAAGCAACACTCATTCACTTCGCACAGTGAATTGAAGTGTTGGAACAGACTGCTTCTCTTTCAGAGAAACGCATGTGAGTTTCTTCCTAATGCTTGCAAGTAGCTTAAGGCACTTTCAAAGAAAGTGATTTTCTCTGAAAGGACAGCATTTAGAAAGTGAAGCAACACTCCATTCATTTCGAACAGTGAATTGAAGTGTTGGAACAGACTGCTTCTCTTTCAGAGAAATGCATGTGAGTTTCTGGTGAATGCTTGTAAGTAGCTTAAGGCACTTTCAAAGGAAAGTGATTTTCTCTGAAAGGACAGCATTTAGAAAGTGAAGCAACACTCCATTCACTTCGCACAGTGAATTGAAGTGTTGGAACAGACTGCTTCTCTTTCAGAGAAATGCATGTGAGTTTCTTGTGAATGCTTGCAAGTTGCTTAAGCCACTTTCAAAGGAAAGTGATTTTCTCTGAAAGGACAGCATTTAGAAACTGAAGCAACACTCCATTCACTTCGCACAGTGAATTGAAGTGTTGGAACAGACTGCTTCTCTTTAAGAGAAACGCATGTGAGTTTTTTGTGAATGCTTGAAAGTAGTTTAAGGCACTTTCAATGGAGAGTGATTTCTCTCTGAAAGGACAGAATTTAGAAAGTAAAGCAACACTCCATTCACTTCGCACAGTGAATTGAGGTGTTGGAACAGACTGCTTCTCTTTCAGAGAAACGCATGTGAGTTTCTGGTGAATGCTTGTAAGTAGCTTAAGGCACTTTCAAAGGAAAGTGATTTTCTCTGAAAGGACAGCATTTAGAAAGTGAAGCAACACTCCATTCCCTTCGTGTAGTGAATTGAAGTGTTGGAACAGAGTGCTTCTCTTTCATTGAAACGTATTAGTGTATCTTGTGAATGCTTGCAAGTTGCTTAAGGCACTTTCAAAGAAAGTGAATTTCTCTGAAAGGACAGCATTTAGAAAGTGAAGCAACACTCCATTTACTTTGTACAGTGAATTTAAGTGTTGGAACAGACTGCTTCTCTTTCAGAGAAACGCATGTGAGTTTCTGGTGAATGCTTGTAAGTAGCTTAAGGCACTTTCAAAGGAAAGTGATTTTCTCTGAAAGGACAGCATTTAGAAAGTGAAGCAACACTCCATTCACTTCGCACATTGAATTGAAGTGTTGGAACAGACTGCTTCTCTTTCAGAGAAACGCATGTGAGTTTCTGTTGAATGCTTGTAAGTAGCTTATGGCACATTCAAAGGAAAGTGATTTTCTCTGAAAGGACAGCATTTAGAAAGTGAGGCAACACTCCATTCACTTCACACAGTGAATTGAAGTGTTGGAACAGATTGCTTCTCTTTCAGAGAAACACATGTGAGTTTCTTCCTAATGCTTGCAAGTTACTTAAGGCACTTTCAAAGGAAAGTGATTTTCTCTGAAAGGACAGCATTTAGAAAGTGAAGCAACACTCCATTCACTTCGCACAGTGAATTGAAGTGTTGGAACAGACTGCTTCTCTTTCAGAGAAACGCATGTGAGTTTCTTCCTAATGCTTGCAAGTAGCTTAAGGCACTTTCAAAGGAAAGTGATTTTCTCTGAAAGGACAGCATTTAGAAAGTGAAGCAACACTCCATTCATTTCGAACAGTGAATTGAAGTGTTGGAACAGACTGCTTCTCTTTCAGAGAAATGCATGTGAGTTTCTGTTGAATGCTTGTAAGTAGCTTAAGGCACATTCAAAGGAAAGGGATTTTCTCTAAAAGGACAGCATTTAGAAAGTGAAGCAACACTGCATTCACTTCGCACAGTGAATTGAAGTGTTTCAACAGACTGCTTCTCATTCAGAGAAACGCATGTGAGTTTTTTGTGAATACTTGAAAGTAGTTTAAGGCACTTTCAATGGAAAGTGATTTTCTCTGAAAGGACAGCATTTAGAAAGTGAGGCAACACTCCCTTCACTTCGCACAGTTAATTGAAGTGTTGGAACAGATTGCTTCTCTTTCAGAGAAATGCATGTGAGTTTCTGTTGAATGCTTGTAAGTAGCTTAAGGCACATTCAAAGGAAAGGGATTTTCTCTGAAAGGACAGCATTTAGAAAGTGAACCAACACTCCATTCACTTCACACAGTGAATTGAAGTGTTGGAACAGACTGCTACTCTTTCAGAGAAATGCATGTGAGTTTCTGTTGAATGCTTCTAAGTAGCTCAAGGCTCTTTCAAAGGAAAGTGATTTTCTCTGAAAGGACAGCATTTAGAAAGTAAAGCAACACTCCATTCCCTTCGCGCAAGGAATTGAAGTGTTGGAACAGACTGCTTCTCTTTCATAGAAACGCATTAGTGTTTCTTGTGAATGCTTGCAAGTAGCTTAAGGCACTTTCAAAGGAAAGTGATTTTCTCTGAAAGGACAGCATTTAGAAAGTGAAGCAACACTCCATTCACTTCACACAGAGAATTGAAGTGTTGGAACAGATTGCTTCTCTTTCAGAGAAATGCATGTGAGTTTCTGTTGAATGCTTGTAAGTAGCTTAAGGCACATTCAAAGGAAAGGGATTTTCTCTAAAAGGACAGCATTTAGAAAGTGAAGTAACACTCCATTCACTTCACACAGTGAATTGAATTGTTGGAACAGACTGCTTCTCTTTCAGAGAAACGCATGTGAGTTTTTTGTGAATGCTTGAAAGTAGTTTAAGGCACTTTCAATAGAAAGTGATTTTCTCTGAAAGGACAGCATTTAGAAAGTGAGGCAACACTCCATTCACTTCGCCCAGTGAATTGAAGTGTTGGAACAGACTGCTTCTCTTTCAGAGTATCGCATGTGAGTTTCTTCCTAATGCTTGCAAGTAGCTAAAGGCACGTTCAAAGGAAAGTGATTTTCTCTGAAAGGACAGCATTTAGAAAGTGAAGCAACACTCCATTCACTTCGCACAATGAATTGAAGTGTTGGAACAGACTGCTTCTCTTTCAGAGAAATGCATGTGAGTTTCTGTTGAATGCGTGTAAGTAGCTCAAGGCTCTTTCAAAGGAAAGTGATTTTCTCTGAAAGGACAGCATTTAGAAAGTAAAGCAACACTCCATTCCCTTCGCGCAATGAATTGAAGTGTTGGAACAGACTGCTTCTCTTTCATAGAAACGCATTAGTGTTTCTTGTGAATGCTTGCAAGTAGCTTAAGGCACTTTCAAAGGAAAGTGATTTTCTCCGAAAGGACAGCATTTAGAAAGTGAGGCAACACTCCATTCACTTCACACAGTGAATTGAAGTGTTGGAATAGATTGCTTCTCTTTCAGAGAAACGCATGTGAGTTTCTTCCTAATGCTTGCAAGTAGCTTAAGGCACTTTCAAAGGAAAGTGATTTTCTCTGAAAGGACAGCATTTAGAAAGTGAAGCAACACTCCATTCACTTCGCACAGTGAATTGAAGTGTTGGAACAGACTGCTTCTCTTTCAGAGAAACGCATGTGAGTTTCTTCCTAATGCTTGCAAGTAGCTTAAGGCACTTTCAAAGGAAAGTGATTTTCTCTGAAAGAACAGCATTTAGAAAGTGAAGCAAAACTCCATTCACTTCGCAAGAGAATTGAAGTGTTGGAACAGATTGCTTCTCTTTCAGAGAAATGCATGTGAGTTTCTGTTGAATGCTTGTAAGTAGCTTAAGGCACATTCAAAGGAAAGGGATTTTCTCTAAAAGGACAGCATTTAGAAAGTGAAGCAACACTCCATTCACTTCACATAGTGAATTGAAGTGTTGGAACAGACTGCTTCTCTTTCAGAGAAATGCATGTGAGTTTCTGTTGAATGCTTGTAAGTAGCTCAAGGCTCTTTCAAAGGAAAGTGATTTTCTCTGAAAGGACAGCATTTAGAAAGTAAAGCAACACTCCATTCCCTTCGCGCAATGAATTGAAGTGTTGGAACAGACTGCTTCTCTTTCATAGAAACGCATTAGTGTTTCTTGTGAATGCTTGCAAGTAGCTTAAGGCACTTCAAAGGAAAGTGATTTTCTCTGAAAGGACAGCATTTAGAAAGTGAAGCAACACTCATTCACTTCGCACAGTGAATTGAAGTGTTGGAACAGACTGCTTCTCTTTCAGAGAAACGCATGTGAGTTTCTTCCTAATGCTTGCAAGTAGCTTAAGGCACTTTCAAAGAAAGTGATTTTCTCTGAAAGGACAGCATTTAGAAAGTGAAGCAACACTCCATTCATTTCGAACAGTGAATTGAAGTGTTGGAACAGACTGCTTCTCTTTCAGAGAAATGCATGTGAGTTTCTGGTGAATGCTTGTAAGTAGCTTAAGGCACTTTCAAAGGAAAGTGATTTTCTCTGAAAGGACAGCATTTAGAAAGTGAAGCAACACTCCATTCACTTCGCACAGTGAATTGAAGTGTTGGAACAGACTGCTTCTCTTTCAGAGAAATGCATGTGAGTTTCTTGTGAATGCTTGCAAGTTGCTTAAGGCACTTTCAAAGGAAAGTGATTTTCTCTGAAAGGACAGCATTTGGAAACTGAAGCAACACTCCATTCACTTCGCACAGTGAATTGAAGTGTTGGAACAGACTGCTTCTCTTTAAGAGAAATGCATGTGAGTTTTTTGTGAATGCTTGAAAGTAGTTTAAGGCACTTTCAAAGGAGAGTGATTTCTCTCTGAAAGGACAGAATTTAGAAAGTAAAGCAACACTCCATTCACTTCGCACAGTGAATTGAGGTGTTGGAACAGACTGCTTCTCTTTCAGAGAAACGCATGTGAGTTTCTGGTGAATGCTTGTAAGTAGCTTAAGGCACTTTCAAAGGAAAGTGATTTTCTCTGAAAGGACAGCATTTAGAAAGTGAAGCAACACTCCATTCCCTTCGTGTAGTGAATTGAAGTGTTGGAACAGAGTGCTTCTCTTTCATTGAAACGCATTAGTGTTTCTTGTGAATGCTTGCAAGTTGCTTAAGGCACTTTCAAAGAAAGTGAATTTCTCTGAAAGGACAGCATTTAGAAAGTGAAGCAACACTCCATTCACTTTGTACAGTGAATTGAAGTGTTGGAACAGACTGCTTCTCTTTCAGAGAAACGCATGTGTATTTCCTGTGAATGCTAGAAAGTAGCTTAAGGCACTTTCAAAGGAAAGTGATTTTCTCTGAAAGGACAGCATTTAGAAAGTGAAGTAACATTCCATTCACTTCACACAGTGAATTTAAGTGTTGGAACCGACTGCTTCTCTTTCAGAGAAATGCATGTGAGTTTCTGTTGAATGCTTGTAAGTAGCTCAAGGCTCTTTCAAAGGAAAGTGATTTTCTCTGAAAGGACAGCATTTAGAAAGTAAAGCAACACTCCATTCCCTTTGCGCAATGAATTGAAGTGTTGGAAGAGACTGCTTCTCTTTCAGAGAAACGCATTAGTGTTTCTTGTGAATGCTTGCAAGTAGCTTAAGGCACTTTCAAAGGAAAGTGATTTTCTCTGAAAGGACAGCATTTAGAAAGTGAAGCAACACTCCATTCACTTCGCACATTGAATTGAAGTGTTGGAACAGACTGCTTCTCTTTCAGAGAAACGCATGTGAGTTTCTGTTGAATGCTTGTAAGTAGCTTATGGCACATTCAAAGGAAAGTGATTTTCTCTGAAAGGACAGCATTTAGAAAGTGAGGCAACACTCCATTCACTTCACACAGTGAATTGAAGTGTTGGAACAGATTGCTTCTCTTTCAGAGAAACGCATGTGAGTTTCTTCCTAATGCTTGCAAGTTACTTAAGGCACTTTCAAAGGAAAGTGATTTTCTCTGAAAGGACAGCATTTAGAAAGTGAAGCAACACTCCATTCACTTCGCACAGTGAATTGAAGTGTTGGAACAGACTGCTTCTCTTTCAGAGAAACGCATGTGAGTTTCTTCCTAATGCTTGCAAGTAGCTTAAGGCACTTTCAAAGGAAAGTGATTTTCTCTGAAAGGACAGCATTTAGAAAGTGAAGCAACACTCCATTCATTTCGAACAGTGAATTGAAGTGTTGGAACAGACTGCTTCTCTTTCAGAGAAATGCATGTGAGTTTCTGTTGAATGCTTGTAAGTAGCTTAAGGCACATTCAAAGGAAAGGGATTTTCTCTAAAAGGACAGCATTTAGAAAGTGAAGCAACACTGCATTCACTTCGCACAGTGAATTGAAGTGTTGGAACAGACTGCTTCTCATTCAGAGAAACGCATGTGAGTTTTTTGTGAATACTTGAAAGTAGTTTAAGGCACTTTCAATGGAAAGTGATTTTCTCTGAAAGGACAGCATTTAGAAAGTGAGGCAACACTCCCTTCACTTCGCACAGTTAATTGAAGTGTTGGAACAGATTGCTTCTCTTTCAGAGAAATGCATGTGAGTTTCTGTTGAATGCTTGTAAGTAGCTTAAGGCACATTCAAAGGAAAGGGATTTTCTCTGAAAGGACAGCATTTAGAAAGTGAAGCAACACTCCATTCACTTCACACAGTGAATTGAAGTGTTGGAACAGACTGCTACTCTTTCAGAGAAATGCATGTGAGTTTCTGTTGAATGCTTCTAAGTAGCTCAAGGCTCTTTCAAAGGAAAGTGATTTTCTCTGAAAGGACAGCATTTAGAAAGTAAAGCAACACTCCATTCCCTTCGCGCAAGGAATTGAAGTGTTGGAACAGACTGCTTCTCTTTCATAGAAACGCATTAGTGTTTCTTGTGAATGCTTGCAAGTAGCTTAAGGCACTTTCAAAGGAAAGTGATTTTCTCTGAAAGGACAGCATTTAGAAAGTGAAGCAACACTCCATTCACTTCACACAGAGAATTGAAGTTTGGAACAGATTGCTTCTCTTTCAGAGAAATGCATGTGAGTTTCTGTTGAATGCTTGTAAGTAGCTTAAGGCACATTCAAAGGAAAGGGATTTTCTCTAAAAGGACAGCATTTAGAAAGTGAAGTAACACTCCATTCACTTCGCACAGTGAATTGAATTGTTGGAACAGACTGCTTCTCTTTCAGAGAAACGCATGTGAGTTTTTTGTGAATGCTTGAAAGTAGTTTAAGGCACTTTCAATAGAAAGTGATTTTCTCTGAAAGGACAGCATTTAGAAAGTGAGGCAACACTCCATTCACTTCGCCCAGTGAATTGAAGTGTTGGAACAGACTGCTTCTCTTTCAGAGTATCGCATGTGAGTTTCTTCCTAATGCTTGCAAGTAGCTAAAGGCACGTTCAAAGGAAAGTGATTTTCTCTGAAAGGACAGCATTTAGAAAGTGAAGCAACACTCCATTCACTTCGCACAGTGAATTGAAGTGTTGGAACAGACTGCTTCTCTTTCAGAGAAATGCATGTGAGTTTCTGTTGAATGCGTGTAAGTAGCTCAAGGCTCTTTCAAAGGAAAGTGATTTTCTCTGAAAGGACAGCATTTAGAAAGTAAAGCAACACTCCATTCCCTTCGCGCAATGAATTGAAGTGTTGGAACAGACTGCTTCTCTTTCATAGAAACGCATTAGTGTTTCTTGTGAATGCTTGCAAGTAGCTTAAGGCACTTTCAAAGGAAAGTGATTTTCTCCGAAAGGACAGCATTTAGAAAGTGAGGCAACACTCCATTCACTTCACACAGTGAATTGAAGTGTTGGAATAGATTGCTTCTCTTTCAGAGAAACACATGTGAGTTTCTTCCTAATGCTTGCAAGTAGCTTAAGGCACTTTCAAAGGAAAGTGATTTTCTCTGAAAGGACAGCATTTAGAAAGTGAAGCAACACTCCATTCACTTCGCACAGTGAATTGAAGTGTTGGAACAGACTGCTTCTCTTTCAGAGAAACGCATGTGAGTTTCTTCCTAATGCTTGCAAGTAGCTTAAGGCACTTTCAAAGGAAAGTGATTTTCTCTGAAAGAACAGCATTTAGAAAGTGAAGCAAAACTCCATTCACTTCGCAAGAGAATTGAAGTGTTGGAACAGATTGCTTCTCTTTCAGAGAAATGCATGTGAGTTTCTGTTGAATGCTTGTAAGTAGCTTAAGGCACATTCAAAGGAAAGGGATTTTCTCTAAAAGGACAGCATTTAGAAAGTGAAGCAACACTCCATTCACTTCACATAGTGAATTGAAGTGTTGGAACAGACTGCTTCTCTTTCAGAGAAATGCATGTGAGTTTCTGTTGAATGCTTGTAAGTAGCTCAAGGCTCTTTCAAAGGAAAGTGATTTTCTCTGAAAGGACAGCATTTAGAAAGTAAAGCAACACTCCATTCCCTTCGCGCAATGAATTGAAGTGTTGGAACAGACTGCTTCTCTTTCATAGAAACGCATTAGTGTTTCTTGTGAATGCTTGCAAGTAGCTTAAGGCACTTTCAAAGGAAAGTGATTTTCTCTGAAAGGACAGCATTTAGAAAGTGAAGCAACACTCCATTCACTTCGCACATTGAATTGAAGTGTTGGAACAGACTGCTTCTCTTTCAGAGAAACGCATGTGAGTTTCTCTTGAATGCTTGTAAGTAGCTTAAGGCACTTTCAAAGGAAAGTGATTTTCTCTGAAAGGACAGCATTTAGAAAGTGAGGCAACACTCCATTCACTTCACACAGTGAATTGAAGTGTTGGAACAGATTGCTTCTCTTTCAGAGAAATGCATGTGAGTTTCTGTTGAATGCTTGCAAGTAGCTTAAGGCACTTTCAAAGGAAAGTGATTTTCTCTGAAAGGACAGCATTTAGAAAGTGAAGCAACACTCCATTCATTTCGCACAGTGAATTGAAGTGTTGGAACAGACTGCTTCTCTTTCAGAGAAACGCATGTGAGTTTCTGGTGAATGCTTGTAAGTAGCTTAAGGCACTTTCAAAGGAAAGTGATTTTCTCTGAAATGACAGCATTTAGAAAGTGAAGCAACACTCCATTCACTTCGCACACTGAATTGAAGTGTTGGAACAGACTGATTCTCTTTCAGAGAAATGCATGTGAGTTTCTGTTGAATGCATGTAAGTAGCTTAAGGCACTTTCAAAGGAAAGTGATTTTCTCTGAAAGGAAAGCATTTAGAAAGTGATGCAACACTCCATTCACTTCGCACAGTGAATTGAAGTGTTGGAACAGAGTGCTTCTCTTTCATAGAAACGCATTAGTGTTTCTTGTGAATGCTTGCAAGTTGCTTAAGGCACTTTCAAAGGAAAGTGATTTTCTCTGAAAGGACAGCATTTAGTAAGTGAAGCAACACTCCATTCACTTTGTACAGTGAATTGAAGTGTTGGAACAGACTGCTTCTCTTTCAGAGAAACGCATGTGAGTTTTTTTGAATGCTTGAAAGTAGTTTAAGGCACTTTCAATGGAAAGTGATTTTCTCTGAAAGGACAGCATTTAGAAAGTGAAGCAACACTCCATTCACTTCGCACAGTGAATTGAAGTGTTGGAACAGACTGCTGCTCTTTCAGAGAAACGCATGTGAGTTTCTTGTGAATGCTTGCAAGTTGCTTAAGGCACTTTCTAAGGAAAGTGATTTTCTCTGAAAGGACAGCATTTAGAAACTGAAGCAACACTCCATTCACTTCGCACAGTGAATTGAAGTGTTGGAACAGACTGCTTCTCTTTAAGAGAAATGCATGTTAGTTTTTTGTGAATGCTTGAAAGTAGTTTAAGGCACTTTCAAAGGAAAGTGATTTTCTCTGAAAGGACAGAATTTAGAAAGTGAAGCAACACTCCATTCACTTCGCACAGTGAATTGAAGTGTTGGAACAGACTGCTTCTCTTTCAGAGAAACACATGTGAGTTTCTGGTGAATGCTTGTAAGTAGCATAAGGCACTTTCAAAGGAAAGTGATTTTCTCTGAAAGGACAGAATTTGGAAAGTGAAGCAACACTCCATTCACTTCGCGCAGTGAATTGAAGTGTTGGAACAGACTGCTTCTCTTTCAGAGAAACGCATGTGAGTTTTTTTGAATGCTTGAAAGTAGTTTAAGGCACTTTCAATGGAAAGTGATTTTCTCTGAAAGGACAGAATTTGGAAAGTGAAGCAACACTCCATTCACTTCGCGCAGTGAATTGAAGTGTTGGAACAGACTGCTTCTCTTTCAGAGAAACGCATGTGAGTTTCTTCCTAATGCTTGCAAGTAGCTTAAGGAACTTTCAAAGGAAAGTGATTTTCTCTGAAAGGACAGCATTTAGAAAGTGAGGCAACACTCCATTCACTTTACACAGTGAATTGAAGTGTTGGAACAGATTGCTTCTCTTTCAGAGAAACGCATGTGAGTTTCTTCCTAATGCTTGCAAGTAGCTTAAGGCACTTTCAAAGGAAAGTGATTTTCTCTGAAAGGACAGCATTTAGAAAGTGAAGCAACACTCCATTCACTTCGCACAGTGAATTGAAGTGTTGGAACAGACTGCTTCTCTTTCAGAGAAACTCATGTGAGTTTCTTCCTAATGCTTGCAAGTAGCTTAAGGCACTTTCAAAGGAAAGTGATTTTCTCGGAAAGGACAGCATTTAGAAAGTGAAGCAAAACTCCATTCTTTACGAACAGTGAATTGAAGTGTTGGAACAGACTGCTTCTCTTTCAGAGAAACGCATGTGAGTTTCTGGTGAATGCTTGTAAGTAGCTTAAGGCACTTTCAAAGGAAAGTGATTTTCTCTGAAAGGACAGCATTTAGAAAGTGAAGCAACACTCCATTCACTTCGCACAGTGAATTGAAGTGTTGGAACAGACTGCTTCTCTTTCAGAGAAATGCATGTGAGTTTCTGGTGAATGCTTGTAAGTAGCTTAAGGCACTTTCAAAGGAAAGTGATTTTCTCTGAAAGGACAGCATTTAGAAAGTGCAGCAACACTCCATTCACTTCGCACAGTGAATTGAAGTATTGGAACAGTCTACTTCTCTTTCAGAGGAACGCATGTGAGTTTCTGGTGAATGCTTGTAAGTAGCTTAAGGCACTTTCAAAGGAAAGTGATTTTCTCTGAAAGGACAGCATTTAGAAAGTGAAGCAACACTCCATTCACTTCGCACAGTGAATTGAATTGTTTGAACAGACTGCTTCTCTTTCAGAGAAACGCATGTGAGTTTTTTGTGAATGCTTGAAAGTAGTTTAAGGCACTTTCAATAGAAAGTGATTTTCTCTGAAAGGACAGCATTTAGAAAGTGAGGCAACACTCCATTCACTTCGCCCAGTGAATTGAAGTGTTGGAACAGACTGCTTCTCTTTCAGAGTATCGCATGTGAGTTTCTTCCTAATGCTTGCAAGTAGCTAAAGGCACGTTCAAAGGAAAGTGATTTTCTCTGAAAGGACAGCATTTAGAAAGTGAAGCAACACTCCATTCACTTCGCACAGTGAATTGAAGTGTTGGAACAGACTGCTTCTCTTTCAGAGAAATGCATGTGAGTTTCTGTTGAATGCGTGTAAGTAGCTCAAGGCTCTTTCAAAGGAAAGTGATTTTCTCTGAAAGGACAGCATTTAGAAAGTAAAGCAACACTCCATTCCCTTCGCGCAATGAATTGAAGTGTTGGAACAGACTGCTTCTCTTTCATAGAAACGCATTAGTGTTTCTTGTGAATGCTTGCAAGTAGCTTAAGGCACTTTCAAAGGAAAGTGATTTTCTCCGAAAGGACAGCATTTAGAAAGTGAGGCAACACTCCATTCACTTCACACAGTGAATTGAAGTGTTGGAATAGATTGCTTCTCTTTCAGAGAAACACATGTGAGTTTCTTCCTAATGCTTGCAAGTAGCTTAAGGCACTTTCAAAGGAAAGTGATTTTCTCTGAAAGGACAGCATTTAGAAAGTGAAGCAAAACTCCATTCACTTCGCACAGTGAATTGAAGTGTTGGAACAGACTGCTTCTCTTTCAGAGAAACGCATGTGAGTTTCTTCCTAATGCTTGCAAGTAGCTTAAGGCACTTTCAAAGGAAAGTGATTTTCTCTGAAAGAACAGCATTTAGAAAGTGAAGCAAAACTCCATTCACTTCGCAAGAGAATTGAAGTGTTGGAACAGATTGCTTCTCTTTCAGAGAAATGCATGTGAGTTTCTGTTGAATGCTTGTAAGTAGCTTAAGGCACATTCAAAGGAAAGGGATTTTCTCTAAAAGGACAGCATTTAGAAAGTGAAGCAACACTCCATTCACTTCACATAGTGAATTGAAGTGTTGGAACAGACTGCTTCTCTTTCAGAGAAATGCATGTGAGTTTCTGTTGAATGCTTGTAAGTAGCTCAAGGCTCTTTCAAAGGAAAGTGATTTTCTCTGAAAGGACAGCATTTAGAAAGTAAAACAACACTCCATTCCCTTCGCGCAATGAATTGAAGTGTTGGAACAGACTGCTTCTCTTTCATAGAAACGCATTAGTGTTTCTTGTGAATGCTTGCAAGTAGCTTAAGGCACTTTCAAAGGAAAGTGATTTTCTCTGAAAGGACAGCATTTAGAAAGTGAAGCAACACTCCATTCACTTCGCACATTGAATTGAAGTGTTGGAACAGACTGCTTCTCTTTCAGAGAAACGCATGTGAGTTTCTCTTGAATGCTTGTAAGTAGCTTAAGGCACTTTCAAAGGAAAGTGATTTTCTCTGAAAGGACAGCATTTAGAAAGTGAGGCAACACTCCATTCACTTCACACAGTGAATTGAAGTGTTGGAACAGATTGCTTCTCTTTCAGAGAAATGCATGTGAGTTTCTGTTGAATGCTTGCAAGTAGCTTAAGGCACTTTCAAAGGAAAGTGATTTTCTCTGAAAGGACAGCATTTAGAAAGTGAAGCAACACTCCATTCATTTCGCACAGTGAATTGAAGTGTTGGAACAGACTGCTTCTCTTTCAGAGAAACGCATGTGAGTTTCTGGTGAATGCTTGTAAGTAGCTTAAGGCACTTTCAAAGGAAAGTGATTTTCTCTGAAATGACAGCATTTAGAAAGTGAAGCAACACTCCATTCACTTCGCACAGTGAATTGAAGTGTTGGAACAGACTGATTCTCTTTCAGAGAAATGCATGTGAGTTTCTGTTGAATGCATGTAAGTAGCTTAAGGCACTTTCAAGGGAAAGTGATTTTCTCTGAAAGGAAAGCATTTAGAAAGTGATGCAACACTCCATTCACTTCGCACAGTGAATTGAAGTGTTGGAACAGAGTGCTTCTCTTTCATAGAAACGCATTAGTGTTTCTTGTGAATGCTTGCAAGTTGCTTAAGGCACTTTCAAAGGAAAGTGATTTTCTCTGAAAGGACAGCATTTAGAAAGTGCAGCAACACTCCATTCACTTCGCACAGTGAATTGAAGTATTGGAACAGTCTACTTCTCTTTCAGAGGAACGCATGTGAGTTTCTGGTGAATGCTTGTAAGTAGCTTAAGGCACTTTCAAAGGAAAGTGATTTTCTCTGAAAGGACAGCATTTAGAAAGTGAAGCAACACTCCATTCACTTCCCACAGTGAATTGAAGTGTTGGAACAGACTGCTTCTCTTTCAGAGAAACGCATGTGAGTTTCTTGTGAATGCTTGAAAGTAGTTCAAGGCACTTTCAATGGAAAGTGATTTTCTCTGAAAGGACAGAATTTAGAAAGTGAAGCAACACTCCATTCACTTCCCACAGTGAATTGAAGTGTTGGAACAGACTGCTTCTCTTTCAGAGAAATGCATGTGAGTTTTTTTGAATGCTTGAAAGTAGTTCAAGGCACTTTCAATGGAAAGTGATTTTCTCTGAAAGGACAGAATTTAGAAAGTGAAGCAACACTCCATTCACTTCGCACAGTGAATTGAAGTGTTGGAACAGACTGCATCTCTTTCAGAGAAACGCATGTGTGTTTCCTGTGAATGCTAGAAAGTAGCTTAAGGCACTTTCAAAGGAAAGTGATTTTCTCTGAAAGGACAGCATTTAGAAAGTGAAGCAACACTCCATTCACTTCGC
The DNA here is from genome assembly GCF_982192425.1 of Myodes glareolus. Classification (NCBI taxonomy): domain Eukaryota; kingdom Metazoa; phylum Chordata; class Mammalia; order Rodentia; family Cricetidae; genus Myodes; species Myodes glareolus. The sequence continues at coordinate 1,472,290 of NW_028263217.1, forward strand.
ACAGAGAATTGAAGTGTTGGAACAGATTGCTTCACTTTCAGAGAAATGCATGTGAGTTTCTGTTGAATGCTTGTAAGTAGCTTAAGGCACATTCAAAGGAAAGGGATGTTCTCTAAAAGGACAGCATTTAGAAAGTGAAGCAACACTCCATTCACTTCGCACAGTGAATTGAAGTGTTGGAACAGACTGCTTCTCATTCAGAGAAACGCATGTGAGTTTTTTGTGAATACTTGAAAGTAGTTTAAGGCACTTTCAATGGAAAGTGATTTTCTCTGAAAGGACAGCATTTAGAAAGTGAGGCAACACTCCCTTCACTTCGCACAGTTAATTGAAGTGTTTGAACAGATTACTTCTCTTTCAGAGAAATGCATGTGAGTTTCTGTTGAATGCTTGTAAGTAGCTTAAGGCACATTCAAAGGAAAGGGATTTTCTCTGAAAGGACAGCATTTAGAAAGTGAAGCAACACTCCATTCACTTCACAAAGTGAATTGAAGTGTTGGAACAGACTGCTTCTCTTTCAGAGAAATGCATGTGAGTTTCTGTTGAATGCTTGTAAGTAGCTTAAGGCACATTCAAAGGAAAGGGATTTTCTCTAAAAGGACAGCATTTAGAAAGTGAAGCAACACTCCATTCACTTCGCACAGTGAATTGAATTGTTGGAACAGACTGCTTCTCTTTCAGAGAAACGCATGTGAGTTTTTTTTGAATGCTTGCAAGTAGTTTAAGGCACTTTCAATAGAAAGTGATTTTCTCTGAAAGGACAGCATTTAGAGAGTGAGGCAACACTCCATTCACTTCGCCCAGTGAATTGAAGTGTTGGAACAGACTGCTTCTCTTTCAGAGAATCGCATGTGAGTTTCTTCCTAATGCTTGCAAGTAGCTTAAGGCACTTTCAAAGGAAAGTGATTTTCTCTGAAAGGACAGCATTTAGAAAGTGAAGCAACACTCCATTCACTTCGCACAGTGAATTGAAGTGTTGGAACAGACTGCTTCTCTTTCAGAGAAATGCATGTGAGTTTCTTCCTAATGCTTGCAAGTAGCTTAAGGCACTTTCAAAGGAAAGTGATTTTCTCTGAAAGGACAGCATTTTGAAAGTGAAGCAACACTCCATTCACTTCGCACAGAGAATTGAAGTGTTGGAACAGATTGCTTCTCTTTCAGAGAAATGCATGTGAGTTTCTGTTGAATGCTTGTAAGTAACTTAAGGCACATTCAAAGGAAAAGGATTTTCTCTGAAAGGACAGCATTTAGAAAGTGATTCAACACTCCATTCACTTCGCACAGTGAATTGAAGTGTTGGAACAGATTGCTTCTCTTTCACAGAAATGCATGTGAGCTTCTGTTGAATGCTTGTATGTAGCTTAAGGCACATTCAAAGGAAAGGGATTTTCTCTGAAAGGACAGCATTTAGAAAGTGAAGCAACACTCCATTCACTTCACACAGTGAATTGAAGTGTTGGAACAGACTGCTTCTCTTTCAGAGAAATGCATGTGAGTTTCTGTTGAATGCGTGTAAGTAGCTCAAGGCTCTTTCAAAGGAAAGTGATTTTCTCTGAAAGGACAGCATTTAGAAAGTAAAGCAACACTCCATTCCCTTCGCGCAACGAATTGAAGTGTTGGAACAGACTGCTTCTCTTTCATAGAAACGCATTAGTGTTTCTTGTGAATGCTTGCAAGTAGCTTAAGGCACTTTCAAAAGAAAGTGATTTTCTCTGAAAGGACAGCATTTAGAAAGTGAGGCAACACTCCATTCACTTCACACAGTGAATTGAAGTGTTGGAACAGATTGCTTCTCTTTCAGAGTAACGCATGTGAGTTTCTTCCTAATGCTTGCAAGTAGCTTAAGGCACTTTCAAAGGAAAGTGATTTTCTCTGAAAGGAGAGCATTTAGAAAGTGAAGCAACACTCCATTCACTTCGCACAGTGAATTGAAGTGTTGGAACAGACTGCTTCTCTTTCAGAGAAACGCATGTGAGTTTCTTCCTAATGCTTGCAAGTAGCTTAAGGCACTTTCAAAGGAAAGTGATTTTCTCTGAAAGAACAGCATTTAGAAAGTGAAGCAACACTCCATTCACTTCACAAGAGAATTGAAGTGTTGGAACAGATTGCTTCTCTTTCAGAGAAATGCATGTGAGTTTCTGTTGAATGCTTGTTAGTAGCTTAAGGCACATTCAAAGGAAAGGGATTTTCTCTGAAAGGACAGCATTTAGAAAGTGAAGCAACACTCCATTCACTTCACACAGTGAATTGAAGTGTTGGAACAGACTGCTTCTCTTTCAGAGAAATGCATGTGAGTTTCTGTTGAATGCTTGTAAGTAGCTCAAGGTTCTTTCAAAGGAAAGAGATTTTCTCTGAAAGGACAGAATTTAGAAAGTAAAGCAACACTCCATTCCCTTCGCGCAATGAATTGAAGTGTTGGAACAGACTGCTTCTCTTTCATAGAAATGCATTAGTGTTTCTTGTGAATGCTTGCAAGTAGCTTAAGGCACTTTCAAAGGAAAGTGATTTTCTCTGAAAGGACAGCATTTAGAAAGTGAAGCAAAACTCCATTCACTTCGCACATTGAATTGAAGTGTTGGAATAGACTGCTTCTCTTTCAGAGAAACGCATGTGAGTTTCTTCCTAATGCTTGCAAGTAGCTTAAGGCACTTTCAAAGGAAAGTGATTTTCTCTGAAAGGACAGCATTTAGAAAGTGAAGCAACACTCCATTCACTTCGCACAGTGAATTGAAGTGTTGGAACAGACTGCTTCTCTTTCAGAGAAACGCATGTGAGTTTCTTCCTAATGCTTGCAAGTAGCTTAAGGCACTTTCAAAGGAAAGTGATTTTCTCTGAAAGGACAGCATTTAGAAAGTGAAGCAAAACTCCATTCTTTACGAACAGTGAATTGAAGTGTTGGAACAGACTGCTTCTCTTTCAGAGAAACGCATGTGAGTTTCTGGTGAATGCTTGTAAGTAGCTTAAGGCACTTTCAAAGGAAAGTGATTTTCTCTGAAAGGACAGCATTTAGAAAGTGAAGCAACACTCCATTCACTTCGCACAGTGAATTGAAGTGTTGGAACAGACTGCTTCTCTTTCAGAGAAATGCATGTGAGTTTCTGGTGAATGCTTGTAAGTAGCTTAAGGCACTTTCAAAGGAAAGTGATTTTCTCTGAAAGGACAGCATTTAGAAAGTGAAGCAACACTCCATTCACTTCGCACAGTGAATTGAAGTGTTGGAACAGACTGCTTCTCTTTCAGAGAAACGCATGTGAGTTTCTTGTGAATGCTTGCAAGTAGCTTAAGGCACTTTCAAAGGAAAGTGATTTTCTCTGAAAGGACAGCATTTAGAAACTGAAGCAACACTCCATTCACTTCGCACAGTGAATTGAAGTGTTGGAACAGACTGCTTCTCTTTCAGAGAAACGCATGTGAGTTTCTGGTGAATGCTTGTAAGTAGCTTAAGGCACTTTCAAAGGAAAGTGATTTTCTCTAAAAGGACAGCATTTAGAAAGTGAAGCAACACTCCATTCCCTTCGTGCAGTGAATTGAAGTGTTGGAACAGACTGCTTCTCTTTCATTGAAACGCATTAGTGTTTCTTGTGAATGCTTGCAAGTTGCTTAAGGCACTTTCAAAGAAAGTGATTTTCTCTGAAAGTACAGCATTTAGAAAGTGAAGCAACACTCCATTCACTTTGTACATTGAATTGAAGTGTTGGAACAGTCTGCTTCTCTTTCAGAGAAATGCATGTGAGTTTTTTTGAATGCTTGAAAGTAGTTCAAGGCACTTTAATGGAAAGTGATTTTCTCTGAAAGGACAGAATTTTGAAAGTGAAGCAACACTCCATTCACTTCGCACAGTGAATTGAAGTGTTGGAACAGACTGCCCCTCTTTCAGAAAAACGCATGTGTGTTTCCTGTGAATGCTAGAAAGTAGCTTAAGGCACTTTCAAAGGAAAGTGATTTTCTCTGAAAGGACAGCATTTAGAAAGTGAAGCAACACTCCATTCACTTCACACAGAGAATTGAAGTGTTGGAACAGATTGCTTCTCTTTCAGAGAAATGCATGTGAGTTTCTGTTGAATGCTTGTAAGTAGCTTAAGGCACATTCAAAGGAAAGGGATTTTCTCTAAAAGGACAGCATTTAGAAAGTGAAGCAACACTCCATTCACTTCGCACAGTGAATTGAATTGTTGGAACAGACTGCTTCTCTTTCAGAGAAACGCATGTGAGTTTTTTGTGAATGCTTGAAAGTAGTTTAAGGCACTTTCAATAGAAAGTGGTTTTCTCTGAAAGGACAGCATTTAGAAAGTGAGGCAAAACTCCATTCACTTCGCCCAGTGAATTGAAGTGTTGGAACAGACTGCTTCTCTTTCAGAGAATCGCATGTGAGTTTCTTCCTAATGCTTGCAAGTAGCTTAAGGCACTTTCAAAGGAAAGTGATTTTCTCTGAAAGGACAGCATTTAGAAAGTGAAGCAACACTCCATTCACTTCGCACAGTGAATTGAAGTGTTGGAACAGACTGCTTCTCTTTCAGAGAAATGCATGTGAGTTTCTTCCTAATGCTTGCAAGTAGCTTAAGGCACTTTCAAAGGAAAGTGATTTTCTCTGAAAGGACAGCATTTTGAAAGTGAAGCAACACTCCATTCACTTCGCACAGAGAATTGAAGTGTTGGAACAGATTGCTTCTCTTTCAGAGAAATGCATGTGAGTTTCTGTTGAATGCTTGTAAGTAACTTAAGGCACATTCAAGGGAAAGGGATTTTCTCTGAAAGGACAGCATTTAGAAAGTGATTCAACACTCCATTCACTTCGCACAGTGAATTGAAGTGTTGGAACAGATTGCTTCTCTTTCACAGAAATGCATGTGAGCTTCTGTTGAATGCTTGTAAGTAGCTTAAGGCACATTCAAAGGAAAGGGATTTTCTCTGAAAGGACAGCATTTAGAAAGTGAAGCAACACTCCATTCACTTCACACAGTGAATTGAAGTGTTGGAACAGACTGCTTCTCTTTCAGAGAAATGCATGTGAGTTTCTGTTGAATGCGTGTAAGTAGCTCAAGGCTCTTTCAAAGGAAAGTGATTTTCTCTGAAAGGACAGCATTTAGAAAGTAAAGCAACACTCCATTCCCTTCGCGCAACGAATTGAAGTGTTGGAACAGACTGCTTCTCTTTCATAGAAACGCATTAGTGTTTCTTGTGAATGCTTGCAAGTAGCTTAAGGCACTTTCAAAGGAAAGTGATTTTCTCTGAAAGGACAGCATTTAGAAAGTGAGGCAACACTCCATTCACTTCACACAGTGAATTGAAGTGTTGGAACAGATTGCTTCTCTTTCAGAGAAACGCATGTGAGTTTCTTCCTAATGCTTGCAAGTAGCTTAAGGCACTTTCAAAGGAAAGTGATTTTCTCTGAAAGGACAGCATTTAGAAAGTGAAGCAACACTCCATTCCCTTCGTGCAGTGAATTGAAGTGTTGGAACAGAGTGCTTCTCTTTCAGAGTAACGCATGTGAGTTTCTTCCTAATGCTTGCAAGTAGCTTAAGGCACTTTCAAAGGAAAGTGATTTTCTCTGAAAGAACAGCATTTAGAAAGTGAAGCAACACTCCATTCACTTCACAAGATAATTGAAGTGTTGGAACAGATTGCTTCTCTTTCAGAGAAATGCATGTGAGTTTCTGTTGAATGCTTGTTAGTAGCTTAAGGCACATTCAAAGGAAAGGGATTTTCTCTGAAAGGACAGCATTTAGAAAGTGAAGCAACACTCCATTCACTTCACACAGTGAATTGAAGTGTTGGAACAGACTGCTTCTCTTTCAGAGAAATGCATGTGAGTTTCTGTTGAATGCTTGTAAGTAGCTCAAGGTTCTTTCAAAGGAAAGTGATTTTCTCTGAAAGGACAGAATTTAGAAAGTAAAGCAACACTCCATTCCCTTCGCGCAATGAATTGAAGTGTTGGAACAGACTGCTTCTCTTTCATAGAAATGCATTAGTGTTTCTTGTGAATGCTTGCAAGTAGCTTAAGGCACTTTCAAAGGAAAGTGATTTTCTCTGAAAGGACAGCATTTAGAAAGTGAAGCAAAACTCCATTCACTTCGCACATTGAATTGAAGTGTTGGAACAGACTGCTTCTCTTTCAGAGAAACGCATGTGAGTTTCTTCCTAATGCTTGCAAGTAGCTTAAGGCACTTTCAAAGGAAAGTGATTTTCTCTGAAAGGACAGCATTGAGAAAGTGAAGCAACACTCCATTCACTTCGCACAGTGAATTGAAGTGTTGGAACAGACTGCTTCTCTTTCAGAGAAACGCATGTGAGTTTCTTCCTAATGCTTGCAAGTAGCTTAAGGCACTTTCAAAGGAAAGTGATTTTCTCTGAAAGGACAGCATTTAGAAAGTGAAGCAAAACTCCATTCTTTACGAACAGTGAATTGAAGTGTTGGAACAGACTGCTTCTCTTTCAGAGAAACGCATGTGAGTTTCTGGTGAATGCTTGTAAGTAGCTTAAGGGACTTTCAAAGGAAAGTGATTTTCTCTGAAAGGACAGCATTTAGAAAGTGAAGCAACACTCCATTCACTTCGCACAGTGAATTGAAGTGTTGGAACAGACTGCTTCTCTTTCAGAGAAATGCATGTGAGTTTCTGGTGAATGCTTGTAAGTAGCTTAAGGCACTTTCAAAGGAAAGTGATTTTCTCTGAAAGGACAGCATTTAGAAAGTGAAGCAACACTCCATTCACTTCGCACAGTGAATTGAAGTGTTGGAACAGACTGCTTCTCTTTCAGAGAAACGCATGTGAGTTTCTTGTGAATACTTGCAAGTTGCTTAAGGCACTTTCAAAGGAAAGTGATTTTCTCTGAAAGGACAGCATTTAGAAACTGAAGCAACACTCCATTCACTTCGCACAGTGAATTGAAGTGTTGGAACAGACTGCTTCTCTTTCAGAGAAACGCATGTGAGTTTCTGGTGAATGCTTGTAAGTAGCTTAAGGCACTTTCAAAGGAAAGTGATTTTCTCTAAAAGGACAGCATTTAGAAAGTGAAGCAACACTCCATTCCCTTCGTGCAGTGAATTGAAGTGTTGGAACAGACTGCTTCTCTTTCATTGAAACGCATTAGTGTTTCTTGTGAATGCTTGCAAGTTGCTTAAGGCACTTTCAAAGAAAGTGATTTTCTCTGAAAGTACAGCATTTAGAAAGTGAAGCAACACTCCATTCACTTTGTACATTGAATTGAAGTGTTGGAACAGTCTGCTTCTCTTTCAGAGAAATGCATGTGAGTTTTTTTGAATGCTTGAAAGTAGTTCAAGGCACTTTCAATGGAAAGTGATTTTCTCTGAAAGGACAGAATTTTGAAAGTGAAGCAACACTCCATTCACTTCGCACAGTGAATTGAAGTGTTGGAACAGACTGCCTCTCTTTCAGAAAAACGCATGTGTGTTTCCTGTGAATGCTAGAAAGTAGCTTAAGGCACTTTCAAAGGAAAGTGATTTTCTCTGAAAGGACAGCATTTAGAAAGTGAAGTAACATTCCATTCACTTCACACAGTGAATTGAAGTGTTGGAACAGACTGCTTCTCTTTCAGAGAAATGCATGTGAGTTTCTGTTGAATGCTTGTAAGTAGCTCAAGGCTCTTTCAAAGGAAAGTGATTTTCTCTGAAAGGACAGCATTTAGAAAGTGAAGCAACACTCCATTCCCTTTGCGCAATGAATTGAAGTGTTGGAACAGACTGCTTCTCTTTCAGCGAAACGCATTAGTGTTTCTTGTGAATGCTTGCAGTAGCTTAAGGCACTTTCAAAGGAAAGTGATTTTCTCTGAAAGGACAGCATTTAGAAAGTGAAGCAACACTCCATTCACTTCGCACAGAGAATTGAAGTGTTGGAACAGATTGCTTCTCTTTCAGAGAAATGCATGTGAGTTTCTGTTGAATGCTTGTAAGTAGCTTAAGGCACATTCAAAGGAAAGGGATATTCTCTAAAAGGACAGCATTTAGAAAGTGAAGCAACACTCCATTCACTTCGCACAGTGAATTGAAGTGTTGGAACAGACTGCTTCTCTTTCAGAGAAACGCATGTGAGTTTTTTGTGAATACTTGAAAGTAGTTTAAGGCACTTTCAATGGAAAGTGATTTTCTCTGAAAGGACAGCATTTAGAAAGTGAGGCAACACTCCCTTCACTTAGCACAGTTAATTGAAGTGTTGGAACAGATTGCTTCTCTTTCAGAGAAATGCATGTGAGTTTCTGTTGAATGCTTGTAAGTAGCTTAAGGCACATTCAAAGGAAAGGGATTTTCTCTGAAAGGACAGCATTTAGAAAGTGAAGCAACACTCCATTCACTTCACAAAGTGAATTGAAGTGTTGGAACAGACTGCTTCTCTTTCAGAGAAATGCATGTGAGTTTCTGTTGAATGCTTGTAAGTAGCTCAAGGCTCTTTCAAGGCAAAGTGATTTTCTCTGAAAGGACAGCATTTAGAAAGTAAAGCAACACTCCATTCCCTTCGCGCAAGGAATTGAAGTGTTGGAACAGACTGCTTCTCTTTCATAGAAACGCATTAGTGTTTCTTGTGAATGCTTGCAAGTAGCTTAAGGCACTTTCAAAGGAAAGTGATTTTCTCTGAAAGGACAGCATTTAGAAAGTGAATCGACACTCCATTCACTTCACACAGAGAATTGAAGTGTTGGAACAGATTGCTTCTCTTTCAGAGAAATGCATGTGAGTTTCTGTTGAATGCTTGTAAGTAGCTTAAGGCACATTCAAAGAAAAGGGATTTTCTCTAAAAGGACAGCATTTAGAAAGTGAAGCAACACTCCATTCACTTCGCACAGTGAATTGAATTGTTGGAACAGACTGCTTCTCTTTCAGAGAAACGCATGAGAGTTTTTTGTGAATGCTTGAAAGTAGTTTAAGGCACTTTCTATAGAAAGTGATTTTCTCTGAAAGGACAGCATTTAGAAAGTGAGGCAACACTCCATTCACTTCGCCCAGTGAATTGAAGTGTTGGAACAGACTGCTTCTCTTTCAGAGAATCGCATGTGAGTTTCTTCCTAATGCTTGCAAGTAGCTTAAGGCACTTTCAAAGGAAAGTGATTTTCCCAAAAAGGACAGCATTTAGAAAGTGAAGCAACACTCCATTCACTTCGCACAGTGAATTGAAGTGTTGGAACAGACTGCTTCTCTTTCAGAGAAATGCATGTAAGTTTCTTCCTAATGCTTGCAAGTAGCTTAAGGCACTTTCAAAGGAAAGTGATTTTCTCTGAAAGGACAGCATTTTGAAAGTGAAGCAACACTCCATTCACTTCGCACAGAGAATTGAAGAGTTGGAACAGATTGCTTCACTTTCAGAGAAATGCATGTGAGATTCTGTTGAATGCTTGTAAGTAACTTAAGGCACATTCAAAGGAAAGGGATTTTCTCTGATAGGACAGCATTTAGAAAGTGATTCAACACTCCATTCACTTCGCACAGTGAATTGAAGTGTTGGAACAGATTGCTTCTCTTTCACAGAAATGCATGTGAGCTTCTGTTGAATGCTTGTAAGTAGCTTAAGGCACATTCAAAGGAAAGGGATTTTCTCTGAAAGGACAGCATTTAGAAAGTGAAGCAACACTCCATTCACTTCACACAGTGAATTGAAGTGTTGGAACAGACTGCTTCTCTTTCAGAGAAATGCATGTGAGTTTCTGTTGAATGCGTGTAAGTAGCTCAAGGCTCTTTCAAAGGAAATTGATTTTCTCTGAAAGGACAGCATTTAGAAAGTAAAGCAACACTCCATTCCCTTCGAGCAACGAATTGAAGTGTTGGAACAGACTGCTTCTCTTTCATAGAAACGCATTAGTGTTTCTTGTGAATGCTTGCAAGTTGCTTAAGGCACTTTCAAAGAAAGTGATTTTCTCTGAAAGTACAGCATTTAGAAAGTGAAGCAACACTCCATTCACTTTGTACATTGAATTGAAGTGTTGGAACAGTCTGCTTCTCTTTCAGAGAAATGCATGTGAGTTTTTTTGAATGCTTGAAAGTAGTTCAAGGCACTTTCAATGGAAAGTGATTTTCTCTGAAAGGACAGAATTTTGAAAGTGAAGCAACACTCCATTCACTTCGCACAGTGAATTGAAGTGTTGGAACAGACTGCCTCTCTTTCAGAAAAACGCATGTGTGTTTCCTGTGAATGCTAGAAAGTAGCTTAAGGCACTTTCAAAGGAAAGTGATTTTCTCTGAAAGGACAGCATTTAGAAAGTGAAGTAACATTCCATTCACTTCACACAGTGAATTGAAGTGTTGGAACAGACTGCTTCTCTTTCAGAGAAATGCATGTGAGTTTCTGTTGAATGCTTGTAAGTAGCTCAAGGCTCTTTCAAAGGAAAGTGATTTTCTCTGAAAGGACAGCATTTAGAAAGTGAAGCAACACTCCATTCCCTTTGCGCAATGAATTGAAGTGTTGGAACAGACTGCTTCTCTTTCAGCGAAACGCATTAGTGTTTCTTGTGAATGCTTGCAGTAGCTTAAGGCACTTTCAAAGGAAAGTGATTTTCTCTGAAAGGACAGCATTTAGAAAGTGAAGCAACACTCCATTCACTTCGCACAGAGAATTGAAGTGTTGGAACAGATTGCTTCTCTTTCAGAGAAATGCATGTGAGTTTCTGTTGAATGCTTGTAAGTAGCTTAAGGCACATTCAAAGGAAAGGGATATTCTCTAAAAGGACAGCATTTAGAAAGTGAAGCAACACTCCATTCACTTCGCACAGTGAATTGAAGTGTTGGAGCAGACTGCTTCTCTTTCAGAGAAACGCATGTGAGTTTTTTGTGAATACTTGAAAGTAGTTTAAGGCACTTTCAATGGAAAGTGATTTTCTCTGAAAGGACAGCATTTAGAAAGTAAAGCAACACTCCCTTCACTTAGCACAGTTAATTGAAGTGTTGGAACAGATTGCTTCTCTTTCAGAGAAACGCATGTGAGTTTTTTGTGAATGCTTGAAAGTAGTTTAAGGCACTTTCAATAGAAAGTGATTTTCTCTGAAAGGACAGCATTTAGAAAGTGAGGCAACACTCCATTCACTTCGCCCAGTGAATTGAAGTGTTGGAACAGACTGCTTCTCTTTCAGAGAATCGCATGTGAGTTTCTTCCTAATGCTTGCAAGTAGCTTAAGGCACTTTCAAAGGAAAGTGATTTTCCCAAAAAGGACAGCATTTAGAAAGTGAAGCAACACTCCATTCACTTCGCACAGTGAATTGAAGTGTTGGAACAGACTGCTTCTCTTTCAGAGAAATGCATGTAAGTTTCTTCCTAATGCTTGCAAGTAGCTTAAGGCACTTTCAAAGGAAAGTGATTTTCTCTGAAAGGACAGCATTTTGAAAGTGAAGCAACACTCCATTCACTTCGCACAGAGAATTGAAGAGTTGGAACAGATTGCTTCTCTTTCAGAGAAATGCATGTGAGATTCTGTTGAATGCTTGTAAGTAACTTAAGGCACATTCAAAGGAAAGGGATTTTCTCTGATAGGACAGCATTTAGAAAGTGATTCAACACTCCATTCACTTCGCACAGTGAATTGAAGTGTTGGAACAGATTGCTTCTCTTTCACAGAAATGCATGTGAGCTTCTGTTGAATGCTTGTAAGTAGCTTAAGGCACATTCAAAGGAAAGGGATTTTCTCTGAAAGGAAAGCATTTAGAAAGTGAAGCAACACTCCATTCACTTCACACAGTGAATTGAAGTGTTGGAACAGACTGCTTCTCTTTCAGAGAAATGCATGTGAGTTTCTGTTGAATGCGTGTAAGTAGCTCAAGGCTCTTTCAAAGGAAATTGATTTTCTCTGAAAGGACAGCATTTAGAAAGTAAAGCAACACTCCATTCCCTTCGAGCAACGAATTGAAGTGTTGGAACAGACTGCTTCTCTTTCATAGAAACGCATTAGTGTTTCTTGTGAATGCTTGCAAGTTGCTTAAGGCACTTTCAAAGAAAGTGATTTTCTCTGAAAGTACAGCATTTAGAAAGTGAGGCAACACTCCATTCACTTCACACAGTGAATTGAAGTGTTGGAACAGATTGCTTCTCTTTCAGAGAAACGCATGTGAGTTTCTTCCTAATGCTTGCAAGTAGCTTAAGGCACTTTCAAAGGAAAGTGATTTTCTCTGAAAGGACAGCATTTAGAAAGTGAAGCAACACTCCATTCACTTCGCACAGTGAATTGAAGTGTTGGAACAGACTGCATCTCTTTCAGAGAAACGCATGTGAGTTTCTTCCTAATGCTTGCAAGTAGCTTAAGGCACTTTCAAAGGAAAGTGATTTTCTCTGAAAGAACAGCATTTAGAAAGTGAAGCAACACTCCATTCACTTCGCAAGAGAATTGAAGTGTTGGAACAGATTGCTTCTCTTTCAGAGAAATGCATGTGAGTTTCTGTTGAATGCTTGTAAGTAACTTAAGGCACATTCAAAGGAAAGGGATTTTCTCTGATAGGACAGCATTTAGAAAGTGATTCAACACTCCATTCACTTCGCACAGTGAATTGAAGTGTTGGAACAGACTGCTTCTCTTTCAGAGAAATGCATGTGAGTTTCTGTTGAATGTTTGTAAGTAGCTCAAGGCTCTTTCAAAGGAAAGTGATTTTCTCTGAAAGGACAGCATTTAGAAAGTAAAGCAACACTCCATTCCCTTCGCGCAATGAATTGAAGTGTTGGAACAGACTGCTTCTCTTTCATAGAAACGCATTAGTGTTTCTTGTGAATGCTTGCAAGTAGCTTAAGGCACTTTCAAAGGAAAGTGATTTTCTCTGAAAGGAGAGCATTTAGAAAGTGAAGCAACACTCCATTCACTTCGCACATTGAATTGAAGTGTTGGAACAGACTGCTTCTCTTTCAGAGAAACGCATGTGAGTTTCTTCCTAATGCTTGCAAGTAGCTTAAGGCACTTTCAAAGGAAAGTGATTTTCTCTGAAAGAACAGCATTTAGAAAGTGAAGCAACACTCCATTCACTTCGCAAGAGAATTGAAGTGTTGGAACAGATTGCTTCTCTTTCACAGAAATGCATGTGAGTTTCTGTTGAATGCTTGTAAGTAGCTTAAGGCACTTTCAAAGGAAAGTGATTTTCTCTGAAAGGACAGCATTTAGAAAGTGAGGCAACACTCCATTTACTTCACACAGTGAATTGAAGTGTTGGAACAGATTGCTTCTCTTTCAGAGAAATGCATGTGAGTTTCTGTTGAATGCTTGCAAGTAGCTTAAGGCACTTTCAAAGGAAAGTGATTTTCTCTGAAAGGACAGCATTTAGAAAGTGAAGCAACACTCCATTCATTTCGAACAGTGAATTGAAGTGTTGGAACAGACTGCTTCTCTTTCAGAGAAACGCATGTGAGTTTCTGGTGAATGCTTGTAAGTAGCTTAAGGCACTTTCAAAGGAAAGTCATTTTCTCTGAAATGACAGCATTTAGAAAGTGAAGCAACACTCCATTCACTTCGCACAGTGAATTGAAGTGTTGGAACAGACTGCTTCTCTTTCAGAGAAATGCATGTGAGTTTCTGTTGAATGCATGTAAGTAGCTTAAGGCACTTTCAAAGGAAAGTGATTTTCTCTGAAAGGACAGCATTTAGAAAGTGAAGCAACACTCCATTCACATCGCACAGTGAATTGAAGTGTTGGAACTGACTGCTTCTCTTTCAGAGAAACGCATGTGAGTTTCTTCCTAATGCTTGCAAGTAGCTTTTGGCACTTTCAACGGAAAGTGATTTTCTCTGAAAGAACAGCATTTAGAAAGTGAAGCAACACTCCATTCACTTCGCAAGAGAATTGAAGTGTTGGAACAGATTGCTTCTCTTTCAGAGAAATGCATGTGAGTTTCTCTTGAATGCTTGTAAGTAGCTTAAGGCACATTCAAAGGAAAGGGATTTTCTCTGAAAGGACAGCATTTAGAAAGTGAAGCAACACTCCATTCACTTCACACAGTGAATTGAAGTGTTGGAACAGACTGCTTCTCTTTCAGAGAAATGCATGTGAGTTTCTGTTGAATGCTTGTAAGTAGCTCAAGGCTCTTTCAAAGGAAAGTGCTTTTCTCTGAAAGGACAGCATTTAGAAAGTAAAGCAACACTCCATTCCCTTCGCGCAATGAATTGAAGTGTTGGAACAGACTGCTTCTCTTTCATAGAAACGCATTAGTGTTTCTTGTGAATGCTTGTAAGTAGCTTAAGGCACTTTCAAAGGAAAGTGATTTTCTCTGAAAGGACAGCATTTAGAAAGTGAAGCAACACTCCATTCATTTCGAACAGTGAATTGAAGTGTTGGAACAGACTGCTTCTCTTTCAGAGAAGCGCATGTGAGTTTCTGGTGAATGCTTGTAAGTAGCTTAAGGCACTTTCAAAGGAAAGTGATTTTTCTCTGAAATGACAGCATTTAGAAAGTGAAGCAACACTCCATTCACTTCGCACAGTGAATTGAAGTGTTGGAACAGACTGCTTCTCTTTCAGAGAAATGCATGTGAGTTTCTGTTGAATGCATGTAAGTAGCTTAAGGCACTTTCAAAGGAAAGTGATTTTCTCTGAAAGGACAGCATTTAGAAAGTGAAGCAACACTCCATTCACTTCGCAGAGTGAATTGAAGTATTGGAACAGACTGCTTCTCTTTCAGAGAAACGCATGTGAGTTTCTGGTGAATGCTTGTAAGTAGCTTAAGGCACTTTCAAAGGAAAGTGATTTTCTCTGAAAGGACAGCATTTAGAAAGTGAGTCAACACTCCATTCACTTCACACAGTGAATTGAAGTGTTGGAACAGAGTGCTTCTCTTTCATAGAAACGCATTAGTGTTTCTTGTGAATGCTTGCAAGTTGCTTAAGGCACTTTCAAAGGAAAGTGATTTTCTCTGAAAGGCCAGCATTTAGAAAGTGAAGCAACACTCCATTCACTTTGTACAGTGAATTGAAGTGTTGGAACAGACTGCTTCTCTTTCAGAGAAACGCATGTGAGTTTTTTTGAATGCTTGAAAATAGTTTAAGGCACTTTCAATGGAAAGTGATTTTCTCTGAAAGGACAGCATTTAGAAAGTGAAGCAACACTCCATTCACTTCGCACAGGGAATTGAAGTGTTGGAACAGACTGCTTCTCTTTCAGAAAACGCATGTGAGTTTCTTGTGAATGCTTGCAAGTTCCTTAAGGCACTTTCAAAGGAAAGTGATTTTCTCTGAAAGGACAGCATTTAGAAAGTGAAGCAACACTCCATTCACTTCGCACAGTGAATTGAAGTGTTGGAACAGACTGCTTCTCTTTAAGAGAAACGCATGTGAGTTTTTTGTGAATGCTTGAAAGTAGTTTAAGGCACTTTCAAAGGAAAGTGATTTTCTCTGAAAGGACAGAATTTAGAAAGTGAAGCAACACTCCATTCACTTCGCACAGTGAATTGAAGTGTTGGAACAGACTGCTTCTCTTTCAGAGAAACACATGTGAGTTTCTGGTGAATGCTTGTAAGTAGCATAAGGCACTTTCAAAGGAAAGTGATTTTCTCTGAAAGGACAGCATTTAGAAAGTGAAGCAACACTCCATTCACTTTGCACAGTGAATTGAAGTGTTGGAACAGAGTGCTTCTCTTTCAGAGAAACGCATTAGTGTTTCTTGTGAATGCTTGCAAGTTGCTTAAGGCACTTTCAAAGGAAAGTGATTTTCTCTGAAAGGACAGCATTTAGAAAGTGAAGCAACACTCCATTCACTTTGCACAGTGAATTGAAGTGTTGGAACAGACTGCTTCTCTTTCAGAGAAACGCATGTGAGTTTTTTTTGAATGCTTGAAAGTAGTTTAAGGCACTTTCAATGGAAAGTGATTTTCTCTGAAAGGACAGAATTTAGAAAGTGAAGCAACACTCCATTCACTTCGCACAGTGAATTGAAGTGTTGGAACAGACTGCTTCTCTTTCATAGAAACGCATTACAGTTTCTGGTGAATGCTTGCAAGTAGCTTAAGGCACTTTCAAAGCAAAGTGATTTTTCTCTGAAAGCACAGCATTTAGAAAGTGAAGCAACACTCCATTCACTTCACACAGAGAATTGAAGTGTTGGAACAGATTGCTACTCTTTCAGAGAAATGCATGTGAGTTTCTGTTGAATTCTTATAAGTATCTTAAGGCACATTCAAAGGAAAGGGATTTTCTCTAAAAGGACAGCATTTAGAAAGTGAAGCAGCACTCCATTCACTTCGCACAGTGAATTGAAGTGTTGGAACAGACTGCTTCTCTTTCAGAGAAACGCATGTGAGCTTTTTGTGAATGCTTGAAAGTAGTTTAAGGCACTTTCAATGGAAAGTGATTTTCTCTGAAAGGACAGCATTTAGAAAGTGAGGCAACACTCCATTCAATTCACACAGTGAATTGAAGTGTTGGAACAGACTGCTTCTCTTTCAGAGAGTCGCATGCGAGTTTCTTCCTAATGCTTGCAAGTAGCTTAAGGCACTTTCAAAGGAAAGTGATTTTCTCTGAAAGGACAGCATTTAGAAAGTGAAGCAACACTCCATTCACATCGCACAGTGAATTGAAGTGTTGGAACAGACTGCTTCTCTTTCAGAGAAACGCATGTGAGTTTCTTCCTAATGCTTGCAAGTAGGTTAAGGCACTTTCAAAGGAAAGTGATTTTCTCTGAAAGGACAGCATTTTGAAAGTGAAGCAACACTCCATTGACTTCGCACAGAGAATTGAAGTGTTGGAACAGATTGCTTCTCTTTCAGAGAAATGCATGTGAGTTTCTGTTGAATGCTTGTAAGTAGCTTAAGGCACAATCAAAGGAAAGTGATTTTCTCTGAAAGGACAGCATTTAGAAAGTGATTCAACACTCCATTCACTTCGCACAGTGAATTGAAGTGTTGGAACAGATTGCTTCTCTTTCTGAGAAATGCATGTGAGTTTCTGTTGAATTCTTGTAAGTACCTTAAGGCACATTCAAAGGAAAGGGATTTTCTCTGAAAGGACAGCATTTAGAAAGTGAAGCAACACTCCATTCACTTCGCACAGTGAATTGAAGTGTTGGAACAGACTGCTTCTCTTTCAAAGAAATGCATGTGAGTTTCTGTTGAATGCTTGTAAGTAGCTCAAGGCTCTTTCAAAGGAAAGTGATTTTCTCTGAAAGGACAGCATTTAGAAAGTAAATCAACACTCCATTCCCTTCGCGCAATGAATTGAAGTGTTGGAACAGACTGCTTCTGTTTCATAGAAACGCATTAGTGTTTCTTGTGAATGCTTGCAAGTAGCTTAAGGCACTTTCAATGGAAAGTGATTTTCTCTGAAAGGACAGCATTTAGAAAGTGAAGCAACACTCCATTCACTTCGCACATTGAATTGAAGTGTTGGAACAGACTGCTTCTCTTTCAGAGAAACGCTTGTTAGTTTCTGTTGAATGCTTGTAAGTAGCTTAAGGCACTTTCAAAGGAAAGTGATTTTCTCTGAAAGGACAGCATTTAGAAAGTGAGGCAACAATCCATTCACTTCACACAGTGAATTGAAGTGTTGGAACAGGTTGCTTCTCTTTCAGAGAAACCCATGTGAATTTCTTCCTAATGCTTGCAAGTAGCTTAAGGCACTTTCAAAGGAAAGTGATTTTCTCTGAAAGGACAGCATTTAGAAAGTGAAGCCACACTCCATTCACTTCGCACAGTGAATTGAAGTGTTGGAACAGACTGCTTCTCTTTCAGGGAAACGCATGTGAGTTTCTTCCTAATGCTTGCAAGTAGCTTAAGGCACTTTCAAAGGAAAGTGATTTTCTCTGAATGGACAGCATTTAGAAAGTGAAGCAACACTCCATTCATTTCGAACAGTGAATTGAAGTGTTGGAAAAGACTGCTTCTCTTTCAGAGAAACGCATGTGAGTTTCTGGTGAATGCTTGTAAGTAGCTTAAGGCACTTTCAAAGGAAAGTGATTTTCTCTGAAAGGACAGCATTTAGAAAGTGAAGCAACACTCCATTCACTTCGCACAGTGAATTGAAGTGTTGGAACAGACTGCTTCTCTTTCAGAGAAATGCATGTGAGTTTCTGTTGAATGTTTGTAAGTAGCTTAAGGCACCTTCAAAGGAAAGTGATTTTCTCTGAAAGGACAGCATTTAGAAAGTGAGGCAACACTCCATTCACTTCGCAGAGTGAATTGAAGTATTGGAACAGACTGCTTCTCTTTCAGAGAAATGCATGTGAGTTTCTTGTGAATGCTTGCAAGTTGCTTAAGGCACTTTCAAAGTAAAGTGATTTTCTCTGAAAGGACAGCACTTAGAAAGTGAAGCAACACTCCATTCACTTTGTACAGTGAATTGAAGTGTTGGAACAGACTGCTTCTCTTTCAGAGAAACGCATGTGAGTTTTTTTGAATGCTTGAAAGTAGTTTAAGGCACTTTCAATGGAAAGTGATTTTCTCTGAAAGGACAGAATTTAGAAACTGAAACAACACTCCATTCACTTCGCACAGTGAATTGAAGTGTTGGAACAGACTGCTTCTCTTTCAGAGAAACGCATGTGTGTTTCCTGTGAATGCTAGAAAGTAGCTTAAGGCACTTTCAATGGAAAGTGATTTTCTCTGAAAGGACAGCTTTTAGAAAGTGAAGTAACACTCCATTCACTTTGTACAGTGAATTGAAGTGTTGGAACAGACTGCTTCTCTTTCAGAGAAATGCATGTGAGTTTCTGTTGAATGCTTGTAAGTAGCTCAAGGCTCTTTCAAAGAGAGTGATTTTCTCTGAAAGGACAGCATTTAGAATGTAAAGCAACACTCCATTCCCTTTGCGCAATGAATTGAAGTGTTGGAACAGACTGCTTCTCTTTCAGAGAAACGCATTAGTGTTTCTTGTGAATGCTTGCAAGTAGCTTAAGGCACTTTCAAAGGAAAGAGATTTTCTCTGAAAGGACAGCATTTAGAAAGTGAAGCAACACTCCATTCACTTCGCAAGAGAATTGAAGTGTTGGAACAGATTGCTTCTCTTTCAGAGAAATGCATGTGAGTTTCTGTTGAATGCTTGTAAGTAGCTTAAGGCACTTTCAAAGGAAAGTGATTTTCTCTGAAAGGACAGCATTTAGAAAGTGAGGCAACACTCCATTTACTTCACACAGTGAATTGAAGTGTTGGAACAGATTGCTTCTCTTTCAGAGAAATGCATGTGAGTTTCTGTTGAATGCTTGCAAGTAGCTTAAGGCACTTTCAAAGGAAAGTGATTTTCTCTGAAAGGACAGCATTTAGAAAGTGAAGCAACACTCCATTCACTTCACACAGTGAATTGAAGTGTTGGAACAGACTGCTTCTCTTTCAGAGAAATGCATGTGAGTTTCTGTTGAATGCTTGTAAGTAGTTTAAGGCACTTTCAATGGAAACTGATTTTCTCTGAAAGGACAGCATTTAGAAAGTAAAGCAACACTCCATTCCCTTCGCGCAATGAATTGAAGTGTTGGAACAGACTGCTTCTGTTTCATAAAAACGCATTAGTGTTTCTTGTGAATGCTTGCAAGTAGCTTAAGGAACTTTCAAAGGAAAGTGATTTTCTCTGAAAGGACAGCATTTAGAAAGAGAAGCAACACTCCATTCACTTCGCACATTGAATTGAAGTGTTGGAACAGACTGCTTCTCTTTCAGAGAAACGCATGTAAGTTTCTGTTGAATGCTTGTAAGTAGCTTAAGGCACTTTCAAAGGAAAGTGATTTTCTCTGAAAGGACAGCATTTAGAAAGTGAGTCAACACTCCATTCACTTCACACAGTGAATTGAAGTGTTGGAACAGATTGCTTCTCTTTCAGAGAAATGCATGTGAGTTTCTGTTGAATGCTTGCAAGTAGCTTAAGGCACTTTCAAAGGAAAGTGATTTTCTCTGAAAGGACAGCATTTAGAAAGTGAAGCAACACTCCATTCATTTCGAACAGTGAATTGAAGTGTTGGAACAGACTGCTTCTCTTTCAGAGAAGCGCATGTGAGTTTCTGGTGAATGCTTGTAAGTAGCTTAAGGCACTTTCAAAGGAAAGTGATTTTTCTCTGAAATGACAGCATTTAGAAAGTGAAGCAACACTCCATTCACTTCGCACAGTGAATTGAAGTGTTGGAACAGACTGCTTCTCTTTCAGAGAAATGCATGTGAGTTTCTGTTGAATGCATGTAAGTAGCTTAAGGCACTTTCAAAGGAAAGTGATTTTCTCTGAAAGGACAGCATTTAGAAAGTGAAGCAACACTCCATTCACTTCGCAGAGTGAATTGAAGTATTGGAACAGACTGCTTCTCTTTCAGAGAAACGCATGTGAGTTTCTGGTGAATGCTTGTAAGTAGCTTAAGGCACTTTCAAAGGAAAGTGATTTTCTCTGAAAGGACAGCATTTAGAAAGTGATGCAACACTCCATTCACTTCGCACAGTGAATTGAAGTGTTGGAACAGAGTGCTTCTCTTTCATAGAAACGCATTAGTGTTTCTTGTGAATGCTTGCAAGTTGCTTAAGGCACTTTCAAAGGAAAGTGATTTTCTCTGAAAGGTCAGCATTTAGAAAGTGAAGCAACACTCCATTCACTTTGTACAGTGAATTGAAGTGTTGGAACAGACTGCTTCTCTTTCAGAGAAACGCATGTGAGTTTTTTTGAATGCTTGAAAGTAGTTTAAGGCACTTTCAATGGAAAGTGATTTTCTCTGAAAGGACAGCATTTAGAAAGTGAAGCAACACTCCATTCACTTCGAACAGTGAATTGAAGTGTTGGAACAGACTGCTTCTCTTTCAGAGAAACGCATGTGAGTTTCTTGTGAATGCTTGCAAGTTCCTTAAGGCACTTTCAAAGGAAAGTGATTTTCTCTGAAAGGACAGCATTTAGAAAGTGAGGCAACACTCCATTCACTTCGCACAGTGAATTGAAGTGTTGGAACAGACTGCTTCTCTTTAAGAGAAACGCATGTGAGTTTTTTGTGAATGCTTGAAAGTAGTTTAAGGCACTTTCAAAGGAAAGTGATTTTCTCTGAAAGGACAGCATTTAGAAAGTGAAGCAACACTCCATTCACTTCGCACAGTGAATTGAAGTGTTGGAACAGACTGCTTCTCTTTCAGAGAAACACATGTGAGTTTCTGGTGAATGCTTGTAAGTAGCATAAGGCACTTTCAAAGGAAAGTGATTTTCTCTGAAAGGACAGCATTTAGAAAGTGAAGCAACACTCCATTCACTTTGCACAGTGAATTGAAGTGTTGGAACAGAGTGCTTCTCTTTCAGAGAAACGCATTAGTGTTTCTTGTGAATGCTTGCAAGTTGCTTAAGGCACTTTCAAAGGAAAGTGATTTTCTCTGAAAGGGCAGCATTTAGAAAGTGAAGCAACACTCCATTCACTTTGCACAGTGAATTGAATTGTTGGAACAGACTGCTTCTCTTTCAGAGAAACGCATGTGAGTTTTTTTTGAATGCTTGAAAGTAGTTTAAGGCACTTTCAATGGAAAGTGATTTTCTCTGAAAGGACAGAATTTAGAAAGTGAAGCAACACTCCATTCACTTCGCACAGTGAATTGAAGTGTTGGAACAGACTGCTTCTCTTTCATAGAAACGCATTAGTGTTTCTGGTGAATGCTTGCAAGTAGCTTAAGGCACTTTCAAAGCAAAGTGATTTTTCTCTGAAAGCACAGCATTTAGAAAGTGAAGCAACACTCCATTCACTTCACACAGAGAATTGAAGTGTTGGAACAGATTGCTACTCTTTCAGAGAAATCCATGTGAGTTTCTGTTGAATTCTTATAAGTAGCTTAAGGCACATTCAAAGGAAAGGGATTTTCTCTAAAAGGACAGCATTTAGAAAGTGAAGCAACACTCCATTCACTTCGCACAGTGAATTGAAGTGTTGGAACAGACTGCTTCTCTTTCAGAGAACCGCATGTGAGTTTTTTGTGAATGCTTGAAAGTAGTTTAAGGCACTTTCAATGGAAAGTGATTTTCTCTGAAAGGACAGCATTTAGAAAGTGAGGCAACACTCCATTCAATTCACACAGTGAATTGAAGTGTTGGAACAGACTGCTTCTCTTTCAGAGAGTCGCATGTGAGTTTCTTCCTAATGCTTGCAAGTAGCTTAAGGCACTTTCAAAGGAAAGTGATTTTCTCTGAAAGGACAGCATTTAGAAAGTGAAGCAACACTCCATTCACTTCGCACAGTAAATTGAAGTGTTGGAACAGACTGCTTCTCTTTCAGAGAAACGCATGTGAGTTTCTTCCTAATGCTTGCAAGTAGGTTAAGGCACTTTCAAAGGAAAGTGATTTTCTCTGAAAGGACAGCATTTTGAAAGTGAAGCAACACTCCATTGACTTCGCACAGAGAATTGAAGTGTTGGAACAGATTGCTTCTCTTTCAGAGAAATGCATGTGAGTTTCTGTTGAATGCTTGTAAGTAGCTTAAGGCACAATCAAAGGAAAGGGATTTTCTCTGAAAGGACAGCATTTAGAAAGTGATTCAACACTCCATTCACTTCGCACAGTGAATTGAAGTGTTGGAACAGATTGCTTCTCTTTCTGAGAAATGCATGTGAGTTTCTGTTGAATTCTTGTAAGTACCTTAAGTCACATTCAAAGGAAAGGGATTTTCTCTGAAAGGACAGCATTTAGAAAGTGAAGCAACACTCCATTCACTTCACACAGTGAATTGAAGTGTTGGAACAGACTGCTTCTCTATCAAAGAAATGCATGTGAGTTTCTGTTGAATGCTTGTAAGTAGCTCAAGGCTCTTTCAAAGGAAAGTGATTTTCTCTGAAAGGACAGCATTTAGAAAGTAAAGCAACACTCCATTCCCTTCGCGCAATGAATTGAAGTGTTGGAACAGACTGCTTCTGTTTCATAGAAACGCATTAGTGTTTCTTGTGAATGCTTGCAAGTAGCTTAAGGCACTTTTAAAGGAAAGTGATTTTCTCTGAAAGGACAGCATTTAGAAAGTGAAGCAACACTCCATTCACTTCGCACATTGAATTGAAGTGTTGGAACAGACTGCTTCTCTTTCAGAGAAACGCTTGTTAGTTTCTGTTGAATGCTTGTAAGTAGCTTAAGGCACTTTCAAAGGAAAGTGATTTTCTCTGAAAGGACAGCATTTAGAAAGTGAGGCAACACTCCATTCACTTCACACAGTGAATTGAAGTGTTGGAACAGGTTGCTTCTCTTTCAGAGAAACCCATGTGAGTTTCTTCCTAATGCTTGCAAGTAGCTTAAGGCACTTTCAAAGGAAAGTGATTTTCTCTGAAAGGACAGCATTTAGAAAGTGAAGCAACACTCCATTCACTTCGCACAGTGAATTGAAGTGTTGGAACAGACTGCTTCTCTTTCAGGGAAACGCATGTGAGTTTCTTCCTAATGCTTGCAAGTAGCTTAAGGCACTTTCAAAGGAAAGTGATTTTCTCTGAAAGGACAGCATTTAGAAAGTGAAGCAACACTCCATTCATTTCGAACAGTGAATTGAAGTGTTGGAACAGACTGCTTCTCTTTCAGAGAAACGCATGTGAGTTTCTAGTGAATGCTTGTAAGTAGCTTAAGGCACTTTCAAAGGAAAGTGATTTTCTCTGAAAGGACAGCATTTAGAAAGTGAAGCAACACTCCATTCACTTCGCACAGTGAATTGAAGTGTTGGAACAGACTGCTTCTCTTTCAGAGAAATGCATGTGAGTTTCTGTTGAATGTTTGTAAGTAGCTTAAGGAACTTTCAAAGGAAAGTGATTTTCTCTGAAAGGACAGCATTTAGAAAGTGAAGCAACACTCCATTCACTTCGCAGAGTAAATTGAAGTATTGGAACAGACTGCTTCTCTTTCAGAGAAATGCATGTGAGTTTCTTGTGAATGCTTGCAAGTTGCTGAAGGCACTTTCAAAGGAAAGTGATTTTCTCTGAAAGGACAGCACTTAGAAAGTGAAGCAACACTCCATTCACTTTGTACAGTGAATTGAAGTGTTGGAACAG
The DNA here is from genome assembly GCF_982192425.1 of Myodes glareolus. Taxonomy (NCBI): domain Eukaryota; kingdom Metazoa; phylum Chordata; class Mammalia; order Rodentia; family Cricetidae; genus Myodes; species Myodes glareolus. The sequence goes on from NW_028263217.1 coordinate 1,496,138, forward strand.
ACTGCTTCTCTTTAAGAGAAACGCATGTGAGTTTTTTGTGAATGCTTGAAAGTAGTTTAAGGCACTTTCAAAGGAAAGTGATTTTCTCTGAAAGGACAGCATTTAGAAAGTGAAGCAACACTCCATTCACTTCACACAGTGAATTGAAGTGTTGGAACAGACTGCTTCTCTTTCAGAGAAACACATGTGAGTTTCTGGTGAATGCTTGTAAGTAGCATAAGGCACTTTCAAAGGAAAGTGATTTTCTCTGAAAGGACAGCATTTAGAAAGTGAAGCAACACTCCATTCACTTTGCACAGTGAATTGAAGTGTTGGAACAGAGTGCTTCTCTTTCAGACAAACGCATTAGTGTTTCTTGTGAATGCTTGCAAGTTGCTTAAGGCACTTTCAAAGGAAAGTGATTTTCTCTGAAAGGACAGCATTTAGAAAGTGAAGCAACACTCCATTCACTTTGCACAGTGAATTGAAGTGTTGGAACAGACTGCTTCTCTTTCAGAGAAACGCATGTGAGTTTTTTTTGAATGCTTGAAAGTAGTTTAAGGCACTTTCAATGGAAAGTGATTTTCTCTGAAAGGACAGAATTTAGAAAGTGAAGCAACACTCCATTCACTTCGCACAGTGAATTGAAGTGTTGGAACAGACTGCTTCTCTTTCATAGAAACGCATTAGTGTTTCTGGTGAATGCTTGCAAGTAGCTTAAGGCACTTTCAAAGCAAAGTGATTTTTCTCTGAAAGCACAGCATTTAGAAAGTGAAGCAACACTCCATTCACTTCACACAGAGAATTGAAGTGTTGGAACAGATTGCTACTCTTTCAGAGAAATGCATGTGAGTTTCTGTTGAATTCTTATAAGTAGCTTAAGGCACATTCAAAGGAAAGGGATTTTCTCTAAAAGGACAGCATTTAGAAAGTGAAGCAACACTCCATTCACTTCGCACATTGAATTGAAGTGTTGGAACAGACTGCTTCTCTTTCAGAGAAACGCATGTGAGTTTTTTGTGAATGCTTGAAAGTAGTTTAAGGCACTTTCAATGGAAAGTGATTTTCTCTGAAAGGACAGCATTTAGAAAGTGAGGCAACACTCCATTCAATTCACACAGTGAATTGAAGTGTTGGAACAGAGTGCTTCTCTTTCAGACAAACGCATTAGTGTTTCTTGTGAATGCTTGCAAGTTGCTTAAGGCACTTTCAAAGGAAAGTGATTTTCTCTGAAAGGACAGCATTTAGAAAGTGAAGCAACACTCCATTCACTTTGCACAGTGAATTGAAGTGTTGGAACAGACTGCTTCTCTTTCAGAGAAACGCATGTGAGTTTTTTTTGAATGCTTGAAAGTAGTTTAAGGCACTTTCAATGGAAAGTGATTTTCTCTGAAAGGACAGAATTTAGAAAGTGAAGCAACACTCCATTCACTTCGCACAGTGAATTGAAGTGTTGGAACAGACTGCTTCTCTTTCATAGAAACGCATTAGTGTTTCTGGTGAATGCTTGCAAGTAGCTTAAGGCACTTTCAAAGCAAAGTGATTTTTCTCTGAAAGCACAGCATTTAGAAAGTGAAGCAACACTCCATTCACTTCACACAGAGAATTGAAGTGTTGGAACAGATTGCTACTCTTTCAGAGAAATCCATGTGAGTTTCTGTTGAATTCTTATAAGTAGCTTAAGGCACATTCAAAGGAAAGGGATTTTCTCTAAAAGGACAGCATTTAGAAAGTGAAGCAACACTCCATTCACTTCGCACATTGAATTGAAGTGTTGGAACAGACTGCTTCTCTTTCAGAGAAACGCATGTGAGTTTTTTGTGAATGCTTGAAAGTAGTTTAAGGCACTTTCAATGGAAAGTGATTTTCTCTGAAAGGACAGCATTTAGAAAGTGAGGCAACACTCCATTCAATTCACACAGTGAATTGAAGTGTTGGAACAGACTGCTTCTCTTTCAGAGAGTCGCATGTGAGTTTCTTCCTAATGCTTGCAAGTAGCTTAAGGCACTTTCAAAGGAAAGTGATTTTCTCTGAAAGGACAGCATTTAGAAAGTGAAGCAACACTCCATTCACTTCGCACAGTAAATTGAAGTGTTGGAACAGACTGCTTCTCTTTCAGAGAAACGCATGTGAGTTTCTTCCTAATGCTTGCAAGTAGGTTAAGGCACTTTCAAAGGAAAGTGATTTTCTCTGAAAGTACAGCATTTTGAAAGTGAAGCAACACTCCATTGACTTCGCACAGAGAATTGAAGTATTGGAACAGTCTGCTTCTCTTTCAGAGAAATGCATGTGAGTTTCTGTTGAATGCTTGTAAGTAGCTTAAGGCACAATCAAAGGAAAGGGATTTTCTCTGAAAGGACAGCATTTAGAAAGTGATTCAACACTCCATTCACTTCGCACAGTGAATTGAAGTGTTGGAACAGATTGCTTCTCTTTCTGAGAAATGCATGTGAGTTTCTGTTGAATTCTTGTAAGTACCTTAAGTCACATTCAAAGGAAAGGGATTTTCTCTGAAAGGACAGCATTTAGAAAGTGAAGCAACACTCCATTCACTTCACACAGTGAATTGAAGTGTTGGAACAGACTGCTTCTCTTTCAAAGAAATGCATGTGAGTTTCTGTTGAATGCTTGTAAGTAGCTCAAGGCTCTTTCAAAGGAAAGTGATTTTCTCTGAAAGGACAGCATTTAGAAAGTAAAGCAACACTCCATTCCCTTCTCGCAATGAATTGAAGTGTTGGAACAGACTGCTTCTGTTTCATAGAAACGCATTAGTGTTTCTTGTGAATGCTTGCAAGTAGCTTAAGGCACTTTTAAAGGAAAGTGATTTTCTCTGAAAGGACAGCATTTAGAAAGTGAAGCAACACTCCATTCACTTCGCACATTGAATTGAAGTGTTGGAACAGACTGCTTCTCTTTCAGAGAAACGCTTGTTAGTTTCTGTTGAATGCTTGTAAGTAGCTTAAGGCACTTTCAAAGGAAAGTGATTTTCTCTGAAAGGACAGAATTTAGAAAGTGAGGCAACACTCCATTCACTTCACACAGTGAATTGAAGTGTTGGAACAGGTTGCTTCTCTTTCAGAGAAACCCATGTGAGTTTCTTCCTAATGCTTGCAAGTAGCTTAAGGCACTTTCAAAGGAAAGTGATTTTCTCTGAAAGGACAGCATTTAGAAAGTGAAGCAACACTCCATTCACTTCGCACAGTGAATTGAAGTGTTGGAACAGACTGCTTATCTTTCAGGGAAACGCATGTGAGTTTCTTCCTAATGCTTGCAAGTAGCTTAAGGCACTTTCAAAGGAAAGTGATTTTCTCTGAAAGGACAGCATTTAGAAAGTGAAGCAACACTCCATTCATTTCGAACAGTGAATTGAAGTGTTGGAACAGACTGCTTCTCTTTCAGAGAAACGCATGTGAGTTTCTGTTGAATGCTTGTAAGTAGCTTAAGGCACAATCAAAGGAAAGGGATTTTCTCTGAAAGGACAGCATTTAGAAAGTGATTCAACACTCCATTCACTTCGCACAGTGAATTGAAGTGTTGGAACAGATTGCTTCTCTTTCTGAGAAATGCATGTGAGTTTCTGTTGAATTCTTGTAAGTACCTTAAGTCACATTCAAAGGAAAGGGATTTTCTCTGAAAGGACAGCATTTAGAAAGTGAAGCAACACTCCATTCACTTCACACAGTGAATTGAAGTGTTGGAACAGACTGCTTCTCTATCAAAGAAATGCATGTGAGTTTCTGTTGAATGCTTGTAAGTAGCTCAAGGCTCTTTCAAAGGAAAGTGATTTTCTCTGAAAGGACAGCATTTAGAAAGTAAAGCAACACTCCATTCCCTTCGCGCAATGAATTGAAGTGTTGGAACAGACTGCTTCTGTTTCATAGAAACGCATTAGTGTTTCTTGTGAATGCTTGCAAGTAGCTTAAGGCACTTTTAAAGGAAAGTGATTTTCTCTGAAAGGACAGCATTTAGAAAGTGAAGCAACACTCCATTCACTTCGCACATTGAATTGAAGTGTTGGAACAGACTGCTTCTCTTTCAGAGAAACGCTTGTTAGTTTCTGTTGAATGCTTGTAAGTAGCTTAAGGCACTTTCAAAGGAAAGTGATTTTCTCTGAAAGGACAGCATTTAGAAAGTGAGGCAACACTCCATTCACTTCACACAGTGAATTGAAGTGTTGGAACAGGTTGCTTCTCTTTCAGAGAAACCCATGTGAGTTTCTTCCTAATGCTTGCAAGTAGCTTAAGGCACTTTCAAAGGAAAGTGATTTTCTCTGAAAGGACAGCATTTAGAAAGTGAAGCAACACTCCATTCACTTCGCACAGTGAATTGAAGTGTTGGAACAGACTGCTTCTCTTTCAGGGAAACGCATGTGAGTTTCTTCCTAATGCTTGCAAGTAGCTTAAGGCACTTTCAAAGGAAAGTGATTTTCTCTGAAAGGACAGCATTTAGAAAGTGAAGCAACACTCCATTCATTTCGAACAGTGAATTGAAGTGTTGGAACAGACTGCTTCTCTTTCAGAGAAACGCATGTGAGTTTCTAGTGAATGCTTGTAAGTAGCTTAAGGCACTTTCAAAGGAAAGTGATTTTCTCTGAAAGGACAGCATTTAGAAAGTGAAGCAACACTCCATTCACTTCGCACAGTGAATTGAAGTGTTGGAACAGACTGCTTCTCTTTAAGAGAAACGCATGTGAGTTTTTTGTGAATGCTTGAAAGTAGTTTAAGGCACTTTCAAAGGAAAGTGATTTTCTCTGAAAGGACAGCATTTAGAAAGTGAAGCAACACTCCATTCACTTCACACAGTGAATTGAAGTGTTGGAACAGACTGCTTCTCTTTCAGAGAAACACATGTGAGTTTCTGGTGAATGCTTGTAAGTAGCATAAGGCACTTTCAAAGGAAAGTGATTTTCTCTGAAAGGACAGCATTTAGAAAGTGAAGCAACACTCCATTCACTTCGCACAGTGAATTGAAGTGTTGGAACAGACTGCTTCTCTTTCATAGAAACGCATTAGTGTTTCTGGTGAATGCTTGCAAGTAGCTTAAGGCACTTTCAAAGCAAAGTGATTTTTCTCTGAAAGCACAGCATTTAGAAAGTGAAGCAACACTCCATTCACTTCACACAGAGAATTGAAGTGTTGGAACAGATTGCTACTCTTTCAGAGAAATGCATGTGAGTTTCTGTTGAATTCTTATAAGTAGCTTAAGGCACATTCAAAGGAAAGGGATTTTCTCTAAAAGGACAGCATTTAGAAAGTGAAGCAACACTCCATTCACTTCGCACATTGAATTGAAGTGTTGGAACAGACTGCTTCTCTTTCAGAGAAACGCATGTGAGTTTTTTGTGAATGCTTGAAAGTAGTTTAAGGCACTTTCAATGGAAAGTGATTTTCTCTGAAAGGACAGCATTTAGAAAGTGAGGCAACACTCCATTCAATTCACACAGTGAATTGAAGTGTTGGAACAGACTGCTTCTCTTTCAGAGAGTCGCATATGAGTTTCATCCTAATGCTTGCAAGTAGCTTAAGGCACTTTCAAAGGAAAGTGATTTTCTCTGAAAGGACAGCATTTAGAAAGTGAAGCAACACTCCATTCACTTCGCACAGTAAATTGAAGTGTTGGAACAGACTGCTTCTCTTTCAGAGAAACGCATGTGAGTTTCTTCCTAATGCTTGCAAGTAGGTTAAGGCACTTTCAAAGGAAAGTGATTTTCTCTGAAAGTACAGCATTTTGAAAGTGAAGCAACACTCCATTGACTTCGCACAGAGAATTGAAGTATTGGAACAGTCTGCTTCTCTTTCAGAGAAATGCATGTGAGTTTCTGTTGAATGCTTGTAAGTAGCTTAAGGCACAATCAAAGGAAAGGGATTTTCTCTGAAAGGACAGCATTTAGAAAGTGATTCAACACTCCATTCACTTCGCACAGTGAATTGAAGTGTTGGAACAGATTGCTTCTCTTTCTGAGAAATGCATGTGAGTTTCTGTTGAATTCTTGTAAGTACCTTAAGTCACATTCAAAGGAAAGGGATTTTCTCTGAAAGGACAGCATTTAGAAAGTGAAGCAACACTCCATTCACTTCACACAGTGAATTGAAGTGTTGGAACAGACTGCTTCTCTTTCAAAGAAATGCATGTGAGTTTCTGTTGAATGCTTGTAAGTAGCTCAAGGCTCTTTCAAAGGAAAGTGATTTTCTCTGAAAGGACAGCATTTAGAAAGTAAAGCAACACTCCATTCCCTTCTCGCAATGAATTGAAGTGTTGGAACAGACTGCTTCTGTTTCATAGAAACGCATTAGTGTTTCTTGTGAATGCTTGCAAGTAGCTTAAGGCACTTTTAAAGGAAAGTGATTTTCTCTGAAAGGACAGCATTTAGAAAGTGAAGCAACACTCCATTCACTTCGCACATTGAATTGAAGTGTTGGAACAGACTGCTTCTCTTTCAGAGAAACGCTTGTTAGTTTCTGTTGAATGCTTGTAAGTAGCTTAAGGCACTTTCAAAGGAAAGTGATTTTCTCTGAAAGGACAGCATTTAGAAAGTGAGGCAACACTCCATTCACTTCACACAGTGAATTGAAGTGTTGGAACAGGTTGCTTCTCTTTCAGAGAAACCCATGTGAGTTTCTTCCTAATGCTTGCAAGTAGCTTAAGGCACTTTCAAAGGAAAGTGATTTTCTCTGAAAGGACAGCATTTAGAAAGTGAAGCAACACTCCATTCACTTCGCACAGTGAATTGAAGTGTTGGAACAGACTGCTTATCTTTCAGGGAAACGCATGTGAGTTTCTTCCTAATGCTTGCAAGTAGCTTAAGGCACTTTCAAAGGAAAGTGATTTTCTCTGAAAGGACAGCATTTAGAAAGTGAAGCAACACTCCATTCATTTCGAACAGTGAATTGAAGTGTTGGAACAGACTGCTTCTCTTTCAGAGAAACGCATGTGAGTTTCTAGTGAATGCTTGTAAGTAGCTTAAGGCACTTTCAAAGGAAAGTGATTTTCTCTGAAAGGACAGCATTTAGAAAGTGAAGCAACACTCCATTCACTTCGCACAGTGAATTGAAGTGTTGGAACAGACTGCTTCTCTTTCAGAGAAATGCATGTGAGTTTCTGTTGAATGTTTGTAAGTAGCTTAAGGAACTTTCAAAGGAAAGTGATTTTCTCTGAAAGGACAGCATTTAGAAAGTGAAGCAACACTCCATTCACTTCGCAGAGTGAATTGAAGTATTGGAACAGACTGCATCTCTTTCAGAGAAATGCATGTGAGTTTCTTGTGAATGCTTGCAAGTTGCTTAAGGCACTTTCAAAGGAAAGTGATTTTCTCTGAAAGGACAGCACTTAGAAAGTGAAGCAACACTCCATTCACTTTGTACAGTGAATTGAAGTGTTGGAACAGACTGCTTCTCTTTCAGAGAAACGCATGTGAGTTTTTTTGAATGCTTGAAAGTAGTTTAAGGCACTTTCAATGCAAAGTGATTTTCTCTGAAAGGACAGAATTTAGAATCTGAAACAACACTCCATTCACTTCGCACAGTGAATTGAAGTGTTGGAACAGACTGCTTCTCTTTCAGAGAAACGCATGTGTGTTTCCTGTGAATGCTAGAAAGTAGCTTAAGGCACTTTCAAAGGAAAGTGATTTTCTCTGAAAGGACAGCATTAAGAAAGTGAAGTAACATTCCATTCACTTCTCACAGTGAATTGAAGTGTTGGAACAGACTGCTTCTCTTTCAGAGAAATGCATGTGAGTTTCTGTTGAATGCTTGTAAGTAGCTCAAGGCTCTTTCAAAGAGAGTGATTTTCTCTGAAAGGACAGCATTTAGAATGTAAAGCAACACTCCATTCCCTTTGCGCAATGAATTGAAGTGTTGGAACAGACTGCTTCTCTTTCAGAGAAACGCATTAGTGTTTCTTGTGAATGCTTGCAAGTAGCTTAAGGCACTTTCAAAGGAAAGAGATTTTCTCTGAAAGGACAGCATTTAGAAAGTGAAGCAACACTCCATTCATTTCGAACAGAGAATTGAAGTGTTGGAACAGATTGCTTCTCTTTCAGAGAAATGCATGTGAGTTTCTGTTGAATGCTTGTAAGTAGCTTAAGGCACAATCAAAGGAAAGGGATTTTCTCTGAAAGGACAGCATTTTGAAAGTGATTCAACACTCCATTCACTTCGCACAGTGATTTGAAGTATTGGAACAGATTGCTTCTCTTTCTGAGAAATGCATGTGAGTTTCTGTTGAATTCTTGTAAGTACCTTAAGGCACATTCAAACGAAAGGGATTTTCTCTGAAAGGACAGCATTTAGAAAGTGAAGCAACACTCCATTCACTTCACACAGTGAATTGAAGTGTTGGAACAGACTGCTTCTCTTTCAGAGAAATGCCTGTGAGTTTCTGTTGAATGCTTGTAAGTAGCTCAAGGCTCTTCCAAAGGAAAGTGATTTTCCCTGAAAGGACAGCATTTAGAAAGTAAAGCAACACTCCATTCCCTTCGCGCAATGAATTGAAGTGTTGGAACAGACTGCTTCTGTTTCATAGAAACGCATTAGTGTTTCTTGTGAATGCTTGCAAGTAGCTTAAGGCACTTTCAAAGGAAAGTGATTTTCTCTGAAAGGACAGCATTTAGAAAGTGAAGCAACACTCCATTCACTTCGCACATTGAATTGAAGTTTTGGAACAGACTGCTTCTCTTTCAGAGAAACGCTTGTGAGTTTCTGTTGAATGCTTGTAAGTAGCTTAAGGCACTTTCAAAGGAAAGTGATTTTCTCTGAAAGGACAGCATTTAGAAAGTCAGGTAACACTCCATTCACTTCACACAGTGAATTGAAGTGTTGGAACAGGTTGCTTCTCTTTCAGAGAAACGCATGTGAGTTTCTTCCTAATGCTTGCAAGTAGCTTAAGGCACTTTCAAAGGAAAGTGATTTTCTCTGAAAGGACAGCATTTAGAAAGTGAAGCAACACTCAATTCACTTCGCACAGTGAATTGAAGTGTTGGAACAGACAGCTTCTCTTTCAGAGAAACGCATGTGAGTTTCTTCCTAATGCTTGCAAGTAGCTTAAGGCACTTTCAAAGGAAAGTGATTTTCTCTGAAAGGAAAGCATTTAGAAAGTGAAGCAACACTCCATTCATTTCGCACAGTGAATTGAAGTGTTGGAACAGACTGCTTCTCTTTCAGAGAAACGCATGTTAGTTTCTGGTGAATGCTTGTAAGTAGCTTAAGGCACTTTCAAAGGAAAGTGATTTTCTCTGAAAGGACAGCATTTAGAAAGTGAAGCAACACTCCATTCACTTCACAGAGTGAATTGAAGTATTGGAACAGACTGCTTCTCTTTCAGAGAAATGCATGTGAGTTTCTGGTGAATGCTTGTAAGTAGCTTAAGGCCCTTTCAAAGGAAAGTGATTTTCTCTGAAAGGACAGCATTTAGAAAGTGAAGCAACACTCCATTCACTTCGCAGAGTGAATTGAAGTGTTGGAACAGACTGCTTCTCTTTCAGAGAAACGCATGTGAGTTTCTTCCTAATGCTTGCAAGTAGCTTAAGGGACTTTCAAAGGGAAGTGATTTTCTCTGAAAGGACAGCATTTAGAAACTGAAGCAACACTCCATTCACTTCGTACAGTGAATTGAAGTGTTGGAACAGACTGCTTCTCTTTATGAGAAACGCATGTGAGTGTTTTGTGAATGCTTGAAAGTAGTTTAAGACACTTTCAAAGGAAAGTGATTTTTCTCTGAAAGGACAGAATTTAGAAAGTGAAGCAACACTCCATTCATTCGCACAGTGAATTGAGGTTTTGGAACAGACTGCTTCTCTTTCAGAGAAACGCATGTGAGTTTCTGGTGAATGCTTGTAAGTAGCTTAAGGCACTTTCAAAGGAAAGTGATTTTCTCTGAAAGGACAGAATTTAGAAAGTGAAGCAACACTCCATTCCCTTCGTGCAGTGAATTGAAGTGTTGGAACAGAGTGCTTCTCTTTCATAGAAACGCATTAGTGTTTCTTGTGAATGCTTGCAAGTTGCTTAAGGCACTTTCAAAGGAAAGTGATTTTCTCTGAAAGGACAGCATTTAGAAAGTGAAGCAACACTCCATTCCCTTCGTGCAGTGAATTGAAGTGTTGGAACAGAGTGCTTCTCTTTCATAGAAACGCATTAGTGTTTCTTGTGAATGCTTGCAAGTTGCCTAAGGCACTTTCAAAGGAAAGTGATTTTCTCTGAAAGGACAGCATTTAGAAAGTGAAGCAACACTCCATTCACTTTGTACAGTGAATTGAAGTGTTGGAACAGACTGCTTCTCTTTCAGAGAAACGCATGTGAGTTTTTTTGAATGCTTGAAAGTAGTTTAAGGCACATTCAATGGAAAGTTATTTTCTCTGAAAGGACAGCATTTAGAAAGTGAAGTAACATTCCATTCACATCGCACAGTGAATTGAAGTGTTGGAACCGACTGCTTCTCTTTCAGAGAAATGCATGGGAGTTTCTGTTGAATGCTTGAAAGTAGCTCAAGGCTCTTTCAAAGAGAGTGATTTTCTCTAAAAGGACAGTATTTAAATGTAAAGCAGCACTCCATTCCCTTTGCGCAATGAATTGAAGTGTTGGAACAGACTGCTTCTCTTTCAGAGAAACGCATTAGTGTTTCTTGTGAATGCTTGCAAGTAGCTTAAGGCACTTTCAAAGGAAAGAGATTTTCTCTGAAAGGACAGCATTTAGAAAGTGAAGCAACACTCCATTCATTTCGAACAGTGAATTGAAGTGTTGGAACAGACTGCTTCTCTTTCAGAGAAACGCATATGAGTTTCTGGTGAATGCTTGTAAGCAGCTTAAGGCACTTTCAAAGGAAAGTGATTTTCTCTGAAAGGACAGCATTTAGAAAGTGAAGCAACACTCCATTCACTTCGCACAGAGAATTGAAGTTTTGGAACAGATTGCTTCTCTTTCAGAGATATGCATGTGAGTTTCTGTTGAATGCTTGTAAGTAGCTTAAGGCACATTCAAAGGAAAGGGATTTTCTCTAAAAGGACAGCATTTAGAAAGTGAAGCAACACTCCATTCACTTCGCACAGTGAATTGAAGTGTTGGAACAGACTGCTTCTCTTTCAGAGAAACGCATGTGAGTTTTGTGTGAATACTTGAAAGTAGTTTAAGGCACTTTCAATGGAAAGTGATTTTCTCTGAAAGGACAGCATTTAGAAAGTGAGGCAACACTCCCTTCATTTCGCACAGTGTATTGAAGTGTTGGAACAGACTGCTTCTCTTTCAGAGAATCGCATGTGAGTTTCTTCCTAATGCTTACAAGTAGCTTAAGGCACTTTCAAAGGAAAGTGATTTTCTCTGAAAGGACAGCATTTAGAAAGTGAAGCAACACTCCATTCACTTCGCAGAGTGAATTGAAGTGTTGGAACAGACTGCTTCTCTTTCAGAGGAACGCATGTGAGTTTTTTCCTAATGCTTGCAAGTAGCTTAAGGCACTTTCAAAGGAAAGTGATTTTCTCTGAAAGGACAGCATTTAGAAAGTGAAGCAACACTCCATTCACTTCGCACAGTGAATTGAAGTGTTGGAACAGATTGCTTCTCTTTCAGAGAAATGCATGTGAGTTTCTGTTGAATGCTTGTAAGTAGCTTAAGGCACATTCAAAGGAAAGGGATTTTCTCTGAAAGGACAGCATTTAGAAAGTGAGGCAACACTCCATTCACTTCGCACAGTGAATTGAAGTGTTGGAACAGATTGCTTCTCTTTCAGAGAAATGCATGTGAGTTTCTGTTGAATGCTTGTAAGTAGCTTAAGGCACATTCAAAGGAAAGGGATTTTCTCTGAAAGGATAGCATTTAGATTGTGAAGCAACACTCCATTCACTTCACACAGTGAATTGAAGTGTTGGAACAGACTGCTTCTCTTTCAGAGAAATGCTTGTGAGTTTCTGTTGAATGCTTGTAAGTAGCTCAAGGTTCTTTCGAAGGAAAGTGATTTTCTCTGAAAGGACTGCATTTAGAAAGTAAAGCAACACTCCATTCCCTTCGCGCAATGAATTGAAATGTTGGAACAGACTGCTTCTGTTTCATAGAAACGCATTAGTGTTTCTTGTGAATGCTTACAAGTAGCTTAAGGCACTTTCAAAGGAAAGTGATTTTGTCTGAAAGGACAGCATTTAGAAAGTGAAGCAACACTCCGTTCACTTCACACAGAGAATTGAAGTGTTGGAACAGATTGCTTCTCTTTCAGAGAAATGCATGTGAGTTTCTGTTGAATGCTTGTAAGTAGCTTAAGGCACATTCAAAGGAAAGGGATTTTCTCTAAAAGGACAGCATTTAGAAAGTGAAGCAACACTCCATTCACTTCGCACAGTGAATTGAAGTGTTGGAACAGACTGCTTCTCTTTCAGAGAAACGCATGTGAGTTTCTTCCTAATGCTTGCAAGTAGCTTAAGGCACTTTCAAAGGAAAGTGATTTTCTCTGAAAGGACAGCATTTAGAAAGTGAAGCAACACTCCATTCATTGCGAACAGTGAATTGAAGTGTTGGAACAGACTGCTTCTCTTTCAGAGAAACGCATGTGAGTTTCTGGTGAATGCTTGTAAGTAGCTTAAGGCACTTTCAAAGGAAAGTGATTTTCTCTGAAAGGACAGCATTTAGAAAGTGAAGCAACACTCCATTCACTTCGCACAGTGAATTGAAGTGTTGGACAGACTGCTTCTCTTTCAGAGAATCGCATGTGAGTTTCTGGTGAATGCTTGTAAGTAGCTTAAGGCACTTTCAAAGGAAAGTGATTTTCTCTGAAAAGACAGCATTTAGAAAGTGAAGCAATACTCCATTCACTTCGCAGAGTGAATTGAAGTATTGGAACAGTCTGCTTCTCTTTCAGAGAAACGCATGTGAGTTTCTGGTGAATGCTTGTAAGTAGCTTAAGGCACTTTCAAAGTAAAGTGATTTTCTCTGAAAGGACAGCATTTAGAAAGTGAAGCAAGACTCCATTCACTTCGCACAATGAATTGAAGTGTTGGAACAGACTGCTTCTCTTTCAGAGAAACGCATGTGAGTTTCTGGTGAATGCTTGTAAGTAGCTTAAGGCACTTTCAAAGGAAAGTGATTTTCTCTGAAAGGACAGCATTTAGAAACTGAAGAAACACTCCATTCACTTCGCACAGTGAATTGAAGTGTTGGAACAGACTGCTTCTCTTTCAGAGAAATGTATGTGAGTTTCTGTTGAATGCTTGTAAGTAGCTCAAGGCTCTTTCAAAGGAAAGTGATTTTCTCTGAAAGGACAGCATTTAGAAAGTGAAGCAACACTCCATTCACTTCGTACAGTGAATTGAGGTGTTGGAACAGACTGCTTCTCTTTCAGAGAAACGCATGTGAGTTTCTGGTGAATGCTTGTAAGTAGCTGAAGGCACTTTCAAAGGAGAGTGATTTTCTCTGAAAGGACAGCATTTAGAAAGTGAAGCAACACTCCATTCATTTCGCACAGAGAATTGAAGTGTTGGAACAGATTGCTTCTCTTTCAGAGAAATGCATGTGAGTTTCTGTTGAATGCTTGTAAGTAGCTTAAGGCACATTCAAAGGAAAGGGATTTTCTCTAAAAGGACAGCATTTAGAAAGCGAAGCAACACTCCATTCACTTCGCACAGTGAATTGAATTGTTGGAAAAGACTGCTTCTCTTTCAGAGAAACGCATGTGAGTTTTTTGTGAATGCTTGAAAGTCGTTTAATGCACTTTCAATAGAAAGTGATTTTCACTGAAAGGACAGCATTTAGAAAGTGAGGCAACACTCCATTCACTTCGCCCAGTGAATTGAAGTGTTGGAACAGACTGCTTCTCTTTCAGAGAATCGCATGTGAGTTTCTTCCTAATGCTTGCAAGTAGCTTAAGGCACTTTCAAAGGAAAGTGATTTTCTCTGAAAGGACAGCATTTAGAAAGTGAAGCAACACTCCATTTACTTCGCACAGTGAATGGAAGTGTTGGAACAGACTGCTTCTCTTTCAGAGAAATGAATGTGAGTTTCTGTTGAATGCGTGTAAATAGCTCAAGGCTCTTTCAAAGGAAAGTTATTTTCTCTGAAAAGACAGCATTTAGAAAGTAAAGCAACACTCCATTCCCTTCGCGCAACGAATTGAAGTGTTGGAACAGACTGCTTCTCTTTCATAGAAACGCATTAGTGTTTCTTGTGAATGCTTGCAAGTAGCTTAAGGCACTTTCAATGGAAAGTGATTTTCTCTGAAAGGACAGCATTTAGAATGTGAGGCAACACTCCATTCACTTCACACAGTGAATTGAAGTGTTGGAACAGACTGCTTCTCTTTCAGAGAAACGCATGTGAGTTTTTTGTGAATACTTGAAAGTAGTTTAAGGCACTTTCAATGGAAAGTGATTTTCTCTGAAAATACAGCATTTAGAAAGTGAGGCAACACTCCCTTCACTTCGCACAGTGAATTGAAGTGTTGGAACAGACTGCTTCTCTTTCAGAGTTTCTTCCTAATGCTTACAAGTAGCTTAAGGCACTTTCAAAGGAAAGTGGTTTTCTCTGAAAGGACAGCATTTAAAAAGTGAAGCAACACTCCATTCACTTCGCACATTGAATTGAAGTGTTGGAACAGACTGCTTCTCTTTCAGAGAAACGCATGTGAGTTTCTGTTGAATGCTTGTAAGTAGCTTATGGCACTTTCAAAGGAAAGTGATTTTCTCTGAAAGGACAGCATTTAGAAAGTGAGGCAACACTCCATTCACTCACACAGTGAATTGAAGTGTTGGAACAGATTGCTTCTCTTTCAGAGAAACGCATGTGAGTTTCTTCCTAATGCTTGCAAGTAGCTTAAGGCACTTTCAAAGGAAAGTGATTTTCTCTGAAAGGACAGCATTTAGAAAGTGAAGCAACACTCCATTCACTTCGCACAGTGAATTGAAGTGTTGGAACAGACTGCTTCTCTTTCAGAGAAACGCATGTGAGTTTCTTCCTAATGCTTGCAAGTAGCTTAAGGCACTTTCAAAGGAAAGTGATTTTCTCTGAAAGGACAGCATTTAGAAAGTGAAGCAAAACTCCATTCATTTCGAACAGTGAATTGAAGTGTTGGAACAGACTGCTTCTCTTTCAGAGAAACGCATGTGAGTTTCTGGTGAATGCTTGTAAGTAGCTTAAGGCACTTTCAAAGGTAAGTGATTTTCTCTGAAAGGACAGCATTTAGAAAGTGAAGCAACACTCCATTCACTTCGCAAAGTGAATTGAAGTGTTGGAACAGACTGCTTCTCTTTCAGAGAAATGCATGTGAGTTTCTGGTGAATGCTTATATGTAGCTTAAGGCACTTTCAAAGGAAAGTGATTTTCTCTGAAAGGACAGCATTTAGAAAGTGAAGCAACACTCCATTCACTTCGCAGAGTGAATTGAAGTATTGGAACAGTCTGCTTCTCTTTCAGAGAAACGCATGTGAGTTTCTGGTGAATGCTTGTAAGTAGCTTAAGGCACTTTCAAAGGAAAGTGATTTTCTCTGAAAGGACAGCATTTAGAAAGTGAAGCAACACTCCATTCACTTCGCACAGTGAATTGAAGTGTTGGAACAGACTGCTTCTCTTTCAGAGAAACGCATGTGAGTTTCTTGTGAATGCTTGCAAGTTGCTTAAGGCACTTTCAAAGGAAAGTGATTTTCTCTGAAAGGACAGCATTTAGAAAGTGAAGCAACACTCCATTCACTTCGCACAGTGAATTGAAGTGTTGGAACAGACTGCTTCTCTTTCAGAGAAACGCATGTGAGTTTCTGGTGAATGCTTGAAAGTAGCTTAAGGCACTTTCAAAGGAAAGTGATTTTCTCTGAAAGGACAGCATTTAGAACGTGAAGCAACACTCCATTCACTTCGCACAGTGAATTGAAGCGTTGGAACAGACTGCTTCTCTTTCAGAGAAATGTATGTGAGTTTCTGTTGAATGCTTGTAAGTAGCTTAAGGCACATTCAAAGAAAGGGATTTTCTCTGCAAGGACAGCATTTAGAAAGTGAGGCAACACTCCATTCACTTCGCCCAGTGAATTGAAGTGTTGGAACAGACTGCTTCTCTTTCAGAGAATCGCATGTGAGTTTCTTCCTAATGCTTGCAAGTAGCTTAAGGCACTTTCAAAGGAAAGTGATTTTCTCTGAAAGGACAGCATTTAGAAAGTGAAGCAACACTCCATTCACTTCGCACAGTGAATTGAAGTGTTGGAACAGACTGCTTCTCTTTCAGAGAAACGCATGTGAGTTTCTTCCTAATGCTTGAAAGTAGCTTAAGGCACTTTCAAAGGAAAGTGATTTTCTCTGAAAGGACAGCATTTAGAAAGTGAAGCAACACTCCATTCACTTCGCAGAGTGAATTGAAGTATTGGAACAGTCTGCTTCTCTTTCAGAGAAACGCATGTGAGTTTCTGGTGAATGCTTGTAAGTAGCTTAAGGCACTTTCAAAGGAAAGTGATTTTCTCTGAAAGGACAGCATTTAGAAAGTGAAGCAACACTCCATTCACTTCGCACAGTGAATTGAAGTGTTGGAACAGACTGCTTCTCTTTCAGAGAAACGCATGTGAGTTTCCTCCTAATGCTTGCAAGTAGCTTAAGGCACTTTCAAAGGAAAGTGATTTTCTCTGAAAGGACAGCATTTAGAAAGTGAAGCAACACTCCATTCATTTCGAACAGTGAATTGAAGTGTTGGAACAGACTGCTTCTCTTTCAGAGAAACGCATGTGAGTTTCTGGTGAATGCTTGTAAGTAGCTTAAGGCACTTTCAAAGGAAAGTGATTTTCTCTGAAAGGACAGCATTCAGAAAGTGAAGCAACACTCCATTCACTTCGCACAGTGAATTGAAGCGTTGGAACAGACTGCTTCTCTTTTAGAGAAATGCATGTGAGTTTCTGTTGAATGCTTGTAAGTAGCTTAAGGCCCATTCAAAGGAAAGTGATTTTCTCTGAAAGGACAGCATTTAGAAAGTGAGGCAACACTCCATTCACTTCGCACAGTGAATTGAAGTGTTGGAACAGATTGCTTCTCTTTCAGAGAAATGCATGTGAGTTTCTGTTGAATGCTTGTAAGTAGCTTAAGGCACATTCAAAGGAAAGGGATTTTCTCTGAAAGGACAGCATTTAGAAAGTGAGGCAACACTCCATTCACTTCGCCCAGTGAATTGACGTGTTGGAACAGACTGCTTCTCTTTCAGAGAATCGCATGTGAGTTTCTTCCTAATGCTTGCAAGTAGCTTAAGGCACTTTCAAAGGAAAGTGATTTTCTCTGAAAGGACAGCATTTAGAAAGTGAAGCAACACTCCATTCACTTCGCACAGTGAATTGAAGTGTTGGAACAGACTGCTTCTCTTTCAGAGAAACGCATGTGAGTTTCTTCCTAATGCATGAAAGTAGCTTAAGGCACTTTCAAAGGAAAGTGATTTTCTCTGAAAGGACAGCATTTTGAAAGTGAAGCAAAACTCCATTCATTTCGAACAGTGAATGAAGTGTTGGAACAGACTGCTTCTCTTTCAGAGAAACGCATGTGAGTTTCTGGTGAATGCTTGTAAGTAGCTTAAGGCACTTTCAAAGGAAAGTGATTTTCTCTGAAAGGACAACATTTAGAAAGTGAAGCAACACTCCATTCACTTAGCACAGTGAATTGAAGTGTTGGAACAGACTGCTTCTCTTTCAGAGAAATGCATGTGAGTTTCTGGTGAATGCTTATAAGTAGCTTTAGGCACTTTCAAAGGAAAGTGATTTTCTCTGAAAGGACAGCATTTAGAAAGTGAAGCAACACTCCATTCACTTCGCAGAGTGAATTGAAGTATTGGAACAGTCTGCTTCTCTTTCAGAGAAACGCATGTGAGTTTCTGGTGAATGCTTGTAAGTAGCTTAAGGCACTTTCAAAGGAAAGTGATTTTCTCTAAAAAGGACAGCATTTAGAAAGTGAGGCAACACTCCATTCACTTCGCACAGTGAATTGAAGTGTTGGAAAAGACTGCTTCTCTTTAAGAGAAACGCATGTGAGTTTTTTGGTGAATGCTTGAAAGTAGTTTAAGGCACTTTCAAAGGAAAGTGATTTTTCTCTGAAAGGACAGAATTTAGAAAGTGAAGCAACACTCCATTCACTTCGCACAGTGAATCGAGGTGTAGGAACAGACTGCATCTCTTTCAGAGAAACGCATGTGAGTTTCTGGTGAATGCTTGTAAGTAGCTTAAGGCACTTTCAAAGGAAAGTGATTTTCTCTGAAAGGACAGCATTTAGAAAGTGAAGCAACACTCCATTCCCTTCGTGCAGTGAATTGAAGTGTTGCAACAGAGTGCTTCTCTTTCATAGAAACGCATTAGTGTTTCTTGTGAATGCTTGCAAGTTTCTTAAGGCACTTTCAAAGGAAAGTGATTTTCTCTGAAAAGACAGCATTTAGAAAGTGAAGCAACACTCCATTCACTTTGTACAGTGAATTGAAGTGTTGGAACAGACTGCTTCTCTTTCAGAGAAACGCATGTGAGTTTTTTTGAATGCTTGAAAGTAGTTTAAGGCACTTTCAATGGAAAGTGATTTTCTCTGAAAGGACAGAATTTAGAAAGTAAAGCAACACTCCATTCCCTTTGCGCAATGAATTGAAGTGATGGAACAGACTGCTTCTCTTTCAGCGAAACCCATTAGTGTTTCTCGTGAATGCTTGCAAGTAGCTTAAGGCACTTTCAAAGGAAAGTGATTTTCTCTGAAAGGACAGCATTTAGAAAGTGAAGCAACACTCCATTCACTTCGCACAGAGAATTGATGTTTTGGAACAGATTGCTTTTCTTTCAGAGAAATGCATGTGAGTTTCTGTTGAATGCTTGTAAGTAGCTTAAGGCACATTCAAAGGAAAGGGATTTTCTCTGAAAGGACAGCATTTAGAAGGTGAGGCAACACTCCATTCACTTCGCCCAGTGAATTGAAGTGTTGGAACAGACTGCTTCTCTTTCAGAGAATCGCATGTGAGTTTCTTCCTAATGCTTGCAAGTAGCTTAAGGCACTTTCAAAGGAAAGTGATTTTCTCTGAAAGGACAGCATTTAGAAAGTGAAGCAACACTCCATTCACTTCGCACAGTGAATTGAAGTGTTGGAACAGACTGCTTCTCTTTCAGAGAAACGCATGTGAGTTTCTTCCTAATGCTTGAAAGTAGCTTAAGGCACTTTCAAAGGAAAGTGATTTTCTCTGAAAGGACAGCATTTTGAAAGTGAAGCAAAACTCCATTCATTTCGAACAGTGAATGAAGTGTTGGAACAGACTGCTTCTCTTTCAGAGAAACGCATGTGAGTTTCTGGTGAATGCTTGTAAGTAGCTTAAGGCACTTTCAAAGGAAAGTGATTTTCTCTGAAAGGACAACATTTAGAAAGTGAAGCAACACTCCATTCACTTAGCACAGTGAATTGAAGTGTTGGAACATACTGCTTCCCTTTCAGAGAAATGCATGTGAGTTTCTGGTGAATGCTTATAAGTAGCTTAAGGCACTTTCAAAGGAAAGTGATTTTCTCTGAAAGGATAGCATTTAGAAAGTGAAGCAACACTCCATTCACTTCGCAGAGTGAATTGAAGTATTGGAACAGTCTGCTTCTCTTTCAGAGAAACGCATGTGAGTTTCTGGTGAATGCTTGTAATTAGCTTAAGGCACTTTCAAAGGAAAGTGATTTTCTCTAAAAAGGACAGCATTTAGAAAGTGAGGCAACACTCCATTCACGTCGCACAGTGAATTGAAGTGTTGGAAAAGACTGCTTCTCTTTAAGAGAAACGCATGTGAGTTTTTTGGTGAATGCTTGAAAGTAGTTTAAGGCACTTTCAAAGGAAAGTGATTTTCTCTGAAAGGACAGAATTTAGAAAGTGAAGCAACACTCCATTCACTTCGCACAGTGAATCGAGGTGTAGGAACAGACTGCTTCTCTTTCAGAGAAACGCATGTGAGTTTCTGGTGAATGCTTGTAAGTAGCTTAAGGCACTTTCAAAGGAAAGTGATTTTCTCTAAAAAGGACAGCATTTAGAAAGTGAGGCAACACTCCATTCACTTCGCACAGTGAATTGAAGTGTTGGAAAAGACTGCTTCTCTTTAAGAGAAACGCATGTGAGTTTTTTGGTGAATGCTTGAAAGTAGTTTAAGGCACTTTCAAAGGAAAGTGATTTTTCTCTGAAAGGACAGAATTTAGAAAGTGAAGCAACACTCCATTCACTTCGCACAGTGAATCGAGGTGTAGGAACAGACTGCATCTCTTTCAGAGAAACGCATGTGAGTTTCTGGTGAATGCTTGTAAGTAGCTTAAGGCACTTTCAAAGGAAAGTGATTTTCTCTGAAAGGACAGCATTTAGAAAGTGAAGCAACACTCCATTCCCTTCGTGCAGTGAATTGAAGTGTTGCAACAGAGTGCTTCTCTTTCATAGAAACGCATTAGTGTTTCTTGTGAATGCTTGCAAGTTGCTTAAGGCACTTTCAAAGGAAAGTGATTTTCTCTGAAAGGACAGCATTTAGAAAGTGAAGCAACACTCCATTCACTTTGTACAGTGAATTGAAGTGTTGGAACAGACTGCTTCTCTTTCAGAGAAACGCATGTGAGTTTTTTTGAATGCTTGAAAGTAGTTTAAGGCACTTTCAATGGAAAGTGATTTTCTCTGAAAGGACAGAATTTAGAAAGTAAAGCAACACTCCATTCCCTTTGCGCAATGAATTGAAGTGATGGAACAGACTGCTTCTCTTTCAGCGAAACCCATTAGTGTTTCTCGTGAATGCTTGCAAGTAGCTTAAGGCACTTTCAAAGGAAAGTGATTTTCTCTGAAAGGACAGCATTTAGAAAGTGAAGCAACACTCCATTCACTTCGCACAGAGAATTGATGTGTTGGAACAGATTGCTTTTCTTTCAGAGAAATGCATGTGAGTTTCTGTTGAATGCTTGTAAGTAGCTTAAGGCACATTCAAAGGAAAGGGATTTTCTCTGAAAGGACAGCATTTAGAAGGTGAGGCAACACTCCATTCACTTCGCCCAGTGAATTGAAGTGTTGGAACAGACTGCTTCTCTTTCAGAGAATCGCATGTGAGTTTCTTCCTAATGCTTGCAAGTAGCTTAAGGCACTTTCAAAGGAAAGTGATTTTCTCTGAAAGGACAGCATTTAGAAAGTGAAGCAACACTCCATTCACTTCGCACAGTGAATTGAAGTGTTGGAACAGACTGCTTCTCTTTCAGAGAAACGCATGTGAGTTTCTTCCTAATGCTTGAAAGTAGCTTAAGGCACTTTCAAAGGAAAGTGATTTTCTCTGAAAGGACAGCATTTTGAAAGTGAAGCAAAACTCCATTCATTTCGAACAGTGAATGAAGTGTTGGAACAGACTGCTTCTCTTTCAGAGAAACGCATGTGAGTTTCTGGTGAATGCTTGTAAGTAGCTTAAGGCACTTTCAAAGGAAAGTGATTTTCTCTGAAAGGACAACATTTAGAAAGTGAAGCAACACTCCATTCACTTAGCACAGTGAATTGAAGTGTTGGAACAGACTGCTTCTCTTTCAGAGAAATGCATGTGAGTTTCTGGTGAATGCTTATAAGTAGCTTAAGGCACTTTCAAAGGAAAGTGATTTTCTCTGAAAGGATAGCATTTAGAAAGTGAAGCAACACTCCATTCACTTCGCAGAGTGAATTGAAGTATTGGAACAGTCTGCTTCTCTTTCAGAGAAACGCATGTGAGTTTCTGGTGAATGCTTGTAATTAGCTTAAGGCACTTTCAAAGGAAAGTGATTTTCTCTAAAAAGGACAGCATTTAGAAAGTGAGGCAACACTCCATTCACTTCGCACAGTGAATTGAAGTGTTGGAAAAGACTGCTTCTCTTTAAGAGAAACGCATGTGAGTTTTTTGGTGAATGCTTGAAAGTAGTTTAAGGCACTTTCAAAGGAAAGTGATTTTCTCTGAAAGGACAGAATTTAGAAAGTGAAGCAACACTCCATTCACTTCGCACAGTGAATCGAGGTGTAGGAACAGACTGCTTCTCTTTCAGAGAAACGCATGTGAGTTTCTGGTGAATGCTTGTAAGTAGCTTAAGGCACTTTCAAAGGAAAGTGATTTTCTCTGAAAGGACAGCATTTAGAAAGTGAAGCAACACTCCATTCCCTTCGTGCAGTGAATTGAAGTGTTGCAACAGAGTGCTTCTCTTTCATAGAAACGCATTAGTGTTTCTTGTGAATGCTTGCAAGTTGCTTAAGGCACTTTCAAAGGAAAGTGATTTTCTCTGAAAGGACAGCATTTAGAAAGTGAAGCAACACTCCATTCACTTTGTACAGTGAATTGAAGTGTTGGAACAGACTGCTTCTCTTTCAGAGAAACGCATGTGAGTTTTTTTGAATGCTTGAAAGTAGTTTAAGGCACTTTCAATGGAAAGTGATTTTCTCTGAAAGGACAGAATTTAGAAAGTAAAGCAACACTCCATTCCCTTTTCGCAATGAATTGAAGTGGTGGAACAGACTGCTTCTCTTTCAGCGAAACCCATTAGTGTTTCTCGTGAATGCTTGCAAGTAGCTTAAGGCACTTTCAAAGGAAAGTGATTTTCTCTGAAAGGACAGCATTTAGAAAGTGAAGCAACACTCCATTCACTTCGCACAGAGAATTGATGTGTTGGAACAGATTGCTTTTCTTTCAGAGAAATGCATGTGAGTTTCTGTTGAATGCTTGTAAGTAGCTTAAGGCACATTCAAAGGAAAGGGATTTTCTCTGAAAGGACAGCATTTAGAAAGTGAAGCAACACTCCATTCACTTCGCACAGTGAATTGAAGTGTTGGAACAGGCTGCTTCTCTTTCAGAGAAACGCATGTGAGTTTTTTGTGAATACTTGATAGTAGTTTAAGGCACTTCAATGGAAAGTGATTTTCTCTTAAAGGACAGCATTTAGAAAGTGAGGCAACACTCCCTTCACTTCGCACAGTGAATTGAAGTGTTGGAACAGATTGCTTCTCTTTCAGAGAAATGCATGTGAGTTTCTGTTGAATGCTTGTAAGTAGCCTAAGGCACATTCAAAGGAAAGGGATTTTCTCTGAAAGGACAGCATTTAGAAAGTGAAGCAACACTCCATTCACTTCACACAGTGAATTGAAGTGTTGGAACAGACTGCTTCTCTTTCAGAGAAATGCATGTGAGTTTCTGTTGAATGCTTGTAAGTAGCTCAAGGCTCTTTCAAAGGAAAGTGATTTTCTCTGAAAGGACAGCATTTAGAAAGTAAAGCAACACTCCATTCCCTTCGCGCAAGGAATTGAAGTGTTGGAACAGACTGCTTCTCTTTCATAGAAACGCCTTAGTGTTTCTTGTGAATGCTTACAAGTAGCTTAAGGCACTTTCAAAGGAAAGTGATTTTCTCTGAAAGGACAGCATTTAGAAAGTGAAGCAACACTCCATTCCCTTCGTGCAGTGAATTGAAGTGTTGGAACAGAGTGCTTCTCTTTCATAGAAACGCATTATTGTTTCTTGTGAATGCTTGCAAGTAGCTTAAGGCACTTTCAAAGGAAAGTGATTTTCTCTGAAAAGACAGCATTTAGAAAGTGAAGCAATACTCCATTCACTTCACACAGTGAATTGAAGTGTTGGAACAGACTGCTTCTCTTTCAGAGAAACACATTAGTGTTTCTTGTGAATGCTTGCAATTTGATTAAGGCACTTTCAAAGGAAAGTGATTTTCTAGGAAAGGACATCATTTAGAAAGTGAAGCAACCCTTCATTCACTTCACACAGAGAATTGAAGTGTTGGAACAGATTGCTTCTCTTTCAGAGAAATGCATGTGAGTTTCTGTTGAATGCTTGTAAGTAGCTTAAGGCACATTCAAAGGAAAGGGATTTTCTCTAAAAGGACAGCATTTAGAAAGTGAAGCAACACTCCATTCACTTCGCACAGTGAATTGAAGTGTTGGAACAGACTGCTTCTCTTTCAGAGAAACGCATGTGAGTTTTTTGTGAATGCTTGAAAGTAGTTTAAGGCACTTTCAATAGAAAGTGATTTTCTCTGAAAGGACAGCATTTAGAAAGTGAGGCAACACTCCATTCACTTCGCACAGTGAATTGAAGTGTTGGAACAGACTGCTTCTCTTTCATAGAAACGCATTAGTGTTTCTTGTGAATGTTTGCAAGTAGCTTAAGGCACTTTCAAAGGAAAGTGATTTTCTCTGAAAGGACAGCATTTAGAAAGTGAAGCAACACTCCATTCACTTCGCACAGTGAATTGAAGTGTTGGAACAGACTGCTTCTCTTTCAGAGAAATGCATGTGAGTTTCTTCCTCATGCTTGCAAGTAGCTTAAGGCACTTTCAAAGGAAAGTGATTTTCTCTGAAAGGACAGCATTTAGAAAGTGAAGCAACACTCCATTCATTTCGAACAGTGAATTGAAGTGTTGGAACAGACTGCTTCTCTTTCAGAGAAACGCATGTGAGTTTCTGGTGAATGCTTGTAAGTAGCTTAAGGCACTTTCAAAGGAAAGTGATTTTCTCTGAAAGGACAGCATTTAGAAAGTGAAGCAACACTCCATTCACTTCGCACAGTGAATTGAAGCGTTGGAACAGACTGCTTCTCTTTCAGGGAAATGCATGTGAGTTTCTGGTGAATGCGTGTAAGTAGTTTAAAGCACTTTCAAAGGAAAGTGATTTTCTCTGAAAGGACAGCATTTAGAAAGTGAAGCAACACTCCATTCACTTCGCACAGAGAATTGAAGTGTTGGAACAGACTGCTTCTCTTTCAGAGAAATGCATGTGAGTTTCTGGTGAATGCTTGTAAGTAGCTTAAGGCACTTTCAAAGAAAGTGATTTTCTCTGAAATGACAGCATTTAGAAAGTGAAGCAACACTCCATTCCCTTCGTGCAGTGAATTGAAGTGTTGGAACAGAGTGCTTCTCTTTCATAGAAACGCATTATTGTTTCTTGTGAATGCTTGCAAGTAGCTTAAGGCACTTTCAAAGGAAAGTGATTTTCTCTGAAAAGACAGCATTTAGAAAGTGAAGCAATACTCCATTCACTTCACACAGTGAATTGAAGTGTTGGAACAGACTGCTTCTCTTTCAGAGAAACACATTAGTGTTTCTTGTGAATGCTTGCAAGTAGCTTAAGGCACTTTCAAAGGAAAGTGATTTTCTCTGAAAGGACAGCATTTAGAAAGTGAAGCAACACTCCATTCACTTCGCACAGTGAATGGAAGTGTTGGAACAGATTGCTTCTCTTTCAGAGAAATGCATGTGAGTTTCTGTTGAATGCTTGGAAGTAGCTTAAGGCACATTCAAAGGAAAGGGATTTTCTCTGAAAGGACAGCATTTAGAAAGTGAGGCAACACTCCATTCACTTCGCACAGTGAATTGAAGTGTTGGAACAGATTGCTTCTCTTTCAGAGAAATGCATGTGAGTTTCTGTTCAATGCTTGTAAGTAGCTTAAGGCACTTTCAAAGGAAAGGGATTTTCTCTGAAATTACAGCATTTAGAAAGTGAAGCAACACTCCATTCACTTCACACAGTGAATTGAAGTTTTGGAACAGACTGCTTCTCTTTCAGAGAAATGCATGTGAGTTTCTGTTGAATGCTTGCAATTTGATTAAGGCACTTTCAAAGGAAAGTGATTTTCTCTGAAAGGACATCATTTAGAAAGTGAAGCAACACTTCATTCACTTCACAGAGAGAATTGAAGTGTTGGAACAGATTGCTTCTCTTTCAGAGAAATGCATGTGAGTTTCTGTTGAATGCTTGTAAGTAGCTTAAGGCACATTCAAAGGAAAGGGATTTTCTCTAAAAGGACAGCATTTAGAAAGTGAAGCAACACTCCATTCACTTCGCACAGTGAATTGAAGTGTTGGAACAGACTGCTTCTCTTTCAGAGAAACGCATGTGAGTTTTTTGTGTATGCTTGAAAGTAGTTTAAGGCACTTTCAATGGAAAGTGATTTTCTCTGAAAGGACAGCATTTAGAAAGTGAGGCAACACTCCATTCACTTCGCACAGTGAATTGAAGTGTTGGAACAGACTGCTTCTCTTTCAGAGAATCGCATGTGAGTTTCTTCCTAATGCTTGCAAGTAGCTTAAGGCACTTTCAAAGGAAAGTGATTTTCTCTGAAAGGACAGCATTTAGAAACTGAAGCAACACTCCATTCCCTTCGTGCAGTGAATTGAAGTGTTTGAACAGAGTGCTTCTCTTTCATATAAACGCATTAGTGTTTCTTGTGAATGCTTGCAATTTGCTTAAGGCACTTTCAATGGAAAGTGATTTTCTCTGAAAGGACAGCATTTAGAAAGTGAAGCAACACTCCATTCACTTCGCACAGTGAATTGAAGTGTTGGAACAGACTGCTTCTCTTTCAGAGAAACGCATGTGTGTTTCCTGTGAATGCTAGAAAGTAGCTTAAGGCACTTTCAAAGGAAAGGGATTTTCTCTGAAAGGACAGCATTTAGAAAGTGAAGTAACATTCCATTCACTTCGCACAGTGAATTGAAGTGTTGGAACCGACTGCTTCTCTTTCAGGGAAATGCATGTGAGTTTCTGTTGAATGCTTGTAAGTAGCTCAAGGCTCTTTCAAAGGACAGTGATTTTCTCTAAAAGGACAGCATTTAGAAAGTAAAGCAACACTCCATTCCCTTCGCGCAATGAATTGAAGTGTTGGAACAGACTGCTTCTCTTTCATAGAAACGCATTAGTGTTTCTTGTGAATGTTTGCAAGTAGCTTAAGGCACTTTCAAAGGAAAGTGATTTTCTCTGAAAGGACAGCATTTAGAAAGTGAAGCAATACTCCATTCACTTCGCACTAGAATTGAAGTGTTGGAACAGATTGCTTCTCTTTCAGAGAAATGCATGTGAGTTTCTGTTGAATGCTTGTAAGTAGCTTAAGGCACATTCAAAGGAAAGGGATTTTCTCTAAAAGGACAGCATTTAGAAAGTGATTCAACACTCCATTCACTTCGCACAGTGAACTGAAGTGTTGGAACAGACTGCTTCTCTTTCAGAGAATCGCATGTGAGTTTTTTGTGAATGCTTGAAAGTAGTTTAAGGCACTTTCAAAGGAAAGTGATTTTCTCTGAAAGGACAGCATTTAGAAAGTGAGGCAACACTCCATTCACTTCGCACAGTGAATTGAAGTGTTGGAACAGACTGCTTCTGTTTCAGAGAATCGCATGTGACTTTCTTCCTAATGCTTGCAAGTAGCTTAAGGCACTTTCAAAGGGAAGTGATTTTCTCTGAAAGGACAGATTTTAGAAAGTGAAGTAACATTCCATTCACTTCGCACAGTGAATTGAAGTGTTGGAACCGACTGCTTCTCTTTCAGAGAAATGTATGTGAGTTTCTGTTGAATGCTTGTAAGTAGCTCAAGGCTCTTTCAAAGGAAAGTGATTTTCTCTGAAAGGACAGCATTTAGAAAGTAAAGCAACACTTCATTCCCTTTGCGCAATGAATTGAAGTGTTGGAACAGACTGCTTCTCTTTCAGAGAAACGCATTAGTGTTTCTTGTGAATGCTTGCAAGTAGCTTAAGGCACTTTCAAAGGAAAGTGATTTTCTCTGAAAGGACAGCATTTAGAAAGTGAAGCAACACTCCATTCACTTCGCACAGAGAATTGAAGTGTTGGAACAGATTGCTTCTCTTTCAGAGATACGCATGTGAGTTTTTGGTGAATACTTGAAAGTAGTTTAAGGCACTTTCAATGGAAAGTGATTTTCTCTGAAAGGACAGCATTTAGAAAGTGAGGCAACACTCCATTCACTTCGCACAGTGAATTGAAGTGTTGGAACAGACTGCTTCTCTTTCAGAGAATCGCAAGTGAGTGTCTTCCTAATGCTTGCAAGTAGCTTAAGGCACTTTCAAAGGAAAGTGATTTTCTCTGAAAGGACAGCATTTAGAAAGTGAAGCAACACTCCATTCACTTCGCACAGTGAATTGAAGTGTTGGAACAGACTGCTTCTCTTTCAGAGAAACGCATGTGAGTTTCTTCCTAATGCTTGCAAGTAGCTTAAGGCACTTTCAAAGGAAAGTGATTTTCTCTGAAAGGACAGCATTTAGAAAGTGAAGCAACACTCCATTCACTTCGCACAGTGAATTGAAGTGTTGGAACAGATTGCTTCTCTTTCAGAGAAATGCATGTGAGTTTCTGGTGAATGCTTGGATGTAGCTTAAGGCACATTCAAAGGAAAGGGATTTTCTCTGAAAGGACAGCATTTAGAAAGTGAGGCAACACTCCATTCACTTCGCACAGTGAATTGAAGTGTTGGAACAGATTGCTTCTCTTTCAGAGAAATGCATGTGAGTTTCTGTTGAATGCTTGTAAGTAGCTTAAGGCACATTCAAAGGAAAGGGATTTTCTCTGAAAGGACAGCATTTAGAAAGTGAAGCAACACTCCATTCACTTCACACAGTGAATTGAAGTTTTGGAACAGACTGCTTCTCTTTCAGAGAAATGCATGTGAGTTTCTGTTGAATGCTTGCAATTTGATTAAGGCACTTTCAAAGGAAAGTGATTTTCTAGGAAAGGACATCATTTAGAAAGTGAAGCAACACTTCATTCACTTCACACAGAGAATTGAAGTGTTGGAACAGATTGCTTCTCTTTCAGAGAAATGCATGTGAGTTTCTGTTGAATGCTTGTAAGTAGCTTAAGGCACATTCAAAGGAAAGGGATTTTCTCTAAAAGGACAGCATTTAGAAAGTGAAGCAACACTCCATTCACTTCGCACAGTGAATTTAAGTGTTGGAACAGACTGCTTCTCTTTCAGAGAAACGCATGTGAGTTTTTTGTGAATGCTTGAAAGTAGTTTAAGGCACTTTCAATGGAAAGTGATTTTCTCTGAAAGGACAGCATTTAGAAAGTGAGGCAACACTCCATTCACTTCGCACAGTGAATTGAAGTGTTGGAACAGACTGCTTCTCTTTCAGAGAATCGCATGTGAGTTTCTTCCTAATGCTTGCAAGTAGCTTAAGGCACTTTCAAAGGAAAGTGATTTTCTCTGAAAGAACAGCATTTAGAAAGTGAAGCAACACTCCATTCCCTTCGTGCAGTGAATTGAAGTGTTTGAACAGAGTGCTTCTCTTTCATATAAACGCATTAGTGTTTCTTGTGAATGCTTGCAATTTGCTTAAGGCACTTTCAATGGAAAGTGATTTTCTCTGAAAGGACAGAATTTAGAAAGTGAAGCAACACTCCATTCACTTCGCACAGTGAATTGAAGTGTTGGAACAGACTGCTACACTTTCAGAGAAACGCATGTGTGTTTCCTGTGAATGCTAGAAAGTAGCTTAAGGCACTTTCAAAGGAAAGTGATTTTCTCTGAAAGGACAGCATTTAGAAAGTGAAGTAACATTCCATTCACTTCGCACAGTGAATTGAAGTGTTGGAACCGACTGCTTCTCTTTCAGAGAAATGCATGTGAGTTTCTGTTGAATGCTTGTAAGTAGCTCAAGGCTCTTTCAAAGGAAACTGATTTTCTCTAAAAGGACAGCATTTAGAAAGTAAAGCAACACTCCATTCCCTTCGCGCAATGAATTGAAGTGTTGAAACAGACTGCTTCTCTTTCATAGAAACGCATTAGTGTTTCTTGTGAATGCTTGCAAGTAGCTTAAGGCACTTTCAAAGGAAAGTGATTTTCTCTGAAAGGACAGCATTTAGAAATTGAAGCAACACTCCATTCACTTCGCACTAGAATTGAAGTGTTGGAACAGATTGCTTCTCTTTCAGAGAAATGCATGTGAGTTTCTGTTGAATGCTTGTAAGTAGCTTAAGGCACATTCAAAGGAAAGGGATTTTTTCTGAAAGGACAGCATTTAGAAAGTGATTCAACACTCCATTCACTTCGCACAGTGAACTGAAGTGTTGGAACAGACTGCTTCTCTTTCAGAGAAACGCATGTGAGTTTTTTGTGAATGCTTGAAAGTAGTTTAAGGCACTTTCAATGGAAAGTGATTTTCTCTGAAAGGACAGCATTTAGAAAGTGAGGCAACACTCCATTCACTTCGCACAGTGAATTGAAGTGTTGGAACAGACTGCTTCTCTTTCAGAGAAACGCATGTGAGTTTCTTCCTAATGCTTGCAAGTAGCTTAAGGCACTTTCAAAGGGAAGTGATTTTCTCTGAAAGGACAGCATTTAGAAAGTGAAGTAACATTCCATTCACTTCGCACAGTGAATTGAAGTGTTGGAACCGACTGCTTCTCTTTCAGAGAAATGTATGTGAGTTTCTGTTGAATGCTTGTACGTAGCTCAAGGCTCTTTCAAAGGAAAGTGATTTTCTCTGAAAGGACAGCATTTAGAAAGTAAAGCAACACTTCATTCCCTTTGCGCAATGAATTGAAGTGTTGGAACAGACTGCTTCTCTTTCAGAGAAACGCATTAGTGTTTCTTGTGAATGCTTGCAAGTAGCTTAAGGCACTTTCAAAGGAAAGTGATTTTCTCTGAAAGGACAGCATTTAGAAAGTGACGCAACACTCCATTCACTTCGCACAGAGAATTGAAGTGTTGGAACAGATTGCTTCTCTTTCAGAGAAATGCATGTGAGTTTCTGTTGAATGCTTGTAAGTAGCTTAAGGCACATTCAAAGGAGAGAGATTTTCTCTTAAAGGACAGCATTTAGAAAGTGAAGCAACACTCCATTCACTTCGCACAGTGAATTGAAGTGTTGGAACAGACTGCTTCTCTTTCAGAGATACGCATGTGAGTTTTTGGTGAATACTTGAAAGTAGTTTAAGGCACTTTCAATGGAAAGTGATTTTCTCTGAAAGGACAGCATTTAGAAAGTGAGGCAACACTCCATTCACTTCGCACAGTGAATTGAAGTGTTGGAACAGACTGCTTCTCTTTCATAGAATCGCATGTGAGTTTCTTCCTAATGCTTGCAAGTAGCTTAAGGCACTTTCAAAGGAAAGTGATTTTCTCTGAAAGGACAGCATTTAGAAAGTGAAGCAACACTCCCTTCACTTCGCACAGTGAATTGAAGTGTTGGAACAGACTGCTTCTCTTTCAGAGAAATGCATGTGAGTTTCTGTTGAATGCTTGTAAGTAGCTTAAGGCACATTCAAAGGAAAGGGATTTTCTCTGAAAGGACAGCATTTAGAAAGTGAGGCAACACTCCATTCACTTCGCACAGTGAATTGAAGTGTTGGAACAAATTGCTTCTCTTTCAGAGAAATGCATGTGAGTTTCTGTTGAATGCTTGTAAGTAGCTTAAGGCACATTCAAAGGAAAGGGATTTTCTGGGAAAGGACAGCATTTAGAAAGTAAAGCAACACTCCATTCCCTTCGCGCAATGAATTGAAGTGTTGGAACAGACTGCTTCTCTTTCAGAGAAACGCATTAGTGTTTCTTGTGAATGCTTGCAAGTAGCTTAAGGCACTTTCAAAGGAAAGTGATTTTCTCTGAAAGGACAGTATTTAGAAAGTGAAGCAACACTCCATTCACTTCGCAGAGTGAATGGAAGTATTGGAAAAGACTGCTTCTCTTTCAGAGAAACACATGTGAGTTTCTGGTGAATGCTTGTAAGTAGCTTGAGGCACTTTCAAAGGAAAGTGATTTTCTCTGAAAGGACAGCATTTAGAAAGTGAAGTAACATTCCATTCACTTCGCACAGTGAATTGAAGTGTTGGAACCAACTGCTTCTCTTTCAGAGAAATGCATGTGAGTTTCTGTTGAATGCTTGTAAGTAGCTCAAGGCTCTTTCAAAGGAAAGTGGTTTTCTCTGAAAGGACAGCATTTAGAAAGTGAAGCAACACTCCATTCCCTTCGTGCAGTGAATTGAAGTGTTGGAACAGAGTGCTTCTCTTTCATATAAACGCATTAGTGTTTCTTGTGAATGCTTGCAAGTAGCTTAAGGCACTTTCAAAGGAAAGTGATTTTCTCTGAAAGGACAGAATTTCTAAAGTGAAGCAACACTCCATTCACTTCCCACAGTGAATTGAAGTGTTGAAACAGACTGCTTCTCTTTCAGAGAAACGCATGTGTGTTTCCTGTGAATGCTAGAAAGTAGCTTGAGGCACTTTCAAAGGAAAGTGATTTTCTCTGAAAGGACAGCATTTAGAAAGT
Organism: Myodes glareolus; assembly: GCF_982192425.1. Classification (NCBI taxonomy): domain Eukaryota; kingdom Metazoa; phylum Chordata; class Mammalia; order Rodentia; family Cricetidae; genus Myodes; species Myodes glareolus. Next base: position 1,528,071 of record NW_028263217.1, read on the forward strand.
GAAGTAACATTCCATTCACTTCGCACAGTGAATTGAAGTGTTGGAACCAACTGCTTCTCTTTCAGAGAAATGCATGTGAGTTTCTGTTGAATGCTTGTAAGTAGCTCAAGGCTCTTTCAAAGGAAAGTGGTTTTCTCTGAAAGGACAGCATTTAGAAAGTAAAGCAACACTCCATTCCCTTCGCGCAATGAATTGAAGTGTTGGAACAGACTGCTTCTCTTTCAGAGAAACGCATTAGTGTTTCTTGTGAATGCTTGCAAGTAGCTTAAGGCACTTTCAAAGGAAAGTGATTTTCTCTGAAAGGACAGCATTTAGAAATTGAAGCAACACTGCATTCACTTCGCACAGAGAATTTAAGTGTTGGAACAGATTGCTTCTCTTTCAGAGAAATGCATGTGAGTTTCTGTTCAATGCTTGTAAGTAGCTTAAGGCACATTCAAAGGAAAGGGATTTTCTCTGAAAGGACAGCATTTAGAAAGTGAAGCAACACTCCATTCACTTCGCACAGTGAATTGAAGTGTTGGAACAGACTGCTTCTCTTTCAGAGAAATGTATGTGAGTTTCTGTTGAATGCTTGTAAGTAGCTCAAGGCTCTTTCAAAGGAAAGTGATTTTCTCTGAAAGGACAGCATTTAGAAAGTAAAGCAACACTTCATTCCCTTTGCGCAATGAATTGAAGTGTTGGAACAGACTGCTTCTCTCTCAGAGAAACGCATTAGTGTTTCTTGTGAATGCTTGCAAGTAGCTTAAGGCACTTTCAAGGAAAGTGATTTTCTCTGAAAGGACAGCATTTAGAAAGTGAAGCAACACTCCATTCACCTCGCACAGAGAATTGACGTGTTGGAACAGATTGCTTCTCTTTCAGAGAAATGCATGTGAGTTTCTGTTGAATGCTTGTAAGTAGCTTAAGGCACATTCAAAGGAAAGGGATTTTCTCTAAAAGGACAGCATTTAGAAAGTGAAGCAACACTCCATTCACTTCGCACAGTGAATTGAAGTGTTGGAACAGACTGCTTCTCTTTCAGAGAAACGCATGTGAGTTTCTTCCTAATGCTTGCAAGTAGCTTAAGGCACTTTCAAAGGAAAGGGATTTTCTGTGAAAGGACAGCATTTAGAAAGTGAAGCAACACTCCATTCACTTCGCACAGTGAGTTGAAGTGTTGGAACAAATTGCTTCTCTTTCAGAGAAATGCATGTGAGTTTCTGTTGAATGCTTGTAAGTAGCTTAAGGAACATTCAAAGGAAAGGGATTTTCTCTGAAAGGACAGCATTTAGAAAGTGAAGCAACACTCCATTCACTTCACACAGTGAATTGAAGTGTTGGAACAGACTACTTCTCTTTCAGAGAAATGCATATGAGTTTCTGTTGAATGCTTGTAAGTAGCTCAGGTCTCTTTCAAAGGAAAGTGATTTTCTCTGAAAGGACAGCATTTAGAAAGTAAAGCAACACTCCATTCCCTTCGCGCAATGAATTGAAGTGTTGGAACAGACTGCTTCTCTTTCATAGAAACGCATTAGTGTTTCTTGTGAATGCTTGCAAGTAGCTTAAGGCACTTTCAAAGGAAAGTGATTTTCTCTGAAAGGACAGCATTTAGAAACTGAAGCAACATTCCATTCACTTCACACAGTGAATTGAAGTGTTGGAACAGACTGCTTCTCTTTCAGAGAAATGCATGTGAGTTTCTGTTGAATGCTTGTAAGTAGCTCAAGGCTCTTTCAAAGGAAAGTGATTTTCTCTGAAAGGACAGCATTTAGAAAGTAAAGCAACACTCCATTCCCTTCGCGCAATGAATTGAAGTGTTGGAACAGACTGCTTCTCTTTCAGAGAAACGCATTAGTGTTTCTTGTGAATGCTTGCAAGTAGCTTAAGGCACTTTCAAAGGAAAGTGATTTTCTCTGAAAGGACAGTATTTAGAAAGTGAAGCAACACTCCATTCACTTCGCAGAGTGAATGGAAGTATTGGAAAAGACTGCTTCTCTTTCAGAGAAACACATGTGAGTTTCTGGTGAATGCTTGTAAGTAGCTTGAGGCACTTTCAAAGGAAAGTGATTTTCTCTGAAAGGACAGCATTTAGAAAGTGAAGTAACATTCCATTCACTTCGCACAGTGAATTGAAGTGTTGGAACCAACTGCTTCTCTTTCAGAGAAATGCATGTGAGTTTCTGTTGAATGCTTGTAAGTAGCTCAATGCTCTTTCAAAGGAAAGTGGTTTTCTCTGAAAGGACAGCATTTAGAAAGTGAAGCAACACTCCATTCCCTTCGTGCAGTGAATTGAAGTGTTGGAACAGAGTGCTTCTCTTTCATATAAACGCATTAGTGTTTCTTGTGAATGCTTGCAAGTAGCTTAAGGCACTTTCAAAGGAAAGTGATTTTCTCTGAAAGGACAGAATATCTAAAGTGAAGCAACACTCCATTCACTTCCCACAGTGAATTGAAGTGTTGAAACAGACTGCTTCTCTTTCAGAGAAACGCATGTGTGTTTCCTGTGAATGCTAGAAAGTAGCTTGAGGCACTTTCAAAGGAAAGTGATTTTCTCTGAAAGGACAGCATTTAGAAAGTGAAGTAACATTCCATTCACTTCGCACAGTGAATTGAAGTGTTGGAACCAACTGCTTCTCTTTCAGAGAAATGCATGTGAGTTTCTGTTGAATGCTTGTAAGTAGCTCAAGGCTCTTTCAAAGGAAAGTGGTTTTCTCTGAAAGGACAGCATTTAGAAAGTAAAGCAACACTCCATTCCCTTCGCGCAATGAATTGAAGTGTTGGAACAGACTGCTTCTCTTTCAGAGAAACGCATTAGTGTTTCTTGTGAATGCTTGCAAGTAGCTTAAGGCACTTTCAAAGGAAAGTGATTTTCTCTGAAAGGACAGCATTTAGAAATTGAAGCAACACTGCATTCACTTCGCACAGAGAATTTAAGTGTTGGAACAGATTGCTTCTCTTTCAGAGAAATGCATGTGAGTTTCTGTTGAATGCTTGTATGTAGCTTAAGGCACATTCAAAGGAAAGGGATTTTCTCTAAAAGGACAGCATTTAGAAAGTGAAGCAACACTCCATTCACTTCGCACAGTGAATTGAAGTGTTGGAACAGACTGCTTCTCTTTCAGAGAAATGTATGTGAGTTTCTGTTGAATGCTTGTAAGTAGCTCAAGGCTCTTTCAAAGGAAAGTGATTTTCTCTGAAAGGACAGCATTTAGAAAGTAAAGCAACACTTCATTCCCTTTGCGCAATGAATTGAAGTGTTGGAACAGACTGCTTCTCTCTCAGAGAAACGCATTAGTGTTTCTTGTGAATGCTTGCAAGTAGCTTAAGGCACTTTCAAGGAAAGTGATTTTCTCTGAAAGGACAGCATTTAGAAAGTGAAGCAACACTCCATTCACCTCGCACAGAGAATTGACGTGTTGGAACAGATTGCTTCTCTTTCAGAGAAATGCATGTGAGTTTCTGTTGAATGCTTGTAAGTAGCTTAAGGCACATTCAAAGGAAAGGGATTTTCTCTAAAAGGACAGCATTTAGAAAGTGAAGCAACACTCCATTCACTTCGCACAGTGAATTGAAGTGTTGGAACAGACTGCTTCTCTTTCAGAGAAACGCATGTGAGTTTCTTCCTAATGCTTGCAAGTAGCTTAAGGCACTTTCAAAGGAAAGGGATTTTCTGTGAAAGGACAGCATTTAGAAAGTGAAGCAACACTCCATTCACTTCGCACAGTGAGTTGAAGTGTTGGAACAAATTGCTTCTCTTTCAGAGAAATGCATGTGAGTTTCTGTTGAATGCTTGTAAGTAGCTTAAGGAACATTCAAAGGAAAGGGATTTTCTCTGAAAGGACAGCATTTAGAAAGTGAAGCAACACTCCATTCACTTCGCACAGTGAATTGAAGCGTTGGAACAGACTGCTTCTCTTTCAGGGAAATGCATGTGAGTTTCTGGTGAATGCGTGTAAGTAGTTTAAAGCACTTTCAAAGGAAAGTGATTTTCTCTGAAAGGACAGCATTTAGAAAGTGAAGCAACACTCCATTCACTTCGCACAGAGAATTGAAGTGTTGGAACAGACTGCTTCTCTTTCAGAGAAATGCATGTGAGTTTCTGGTGAATGCTTGTAAGTAGCTTAAGGCACTTTCAAAGAAAGTGATTTTCTCTGAAATGACAGCATTTAGAAAGTGAAGCAACACTCCATTCCCTTCGTGCAGTGAATTGAAGTGTTGGAACAGACTGCTTCTCTTTCATAGAAACGCATTATTGTTTCTTGTGAATGCTTGCAAGTAGCTTAAGGCACTTTCAAAGGAAAGTGATTTTCTCTGAAAAGACAGCATTTAGAAAGTGAAGCAATACTCCATTCACTTCACACAGTGAATTGAAGTGTTGGAACAGACTGCTTCTCTTTCAGAGAAACACATTAGTGTTTCTTGTGAATGCTTGCAAGTAGCTTAAGGCACTTTCAAAGGAAAGTGATTTTCTCTGAAAGGACAGCATTTAGAAAGTGAAGCAACACTCCATTCACTTCGCACAGTGAATGGAAGTGTTGGAACAGATTGCTTCTCTTTCAGAGAAATGCATGTGAGTTTCTGTTGAATGCTTGGAAGTAGCTTAAGGCACATTCAAAGGAAAGGGATTTTCTCTGAAAGGACAGCATTTAGAAAGTGAGGCAACACTCCATTCACTTCGCACAGTGAATTGAAGTGTTGGAACAGATTGCTTCTCTTTCAGAGAAATGCATGTGAGTTTCTGTTCAATGCTTGTAAGTAGCTTAAGGCACTTTCAAAGGAAAGGGATTTTCTCTGAAATTACAGCATTTAGAAAGTGAAGCAACACTCCATTCACTTCACACAGTGAATTGAAGTTTTGGAACAGACTGCTTCTCTTTCAGAGAAATGCATGTGAGTTTCTGTTGAATGCTTGCAATTTGATTAAGGCACTTTCAAAGGAAAGTGATTTTCTCTGAAAGGACATCATTTAGAAAGTGAAGCAACACTTCATTCACTTCACAGAGAGAATTGAAGTGTTGGAACAGATTGCTTCTCTTTCAGAGAAATGCATGTGAGTTTCTGTTGAATGCTTGTAAGTAGCTTAAGGCACATTCAAAGGAAAGGGATTTTCTCTAAAAGGACAGCATTTAGAAAGTGAAGCAACACTCCATTCACTTCGCACAGTGAATTGAAGTGTTGGAACAGACTGCTTCTCTTTCAGAGAAACGCATGTGAGTTTTTTGTTTATGCTTGAAAGTAGTTTAAGGCACTTTCAATGGAAAGTGATTTTCTCTGAAAGGACAGCATTTAGAAAGTGAGGCAACACTCCATTCACTTCGCACAGTGAATTGAAGTGTTGGAACAGACTGCTTCTCTTTCAGAGAATCGCATGTGAGTTTCTTCCTAATGCTTGCAAGTAGCTTAAGGCACTTTCAAAGGAAAGTGATTTTCTCTGAAAGGACAGCATTTAGAAACTGAAGCAACACTCCATTCCCTTCGTGCAGTGAATTGAAGTGTTTGAACAGAGTGCTTCTCTTTCATATAAACGCATTAGTGTTTCTTGTGAATGCTTGCAATTTGCTTAAGGCACTTTCAATGGAAAGTGATTTTCTCTGAAAGGACAGCATTTAGAAAGTGAAGCAACACTCCATTCACTTCGCACAGTGAATTGAAGTGTTGGAACAGACTGCTTCTCTTTCAGAGAAACGCATGTGTGTTTCCTGTGAATGCTAGAAAGTAGCTTAAGGCACTTTCAAAGGAAAGGGATTTTCTCTGAAAGGACAGCATTTAGAAAGTGAAGTAACATTCCATTCACTTCGCACAGTGAATTGAAGTGTTGGAACCGACTGCTTCTCTTTCAGGGAAATGCATGTGAGTTTCTGTTGAATGCTTGTAAGTAGCTCAAGGCTCTTTCAAAGGACAGTGATTTTCTCTAAAAGGACAGCATTTAGAAAGTAAAGCAACACTCCATTCCCTTCGCGCAATGAATTGAAGTGTTGGAACAGACTGCTTCTCTTTCATAGAAACGCATTAGTGTTTCTTGTGAATGTTTGCAAGTAGCTTAAGGCACTTTCAAAGGAAAGTGATTTTCTCTGAAAGGACAGCATTTAGAAAGTGAAGCAATACTCCATTCACTTCGCACTAGAATTGAAGTGTTGGAACAGATTGCTTCTCTTTCAGAGAAATGCATGTGAGTTTCTGTTGAATGCTTGTAAGTAGCTTAAGGCACATTCAAAGGAAAGGGATTTTCTCTAAAAGGACAGCATTTAGAAAGTGATTCAACACTCCATTCACTTCGCACAGTGAACTGAAGTGTTGGAACAGACTGCTTCTCTTTCAGAGAATCGCATGTGAGTTTTTTGTGAATGCTTGAAAGTAGTTTAAGGCACTTTCAAAGGAAAGTGATTTTCTCTGAAAGGACAGCATTTAGAAAGTGAGGCAACACTCCATTCACTTCGCACAGTGAATTGAAGTGTTGGAACAGACTGCTTCTGTTTCAGAGAATCGCATGTGACTTTCTTCCTAATGCTTGCAAGTAGCTTAAGGCACTTTCAAAGGGAAGTGATTTTCTCTGAAAGGACAGATTTTAGAAAGTGAAGTAACATTCCATTCACTTCGCACAGTGAATTGAAGTGTTGGAACCGACTGCTTCTCTTTCAGAGAAATGTATGTGAGTTTCTGTTGAATGCTTGTAAGTAGCTCAAGGCTCTTTCAAAGGAAAGTGATTTTCTCTGAAAGGACAGCATTTAGAAAGTAAAGCAACACTTCATTCCCTTTGCGCAATGAATTGAAGTGTTGGAACAGACTGCTTCTCTTTCAGAGAAACGCATTAGTGTTTCTTGTGAATGCTTGCAAGTAGCTTAAGGCACTTTCAAAGGAAAGTGATTTTCTCTGAAAGGACAGCATTTAGAAAGTGAAGCAACACTCCATTCACTTCGCACAGAGAATTGAAGTGTTGGAACAGATTGCTTCTCTTTCAGAGATACGCATGTGAGTTTTTGGTGAATACTTGAAAGTAGTTTAAGGCACTTTCAATGGAAAGTGATTTTCTCTGAAAGGACAGCATTTAGAAAGTGAGGCAACACTCCATTCACTTCGCACAGTGAATTGAAGTGTTGGAACAGACTGCTTCTCTTTCAGAGAATCGCAAGTGAGTGTCTTCCTAATGCTTGCAAGTAGCTTAAGGCACTTTCAAAGGAAAGTGATTTTCTCTGAAAGGACAGCATTTAGAAAGTGAAGCAACACTCCATTCACTTCGCACAGTGAATTGAAGTGTTGGAACAGACTGCTTCTCTTTCAGAGAAACGCATGTGAGTTTCTTCCTAATGCTTGCAAGTAGCTTAAGGCACTTTCAAAGGAAAGTGATTTTCTCTGAAAGGACAGCATTTAGAAAGTGAAGCAACACTCCATTCACTTCGCACAGTGAATTGAAGTGTTGGAACAGATTGCTTCTCTTTCAGAGAAATGCATGTGAGTTTCTGGTGAATGCTTGGATGTAGCTTAAGGCACATTCAAAGGAAAGGGATTTTCTCTGAAAGGACAGCATTTAGAAAGTGAGGCAACACTCCATTCACTTCGCACAGTGAATTGAAGTGTTGGAACAGATTGCTTCTCTTTCAGAGAAATGCATGTGAGTTTCTGTTGAATGCTTGTAAGTAGCTTAAGGCACATTCAAAGGAAAGGGATTTTCTCTGAAAGGACAGCATTTAGAAAGTGAAGCAACACTCCATTCACTTCACACAGTGAATTGAAGTTTTGGAACAGACTGCTTCTCTTTCAGAGAAATGCATGTGAGTTTCTGTTGAATGCTTGCAATTTGATTAAGGCACTTTCAAAGGAAAGTGATTTTCTAGGAAAGGACATCATTTAGAAAGTGAAGCAACACTTCATTCACTTCACACAGAGAATTGAAGTGTTGGAACAGATTGCTTCTCTTTCAGAGAAATGCATGTGAGTTTCTGTTGAATGCTTGTAAGTAGCTTAAGGCACATTCAAAGGAAAGGGATTTTCTCTAAAAGGACAGCATTTAGAAAGTGAAGCAACACTCCATTCACTTCGCACAGTGAATTTAAGTGTTGGAACAGACTGCTTCTCTTTCAGAGAAACGCATGTGAGTTTTTTGTGAATGCTTGAAAGTAGTTTAAGGCACTTTCAATGGAAAGTGATTTTCTCTGAAAGGACAGCATTTAGAAAGTGAGGCAACACTCCATTCACTTCGCACAGTGAATTGAAGTGTTGGAACAGACTGCTTCTCTTTCAGAGAATCGCATGTGAGTTTCTTCCTAATGCTTGCAAGTAGCTTAAGGCACTTTCAAAGGAAAGTGATTTTCTCTGAAAGAACAGCATTTAGAAAGTGAAGCAACACTCCATTCCCTTCGTGCAGTGAATTGAAGTGTTTGAACAGAGTGCTTCTCTTTCATATAAACGCATTAGTGTTTCTTGTGAATGCTTGCAATTTGCTTAAGGCACTTTCAATGGAAAGTGATTTTCTCTGAAAGGACAGAATTTAGAAAGTGAAGCAACACTCCATTCACTTCGCACAGTGAATTGAAGTGTTGGAACAGACTGCTACACTTTCAGAGAAACGCATGTGTGTTTCCTGTGAATGCTAGAAAGTAGCTTAAGGCACTTTCAAAGGAAAGTGATTTTCTCTGAAAGGACAGCATTTAGAAAGTGAAGTAACATTCCATTCACTTCGCACAGTGAATTGAAGTGTTGGAACCGACTGCTTCTCTTTCAGAGAAATGCATGTGAGTTTCTGTTGAATGCTTGTAAGTAGCTCAAGGCTCTTTCAAAGGAAACTGATTTTCTCTAAAAGGACAGCATTTAGAAAGTAAAGCAACACTCCATTCCCTTCGCGCAATGAATTGAAGTGTTGAAACAGACTGCTTCTCTTTCATAGAAACGCATTAGTGTTTCTTGTGAATGCTTGCAAGTAGCTTAAGGCACTTTCAAAGGAAAGTGATTTTCTCTGAAAGGACAGCATTTAGAAATTGAAGCAACACTCCATTCACTTCGCACTAGAATTGAAGTGTTGGAACAGATTGCTTCTCTTTCAGAGAAATGCATGTGAGTTTCTGTTGAATGCTTGTAAGTAGCTTAAGGCACATTCAAAGGAAAGGGATTTTCTCTGAAAGGACAGCATTTAGAAAGTGATTCAACACTCCATTCACTTTGCACAGTGAACTGAAGTGTTGGAACAGACTGCTTCTCTTTCAGAGAAACGCATGTGAGTTTTTTGTGAATGCTTGAAAGTAGTTTAAGGCACTTTCAATGGAAAGTGATTTTCTCTGAAAGGACAGCATTTAGAAAGTGAGGCAACACTCCATTCACTTCGCACAGTGAATTGAAGTGTTGGAACAGACTGCTTCTCTTTCAGAGAAACGCATGTGAGTTTCTTCCTAATGCTTGCAAGTAGCTTAAGGCACTTTCAAAGGGAAGTGATTTTCTCTGAAAGGACAGCATTTAGAAAGTGAAGTAACATTCCATTCACTTCGCACAGTGAATTGAAGTGTTGGAACCGACTGCTTCTCTTTCAGAGAAATGTATGTGAGTTTCTGTTGAATGCTTGTACGTAGCTCAAGGCTCTTTCAAAGGAAAGTGATTTTCTCTGAAAGGACAGCATTTAGAAAGTAAAGCAACACTTCATTCCCTTTGCGCAATGAATTGAAGTGTTGGAACAGACTGCTTCTCTTTCAGAGAAACGCATTAGTGTTTCTTGTGAATGCTTGCAAGTAGCTTAAGGCACTTTCAAAGGAAAGTGATTTTCTCTGAAAGGACAGCATTTAGAAAGTGAAGCAACACTCCATTCACTTCGCACAGAGAATTGAAGTGTTGGAACAGATTGCTTCTCTTTCAGAGAAATGCATGTGAGTTTCTGTTGAATGCTTGTAAGTAGCTTAAGGCACATTCAAAGGAGAGAGATTTTCTCTTAAAGGACAGCATTTAGAAAGTGAAGCAACACTCCATTCACTTCGCACAGTGAATTGAAGTGTTGGAACAGACTGCTTCTCTTTCAGAGATACGCATGTGAGTTTTTGGTGAATACTTGAAAGTAGTTTAAGGCACTTTCAATGGAAAGTGATTTTCTCTGAAAGGACAGCATTTAGAAAGTGAGGCAACACTCCATTCACTTCGCACAGTGAATTGAAGTGTTGGAACAGACTGCTTCTCTTTCATAGAATCGCATGTGAGTTTCTTCCTAATGCTTGCAAGTAGCTTAAGGCACTTTCAAAGGAAAGTGATTTTCTCTGAAAGGACAGCATTTAGAAAGTGAAGCAACACTCCCTTCACTTCGCACAGTGAATTGAAGTGTTGGAACAGACTGCTTCTCTTTCAGAGAAATGCATGTGAGTTTCTGTTGAATGCTTGTAAGTAGCTTAAGGCACATTCAAAGGAAAGGGATTTTCTCTGAAAGGACAGCATTTAGAAAGTGAGGCAACACTCCATTCACTTCGCACAGTGAATTGAAGTGTTGGAACAAATTGCTTCTCTTTCAGAGAAATGCATGTGAGTTTCTGTTGAATGCTTGTAAGTAGCTTAAGGCACATTCAAAGGAAAGGGATTTTCTGGGAAAGGACAGCATTTAGAAAGTAAAGCAACACTCCATTCCCTTCGCGCAATGAATTGAAGTGTTGGAACAGACTGCTTCTCTTTCAGAGAAACGCATTAGTGTTTCTTGTGAATGCTTGCAAGTAGCTTAAGGCACTTTCAAAGGAAAGTGATTTTCTCTGAAAGGACAGTATTTAGAAAGTGAAGCAACACTCCATTCACTTCGCAGAGTGAATGGAAGTATTGGAAAAGACTGCTTCTCTTTCAGAGAAACACATGTGAGTTTCTGGTGAATGCTTGTAAGTAGCTTGAGGCACTTTCAAAGGAAAGTGATTTTCTCTGAAAGGACAGCATTTAGAAAGTGAAGTAACATTCCATTCACTTCGCACAGTGAATTGAAGTGTTGGAACCAACTGCTTCTCTTTCAGAGAAATGCATGTGAGTTTCTGTTGAATGCTTGTAAGTAGCTCAAGGCTCTTTCAAAGGAAAGTGGTTTTCTCTGAAAGGACAGCATTTAGAAAGTGAAGCAACACTCCATTCCCTTCGTGCAGTGAATTGAAGTGTTGGAACAGAGTGCTTCTCTTTCATATAAACGCATTAGTGTTTCTTGTGAATGCTTGCAAGTAGCTTAAGGCACTTTCAAAGGAAAGTGATTTTCTCTGAAAGGACAGAATTTCTAAAGTGAAGCAACACTCCATTCACTTCCCACAGTGAATTGAAGTGTTGAAACAGACTGCTTCTCTTTCAGAGAAACGCATGTGTGTTTCCTGTGAATGCTAGAAAGTAGCTTGAGGCACTTTCAAAGGAAAGTGATTTTCTCTGAAAGGACAGCATTTAGAAAGTGAAGTAACATTCCATTCACTTCGCACAGTGAATTGAAGTGTTGGAACCATCTGCTTCTCTTTCAGAGAAATGCATGTGAGTTTCTGTTGAATGCTTGTAAGTAGCTCAAGGCTCTTTCAAAGGAAAGTGGTTTTCTCTGAAAGGACAGCATTTAGAAAGTAAAGCAACACTCCATTCCCTTCGCGCAATGAATTGAAGTGTTGGAACAGACTGCTTCTCTTTCAGAGAAACGCATTAGTGTTTCTTGTGAATGCTTGCAAGTAGCTTAAGGCACTTTCAAAGGAAAGTGATTTTCTCTGAAAGGACAGCATTTAGAAATTGAAGCAACACTGCATTCACTTCGCACAGAGAATTTAAGTGTTGGAACAGATTGCTTCTCTTTCAGAGAAATGCATGTGAGTTTCTGTTCAATGCTTGTAAGTAGCTTAAGGCACATTCAAAGGAAAGGGATTTTCTCTGAAAGGACAGCATTTAGAAAGTGAAGCAACACTCCATTCACTTCGCACAGTGAATTGAAGTGTTGGAACAGACTGCTTCTCTTTCAGAGAAATGTATGTGAGTTTCTGTTGAATGCTTGTAAGTAGCTCAAGGCTCTTTCAAAGGAAAGTGATTTTCTCTGAAAGGACAGCATTTAGAAAGTAAAGCAACACTTCATTCCCTTTGCGCAATGAATTGAAGTGTTGGAACAGACTGCTTCTCTCTCAGAGAAACGCATTAGTGTTTCTTGTGAATGCTTGCAAGTAGCTTAAGGCACTTTCAAGGAAAGTGATTTTCTCTGAAAGGACAGCATTTAGAAAGTGAAGCAACACTCCATTCACCTCGCACAGAGAATTGACGTGTTGGAACAGATTGCTTCTCTTTCAGAGAAATGCATGTGAGTTTCTGTTGAATGCTTGTAAGTAGCTTAAGGCACATTCAAAGGAAAGGGATTTTCTCTAAAAGGACAGCATTTAGAAAGTGAAGCAACACTCCATTCACTTCGCACAGTGAATTGAAGTGTTGGAACAGACTGCTTCTCTTTCAGAGAAACGCATGTGAGTTTCTTCCTAATGCTTGCAAGTAGCTTAAGGCACTTTCAAAGGAAAGGGATTTTCTGTGAAAGGACAGCATTTAGAAAGTGAAGCAACACTCCATTCACTTCGCACAGTGAGTTGAAGTGTTGGAACAAATTGCTTCTCTTTCAGAGAAATGCATGTGAGTTTCTGTTGAATGCTTGTAAGTAGCTTAAGGAACATTCAAAGGAAAGGGATTTTCTCTGAAAGGACAGCATTTAGAAAGTGAAGCAACACTCCATTCACTTCACACAGTGAATTGAAGTGTTGGAACAGACTACTTCTCTTTCAGAGAAATGCATATGAGTTTCTGTTGAATGCTTGTAAGTAGCTCAGGTCTCTTTCAAAGGAAAGTGATTTTCTCTGAAAGGACAGCATTTAGAAAGTAAAGCAACACTCCATTCCCTTCGCGCAATGAATTGAAGTGTTGGAACAGACTGCTTCTCTTTCATAGAAACGCATTAGTGTTTCTTGTGAATGCTTGCAAGTAGCTTAAGGCACTTTCAAAGGAAAGTGATTTTCTCTGAAAGGACAGCATTTAGAAACTGAAGCAACATTCCATTCACTTCACACAGTGAATTGAAGTGTTGGAACAGACTGCTTCTCTTTCAGAGAAATGCATGTGAGTTTCTGTTGAATGCTTGTAAGTAGCTCAAGGCTCTTTCAAAGGAAAGTGATTTTCTCTGAAAGGACAGCATTTAGAAAGTAAAGCAACACTCCATTCCCTTCGCGCAATGAATTGAAGTGTTGGAACAGACTGCTTCTCTTTCAGAGAAACGCATTAGTGTTTCTTGTGAATGCTTGCAAGTAGCTTAAGGCACTTTCAAAGGAAAGTGATTTTCTCTGAAAGGACAGTATTTAGAAAGTGAAGCAACACTCCATTCACTTCGCAGAGTGAATGGAAGTATTGGAAAAGACTGCTTCTCTTTCAGAGAAACACATGTGAGTTTCTGGTGAATGCTTGTAAGTAGCTTGAGGCACTTTCAAAGGAAAGTGATTTTCTCTGAAAGGACAGCATTTAGAAAGTGAAGTAACATTCCATTCACTTCGCACAGTGAATTGAAGTGTTGGAACCAACTGCTTCTCTTTCAGAGAAATGCATGTGAGTTTCTGTTGAATGCTTGTAAGTAGCTCAATGCTCTTTCAAAGGAAAGTGGTTTTCTCTGAAAGGACAGCATTTAGAAAGTGAAGCAACACTCCATTCCCTTCGTGCAGTGAATTGAAGTGTTGGAACAGAGTGCTTCTCTTTCATATAAACGCATTAGTGTTTCTTGTGAATGCTTGCAAGTAGCTTAAGGCACTTTCAAAGGAAAGTGATTTTCTCTGAAAGGACAGAATATCTAAAGTGAAGCAACACTCCATTCACTTCCCACAGTGAATTGAAGTGTTGAAACAGACTGCTTCTCTTTCAGAGAAACGCATGTGTGTTTCCTGTGAATGCTAGAAAGTAGCTTGAGGCACTTTCAAAGGAAAGTGATTTTCTCTGAAAGGACAGCATTTAGAAAGTGAAGTAACATTCCATTCACTTCGCACAGTGAATTGAAGTGTTGGAACCAACTGCTTCTCTTTCAGAGAAATGCATGTGAGTTTCTGTTGAATGCTTGTAAGTAGCTCAAGGCTCTTTCAAAGGAAAGTGGTTTTCTCTGAAAGGACAGCATTTAGAAAGTAAAGCAACACTCCATTCCCTTCGCGCAATGAATTGAAGTGTTGGAACAGACTGCTTCTCTTTCAGAGAAACGCATTAGTGTTTCTTGTGAATGCTTGCAAGTAGCTTAAGGCACTTTCAAAGGAAAGTGATTTTCTCTGAAAGGACAGCATTTAGAAATTGAAGCAACACTGCATTCACTTCGCACAGAGAATTTAAGTGTTGGAACAGATTGCTTCTCTTTCAGAGAAATGCATGTGAGTTTCTGTTGAATGCTTGTATGTAGCTTAAGGCACATTCAAAGGAAAGGGATTTTCTCTAAAAGGACAGCATTTAGAAAGTGAAGCAACACTCCATTCACTTCGCACAGTGAATTGAAGTGTTGGAACAGACTGCTTCTCTTTCAGAGAAATGTATGTGAGTTTCTGTTGAATGCTTGTAAGTAGCTCAAGGCTCTTTCAAAGGAAAGTGATTTTCTCTGAAAGGACAGCATTTAGAAAGTAAAGCAACACTTCATTCCCTTTGCGCAATGAATTGAAGTGTTGGAACAGACTGCTTCTCTCTCAGAGAAACGCATTAGTGTTTCTTGTGAATGCTTGCAAGTAGCTTAAGGCACTTTCAAGGAAAGTGATTTTCTCTGAAAGGACAGCATTTAGAAAGTGAAGCAACACTCCATTCACCTCGCACAGAGAATTGACGTGTTGGAACAGATTGCTTCTCTTTCAGAGAAATGCATGTGAGTTTCTGTTGAATGCTTGTAAGTAGCTTAAGGCACATTCAAAGGAAAGGGATTTTCTCTAAAAGGACAGCATTTAGAAAGTGAAGCAACACTCCATTCACTTCGCACAGTGAATTGAAGTGTTGGAACAGACTGCTTCTCTTTCAGAGAAACGCATGTGAGTTTCTTCCTAATGCTTGCAAGTAGCTTAAGGCACTTTCAAAGGAAAGGGATTTTCTGTGAAAGGACAGCATTTAGAAAGTGAAGCAACACTCCATTCACTTCGCACAGTGAGTTGAAGTGTTGGAACAAATTGCTTCTCTTTCAGAGAAATGCATGTGAGTTTCTGTTGAATGCTTGTAAGTAGCTTAAGGAACATTCAAAGGAAAGGGATTTTCTCTGAAAGGACAGCATTTAGAAAGTGAAGCAACACTCCATTCACTTCACACAGTGAATTGAAGTGTTGGAACAGACTACTTCTCTTTCAGAGAAATGCATATGAGTTTCTGTTGAATGCTTGTAAGTAGCTCAGGTCTCTTTCAAAGGAAAGTGATTTTCTCTGAAAGGACAGCATTTAGAAAGTAAAGCAACACTCCATTCCCTTCGCGCAATGAATTGAAGTGTTGGAACAGACTGCTTCTCTTTCATAGAAACGCATTAGTGGTTCTTGTGAATGCTTGCAAGTAGCTTAAGGCACTTTCAAAGGAAAGTGATTTTCTCTGAAAGGACAGCATTTAGAAACTGAAGCAACATTCCATTCACTTCACACAGTGAATTGAAGTGTTGGAACAGACTGCTTCTCTTTCAGAGAAATGCATGTGAGTTTCTGTTGAATGCTTGTAAGTAGCTCAAGGCTCTTTCAAAGGAAAGTGATTTTCTCTGAAAGGACAGCATTTAGAAAGTAAAGCAACACTCCATTCCCTTCGCGCAATGAATTGAAGTGTTGGAACAGACTGCTTCTCTTTCAGAGAAACGCATTAGTGTTTCTTGTGAATGCTTGCAAGTAGCTTAAGGCACTTTCAAAGGAAAGTGATTTTCTCTGAAAGGACAGTATTTAGAAAGTGAAGCAACACTCCATTCACTTCGCAGAGTGAATGGAAGTATTGGAAAAGACTGCTTCTCTTTCAGAGAAACACATGTGAGTTTCTGGTGAATGCTTGTAAGTAGCTTGAGGCACTTTCAAAGGAAAGTGATTTTCTCTGAAAGGACAGCATTTAGAAAGTGAAGTAACATTCCATTCACTTCGCACAGTGAATTGAAGTGTTGGAACCAACTGCTTCTCTTTCAGAGAAATGCATGTGAGTTTCTGTTGAATGCTTGTAAGTAGCTCAAGGCTCTTTCAAAGGAAAGTGGTTTTCTCTGAAAGGACAGCATTTAGAAAGTGAAGCAACACTCCATTCCCTTCGTGCAGTGAATTGAAGTGTTGGAACAGAGTGCTTCTCTTTCATATAAACGCATTAGTGTTTCTTGTGAATGCTTGCAAGTAGCTTAAGGCACTTTCAAAGGAAAGTGATTTTCTCTGAAAGGACAGAATTTCTAAAGTGAAGCAACACTCCATTCACTTCCCACAGTGAATTGAAGTGTTGAAACAGACTGCTTCTCTTTCAGAGAAACGCATGTGTGTTTCCTGTGAATGCTAGAAAGTAGCTTGAGGCACTTTCAAAGGAAAGTGATTTTCTCTGAAAGGACAGCATTTAGAAAGTGAAGTAACATTCCATTCACTTCGCACAGTGAATTGAAGTGTTGGAACCAACTGCTTCTCTTTCAGAGAAATGCATGTGAGTTTCTGTTGAATGCTTGTAAGTAGCTCAAGGCTCTTTCAAAGGAAAGTGGTTTTCTCTGAAAGGACAGCATTTAGAAAGTAAAGCAACACTCCATTCCCTTCATGCAATGAATTGAAGTGTTGGAACAGACTGCTTCTCTTTCAGAGAAACGCATTAGTGTTTCTTGTGAATGCTTGCAAGTAGCTTAAGGCACTTTCAAAGGAAAGTGATTTTCTCTGAAAGGACAGCATTTAGAAATTGAAGCAACACTGCATTCACTTCGCACAGAGAATTTAAGTGTTGGAACAGATTGCTTCTCTTTCAGAGAAATGCATGTGAGTTTCTGTTGAATGCTTGTAAGTAGCTTAAGGCACATTCAAAGGAAAGGGATTTTCTCTAAAAGGACAGCATTTAGAAAGTGAAGCAACACTCCATTCACTTCGCACAGTGAATTGAAGTGTTGGAACAGACTGCTTCTCTTTCAGAGAAATGTATGTGAGTTTCTGTTGAATGCTTGTAAGTAGCTCAAGGCTCTTTCAAAGGAAAGTGATTTTCTCTGAAAGGACAGCATTTAGAAAGTAAAGCAACACTTCATTCCCTTTGCGCAATGAATTGAAGTGTTGGAACAGACTGCTTCTCTCTCAGAGAAACGCATTAGTGTTTCTTGTGAATGCTTGCAAGTAGCTTAAGGCACTTTCAAGGAAAGTGATTTTCTCTGAAAGGACAGCATTTAGAAAGTGAAGCAACACTCCATTCACCTCGCACAGAGAATTGACGTGTTGGAACAGATTGCTTTCTTTCAGAGAAATGCATGTGAGTTTCTGTTGAATGCTTGTAAGTAGCTTAAGGCACATTCAAAGGAAAGGGATTTTCTCTAAAAGGACAGCATTTAGAAAGTGAAGCAACACTCCATTCACTTCGCACAGTGAATTGAAGTGTTGGAACAGACTGCTTCTCTTTCAGAGAAACGCATGTGAGTTTCTTCCTAATGCTTGCAAGTAGCTTAAGGCACTTTCAAAGGAAAGGGATTTTCTGTGAAAGGACAGCATTTAGAAAGTGAAGCAACACTCCATTCACTTCGCACAGTGAGTTGAAGTGTTGGAACAAATTGCTTCTCTTTCAGAGAAATGCATGTGAGTTTCTGTTGAATGCTTGTAAGTAGCTTAAGGAACATTCAAAGGAAAGGGATTTTCTCTGAAAGGACAGCATTTAGAAAGTGAAGCAACACTCCATTCACTTCACACAGTGAATTGAAGTGTTGGAACAGACTACTTCTCTTTCAGAGAAATGCATATGAGTTTCTGTTGAATGCTTGTAAGTAGCTCAGGTCTCTTTCAAAGGAAAGTGATTTTCTCTGAAAGGACAGCATTTAGAAAGTGAAGCAACACTCCATTCACTTCGCGCAATGAATTGAAGTGTTGGAACAGACTGCTTCTCTTTCATAGAAACGCATTAGTGTTTCTTGTGAATGCTTGCAAGTAGCTTAAGGCACTTTCAAAGGAAAGTGATTTTCTCTGAAAGGACAGCATTTAGAAAGTGAAGTAACATTCCATTCACTTCGCACAGTGAATTGAAGTGTTGGAACCAACTGCTTCTCTTTCAGAGAAATGCATGTGAGTTTCTGTTGAATGCTTGTAAGTAGCTCAAGGCTCTTTCAAAGGAAAGTGGTTTTCTCTGAAAGGACAGCATTTAGAAAGTGAAGCAACACTCCATTCCCTTCGTGCAGTGAATTGAAGTGTTGGAACAGAGTGCTTCTCTTTCATATAAACGCATTAGTGTTTCTTGTGAATGCTTGCAAGTAGCTTAAGGCACTTTCAAAGGAAAGTGATTTTCTCTGAAAGGACAGAATTTCTAAAGTGAAGCAACACTCCATTCACTTCCCACAGTGAATTGAAGTGTTGAAACAGACTGCTTCTCTTTCAGAGAAACGCATGTGTGTTTCCTGTGAATGCTAGAAAGTAGCTTGAGGCACTTTCAAAGGAAAGTGATTTTCTCTGAAAGGACAGCATTTAGAAAGTGAAGTAACATTCCATTCACTTCGCACAGTGAATTGAAGTGTTGGAACCAACTGCTTCTCTTTCAGAGAAATGCATGTGAGTTTCTGTTGAATGCTTGTAAGTAGCTCAAGGCTCTTTCAAAGGAAAGTGGTTTTCTCTGAAAGGACAGCATTTAGAAAGTAAAGCAACACTCCATTCCCTTCATGCAATGAATTGAAGTGTTGGAACAGACTGCTTCTCTTTCAGAGAAACGCATTAGTGTTTCTTGTGAATGCTTGCAAGTAGCTTAAGGCACTTTCAAAGGAAAGTGATTTTCTCTGAAAGGACAGCATTTAGAAATTGAAGCAACACTGCATTCACTTCGCACAGAGAATTTAAGTGTTGGAACAGATTGCTTCTCTTTCAGAGAAATGCATGTGAGTTTCTGTTGAATGCTTGTAAGTAGCTTAAGGCACATTCAAAGGAAAGGGATTTTCTCTAAAAGGACAGCATTTAGAAAGTGAAGCAACACTCCATTCACTTCGCACAGTGAATTGAAGTGTTGGAACAGACTGCTTCTCTTTCAGAGAAATGTATGTGAGTTTCTGTTGAATGCTTGTAAGTAGCTCAAGGCTCTTTCAAAGGAAAGTGATTTTCTCTGAAAGGACAGCATTTAGAAAGTAAAGCAACACTTCATTCCCTTTGCGCAATGAATTGAAGTGTTGGAACAGACTGCTTCTCTCTCAGAGAAACGCATTAGTGTTTCTTGTGAATGCTTGCAAGTAGCTTAAGGCACTTTCAAGGAAAGTGATTTTCTCTGAAAGGACAGCATTTAGAAAGTGAAGCAACACTCCATTCACCTCGCACAGAGAATTGACGTGTTGGAACAGATTGCTTTCTTTCAGAGAAATGCATGTGAGTTTCTGTTGAATGCTTGTAAGTAGCTTAAGGCACATTCAAAGGAAAGGGATTTTCTCTAAAAGGACAGCATTTAGAAAGTGAAGCAACACTCCATTCACTTCGCACAGTGAATTGAAGTGTTGGAACAGACTGCTTCTCTTTCAGAGAAACGCATGTGAGTTTCTTCCTAATGCTTGCAAGTAGCTTAAGGCACTTTCAAAGGAAAGGGATTTTCTGTGAAAGGACAGCATTTAGAAAGTGAAGCAACACTCCATTCACTTCGCACAGTGAGTTGAAGTGTTGGAACAAATTGCTTCTCTTTCAGAGAAATGCATGTGAGTTTCTGTTGAATGCTTGTAAGTAGCTTAAGGAACATTCAAAGGAAAGGGATTTTCTCTGAAAGGACAGCATTTAGAAAGTGAAGCAACACTCCATTCACTTCACACAGTGAATTGAAGTGTTGGAACAGACTACTTCTCTTTCAGAGAAATGCATATGAGTTTCTGTTGAATGCTTGTAAGTAGCTCAGGTCTCTTTCAAAGGAAAGTGATTTTCTCTGAAAGGACAGCATTTAGAAAGTAAAGCAACACTCCATTCCCTTCGCGCAATGAATTGAAGTGTTGGAACAGACTGCTTCTCTTTCATAGAAACGCATTAGTGTTTCTTGTGAATGCTTGCAAGTAGCTTAAGGCACTTTCAAAGGAAAGTGATTTTCTCTGAAAGGACAGCATTTAGAAAGTGAAGTAACATTCCATTCACTTCGCACAGTGAATTGAAGTGTTGGAACCAACTGCTTCTCTTTCAGAGAAATGCATGTGAGTTTCTGTTGAATGCTTGTAAGTAGCTCAAGGCTCTTTCAAAGGAAAGTGGTTTTCTCTGAAAGGACAGCATTTAGAAAGTGAAGCAACACTCCATTCCCTTCGTGCAGTGAATTGAAGTGTTGGAACAGAGTGCTTCTCTTTCATATAAACGCATTAGTGTTTCTTGTGAATGCTTGCAAGTAGCTTAAGGCACTTTCAAAGGAAAGTGATTTTCTCTGAAAGGACAGAATTTCTAAAGTGAAGCAACACTCCATTCACTTCCCACAGTGAATTGAAGTGTTGAAACAGACTGCTTCTCTTTCAGAGAAACGCATGTGTGTTTCCTGTGAATGCTAGAAAGTAGCTTGAGGCACTTTCAAAGGAAAGTGATTTTCTCTGAAAGGACAGCATTTAGAAAGTGAAGTAACATTCCATTCACTTCGCACAGTGAATTGAAGTGTTGGAACCAACTGCTTCTCTTTCAGAGAAATGCATGTGAGTTTCTGTTGAATGCTTGTAAGTAGCTCAAGGCTCTTTCAAAGGAAAGTGGTTTTCTCTGAAAGGACAGCATTTAGAAAGTAAAGCAACACTCCATTCCCTTCGCGCAATGAATTGAAGTGTTGGAACAGACTGCTTCTCTTTCAGAGAAACGCATTAGTGTTTCTTGTGAATGCTTGCAAGTAGCTTAAGGCACTTTCAAAGGAAAGTGATTTTCTCTGAAAGGACAGCATTTAGAAATTGAAGCAACACTGCATTCACTTCGCACAGAGAATTTAAGTGTTGGAACAGATTGCTTCTCTTTCAGAGAAATGCATGTGAGTTTCTGTTGAATGCTTGTATGTAGCTTAAGGCACATTCAAAGGAAAGGGATTTTCTCTAAAAGGACAGCATTTAGAAAGTGAAGCAACACTCCATTCACTTCGCACAGTGAATTGAAGTGTTGGAACAGACTGCTTCTCTTTCAGAGAAATGTATGTGAGTTTCTGTTGAATGCTTGTAAGTAGCTCAAGGCTCTTTCAAAGGAAAGTGATTTTCTCTGAAAGGACAGCATTTAGAAAGTAAAGCAACACTTCATTCCCTTTGCGCAATGAATTGAAGTGTTGGAACAGACTGCTTCTCTCTCAGAGAAACGCATTAGTGTTTCTTGTGAATGCTTGCAAGTAGCTTAAGGCACTTTCAAGGAAAGTGATTTTCTCTGAAAGGACAGCATTTAGAAAGTGAAGCAACACTCCATTCACCTCGCACAGAGAATTGACGTGTTGGAACAGATTGCTTCTCTTTCAGAGAAATGCATGTGAGTTTCTGTTGAATGCTTGTAAGTAGCTTAAGGCACATTCAAAGGAAAGGGATTTTCTCTAAAAGGACAGCATTTAGAAAGTGAAGCAACACTCCATTCACTTCGCACAGTGAATTGAAGTGTTGGAACAGACTGCTTCTCTTTCAGAGAAACGCATGTGAGTTTCTTCCTAATGCTTGCAAGTAGCTTAAGGCACTTTCAAAGGAAAGGGATTTTCTGTGAAAGGACAGCATTTAGAAAGTGAAGCAACACTCCATTCACTTCGCACAGTGAGTTGAAGTGTTGGAACAAATTGCTTCTCTTTCAGAGAAATGCATGTGAGTTTCTGTTGAATGCTTGTAAGTAGCTTAAGGAACATTCAAAGGAAAGGGATTTTCTCTGAAAGGACAGCATTTAGAAAGTGAAGCAACACTCCATTCACTTCACACAGTGAATTGAAGTGTTGGAACAGACTACTTCTCTTTCAGAGAAATGCATATGAGTTTCTGTTGAATGCTTGTAAGTAGCTCAGGTCTCTTTCAAAGGAAAGTGATTTTCTCTGAAAGGACAGCATTTAGAAAGTAAAGCAACACTCCATTCCCTTCGCGCAATGAATTGAAGTGTTGGAACAGACTGCTTCTCTTTCATAGAAACGCATTATTGTTTCTTGTGAATGCTTGCAAGTAGCTTAAGGCACTTTCAAAGGAAAGTGATTTTCTCTGAAAGGACAGCATTTAGAAACTGAAGCAACATTCCATTCACTTCACACAGTGAATTGAAGTGTTGGAACAGACTGCTTCTCTTTCAGAGAAATGCATGTGAGTTTCTGTTGAATGCTTGTAAGTAGCTCAAGGCTCTTTCAAAGGAAAGTGATTTTCTCTGAAAGGACAGCATTTAGAAAGTAAAGCAACACTCCATTCCCTTCGCGCAATGAATTGAAGTGTTGGAACAGACTGCTTCTCTTTCAGAGAAACGCATTAGTGTTTCTTGTGAATGCTTGCAAGTAGCTTAAGGCACTTTCAAAGGAAAGTGATTTTCTCTGAAAGGACAGTATTTAGAAAGTGAAGCAACACTCCATTCACTTCGCAGAGTGAATGGAAGTATTGGAAAAGACTGCTTCTCTTTCAGAGAAACACATGTGAGTTTCTGGTGAATGCTTGTAAGTAGCTTGAGGCACTTTCAAAGGAAAGTGATTTTCTCTGAAAGGACAGCATTTAGAAAGTGAAGTAACATTCCATTCACTTCGCACAGTGAATTGAAGTGTTGGAACCAACTGCTTCTCTTTCAGAGAAATGCATGTGAGTTTCTGTTGAATGCTTGTAAGTAGCTCAAGGCTCTTTCAAAGGAAAGTGGTTTTCTCTGAAAGGACAGCATTTAGAAAGTGAAGCAACACTCCATTCCCTTCGTGCAGTGAATTGAAGTGTTGGAACAGAGTGCTTCTCTTTCATATAAACGCATTAGTGTTTCTTGTGAATGCTTGCAAGTAGCTTAAGGCACTTTCAAAGGAAAGTGATTTTCTCTGAAAGGACAGAATTTCTAAAGTGAAGCAACACTCCATTCACTTCCCACAGTGAATTGAAGTGTTGAAACAGACTGCTTCTCTTTCAGAGAAACGCATGTGTGTTTCCTGTGAATGCTAGAAAGTAGCTTGAGGCACTTTCAAAGGAAAGTGATTTTCTCTGAAAGGACAGCATTTAGAAAGTGAAGTAACATTCCATTCACTTCGCACAGTGAATTGAAGTGTTGGAACCAACTGCTTCTCTTTCAGAGAAATGCATGTGAGTTTCTGTTGAATGCTTGTAAGTAGCTCAAGGCTCTTTCAAAGGAAAGTGGTTTTCTCTGAAAGGACAGCATTTAGAAAGTAAAGCAACACTCCATTCCCTTCGCGCAATGAATTGAAGTGTTGGAACAGACTGCTTCTCTTTCAGAGAAACACATGTGAGTTTCTGGTGAATGCTTGTAAGTAGCTTGAGGCACTTTCAAAGGAAAGTGATTTTCTCTGAAAGGACAGCATTTAGAAAGTGAAGTAACATTCCATTCACTTCGCACAGTGAATTGAAGTGTTGGAACCAACTGCTTCTCTTTCAGAGAAATGCATGTGAGTTTCTGTTGAATGCTTGTAAGTAGCTTAAGGCACTTTCAAAGGAAAGTGATTTTCTCTGAAAGGACAGCATTTAGAAATTGAAGCAACACTGCATTCACTTCGCACAGAGAATTTAAGTGTTGGAACAGATTGCTTCTCTTTCAGAGAAATGCATGTGAGTTTCTGTTGAATGCTTGTAAGTAGCTTAAGGCACATTCAAAGGAAAGGGATTTTCTCTAAAAGGACAGCATTTAGAAAGTGAAGCAACACTCCATTCACTTCGCACAGTGAATTGAAGTGTTGGAACAGACTGCTTCTCTTTCAGAGAAATGTATGTGAGTTTCTGTTGAATGCTTGTAAGTAGCTCAAGGCTCTTTCAAAGGAAAGTGATTTTCTCTGAAAGGACAGCATTTAGAAAGTAAAGCAACACTTCATTCCCTTTGCGCAATGAATTGAAGTGTTGGAACAGACTGCTTCTCTCTCAGAGAAACGCATTAGTGTTTCTTGTGAATGCTTGCAAGTAGCTTAAGGCACTTTCAAGGAAAGTGATTTTCTCTGAAAGGACAGCATTTAGAAAGTGAAGCAACACTCCATTCACCTCGCACAGAGAATTGACGTGTTGGAACAGATTGCTTCTCTTTCAGAGAAATGCATGTGAGTTTCTGTTGAATGCTTGTAAGTAGCTTAAGGCACATTCAAAGGAAAGGGATTTTCTCTAAAAGGACAGCATTTAGAAAGTGAAGCAACACTCCATTCACTTCACACAGTGAATTGAAGTGTTGGAACAGACTGCTTCTCTTTCAGAGAAACGCATGTGAGTTTCTTCCTAATGCTTGCAAGCAGCTTAAGGCACTTTCAAAGGAAAGGGATTTTCTGTGAAAGGACAGCATTTAGAAAGTGAAGCAACACTCCATTCACTTCGCACAGTGAGTTGAAGTGTTGGAACAAATTGCTTCTCTTTCAGAGAAATGCATGTGAGTTTCTGTTGAATGCTTGTAAGTAGCTTAAGCAACATTCAAAGGAAAGGGTTTTTCTCTGAAAGGACAGCATTTAGAAAGTGAAGCAACACTCCATTCACTTCACACAGTGAATTGAAGTGTTGGAACAGACTACTTCTCTTCCAGAGAAATGCATATGAGTTTCTGTTGAATGCTTGTAAGTAGCTCAGGTCTCTTTCAAAGGAAAGTGATTTTCTCTGAAAGGACAGCATTTAGAAAGTAAAGCAACACTCCATTCCCTTCGCGCAATGAATTGAAGTGTTGGAACAGACTGCTTCTCTTTCATAGAAACGCATTAGTGTTTCTTGTGAATGCTTGCAAGTAGCTTAAGGCACTTTCAAAGGAAAGTGATTTTCTCTGAAAGGACAGCATTTAGAAACTGAAGCAACATTCCATTCACTTCACACAGTGAATTGAAGTGTTGGAACAGACTGCTTCTCTTTCAGAGAAATGCATGTGAGTTTCTGTTGAATGCTTGTAATTAGCTCAAGGCTCTTTCAAAGGAAAGTGATTTTCTCTGAAAGGACAGCATTTAGAAAGTGAAGCAACACTCCATTCACTTCGCACAGAGAATTGAAGTGTTGGAACAGATTGCTTCTCTTTCAGAGAAATGCATGTGAGTTTCTGTTGAATGCTTGTAAGTAGCTTAAGGCACATTCAAAGGAAAGGGATTTTCTCTAAAAGGACAGCATTTAGAAAGTGAAGCAACACTCCATTCACTTCGCACAGTGAATTGAAGTGTTGGAACAGACTGCTTCTCTTTCAGAGAAACGCATGTGAGTTTTTTGTGAATGCTTGAAAGTAGTTTAAGGCACTTTCAATGGAAAGTGATTTTCTCTGAAAGGACAGCATTTAGAAAGTGAGGCAACACTCCATTCACTTCGCACAGTGAATTGAAGTGTTGGAACAGATTGCTTCTCTTTCAGAGAAACGCATGTGAGTTTCTTCCTAATGCTTGCAAGTAGCTTAAGGCACTTTCAAAGGAAAGTGATTTTCTCTGAAAGGACAGCATTTAGAAAGTGAAGTAACATTCCATTCACTTCGCACAGTGAATTGAAGTGTTGGAACCGACTGCTTCTCTTTCAGAGAAATGTATGTGAGTTTCTGTTGAATGCTTGTAAGTAGCTCAAGGCTCTTTCAAAGGAAAGTGATTTTCTCTGAAAGGACAGCATTTAGAAAGTAAAGCAACACTTCATTCCCTTTGCGCAATGAATTGAAGTGTTGGAACAGACTGCTTCTCTTTCAGAGAAACGCAATAGTGTTTCTTGTGAATGCTTGTAAGTAGCTTAAGGCACTTTCAAAGGAAAGTGATTTTCTCTGAAAGGAAAGCATTTAGAAAGTGAAGCAACACTCCATTCACTTCGCAGAGTGAATTGAAGTATTGGAACAGACTGCTTCTCTTTCAGAGAAACGCATGTGAGTTTCTGGTGAATGCTTGTAAGTAGCTTAAGGCACTTTCAAAGGAAAGTGATTTTCTCTGAAAGGACAGCATTTAGAAAGTGAAGCAACACTCCATTCACTTCGCACAGTGAATTGAAGTGTTGGAACAGACTGCTTCTCTTTCAGCGAAATGCATGTGAGTTTCTGTTGAATGCTTGTAAGTAGCTTAAGGCACTTTCAAAGGAAAGTGATTTTCTCTGAAAGGACAGCATTTAGAAAGAGAAGCAACACTCCATTTACTTCTCACATTGAATTGAAGTGTTTTAACAGACTGCTTCTCTTTCATATAAACGCATGTGAGTTTCTGGTGCATGCTTGTAAGTAGCTTAAGGCACTTTCAAAGGAAAGTGATTTTCTCTGAAAGGACAGCATTTAGAAAGTGAAGCAACACTCCATTCCCTTCGTGCAGTGAATTGAAGTGTTGGAACAGAGTGCTTCTCTTTCATAGAAACGCATTAGTGTTTCTTGTGAATGCTTGCAAGTTGCTTAAGGCACTTTCAAAGGAAAGTGATTTTCTCTGAAAGGACAGCATTTAGAAAGTGAAGCAACACTCCATTCACTTCTCACAGTGAATTGAAGTGTTGGAACAGACTGCTTCTCTTTCATAGAAACGCATGTGAGTTTCTGGTGAATGCTTGTAAGTAGCTTAGGGCACTTTCAAAGGAAAGTGATTTTCTCTGAAAAGACAGAATTTAGAAAGTGAAGCAACACTCTATTCACTTCGCACAGTGAATTGAAGTGTTGGAACAGACTGCATCTCTTTCAGAGAAACGCATGTGTGTTTCCTGTGAATGCAAGAAAGTAGCTTAAGGCACTTTCAAAGGAAAGTGATTTTCTCTGAAAGGACAGCACTTAGAAAGTGAAGTAACATTCCATTCACTTCGCACAGTGAATTGAAGTGTTGGAACCGACTGCTTCTCTTTCAGAGAAATGCATGTGAGTTTCTGTTGAATGCTTGTAAGTAGCTCAAGGCTCTTTCAAAGGAAAGTGATTTTCTCTGATAGGACAGCATTTAGAAAGTAAAGCAACACTCCATTCCCTTCGCGCAATGAATTGAAGTGTTGGAACAGACTGCTTCTCTTTCATAGAAACGCATTAGTGTTTCTTGTGAATGCTTGCAAGTAGCTTAAGGCACTTTCAAAGGAAAGTGATTTTCTCTGAAAGGACAGCATTTAGAAAGTGAAGCAACACTCCATTCACTTCGCACAGTGAATTGAAGTGTTGGAACAGACTGCTTTTCTTTCATAGAAACGCATGTGAGTTTCTTGTGAATGCTTGTAAGTAGCTTAGGGCACTTTCAAAGGAAAGTGATTTTCTCTGAAAGGACAGCATTTAGAAAGTTAAGCAACACTCCATTCACTTCGCACAATGAATTGAAGTGGTGGAACAGACTGCTTCTCTTTCAGAGAAACGCATGTGAGTTTCTGTTGAATGCTTGTAATTAGCTTAAGGCACTTTCAAAGGAAAGTGATTTTCTCTGAAAGGACAGCATTTAGAAAGTGAGGCAACACTCCATTCACTTCACACAGTGAATTGAAGTGTTGGAACAGATTGCTTCTCTTTCAGAGAAACGCATGTGAGTTTCTTCCTAATGCTTGCAAGTAGCTTAAGGCACTTTCAAAGGAAAGTGATTTTCTCTGAAAGGACAGCATTTAGAAAGTGAAGCAACACTCCATTCACTTCGCACAGTGAATTGAAGTGTTGGAACAGACTGCTTCTCTTCCAG
This sequence comes from Myodes glareolus, assembly GCF_982192425.1. NCBI lineage: Eukaryota > Metazoa > Chordata > Mammalia > Rodentia > Cricetidae > Myodes > Myodes glareolus. The sequence goes on from NW_028263217.1 coordinate 1,555,803, forward strand.
AGAAACGCATGTGAGTTTCTTGTGAATACTTGCAAGTTGCTTAAGGCACTTTCAAAGGAAAGTGATTTTCTCTGAAAGGACAGCATTTAGAAACTGAAGCAACACTCCATTCACTTCTCACAGTGAACTGAAGTGTTGGAACAGACTGCTTCTCTTTCAGAGAAATGCATGTGAGTTTCTGGTGAATGCTTGTAAGTAGCTTAAGGCACTTTCAAAGGAAAGTGATTTTCTCTGAAAAGACAGCATTTAGAAAGTAAATCAACACTCCATTCCCTTCGCGCAATGAATTGAAGTGTTGGAACAGACTGCTTCTCTTTCACAGAAACGCATTAGTGTTTCTTGTGAATGCTTGCAAGTAGCTTAAGGCACTTTCAAAGGAAAGTGATTTTCTCCGAAAGGACAGCATTTAGAAAGTGAAGCAACACTCCATTCACTTCGCACATTGAATTGAAGTGTTGGAACAAACTGCTTCTCTTTCAGAGAAACGCATGTGAGTTTCTGTTGAATGCTTGTAAGTAGCTTAAGGCACTTTCAAAGGAAAGTGATTTTCTCTGAAAGGACAGCATTTAGAAAGTGAGGCAACACTCCATTCACTTCACACAGTGAATTGAAGTGTTGGAACAGATTGCTTCTCTTTCAGAGAAATGCATGTGAGTTTCTTCCTAATGCTTGCAAGTAGCTTAAGGCACTTTCAAAGGAAAGTGAATTTATTTGAAAGGACAGCATTTAGAAAGTGAAGCAACACTCCATTCATTTCGAACAGTGAATTGAAGTGTTGGAACAGACTGCTTCTCTCTCAGAGAAACGCATGTGAGTTTCTGGTGAATGCTTGTAAGTAGCTTAAGGCACTTTCAAAGGAAAGTGAGTTTCTCTGAAATGACAGCATTTAGAAAGTGAAGCAACACTCCATTCACTTCGCACAGTGAATTGAAGTGTTGGAACAGACTGCTTCTCTTTCAGAGAAATGCATGTGAGTTTCTGTTGAATGCTTGTAAGTAGCCTAAAGCACTTTCAAAGGAAAGTGATTTTCTCTGAAAGGACAGCATTTAGAAAGTTAAGCAACACTCCATTCACTTCGCACAGTGAATTGAAGTATTGGAACAGACTGCTTCTCTTTCAGAGAAACGCATGTGAGTTTCTGGTGAATGCTTGTAAGTAGCTTAAGGCACTTTCAAAGGAAAGTGATTTTCTCTGAAAAGACAGCATTTAGAAAGTGAAGCAACACTCCATTCACTTCGCAGAGTGAATTGAAGTGTTGGAACAGACTGCTTCTCTTTCAGAGAAACGCATGTGAGTTTCTTGTGAATGCTTGCAAGTTGCTTAAGGCACTTTCAAAGGAAAGTGATTTTCACTGAAAGGACAGCATTTAGAAACTGAAGCAACACTCCATTCACTTCGCACAGTGAATTGAAGTGTTGGAACAGACTGCTTCTCTTTCAGAGAAACGCATGTGAATTTCTGTTGAATGCTTGTAAGTAGTTTAAGGCACTTTCAAAGGAAAGTGATTTTCTCTGAAAGGACAGCATTTAGAAAGTAAAGCCACACTCTATTCACTTCGCACAGTGAATTGAAGTGTTGGAACAGACTGCTTCTCTTTCAGAGAATCGCATGTGAGTTTTTTGTTAATACTTGAAAGTAGTTTAAGGCACTTTCAATGGAAAGTGATTTTCTCTGAAAGGACAGTATTTAGAAAGTGAGGCAACACTCCCTTCACTTCGCACAGTGAATTGAAGTGTTGGAACAGACTGCTTCTCTTTCAGAGAATCGCATGTGAGTTTCTTCCTAATGCTTACAAGTAGCTTAAGGCACTTTCAAAGGAAAGTGATTTTCTCTGAAAGGACAGCATTTAGAAAGTGAAGCAACACTCCATTCACTTCGCACAGTGAATTGAAGTGTTGGAACAGACTGCTTCTCTTTCAGAGAAACGCATGTGAGTTTTTTCCTAATGCTTGCAAGTAGCTTAAGGCACTTTCAAAGGAAAGTGATTTTCTCTGAAAGGACAGCATTTAGAAAGTGAAGCAACACTCCATTCACTTCGCACAGTGAATTGAAGTGTTGGAACAGATTGCTTCTCTTTCAGAGAAATGCATGTGAGTTTCTGTTGAATGCTTGTAAGTAGCTTAAGGCACATTCAAAGGAAAGGGATTTTCTCTGAAGGACAGCATTTAGAAAGTGAGGCAACACTCCATTCACTTCGCACAGTGAATTGAAGTGTTGGAACAGACTGCTTCTCTTTCAGTGAAATGCATGTGACTTTCTGTTGAATGCTTGTAAGTAGCTCAAGGCTCTTTCAAAGGAAAGTGATTTTCTCTGAAAGGACAGCATTTAGAAAGTAAAGCAACACTCCATTCCCTTTGCGCAATGAATTGAAGTGTTGGAACAGACTGCTTCTCTTTCATAGAAACGCATTAGTGTTTCTTGTGAATGCTTGCAGGTAGCTTAAGGCACTTTCAAAGGAAAGTGATTTTCTCTGAAAGGACAGCATTTAGAAAGTGAAGCAACACTTAATTCACTTCGCACAGTGAATTGAAGTGTTGGAACAGACTGCTTCTCTTTCATAGAAACGCATGTGAGTTTCTTGTGAATGCTTGTAAGTAGCTTAGGGCACTTTCAAAGGAAAATGATTTTCTCTGAAAGGACAGCATTTAGAAAGTGAAGAAACACTCCATTCACTTCGCGCAATGAATTGAAGTGGTGGAACAGACTGCTTCTCTTTCAGAGAAACGCATGTCAGTTTCTGTTGAATGCTTGTAATTAGCTTAAGGCACTTTCAAAGGAAAGTGATTTTCTCTGAAAGGACAGCATTTAGAAAGTGAGGCAACACTCCATTCACTTCACACAGTGAATTGAAGTGTTGGAACAGATTGCTTCTCTTTCAGAGAAACGCATGTGAGTTTCTTCCTAATGCTTGCAAGTAGCTTAAGGCACTTTCAAAGGAAAGTGATTTTCTCTGAAAGGACAGCATTTAGAATGTGAAGCAACACTCCATTCATTGCGAACAGTGAATTGAAGTGTTGGAACAGACTGCTTCTCTTTCAGAGAAACGCATGTGAGTTTCTGGTGAATGCTTGCCAGTAGCTTAAGGCACTTTCAAAGGAAAGTGATTTTCTTTGAAAGGACAGCATCTAGAAAGTGAAGCAACACTCCATTCCCTTCGTGCAGTGAATTGAAGTGTTGGAACAGACTGCTTCTCTTTCATAGAAACGCATTAGTGTTTCTTGTGAATGCTTGCAAGTAGCTTAAGGCACTTTCAAAGTAAAGTGATATTCTCTGAAAGGACATAATTTAGAAAGTGACGCAACACTCCATTCACTTCGCACAGTGAATTGAAGTGTTGGAACACACTGCTTCTCTTTTAGAGAAACGCATGTGAGTTTCTGGTGAATGCTTGTAAGTAGCTTAAGGCACTTTCAAAGGAAAGTGATTTTCTCTGAAAGGACAGCATTTAGAAAGTGAAGCAACACTCCTTTCCTTTCGTGCAGTGAATTGAAGTGTTGGAACAGAGTGCTTCTCTTTCATAGAAACGCATTAGTGTTTCTTGTGAATGCTTGCAAGTTGCTTAAGGCACTTTCAAAGGAAAGTGATTTTCTCTGAAAGGACAGCATTTAGAAAGTGAAGCAACACTCCATTCACTTTGTACAGTGAATTGAAGTGTTGGAACAGATTGCTTCTCTTTCAGAGAAACGCATGTGAGTTTCTTCCTAATGCTTGCAAGTAGCTTAAGGCACTTTCAAAGGAAAGTGAATTTCTTTGAAAGGACAGCATTTAGAAAGTGAAGCAACACTCCATTCATTTCGAACAGTGAATTGAAGTGTTGGAACAGACTGCTTCTCTCTCAGAGAAACGCATGTGAGTTTCTGGTGAATGCTTGTAAGTAGCTTAAGGCACTTTCAAAGGAAAGTGATTTTCTCTGAAATGACAGCATTTAGAAAGTGAAGCAACACTCCATTCACTTCGCACAGTGAATTGAAGTGTTGGAACAGACTGCTTCTCTTTCAGAGAAATGCATGTGAGTTTCTGTTGAATGCTTGTAAGTAGCCTAAGGCACTTTCAAAGGAAAGTGATTTTCTCTGAAAGGACAGCATTTAGAAAGTGAAGCAACACTCCATTCACTTCGCAGAGTGAATTGAAGTATTGGAACAGACTGCTTCTCTTTCAGAGAAACGCATGTGAGTTTCTGGTGAATGCTTGTAAGTAGCTTAAGGCACTTTCAAAGGAAAGTGATTTTCTCTGAAAGGACAGCATTTAGAAAGTGAAGCAACACTCCATTCACTTCGCACAGTGAATTGAAGTGTTGGAACAGACTGCTTCTCTTTCAGTGAAATGCATGTGACTTTCTGTTGAATGCTTGTAAGTAGCTCAAGGCTCTTTCAAAGGAAAGTGATTTTCTCTGAAAGGACAGCATTTAGAAAGTAAAGCAACACTCCATTCCCTTCGCGCAATGAATTGAAGTGTTGGAACAGACTGCTTCTCTTTCATAGAAACGCATTAGTGTTTCTTGTGAATGCTTGCAGGTAGCTTAAGGCACTTTCAAAGGAAAGTGATTTTCTCTGAAAGGACAGCATTTAGAAAGTGAAGCAACACTTAATTCACTTCGCACAGTGAATTGAAGTGTTGGAACAGACTGCTTCTCTTTCATAGAAACGCATGTGAGTTTCTTGTGAATGCTTGTAAGTAGCTTAGGGCACTTTCAAAGGAAAATGATTTTCTCTGAAAGGACAGCATTTAGAAAGTGAAGAAACACTCCATTCACTTCGCGCAATGAATTGAAGTGGTGGAACAGACTGCTTCTCTTTCAGAGAAACGCATGTCAGTTTCTGTTGAATGCTTGTAATTAGCTTAAGGCACTTTCAAAGGAAAGTGATTTTCTCTGAAAGGACAGCATTTAGAAAGTGAGGCAACACTCCATTCACTTCACACAGTGAATTGAAGTGTTGGAACAGATTGCTTCTCTTTCAGAGAAACGCATGTGAGTTTCTTCCTAATGCTTGCAAGTAGCTTAAGGCACTTTCAAAGGAAAGTGATTTTCTCTGAAAGGACAGCATTTAGAATGTGAAGCAACACTCCATTCATTGCGAACAGTGAATTGAAGTGTTGGAACAGACTGCTTCTCTTTCAGAGAAACGCATGTGAGTTTCTGGTGAATGCTTGCAAGTAGCTTAAGGCACTTTCAAAGGAAAGTGATTTTCTTTGAAAGGACAGCATCTAGAAAGTGAAGCAACACTCCATTCCCTTCGTGCAGTGAATTGAAGTGTTGGAACAGAGTGCTTCTCTTTCATAGAAACGCATTAGTGTTTCTTGTGAATGCTTGCAAGTAGCTTAAGGCACTTTCAAAGTAAAGTGATATTCTCTGAAAGGACATAATTTAGAAAGTGAAGCAACACTCCATTCACTTCGCACAGTGAATTGAAGTGTTGGAACAGACTGCTTCTCTTTCAGAGAAACGCATGTGAGTTTCTGGTGAATGCTTGTAAGTAGCTTAAGGCACTTTCAAAGGAAAGTGATTTTCTCTGAAACGACAGCATTTAGAAAGTGAAGCAACACTCCTTTCCTTTCGTGCAGTGAATTGAAGTGTTGGAACAGAGTGCTTCTCTTTCATAGAAACGCATTAGTGTTTCTTGTGAATGCTTGCAAGTTGCTTAAGGCACTTTCAAAGGAAAGTGATTTTCTCTGAAAGGACAGCATTTAGAAAGTGAAGCCACACTCCATTCACTTTGTACAGTGAATTGAAGTGTTGGAACAGACTGCTTCTCTTTCAGAGAAACGCATGTGAGTTTCTGGTGAATGCTTGTAAGTAGCTTAAGGCACTTTCAAAGGAAAGTGATTTTCTCTGAAAGGACAGCATTTAGAAAGTGAGGCAACACTCCATTCACTTCACACAGTGAATTGAAGTGTTGGAACAGATTGCTTCTCTTTCAGAGAAACGCATGTGAGTTTCTTCCTAATGCTTGCAAGTAGCTTAAGGCACTTTCAAAGGAAAGTGAATTTCTTTGAAAGGACAGCATTTAGAAAGTGAAGCAACACTCCATTCATTTCGAACAGTGAATTGAAGTGTTGGAACAGACTGCTTCTCTCTCAGAGAAACGCATGTGAGTTTCTGGTGAATGCTTGTAAGTAGCTTAAGGCACTTTCAAAGGAAAGTGATTTTCTCTGAAATGACAGCATTTAGAAAGTGAAGCAACACTCCATTCACTTCGCACAGTGAATTGAAGTGTTGGAACAGACTGCTTCTCTTTCAGAGAAATGCATGTGAGTTTCTGTTGAATGCTTGTAAGTAGCCTAAGGCACTTTCAAAGGAAAGTGATTTTCTCTGAAAGGACAGCATTTAGAAAGTGAAGCAACACTCCATTCACTTCGCAGAGTGAATTGAAGTATTGGAACAGACTGCTTCTCTTTCAGAGAAACGCATGTGAGTTTCTGGTGAATGCTTGTAAGTAGCTTAAGGCACTTTCAAAGGAAAGTGATTTTCTCTGAAAAGACAGCATTTAGAAAGTGAAGCAACACTCCATTCACTTCGCACAGTGAATTGAAGTGTTGGAACAGACTGCTTCTCTTTCAGAGAAACGCATGTGAGTTTCTTGTGAATGCTTGCAAGTTGCTTAAGGCACTTTCAAAGGAAAGTGATTTTCTCTGAAAGGACAGCATTTAGAAACTGAAGCAACACTCCATTCACTTCGCAGAGTGAATTGAAGTGTTGGAACAGACTTCTTCTCTTTCAGAGAAACGCATGTGAATTTCTGTTGAATGCTTGTAAGTAGTTTAAGGCACTTTCAAAGGAAAGTGATTTTCTCTGAAAGGACAGCATTTAGAAAGTAAAGCCACACTCCATTCACTTCGCACAGTGAATTGAAGTGTTGGAACAGACTGCTTCTCTTTCAGAGAATCGCATGTGAGTTTTTTGTTAATACTTGAAAGTAGTTTAAGGCACTTTCAATGGAAAGTGATTTTCTCTGAAAGGACAGCATTTAGAAAGTGAGGCAACACTCCCTTCACTTCGCACAGTGAATTGAAGTGTTGGAACAGACTGCTTCTCTTTCAGAGAATCGCATGTGAGTTTCTTCCTAATGCTTACAAGTAGCTTAAGGCACTTTCAAAGGAAAGTGATTTTCTCTGAAAGGACAGCATTTAGAAAGTGAAGCAACACTCCATTCACTTCGCACAGTGAATTGAAGTGTTGGAACAGACTGCTTCTCTTTCAAAGAAACGCATGTGAGTTTTTTCCTAATGCTTCCAAGTAGCTTAAGGCACTTTCAAAGGAAAGTGATTTTCTCTGAAAAGACAGCATTTAGAAAGTGAAGCAACACTCCATTCACTTCGCACAATGAATTGAAGTGTTGGAACAGATTGCTTCTCTTTCAGAGAAATGCATGTGAGTTTCTGTTGAATGCTTGTAAGTAGCTTAAGGCACATTCAAAGGAAAGGGATTTTCTCTGAAAGGACAGCATTTAGAAAGTGAGGCAACACTCCATTCACTTCGCACAGTGAATTGAAGTGTTGGAACAGACTGCTTCTCTTTCAGTGAAATGCATGTGACTTTCTGTTGAATGCTTGTAAGTAGCTCAAGGCTCTTTCAAAGGAAAGTGATTTTCTCTGAAAGGACAGCATTTAGAAAGTAAAGCAACACTCCATTCCCTTCGCGCAATGAATTGAAGTGTTGGAACAGACTGCTTCTCTTTCATAGAAACGCATTAATGTTTCTTGTGAATGCTTGCAGGTAGCTTAAGGCACTTTCAAAGGAAAGTGATTTTCTCTGAAAGGACAGCATTTAGAAAGTGAAGCAACACTTAATTCACTTCGCACAGTGAATTGAAGTGTTGGAACAGACTGCTTCTCTTTCATAGAAACGCATGTGAGTTTCTTGTGAATGCTTGTAAGTAGCTTAGGGCACTTTCAAAGGAAAATGATTTTCTCTGAAAGGACAGCATTTAGAAAGTGAAGCAACACTCCATTCACTTCGCGCAATGAATTGAAGTGGTGGAACAGACTGCTTCTCTTTCAGAGAAACGCATGTGAGTTTCTGTTGAATGCTTGTAAGTAGCTTAAGGCACTTTCAAAGGAAAGTGATTTTCTCTGAAAGGACAGCATTTAGAAAGTGAGGCAACACTCCATTCACTTCACACAGTGAATTGAAGTGTTGGAACAGAGTGCTTCTCTTTCATAGAAACGCATTAGTGTTTCTTGTGAATGCTTGCAAGTAGCTTAAGGCACTTTCAAAGTAAAGTGATATTCTCTGAAAGGACATAATTTAGAAAGTGAAGCACCACTCCATTCACTTCGCACAGTGAATTGAAGTGTTGGAACACACTGCTTCTCTTTCAGAGAAACGCATGTGAGTTTCTGGTGAATGCTTGTAAGTAGCTTAAGGCACTTTCAAAGGAAAGTGATTTTCTCTGAAAGGACAGCATTTAGAAAGTGAAGCAACACTCCTTTCCTTTCGTGCAGTGAATTGAAGTGTTGGAACAGAGTGCTTCTCTTTCATAGAAACGCATTAGTGTTTCTTGTGAATGCTTGCAAGTTGCTTAAGGCACTTTCAAAGGAAAGTGATTTTCTCTGAAAGGACAGCATTTAGAAAGTGAAGCAACACTCCATTCACTTTGTACAGTGAATTGAAGTGTTGGAACAGACTGCTTCTCTTTCAGAGAAACGCATGTGAGTTTCTGGTGAATGCTTGTAAGTAGCTTAAGGCACATTCAAAGGAAAGTGATTTTCTCTGAAATGACAGCATTTAGAAAGTGAAGCAACACTCCATTCACTTCGCACAGTGAATTGAAGTGTTGGAACAGATTGCTTCTCTTTCAGAGAAATGCATGTGAGTTTCTGTTGAATGCTTGTAAGTAGCTTAAGGCACATTCAAAGGAAAGGGATTTTCTCTGAAAGGACAGCATTTAGAAAGTGAGGCAACACTCCATTCACTTCGCACAGTGAATTGAAGTGTTGGAACAGACTGCTTCTCTTTCAGTGAAATGCATGTGACTTTCTGTTGAATGCTTGTAAGTAGCTCAAGGCTCTTTCAAAGGAAAGTGATTTTCTCTGAAAGGACAGCATTTAGAAAGTAAAGCAACACTCCATTCCCTTCGCGCAATGAATTGAAGTGTTGGAACAGACTGCTTCTCTTTCATAGAAACGCATTAATGTTTCTTGTGAATGCTTGCAGGTAGCTTAAGGCACTTTCAAAGGAAAGTGATTTTCTCTGAAAGGACAGCATTTAGAAAGTGAAGCAACACTTAATTCACTTCGCACAGTGAATTGAAGTGTTGGAACAGACTGCTTCTCTTTCATAGAAACGCATGTGAGTTTCTTGTGAATGCTTGTAAGTAGCTTAGGGCACTTTCAAAGGAAAATGATTTTCTCTGAACGGACAGCATTTAGAAAGTGAAGCAACACTCCATTCACTTCGCGCAATGAATTGAAGTGGTGGAACAGACTGCTTCTCTTTCAGAGAAACGCATGTGAGTTTCTGTTGAATGCTTGTAATTAGCTTAAGGCACTTTCAAAGGAAAGTGATTTTCTCTGAAAGGACAGCATTTAGAAAGTGAGGCAACACTCCATTCACTTCACACAGTGAATTGAAGTGTTGGAACAGATTGCTTCTCTTTCAGAGAAACGCATGTGAGTTTCTTCCTAATGCTTGCAAGTAGCTTAAGGCACTTTCAAAGGAAAGTGATTTTCTCTGAAAGGACAGCATTTAGAAAGTGAAGCAACACTCCATTCATTGCGAACAGTGAATTGAAGTGTTGGAACAGACTGCTTCTCTTTCAGAGAAACGCATGTGAGTTTCTGGTGAATGCTTGTAAGTAGCTTAAGGCACTTTCAAAGGAAAGTGATTTTCTTTGAAAGGACAGCATCTAGAAAGTGAAGCAACACTCCATTCCCTTCGTGCAGTGAATTGAAGTGTTGGAACAGAGTGCTTCTCTTTCATAGAAACGCATTAGTGTTTCTTGTGAATGCTTGCAAGTAGCTTAAGGCACTTTCAAAGTAAAGTGATATTCTCTGAAAGGACATAATTTAGAAAGTGAAGCACCACTCCATTCACTTCGCACAGTGAATTGAAGTGTTGGAACACACTGCTTCTCTTTCAGAGAAACGCATGTGAGTTTCTGGTGAATGCTTGTAAGTAGCTTAAGGCACTTTCAAAGGAAAGTGATTTTCTCTGAAAGGACAGCATTGAGAAAGTGAAGCAACACTCCTTTCCTTTCGTGCAGTGAATTGAAGTGTTGGAACAGAGTGCTTCTCTTTCATAGAAACGCATTAGTGTTTCTTGTGAATGCTTGCAAGTTGCTTAAGGCACTTTCAAAGGAAAGTGATTTTCTCTGAAAGGACAGCATTTAGAAAGTGAAGCAACACTCCATTCACTTTGTACAGTGAATTGAAGTGTTGGAACAGACTGCTTCTCTTTCAGAGATACGCATGTGAGTTTCTGGTGAATGCTTGTAAGTAGCTTAAGGCACTTTCAAAGGAAAGTGATTTTCTCTGAAATGACAGCATTTAGAAAGTGAAGCAACACTCCATTCACTTCGCACAGTGAATTGAAGTGTTGGAACAGACTGCTTCTCTTTCAGAGAAATGCATGTGAGTTTCTGTTGAATGCTTGTAAGTAGCCTAAGGCACTTTCAAAGGAAAGTGATTTTCTCTGAAAGGACAGCATTTAGAAAGTGAAGCAACACTCCATTCACTTCGCAGAGTGAATTGAAGTATTGGAACAGACTGCTTCTCTTTCAGAGAAACGCATGTGAGTTTCTGGTGAATGCTTGTAAGTAGCTTAAGGCACTTTCAAAGGAAAGTGATTTTCTCTGAAAAGACAGCATTTAGAAAGTGAAGCAACACTCCATTCACTTCGCACAGTGAATTGAAGTGTTGGAACAGACTGCTTCTCTTTCAGAGAAACGCATGTGAGTTTCTTGTGAATGCTTGCAAGTTGCTTAAGGCACTTTCAAAGGAAAGTGATTTTCTCTGAAAGGACAGCATTTAGAAACTGAAGCAACACTCCATTCACTTCGCACAGTGAATTGAAGTGTTGGAACAGACTGCTTCTCTTTCAGAGAAACGCATGTGAATTTCTGTTGAATGCTTGTAAGTAGTTTAAGGCACTTTCAAAGGAAAGTGATTTTCTCTGAAAGGACAGCATTTAGAAAGTAAAGCCACACTCCATTCACTTCGCACAGTGAATTGAAGTGTTGGAACAGACTGCTTCTCTTTCAGAGAATCGCATGTGAGTTTTTTGTTAATACTTGAAAGTAGTTTAAGGCACTTTCAATGGAAAGTGATTTTCTCTGAAAGGACAGCATTTAGAAAGTGAGGCAACACTCCCTTCACTTCGCACAGTGAATTGAAGTGTTGGAACAGACTGCTTCTCTTTCAGAGAATCGCATGTGAGTTTCTTCCTAATGCTTACAAGTAGCTTAAGGCACTTTCAAAGGAAAGTGATTTTCTCTGAAAGGACAGCATTTAGAAAGTGAAGCAACACTCCATTCACTTCGCACAGTGAATTGAAGTGTTGGAACAGACTGCTTCTCTTTCAGAGAAACGCATGTGAGTTTTTTCCTAATGCTTCCAAGTAGCTTAAGGCACTTTCAAAGGAAAGTGATTTTCTCTGAAAGGACAGCATTTAGAAAGTGAAGCAACACTCCATTCACTTCGCACAGTGAATTGAAGTGTTGGAACAGATTGCTTCTCTTTCAGAGAAATGCATGTGAGTTTCTGTTGAATGCTTGTAAGTAGCTTAAGGCACATTCAAAGGAAAGGGATTTTCTCTGAAAGGACAGCATTTAGAAAGTGAGGCAACACTCCATTCACTTCGCACAGTGAATTGAAGTGTTGGAACAGACTGCTTCTCTTTCAGTGAAATGCATGTGACTTTCTGTTGAATGCTTGTAAGTAGCTCAAGGCTCTTTCAAAGGAAAGTGATTTTCTCTGAAAGGACAGCATTTAGAAAGTAAAGCAACACTTCATTCCCTTCGCGCAATGAATTGAAGTGTTGGAACAGACTGCTTCTCTTTCATAGAAACGCATTAGTGTTTCTTGTGAATGCTTGCAGGTAGCTTAAGGCACTTTCAAAGGAAAGTGATTTTCTCTGAAAGGACAGCATTTAGAAAGTGAAGCAACACTTAATTCACTTCGCACAGTGAGTTGAAGTGTTGGAACAGACTGCTTCTCTTTCATAGAAACGCATGTGAGTTTCTTGTGAATGCTTGTAAGTAGCTTAGGGCACTTTCAAAGGAAAATGATTTTCTCTGAAAGGACAGCATTTAGAAAGTGAAGCAACACTCCATTCACTTCGCGCAATGAATTGAAGTGGTGGAACAGACTGCTTCTCTTTCAGAGAAACACATGTGAGTTTCTGTTGAATGCTTGTAATTAGCTTAAGGCACTTTCAAAGGAAAGTGATTTTCTCTGAAAGGACAGCATTTAGAAAGTGAGGCAACACTCCATTCACTTCACACAGTGAATTGAAGTGTTGGAACAGATTGCTTCTCTTTCAGAGAAACGCATGTGAGTTTCTTCCTAATGCTTGCAAGTAGCTTAAGGCACTTTCAAAGGAAAGTGAATTTCTCTGAAATGACAGCATTTAGAAAGTGAAGCAACACTCCATTCACTTCGCACAGTGAATTGAAGTGTTGGAACAGACTGCTTCTCTTTCAGAGAAATGCATGTGAGTTTCTGTTGAATGCTTGTAAGTAGCCTAAGGCACTTTCAAAGGAAAGTGATTTTCTCTGAAAGGACAGCATTTAGAAAGTGAAGCAACACTCCATTCACTTCGCAGAGTGAATTGAAGTATTGGAACAGACTGCTTCTCTTTCAGAGAAACGCATGTGAGTTTCTGGTGAATGCTTGTAAGTAGCTTAAGGCACTTTCAAAGGAAAGTGATTTTCTCTGAAAAGACAGCATTTAGAAAGTGAAGCAACACTCCATTCACTTCGCAGAGTGAATTGAAGTGTTGGAACAGATTGCTTCTCTTTCAGAGAAACGCATGTGAGTTTCTTGTGAATGCTTGCAAGTTGCTTAAGGCACTTTCAAAGGAAAGTGATTTTCTCTGAAAGGACAGCATTTAGAAACTGAAGCAACACTCCATTCACTTCGCACAGTGAATTGAAGTGTTGGAACAGACTGCTTCTCTTTCAGAGAAACGCATGTGAATTTCTGTTGAATGCTTGTAAGTAGTTTAAGGCACTTTCAAAGGAAAGTGATTTTCTCTGAAAGGACAGCATTTAGAAAGTAAAGCCACACTCCATTCACTTCGCACAGTGAATTGAAGTGTTGGAACAGACTGCTTCTCTTTCAGAGAATCGCATGTGAGTTTTTTGTTAATACTTGAAAGTAGTTTAAGGCACTTTCAATGGAAAGTGATTTTCTCTGAAAGGACAGCATTTAGAAAGTGAGGCAACACTCCCTTCACTTCGCACAGTGAATTGAAGTGTTGGAACAGACTGCTTCTCTTTCAGAGAATCGCATGTGAGTTTCTTCCTAATGCTTACAAGTAGCTAAAGGCACTTTCAAAGGAAAGTGATTTTCTCTGAAAGGACATAATTTAGAAAGTGAAGCAACACTCCATTCACTTCGCACAGTGAATTGAAGTGTTGGAACACACTGCTTCTCTTTCAGAGAAATGCATGTGAGTTTCTGTTGAATGCTTGTAAGTAGCTTAAGGCACATTCAAAGGAAAGGGATTTTCTCTGAAAGGACAGCATTTAGAAAGTGAGGCAACACTCCATTCACTTCACACAGTGAATTGAAGTGTTGGAACAGATAGCTTCTCTTTCAGAGAAACGCATGTGAGTTTCTTCCTAATGCTTGCAAGTAGCTTAAGGCACTTTCAAAGGAAAGTGAATTTCTTTGAAAGGACAGCATTTAGAAAGTGAAGCAACATTCCATTCATTTCGAACAGTGAATTGAAGTGTTGGAACAGACTGCTTCTCTCTCAGAGAAACGCATGTGAGTTTCTGGTGAATGCTTGTAAGTAGCTTAAGGCACTTTCAAAGGAAAGTGATTTTCTCTGAAATGACAGCATTTAGAAAGTGAAGCAACACTCCATTCACTTCGCACAGTGAATTGAAGTGTTGGAACAGACTGCTTCTCTTTCAGAGAAATGCATGTGAGTTTCTGTTGAATGCTTGTAAGTAGCCTAAGGCACTTTCAAAGGAAAGTGATTTTCTCTGAAAGGACAGCATTTAGAAAGTGAAGCAACACTCCATTCACTTCGCAGAGTGAATTGAAGTATTGGAACAGACTGCTTCTCTTTCAGAGAAACGCATGTGAGTTTCTGGTGAATGCTTGTAAGTAGCTTAAGGCACTTTCAAGGAAAGTGATTTTCTCTGAAAAGACAGCATTTAGAAAGTGAAGCAACACTCCATTCACTTCGCACAGTGAATTGAAGTGTTGGAACAGACTGCTTCTCTTTCAGAGAAACGCATGTGAGTTTCTTGTGAATGCTTGCAAGTTGCTTAAGGCACTTTCAAAGGAAAGTGATTTTCTCTGAAAGGACAGCATTTAGAAACTGAAGCAACACTCCATTCACTTCGCACAGTGAATTGAAGTGTTGGAACAGACTGCTTCTCTTTCAGAGAAACGCATGTGAATTTCTGTTGAATGCTTGTAAGTAGTTTAAGGCACTTTCAAAGGAAAGTGATTTTCTCTGAAAGGACAGCATTTAGAAAGTAAAGCCACACTCCATTCACTTCGCACAGTGAATTGAAGTGTTGGTACAGACTGCTTCTCTTTCAGAGAATCGCATGTGAGTTTTTTGTTAATACTTGAAAGTAGTTTAAGGCACTTTCAATGGAAAGTGATTTTCTCTGAAAGGACAGCATTTAGAAAGTGAGGCAACACTCCCTTCACTTCGCACAGTGAATTGAAGTGTTGGAACAGACTGCTTCTCTTTCAGAGAATCGCATGTGAGTTTCTTCCTAATGCTTACAAGTAGCTAAAGGCACTTTCAAAGGAAAGTGATTTTCTCTGAAAGGACAGCATTTAGAAAGTGAAGCAACACTCCATTCACTTCGCACAGTGAATTGAAGTGTTGGAACAGACTGCTTCTCTTTCAGAGAAACGCATGTGAGTTTTTTCCTAATGCTTGCAAGTAGCTTAAGGCACTTTCAAAGGAAAGTGATTTTCTCTGAAAGGACAGCATTTAGAAAGTGAAGCAATACTCCATTCACTTCGCACAGTGAATTGAAGTGTTGGAACAGATTGCTTCTCTTTCAGAGAAATGCATGTGAGTTTCTGTTGAATGCTTGTAACTAGCTTAAGGCACATTCAAAGGAAAGGGATTTTCTCTGAAAGGACAGCATTTAGAAAGTGAGGCAACACTCCATTCACTTCGCACAGTGAATTGAAGTGTTGGAACAGACTGCTTCTATTTCAGTGAAATGCATGTGACTTTCTGTTGAATGCTTGTAAGTAGCTCAAGGCTCTTTCAAAGGAAAGTGATTTTCTCTGAAAGGACAGCATTTAGAAAGTAAAGCAACACTCCATTCCCTTCGCGCAATGAATTGAAGTGTTGGAACAGACTGCTTCTCTTTCATAGAAACGCATTAGTGTTTCTTGTGAATGCTTGCAGGTAGCTTAAGGCACTTTCAAAGGAAAGTGATTTTCTCTGAAAGGACAGCATTTAGAAAGTGAAGCAACACTTAATTCACTTCGCACAGTGAGTTGAAGTGTTGGAACAGACTGCTTCTCTTTCATAGAAACGCATGTGAGTTTCTTGTGAATGCTTGTAAGTAGCTTAGGGCACTTTCAAAGGAAAATGATTTTCTCTGAAAGGACAGCATTTAGAAAGTGAAGCAACACTCCATTCACTTCGCGCAATGAATTGAAGTGGTGGAACAGACTGCTTCTCTTTCAGAGAAACGCATGTGAGTTTCTGTTGAATGCTTGTAATTAGCTTAAGGCACTTTCAAAGGAAAGTGATTTTCTCTGAAAGGACAGCATTTAGAAAGTGAGGCAACACTCCATTCACTTCACACAGTGAATTGAAGTGTTGGAACAGATTGCTTCTCTTTCAGAGAAACGCATGTGAGTTTCTTCCTAATGCTTGCAAGTAGCTTAAGGCATTTTCAAAGGAAAGTGATTTTCTTTGAAAGGACAGCATCTAGAAAGTGAAGCAACACTCCATTCCCTTCGTGCAGTGAATTGAAGTGTTGGAACAGAGTGCTTCTCTTTCATAGAAACGCATTAGTGTTTCTTGTGAATGCTTGCAAGTAGCTTAAGGCACTTTCAAAGTAAAGTGATATTCTCTGAAAGGACATAATTTAGAAAGTGAAGCAACACTCCATTCACTTCGCACAGTGAATTGAAGTGTTGGAACACACTGCTTCTCTTTCAGAGAAACGCATGTGAGTTTCTGGTGAATGCTTGTAAGTAGCTTAAGGCACTTTCAAAGGAAAGTGATTTTCTCTGAAAGGACAGCATTTAGAAAGTGAAGCAACACTCCTTTCCTTTCGTGCAGTGAATTGAAGTGTTGGAACAGAGTGCTTCTCTTTCATAGAAACGCATTAGTGTTTCTTGTGAATGCTTGCAAGTTGCTTAAGGCACTTTCAAAGGAAAGTGATTTTCTCTGAAAGGACAGCATTTAGAAAGTGAAGCAACACTCCATTCACTTTGTACAGTGAATTGAAGTGTTGGAACAGACTGCTTCTCTTTCAGAGAAACGCATGTGAGTTTCTGGTGAATGCTTGTAAGTAGCTTAAGGCACTTTCAAAGGAAAGTGATTTTCTCTGAAATGACAGCATTTAGAAAGTGAAGCAACACTCCATTCACTTCGCACAGTGAATTGAAGTGTTGGAACAGACTGCTTCTCTTTCAGAGAAATGCATGTGAGTTTCTGTTGAATGCTTGTAAGTAGCCTAAGGCACTTTCAAAGGAAAGTGATTTTCTCTGAAAGGACAGCATTTAGAAAGTGAAGCAACACTCCATTCACTTCGCAGAGTGAATTGAAGTATTGGAACCGACTGCTTCTCTTTCAGAGAAACGCATGTGAGTTTCTGGTGAATGCTTGTAAGTAGCTTAAGGCACTTTCAAAGGAAAGTGATTTTCTCTGAAAAGACAGCATTTAGAAAGTGAAGCAACACTCCATTCACTTCGCAGAGTGAATTGAAGTGTTGGAACAGACTGCTTCTTTTTCAGAGAAACACATGTGAGTTTCTTGTGAATGCTTGCAAGTTGCTTAAGGCACTTTCAAAGGAAAGTGATTTTCTCTGAAAGGACAGCATTTAGAAACTGAAGCAACACTCCATTCACTTCGCACAGTGAATTGAAGTGTTGGAACAGACTGCTTCTCTTTCAGAGAAACGCATGTGAATTTCTGTTGAATGCTTGTAAGTAGTTTAAGGCACTTTCAAAGGAAAGTGATTTTCTCTGAAAGGACAGCATTTAGAAAGTAAAGCCACACTCCATTCACTTCGCACAGTGAATTGAAGTGTTGGAACAGACTGCTTCTCTTTCAGAGAATCGCATGTGAGTTTTTTGTTAATACTTGAAAGTAGTTTAAGGCACTTTCAATGGAAAGTGATTTTCTCTGAAAGGACAGCATTTAGAAAGTGAGGCAACACTCCCTTCACTTCGCACAGTGAATTGAAGTGTTGGAACAGACTGCTTCTCTTTCAGAGAATCGCATGTGAGTTTCTTCCTAATGCTTACAAGTAGCTAAAGGCACTTTCAAAGGAAAGTGATTTTCTCTGAAAGGACAGCATTTAGAAAGTGAAGCAACACTCCATTCACTTCGCACAGTGAATTGAAGTGTTGGAACAGACTGCTTCTCTTTCAGAGAAACGCATGTGAGTTTTTTCCTAATGCTTGCAAGTAGCTTAAGGCACTTTCAAAGGAAAGTGATTTTCTCTGAAAGGACAGCATTTAGAAAGTGAAGCAATACTCCATTCACTTCGCACAGTGAATTGAAGTGTTGGAACAGATTGCTTCTCTTTCAGAGAAATGCATGTGAGTTTCTGTTGAATGCTTGTAAGTAGCTTAAGGCACATTCCAAGGAAAGGGATTTTCTCTGAAAGGACAGCATTTAGAAAGTGAGGCAACACTCCATTCACTTCGCACAGTGAATTGAAGTGTTGGAACAGACTGCTTCTCTTTCAGTGAAATGCATGTGACTTTCTGTTGAATGCTTGTAAGTAGCTCAAGGCTCTTTCAAAGGAAAGTGATTTTCTCTGAAAGGACAGCATTTAGAAAGTAAAGCAACACTCCATTCCCTTCGCGCAATGAATTGAAGTGTTGGAACAGACTGCTTCTCTTTCATAGAAACGCATTAGTGTTTCTTGTGAATGCTTGCAGGTAGCTTAAGGCACTTTCAAAGGAAAGTGATTTTCTCTGAAAGGACAGCATTTAGAAAGTGAAGCAACACTTAATTCACTTCACACAGTGAGTTGAAGTGTTGGAACAGACTGCTTCTCTTTCATAGAAACGCATGTGAGTTTCTTGTGAATGCTTGTAAGTAGCTTAGGGCACTTTCAAAGGAAAATGATTTTCTCTGAAAGGACAGCATTTAGAAAGTGAAGCAACACTCCATTCACTTCGCGCAATGAATTGAAGTGGTGGAACAGACTGCTTCTCTTTCAGAGAAACGCATGTGAGTTTCTGTTGAATGCTTGTAATTAGCTTAAGGCACTTTCAAAGGAAAGTGATTTTCTCTGAAAGGACAGCATTTAGAAACTGAGGCAACACTCCATTCACTTCACACAGTGAATTGAAGTGTTGGAACAGATTGCTTCTCTTTCAGAGAAACGCATGTGAGTTTCTTCCTAATGCTTGCAAGTAGCTTAAGGCACTTTCAAAGGAAAGTGATTTTCTCTGAAAGGACAGCATTTAGAAAGTGAAGCAACACTCCATTCATTGCGAACAGTGAATTGAAGTGTTGGAACAGACTGCTTCTCTTTCAGAGAAACGCATGTGAGTTTCTGGTGAATGCTTGTAAGTAGCTTAAGGCACTTTCAAAGGAAAGTGATTTTCTTTGAAAGGACAGCATCTAGAAAGTGAAGCAACACTCCATTCCCTTCGTGCAGTGAATTGAAGTGTTGGAACAGAGTGCTTCTCTTTCATAGAAACGCATTAGTGTTTCTTGTGAATGCTTGCAAGTAGCTTAAGGCACTTTCAAAGTAAAGTGATATTCTCTGAAAGGACATAATTTAGAAAGTGAAGCAACACTCCATTCACTTCGCACAGTGAATTGAAGTGTTGGAACACACTGCTTCTCTTTCAGAGAAACGCATGTGAGTTTCTGGTGAATGCTTGTAAGTAGCTTAAGGCACTTTCAAAGGAAAGTGATTTTCTCTGAAAGGACAGCATTTAGAAAGTGAAGCAACACTCCTTTCCTTTCGTGCAGTGAATTGAAGTGTTGGAACAGAGTGCTTCTCTTTCATAGAAACGCATTAGTGTTTCTTGTGAATGCTTGCAAGTTGCTTAAGGCACTTTCAAAGGAAAGTGATTTTCTCTGAAAGGACAGCATTTAGAAAGTGAAGCAACACTCCATTCACTTGTACAGTGAATTGAAGTGTTGGAACAGACTGCTTCTCTTTCAGAGAAACGCATGTGAGTTTCTGGTGAATGCTTGTAAGTAGCTTAAGGCACTTTCAAAGGAAAGTGATTTTCTCTGAAATGACAGCATTTAGAAAGTGAAGCAACACTCCATTCACTTCGCACAGTGAATTGAAGTGTTGGAACAGACTGCTTCTCTTTCAGAGAAATGCATGTGAGTTTCTGTTGAATGCTTGTAAGTAGCCTAAGGCACTTTCAAAGGAAAGTGATTTTCTCTGAAAGGACATAATTTAGAAAGTGAAGCAACACTCCATTCACTTTGTACAGTGAATTGAAGTGTTGGAACAGACTGCTTCTCTTTCAGAGAAACACATATGAGTTTTTTTGAATGCTTGAATAGTTTAAGGGACTTTCAATGGAAAGTGATTTTCTCTGAAAGGACAGAATTTAGAAAGTGAAGCAACACTCCATTCACTTCGCACAGTGAATTGAAGTGTTGGAACAGACTGCTTCTCTTTCAGAGAAACGCATGTGAGTTTCTTGTGAATGCTTGCAAGTTGCTTAAGGCACTTTCAAAGGAAAGTGATTTTCTCTGAAAGGACAGCATTTAGAAACTGAAGCAACACTCCATTCACTTCGCACAGTGAATTGAAGTGTTGGAACAGACTGCTTCTCTTTCAGAGAAACGCATGTGAATTTCTGTTGAATGCTTGTAAGTAGTTTAAGGCACTTTCAAAGGAAAGTGATTTTCTCTGAAAGGACAGCATTTAGAAAGTAAAGCCACACTCCATTCACTTCGCACAGTGAATTGAAGTGGTGGAACAGACTGCTTCTCTTTCAGAGAATCGCATGTGAATTTTTTGTTAATACTTGAAAGTAGTTTAAGGCACTTTCAATGGAAAGTGATTTTCTCTGAAAGGACAGCATTTAGAAAGTGAGGCAACACTCCCTTCACTTCGCACAGTGAATTGAAGTGTTGGAACAGACTGCTTCTCTTTCAGAAAATCGCATGTGAGTTTCTTCCTAATGCTTACAAGTAGCTTAAGGCACTTTCAAAGGAAAGTGATTTTCGCTGAAAGGACAGCATTTAGAAAGTGAAGCAACACTCCATTCACTTCGCACAGTGAATTGAAGTGTTGGAACAGACTGCTTCTCTTTCAGAGAAACGCATGTGAGTTTTTTCCTAATGCTAGAAAGTAGCTTAAGGCACTTTCAAAGGAAAGTGATTTTCTCTGAAAGGACAGCATTTAGAAAGTGAAGCAACACTCCATTCACTTCGCACAGTGAATTGAAGTGTTGGAACAGATTGCTTCTCTTTCAGAGAAATGCATGTGAGTTTCTGTTGAATGCTTGTAAGTAGCTTAAGGCACATTCAAAGGAAAGGGATTTTCTCTGAAAGGACAGCATTTAGAAAGTGAGGCAACACTCCATTCACTTCGCACAGTGAATTGAAGTGTTGGAACAGATTGCTTCTCTTTCAGAGAAATGCATGTGAGTTTCTGTTGAATGCTTGTAAGTAGCTTAAGGCACATTCAAAGGAAAGGGATTTTCTCTGAGAGGACAGCATTTAGAAAGTGAAGCAACACTCCATTCACTTCACACAGTGAATTGAAGTGTTGGAACAGACTGCTTCTCTTTCAGAGAAATGCATGTGAGTTTCTGTTGAATGCTTGTAAGTAGCTCAAGGCTCTTTCAAAGGAAAGTGATTTTCTCTGAAAGGACAGCATTTAGAAAGTAAAGCAACACTCCATTTCCTTCGCGCAATGAATTGAAGTGTTGGAACAGACTGCTTCTCTTTCATAGAAACGCATTAGTGTTTCTTGTGAATGCTTGCAGGTAGCTTAAGGCACTTTCAAATGAAAGTGATTTTCTCTGAAAGGACAGCATTTAGAAAGTGAAGCAACACTCCATTCACTTCGCACAGTGAATTGAAGTGTTGGAAAAGACTGCTTCTCTTTCATAGAAACGCATGTGAGTTTCTTGTGAATGCTTGTAAGTAGCTTAGGGCACTTTCAAAGGAAAATGATTTTCTCTGAAAGGACAGCATTTAGAAAGTGAAGCAACACTCCATTCACTTCGCGCAATGAATTGAAGTGGTGGAACAGACTGCTTCTCTTTCAGAGAAACGCATGTGAGTTTCTGTTGAATGCTTGTAAT
Source organism: Myodes glareolus (assembly GCF_982192425.1). NCBI lineage: Eukaryota > Metazoa > Chordata > Mammalia > Rodentia > Cricetidae > Myodes > Myodes glareolus. The sequence goes on from NW_028263217.1 coordinate 1,577,433, forward strand.
TAGCTTAAGGCACTTTCAAAGGAAAGTGATTTTCTCTGAAAGGACAGCATTTAGAAAGTGAGGCAACACTCCATTCACTTCACACAGTGAATTGAAGTGTTGGAACAGATTGCTTCTCTTTCAGAGAAACGCATGTGAGTTTCTTCCTAATGCTTGCAAGTAGCTTAAGGCACTTTCAAAGGAAAGTGATTTTTTTGAAAGGACAGCATCTAGAAAGTGAAGCAACACTCCATTCCCTTCGTGCAGTGAATTGAAGTGTTGGAACAGAGTGCTTCTCTTTCATAGAAACGCATTAGTGTTTCTTGTGAATGCTTGCAAGTAGCTTAAGGCACTTTCAAAGTAAAGTGATATTCTCTGAAAGGACATAATTTAGAAAGTGAAGCAACACTCCATTCACTTCGCACAGTGAATTGAAGTGTTGGAACACACTGCTTCTCTCTCAGAGAAACGCATGTGAGTTTCTGGTGAATGCTTTTAAGTAGCTTAAGGCACTTTCAAAGGAAAGTGATTTTCTCTGAAAGGACAGCATTTAGAAAGTGAAGCAACACTCCTTTCCTTTCGTGCAGTGAATTGAAGTGTTGGAACAGAGTGCTTCTCTTTCATAGAAACGCATTAGTGTTTCTTGTGAATGCTTGCAAGTTGCTTAAGGCACTTTCAAAGGAAAGTGATTTTCTCTGAAAGGACAGCATTTAGAAAGTGAAGCAACACTCCATTCACTTTGTACAGTGAATTGAAGTGTTGGAACAGACTGCTTCTCTTTCAGAGAAACGCATGTGAGTTTCTGGTGAATGCTTGTAAGTAGCTTAAGGCACTTTCAAAGGAAAGTGATTTTCTCTGAAATGACAGCATTTAGAAAGTGAAGCAACACTCCATTCACTTCGCACAGTGAATTGAAGTGTTGGAACAGACTGCTTCTCTTTCAGAGAAATGCATGTGAGTTTCTGTTGAATACTTGTAAGTAGCCTAAGGCACTTTCAAAGGAAAGTGATTTTCTCTGAAAGGACAGCATTTAGAAAGTGAAGCAACACTCCATTCACTTCGCAGAGTGAATTGAAGTATTGGAACAGACTGCTTCTCTTTCAGAGAAACGCATGTGAGTTTCTGGTGAATGCTTGTAAGTAGCTTAAGGCACTTTCAAAGGAAAGTGATTTTCTCTGAAAAGACAGCATTTAGAAAGTGAAGCAACACTCCATTCACTTCGCAGAGTGAATTGAAGTGTTGGAACAGACTGCTTCTCTTTCAGAGAAACGCATGTGAGTTTCTTGTGAATGCTTGCAAGTTGCTTAAGGCACTTTCAAAGGAAAGTGATTTTCTCTGAAAGGACAGCATTTAGAAACTGAAGCAACACTCCATTCACTTCGCACAGTGAATTGAAGTGTTGGAACAGACTGCTTCTCTTTCAGAGAAACGCATGTGAATTTCTGTTGAATGCTTGTAAGTAGTTTAAGGCACTTTCAAAGGAAAGTGATTTTCTCTGAAAGGACAGCATTTAGAAAGTAAAGCCACACTCCATTCACTTCGCACAGTGAATTGAAGTGTTGGAACAGACTGCTTCTCTTTCAGAGAATCGCATGTGAGTTTTTTGTTAATACTTGAAAGTAGTTTAAGGCACTTTCAATGGAAAGTGATTTTCTCTGAAAGGACAGCATTTAGAAAGTGAGGCAACACTCCCTTCACTTCACACAGTGAATTGAAGTGTTGGAACAGACTGCTTCTCTTTCAGAGAATCGCATGTGAGTTTCTTCCTAATGCTAGAAAGTAGCTTAAGGCACTTTCAAAGGAAAGTGATTTTCTCTGAAAGGACAGCATTTAGAAAGTGAAGCAACACTCCATTCACTTCGCACAGTGAATTGAAGTGTTGGAACAGATTGCTTCTCTTTCAGAGAAATGCATGTGAGTTTCTGTTGAATGCTTGTAAGTAGCTTAAGGCACATTCAAAGGAAAGGGATTTTCTCTGAAAGGACAGCATTTAGAAAGTGAGGCAACACTCCATTCACTTCGCACAGTGAATTGAAGTGTTGGAACAGATTGCTTCTCTTTCAGAGAAATGCATGTGAGTTTCTGTTGAATGCTTGTAAGTAGCTTAAGGCACATTCAAAGGAAAGGGATTTTCTCTGAGAGGACAGCATTTAGAAAGTGAAGCAACACTCCATTCACTTCACACAGTGAATTGAAGTGTTGGAACAGACTGCTTCTCTTTCAGAGAAATGCATGTGAGTTTCTGTTGAATGCTTGTAAGTAGCTCAAGGCTCTTTCAAAGGAAAGTGATTTTCTCTGAAAGGACAGCATTTAGAAAGTAAAGCAACACTCCATTTCCTTCGCGCAATGAATTGAAGTGTTGGAACAGACTGCTTCTCTTTCATAGAAACGCATTAGTGTTTCTTGTGAATGCTTGCAGGTAGCTTAAGGCACTTTCAAATGAAAGTGATTTTCTCTGAAAGGACAGCATTTAGAAAGTGAAGCAACACTCCATTCACTTCGCACAGTGAATTGAAGTGTTGGAAAAGACTGCTTCTCTTTCATAGAAACGCATGTGAGTTTCTTGTGAATGCTTGTAAGTAGCTTAGGGCACTTTCAAAGGAAAATGATTTTCTCTGAAAGGACAGCATTTAGAAAGTGAAGCAACACTCCATTCACTTCGCGCAATGAATTGAAGTGGTGGAACAGACTGCTTCTCTTTCAGAGAAACGCATGTGAGTTTCTGTTGAATGCTTGTAATTAGCTTAAGGCACTTTCAAAGGAAAGTGATTTTCTCTGAAAGGACAGCATTTAGAAAGTGAGGCAACACTCCATTCACTTCACACAGTGAATTGAAGTGTTGGAACAGATTGCTTCTCTTTCAGAGAAACGCATGTGAGTTTCTTCCTAATGCTTGCAAGTAGCTTAAGGCACTTTCAAAGGAAAGTGATTTTTTTGAAAGGACAGCATCTAGAAAGTGAAGCAACACTCCATTCCCTTCGTGCAGTGAATTGAAGTGTTGGAACAGAGTGCTTCTCTTTCATAGAAACGCATTAGTGTTTCTTGTGAATGCTTGCAAGTAGCTTAAGGCACTTTCAAAGTAAAGTGATATTCTCTGAAAGGACATAATTTAGAAAGTGAAGCAACACTCCATTCACTTCGCACAGTGAATTGAAGTGTTGGAACACACTGCTTCTCTCTCAGAGAAACGCATGTGAGTTTCTGGTGAATGCTTTTAAGTAGCTTAAGGCACTTTCAAAGGAAAGTGATTTTCTCTGAAAGGACAGCATTTAGAAAGTGAAGCAACACTCCTTTCCTTTCGTGCAGTGAATTGAAGTGTTGGAACAGAGTGCTTCTCTTTCATAGAAACGCATTAGTGTTTCTTGTGAATGCTTGCAAGTTGCTTAAGGCACTTTCAAAGGAAAGTGATTTTCTCTGAAAGGACAGCATTTAGAAAGTGAAGCAACACTCCATTCACTTTGTACAGTGAATTGAAGTGTTGGAACAGACTGCTTCTCTTTCAGAGAAACGCATGTGAGTTTCTGGTGAATGCTTGTAAGTAGCTTAAGGCACTTTCAAAGGAAAGTGATTTTCTCTGAAATGACAGCATTTAGAAAGTGAAGCAACACTCCATTCACTTCGCACAGTGAATTGAAGTGTTGGAACAGACTGCTTCTCTTTCAGAGAAATGCATGTGAGTTTCTGTTGAATACTTGTAAGTAGCCTAATGCACTTTCAAAGGAAAGTGATTTTCTCTGAAAGGACAGCATTTAGAAAGTGAAGCAACACTCCATTCACTTCGCAGAGTGAATTGAAGTATTGGAACAGACTGCTTCTCTTTCAGAGAAACGCATGTGAGTTTCTGGTGAATGCTTGTAAGTAGCTTAAGGTACTTTCAAAGGAAAGTGATTTTCTCTGAAAAGACAGCATTTAGAAAGTGAAGCAACACTCCATTCACTTCGCACAGTGAATTGAAGTGTTGGAACAGACTGCTTCTCTTTCAGAGAAACGCATGTGAGTTTCTTGTGAATGCTTGCAAGTTGCTTAAGGCACTTTCAAAGGAAAGTGATTTTCTCTGAAAGGACAGCATTTAGAAACTGAAGCAACACTCCATTCACTTCGCACAGTGAATTGAAGTGTTGGAACAGACTGCTTCTCTTTCAGAGAAACGCATGTGAATTTCTGTTGAATGCTTGTAAGTAGTTTAAGGCACTTTCAAAGGAAAGTGATTTTCTCTGAAAGGACAGCATTTAGAAAGTAAAGCCACACTCCATTCACTTCGCACAGTGAATTGAAGTGTTGGAACAGACTGCTTCTCTTTCAGAGAATCGCATGTGAGTTTTTTGTTAATACTTGAAAGTAGTTTAAGGCACTTTCAATGGAAAGTGATTTTCTCTGAAAGGACAGCATTTAGAAAGTGAGGCAACACTCCCTTCACTTCACACAGTGAATTGAAGTGTTGGAACAGACTGCTTCTCTTTCAGAGAATCGCATGTGAGTTTCTTCCTAATGCTTACAAGTAGCTAAAGGCACTTTCAAAGGAAAGTGATTTTCTCTGAAAGGACAGCATTTAGAAAGTGAAGCAACACTCCATTCACTTCGCACAGTGAATTGAAGTGTTGGAACAGACTGCTTCTCTTTCAGAGAAACGCATGTGAGTTTTTTCCTAATGCTTGCAAGTAGCTTAAGGCACTTTCAAAGGAAAGTGATTTTCTCTGAAAGGACAGCATTTAGAAAGTGAAGCAACACTCCATTCCCTTCGTGCAGTGAATTGAAGTGTTGGAACAGAGTGCTTCTCTTTCATAGAAACGCATTAGTGTTTCTTGTGAATGCTTGCAAGTAGCTTAAGGCACTTTCAAAGTAAAGTGATATTCTCTGAAAGGACATAATTTAGAAAGTGAAGCAACACTCCATTCACTTCGCACAGTGAATTGAAGTGTTGGAACACATTGCTTCTCTTTCAGAGAAACGCATGTGAGTTTCTGGTGAATGCTTGTAAGTAGCTTAAGGCACTTTCAAAGGAAAGTGATTTTCTCTGAAAGGACAGCATTTAGAAAGTGAAGCAACACTCCTTTCCTTTCGTGCAGTGAATTGAAGTGTTGGAACAGAGTGCTTCTCTTTCATAGAAACGCATTAGTGTTTCTTGTGAATGCTTGCAAGTTGCTTAAGGCACTTTCAAAGGAAAGTGATTTTCTCTGAAAGGACAGCATTTAGAAAGTGAAGCAACACTCCATTCACTTGTACAGTGAATTGAAGTGTTGGAACAGACTGCTTCTCTTTCAGAGAAACGCATGTGAGTTTCTGGTGAATGCTTGTAAGTAGCTTAAGGCACTTTCAAAGGAAAGTGATTTTCTCTGAAATGACAGCATTTAGAAAGTGAAGCAACACTCCATTCACTTCGCACAGTGAATTGAAGTGTTGGAACAGACTGCTTCTCTTTCAGAGAAATGCATGTGAGTTTCTGTTGAATGCTTGTAAGTAGCCTAAGGCACTTTCAAAGGAAAGTGATTTTCTCTGAAAGGACAGCATTTAGAAAGTGAAGCAACACTCCATTCACTTCGCAGAGTGAATTGAAGTATTGGAACAGACTGCTTCTCTTTCAGAGAAACGCATGTGAGTTTCTGGTGAATGCTTGTAAGTAGCTTAAGGCACTTTCAAAGGAAAGTGATTTTCTCTGAAAGGACAGCATTTAGAAAGTGAAGCAATACTCCATTCACTTCGCACAGTGAATTGAAGTGTTGGAACAGACTGCTTCTCTTTCAGAGAAACGCATGTGAGTTTCTTGTGAATGCTTGCAAGTTGCTTAAGGCACTTTCAAAGGAAAGTGATTTTCTCTGAAAGGACAGCATTTAGAAACTGAAGCAACACTCCATTCACTTCGCACAGTGAATTGAAGTGTTGGAACAGACTGCTTCTCTTTCAGAGAAACGCATGTGAATTTCTGTTGAATGCTTGTAAGTAGTTTAAGGCACTTTCAAAGGAAAGTGATTTTCTCTGAAAGGACAGCATTTAGAAAGTAAAGCCACACTCCATTCACTTCGCACAGTGAATTGAAGTGGTGGAACAGACTGCTTCTCTTTCAGAGAATCGCATGTGAATTTTTTGTTAATACTTGAAAGTAGTTTAAGGCACTTTCAATGGAAAGTGATTTTCTCTGAAAGGACAGCATTTAGAAAGTGAGGCAACACTCCCTTCACTTCGCACAGTGAATTGAAGTGTTGGAACAGACTGCTTCTCTTTCAGAAAATCGCATGTGAGTTTCTTCCTAATGCTTACAAGTAGCTTAAGGCACTTTCAAAGGAAAGTGATTTTCGCTGAAAGGACAGCATTTAGAAAGTGAAGCAACACTCCATTCACTTCGCACAGTGAATTGAAGTGTTGGAACAGACTGCTTCTCTTTCAGAGAAACGCATGTGAGTTTTTTCCTAATGCTAGAAAGTAGCTTAAGGCACTTTCAAAGGAAAGTGATTTTCTCTGAAAGGACAGCATTTAGAAAGTGAAGCAACACTCCATTCACTTCGCACAGTGAATTGAAGTGTTGGAACAGATTGCTTCTCTTTCAGAGAAATGCATGTGAGTTTCTGTTGAATGCTTGTAAGTAGCTTAAGGCACATTCAAAGGAAAGGGATTTTCTCTGAAAGGACAGCATTTAGAAAGTGAGGCAACACTCCATTCACTTCGCACAGTGAATTGAAGTGTTGGAACAGATTGCTTCTCTTTCAGAGAAATGCATGTGAGTTTCTGTTGAATGCTTGTAAGTAGCTTAAGGCACATTCAAAGGAAAGGGATTTTCTCTGAAAGGACAGCATTTAGAAAGTGAAGCAACACTCCATTCACTTCACACAGTGAATTGAAGTGTTGGAACAGACTGCTTCTCTTTCAGAGAAATGCATGTGAGTTTCTGTTGAATGCTTGTAAGTAGCTCAAGGCTCTTTCAAAGGAAAGTGATTTTCTCTGAAAGGACAGCATTTAGAAAGTAAAGCAACACTCCATTTCCTTCGCGCAATGAATTGAAGTGTTGGAACAGACTGCTTCTCTTTCATAGAAACGCATTAGTGTTTCTTGTGAATGCTTGCAGGTAGCTTAAGGCACTTTCAAATGAAAGTGATTTTCTCTGAAAGGACAGCATTTAGAAAGTGAAGCAACACTCCATTCACTTCGCACAGTGAATTGAAGTGTTGGAAAAGACTGCTTCTCTTTCATAGAAACGCATGTGAGTTTCTTGTGAATGCTTGTAAGTAGCTAAGGGCACTTTCAAAGGAAAATGATTTTCTCTGAAAGGACAGCATTTACAAAGTGAAGCAACACTCCATTCACTTCGCACAATGAATTGAAGCGGTGGAACAGACTGCTTCACTTTCAGAGAAACGCATGTGAGTTTCTGTTGAATGCTTGTAATTAGCTTAAGGCACTTTCAAAGGAAAGTGATTTTCTCTGAAAGGACAGCATTTAGAAAGTGAGGCAACACTCCATTCACTTCACACAGTGAATTGAAGTGTTGGAACAGATTGCTTCTCTTTCAGAGAAACGCATGTGAGTTTCTTCCTAATGCTTGCAAGTAGCTTAAGGCACTTTCAAAGGAAAGTGATTTTCTCTGAAAGGACAGCATTTAGAAAGTGAAGCAACACTCCATTCACTTCGCACAGTGAATTAAAGTGTTGGAACAGACTGCTTCTCTTTCAGAGAAACGCATATGAGTTTCTTCCTAATGCTTGCAAGTAGCTTAAGGCACTTTCAAAGAAAAATGATTTTCTCTGAAAGGACAGCATTTAGAAAGTGAAGCAACACTCCATTCATTGCGAACAGTGAATTGAAGTGTTGGAACAGACTGCTTCTCTTTCAGAGAAACGCATGTGAGTTTCTGGGGAATGCTTGTAAGTAGCTTAAGGCACTTTCAAAGGAAAGTGATTTTCTTTGAAAGGACAGCATTTAGAAAGTGAAGCAACACTCCATTCACTTCGCACAGTGAATTGAAGTGTTGGAACAGACTGCTTCTCTTTCAGAGAAATGCATGTGAGCTTCTGTTGAATGCTTGTAAGTAGCTTAAGGCACTTTCAAAGGAAAGTGATTTTCTCTGAAAGGACAGCATTTAGAAAGTGAAGCAACACTCCATTCACTTCTCAGAGTGAATTGAAGTGTTGGAACAGACTGCTTCTCTTTCATAGAAACGCATGTGAGTTTCTGGTGAATGCTTGTAAGTAGCTTAGGGCACTTTCAAAGGAAAGTGATTTTCTCTGAAAAGACAGAATTTAGAAAGTGAAGCAACACTCCATTCACTTCGCACAGTGAATTGAAGTGATGGAACAGACTGCTTCTCTTTCAGAGAAACGCATGTGTGTTTCCTGTGAATGCAAGAAAGTAGCTTAAGGCACTTTCAAAGGAAAGTGATTTTCTCTGAAAGGACAGCATTTAGAAAGTGAAGTAACATTCCATTCACTTCGCACAGTGAATTGAAGTGTTGGAACCGACTGCTTCTCTTTCAGAGAAATGCATGTGAGTTTCTGTTGAATGCTTGTAAGTAGCTCAAGGCTCTTTCAAAGGAAAGTGATTTTCTCTGAAAGGACAGCATTTAGTAAGTAAAGCAACACTCCATTCCCTTCGCGCAATGAATTGAAGTGTTGGAACAGACTGCTTCTCTTTCATAGAAACGCATTAGTGTTTCTTGTGAATGCTTGCAAGTAGCTTAAGGCACTTTCAAAGTAAAGTGATATTCTCTGAAAGGACATAATTTAGAAAGTGAAGCAACTCTCCATTCACTTCGCACAGTGAATTGAAGTGTTGGAACACACTGCTTCTCTTTCAGAGAAACGCATGTGACTTTCTGGTGAATGCTTGTAATTAGCTTAAGGCACTTTCAAAGGAAAGTGATTTTCTCTGAAAGGACAGCATTTAGAAAGTGAAGCAACACTCCTTTCCTTTCGTGCAGTGAATTGAAGTGTTGGAACAGAGTGCTTATCTCTCATAGAAACGCATTAGTGTTTCTTGTGAATGCTTGCAAGTTGCTTAAGGCACTTTCAAAGGAAAGTGATTTTCTCTGAAAGGACAGCGTTTAGAAAGTGAAGCAACACTCCATTCACTTTGTACAGTGAATTGAAGTGTTGGAACAGACTGCTTCTCTTTCAGAGAAACGCTTGTGAGTTTTTTTGAATGCTTGAAAGTAGTTTAAGGCACTTTCAATGGAAAGTGATTTTCTCTGAAAGGACAGCATTTAGAAAGTGAAGTAACATTCCATTCACTTCGCACAGTGAATTGAAGTGTTGGAACCGACTGCTTCTCTTTCAGAGAAATGCATGTGAGTTTCTGTTGAATGCCTGTAAGTAGCTTAAAGCTCTTTCAAAGGAAAGTGATTTTCTCTGAAAGGACAGCATTTAGAAAGTAAAGCAACACTCCATTCCCTTCGCGCAATGAATTGAAGTGTTGGAACAGACTGCTTCTCTTTCATAGAAACCCATTAGTGTTTCTTGTGAATGCTTGCAAGTAGCTTAAGGCTCTTTCAAAGGAAAGTGATTTTCTCTGAAAGGACAGCATTTAGAAACTGATGCAACACTCCATTCACTTCGCACAGAGAATTGAAGTGTTGGAACAGATTGCTTCTCTTTCAGAGAAATGCATGTGAGTTTCTGTTGAATGCTTGTAAGTAGCTTAAGGCACATTCAAAGGAAAGGGATTTTCTCTAAAAGGACAGCATTTAGAAACTGAAGCAACACTCCATTCACTTCGCACAGTGTATTGAAGTGTTGGAACAGACTGCTTCTCTTTCAGAGAAACCCATGTGAGTTTCTTCCTAATGCTTGCAAGTAGCTTAAGGCACTTTCAAAGGAAAGTGATTTTCTCTGAAAGGACAGCATTTAGAAAGTGAAGCAACACTCCATTCACTTCGCAGAGTGAATTGAAGTATTGGAACAGATTGCTTCTCTTTCAGAGAAACACATGTGAGTTTCTGGTGAATGCTTGTAAGTAGCTCAAGGCTCTTTCAAAGGAAAGTGATTTTCTCTGAAAGGACAGCATTTAGAAAGTAAAGCAACACTCCATTCCCTTCGCACAATGAATTGAAGTGTTGGAACAGACTGCTTCTCTTTCATAGAAACGCATTAGTGTTTCTTGTGAATGCTTGCAAGTAGCTTAAGGCACTTTCAAAGGAAAGTGATTTTCTCTGAAAGGACAGCATTTAGAAAGTGAAGAGAGACTCCATTCACTTCGCACATTGAATTGAAGTGTTGGAACAGACTGCTTCTCTTTCAGAGAGACGCATGTGAGTTTCTGTTGAATTCTTGTAAGTAGCTTAAGGCACTTTCAAAGGAAAGTGATTTTCTCTGAAAGGACAGCATTTAGAAAGTGAGGCAACACTCCATTCACTTCACACAGTGAATTGAAGTGTTGGAACAGATTGCTTCTCTTTCAGAGAAACGCATGTGAGTTTCTTCCTAATGCTTGCAAGTAGCTTAAGGCACTTTCAAAGGAAAGTGATTTTCTCTGAAAGGACAGCATTTAGAAAGTGAAGCAACACTCCATTCACTTCTCAGAGTGAATTGAAGTGTTGGAACAGACTGCTTCTCTTTCATAGAAACGCATGTGAGTTTCTGGTGAATGCTTGTAAGTAGCTTAGGGCACTTTCAAAGGAAAGTGATTTTCTCTGAAAAGACAGAATTTAGAAAGTGAAGCAACACTCCATTCACTTCGCACAGTGAATTGAAGTGATGGAACAGACTGCTTCTCTTTCAGAGAAACGCATGTGTGTTTCCTGTGAATGCAAGAAAGTAGCTTAAGGCACTTTCAAAGGAAAGTGATTTTCACTGAAAGGACAGCATTTAGAAAGTGAAGTAACATTCCATTCACTTCGCACAGTGAATTGAAGTGTTGGAACCGACTGCTTCTCTTTCAGAGAAATGCATGTGAGTTTCTGTTGAATGCTTGTAAGTAGCTCAAGGCTCTTTCAAAGGAAAGTGATTTTCTCTGAAAGGACAGCATTTAGTAAGTAAAGCAACACTCCATTCCCTTCGCGCAATGAATTGAAGTGTTGGAACAGACTGCTTCTCTTTCATAGAAACGCATTAGTGTTTCTTGTGAATGCTTGCAAGTTGCTTAAGGCACTTTCAAAGGAAAGTGATTTTCTCTGAAAGGACAGCATTTAGAAAGTGAAGCAACACTCCATTCACTTCGCACAGTGAATTGAAGTGTTGGAACAGACTGCTTCTCTTTCAGAGAAACGCATATGTGTTTCTTCCTAATGCTTGCAAGTAGCTTAAGGCACTTTCAAAGGAAAATGATTTTCTCTGAAAGGACAGCATTTAGAAAGTGAAGCAACACTCCATTCATTTCGAACAGTGAATTGAAGTGGTGGAACAGACTGCTTCTCTTTCAGAGAAACGCATGTGAGTTTCTGGTGAATGCTTGTAAGTAGCTTAAGGCACTTTCAAAGGTAAGTGATTTTCTTTGAAAGGACAGCATTTAGAAAGTGAAGCAACACTCCATTCACTTCGCACAGTGAATTGAAGTGTTGGAACGGACTGCTTCTCTTTCAGAGAAATGCATGTGAGTTTCTGTTGAATGCTTGTAAGTAGCTTAAGGCACTTTCAAAGGAAAGTGATTTTCTCTGAAAGGACAGCATTTAGAAAGTGAAGCAACACTCCATTCACTTCGCAGAGTGAATTGAAGTATTGGAACAGACTGCTTCTCTTTCAGAGAAACGCATGTGAGTTTCTGTTGAATGCTTGTAAGTAGCTTAAGGCACTTTCAAAGGAAAGTGATTTTCTCTGAAAGGACAGCATTTAGAAAGTGAAGCAACACTCCATTCACTTCGCACAGTGAATTGAAGTGTTGGAACAGACTGCTTCTCTTTCAGAGAAACGCATGTGAGTTTCTTGTGAATACTTGCAAGTTGCTTAAGGCACTTTCAAAGGAAAGTGATTTTCTCTGAAAGGACAGCATTTAGAAACTGAAGCAACACTCCATTCACTTCTCACAGTGAATTGAAGTGTTGGAACAGACTGCTTCTCTTTAAGAGAAATGCATGTGAGTTTCTGTTGAATGCTTGTAAGTAGCTCAAGGCTCTTTCAAAGGAAAGTGATTTTCTCTGAAAGGACAGCATTTAGAAAGTAAATCAACACTCCATTCCCTTCGCGCAATGAATTGAAGTGTTGGAACAGACTGCTTCTCTTTCTTAGAAACGCATTAGTGTTTCTTGTGAATGCTTGCAAGTAGCTTAAGGCACTTTCAAAGGAAAGTGATTTTCTCTGAAAGGACAGCATTTAGAAAGTGAAGCAACACTCCATTCACTTCGCACATTGAATTGAAGTGTTGGAACAAACTGCTTCTCTTTCAGAGAAACGCATGTGAGTTTCTGTTGAATGCTTGTAAGTAGCTTAAGGCACTTTCAAAGGAAAGTGATTTTCTCTGAAAGGACAGCATTTAGAAAGTGAGGCAACACTCCATTCACTTCACACAGTGAATTGAAGTGTTGGAACAGATTGCTTCTCTTTCAGAGAAACGCATGTGAGTTTCTTCCTAATGCTTGCAAGTAGCTTAAGGCACTTTCAAAGGAAAGTGATTTTCTCTGAAAGGACAGCATTTAGAAAGTGAAGAAACACTCCATTCATTTCGAACAGTGAATTGAAGTGTTGGAACAGACTGCTTTTCTTTCAGAGAAACGCATGTGAGTTTCTGGTGAATGCTTGTAAGTAGCTTATGGCACTTTCAAAGGAAAGTGATTTTCTCTGAAAGGACAGCATTTAGAAAGTGAGGCAACACTCCATTCACTTCACACAGTGAATTGAAGTGTTGGAACAGATTGCTTCTCTTTCAGAGAAACGCATGTGAGTTTCTTCCTAATGCTTGCAAGTAGCTTAAGGCACTTTCAAAGGAAAGTGATTTTCTCTGAAAGGACAGCATTTAGAAAGTGAAGCAACACTCCATTCACTTCGCACAGTGAATTGAAGTGTTGGAACAGACTGCTTCTCTTTCAGAGAAACGCATGTGAGTTTCTTCCTAATGCTTGCAAGTAGCTTAAGGCACTTTCAAAGGAAAGTGATTTTCTCTGAAAGGACAGCATTTAGAAAGTGAAGCAACACTCCATTCATTTCGAACAGTGAATTGAAGTGTTGGAACAGACTGCTTCTCTTTCAGAGAAACGCATGTGAGTTTCAGGTGAATGCTTGTAAGTAGCTTAAGGCACTTTCAAAGGAAAGTGATTTTCTCTGAAAGGACAGCATTTAGAAAGTGAAGCAACACTCCATTGACTTCGCACAGTGAATTGAAGTGTTGGAACAGACTGCTTCTCTTTCAGAGAAATGCATGTGAGTTTCTGGTGAATGCTTGTAAGTAGCTTAAGGCACTTTCAAAGGAAAGTGATTTTCTCTGAAAGGACAGCATTTAGAAAGTGAAGCAACACTCCATTCACTTCGCAGAGTGAATTGAAGTATTGGAACAGTCTGCTTCTCTCTCAGAGAAACGCATGTGAGTTTCTTCCTAATGCTTGCAAGAAGCTTAAGGCACTTTCAAAGGAAAGTGATTTTCTCTGAAAGGACAGCATTTAGAAAGTGAAGCAACACTCCATTCACTTCGCACAGTGAATTGAAGTGTTGGAACAGACTGCTTCTCTTTCAGAGAAACGCATGTGAGTTTCTTGTGAATGCTTGCAAGTTGCTTAAGGCACTTTCAAAGGAAAGTGATTTTCTCTGAAAGGACAGCATTTAGAAACTGAAGCAACACTCCATTCACTTCGCACAGTGAATTGAAGTGTTGGAACAGACTGCTTCTCTTTAAGAGAAACACATGTGAGTTTTTTGTGAATGCTTGAAAGTAGTTTAAGGCACGTTCAAAGGAAAGTGATTTTTCTCTGAAAGGACAGAATTTAGAAAGTAAAGCAACACTCCATTCACTTCGCACAGTGAATTGAGGTTTTGGAACAGACTGCTTCTCTTTCAGAGAAACGCATGTGAGTTTCTGGTGAATGCTTGTAAGTAGCTTAAGGCACTTTCAAAGGAAAGTGATTTTCTCTGAAAGGACAGCATTTAGAAAGTGAAGCAACACTCCATTCCCTTCGTGCAGTGAATTGAAGTGTTGGAACAGAGTGCTTCTCTTTCATTGAAACGCATTAGTGTTTCTTGTGAATGCTTGCAAGTTGCTTAAGGCACTTTCAAAGAAAGTGATTTTCTCTGAAAGTACAGCATTTAGAAAGTGAAGCAACACTCCATTCCCTTTGTACAGTGAATTGAAGTGTTGGAACAGACTGCTTCTCTCTCAGAGAAATGCATGTGAGTTTTTGTTGAATGCTTGTAAGTAACTTAAGGCACATTCAAAGGAAAGTGATTTTCTCTGAAAGGACAGCATTTAGAAAGTGAAGCAACACTCCATTCACTTCGCACAGTGAATTGAAGTGTTGGAACAGATTGCTTCTCTTTCAGAGAAATGCATGTGAGTTTCTGTTGAATGCTTGTAAGTAACTTAAGGCACATTCAAAGGAAAGTGATTTTCTCTGAAAGGACAGCATTTAGAAAGTGAAGCAACACTCCATTCACTTCGCACAGTGAATTGAAGTGTTGGAACAGATTGCTTCTCTTTCAGAGAAATGCATGTGAGTTTCTGTTGAATGCTTGTAAGTAGCTTAAGGCACATTCAAAGGAAAGGGATTTTCTCTGAAAGGACAGCATTTAGAAAGTGAAGCAACACTCCATTCACTTCGCACAGTGAATTGAAGTGTTGGAACAGACTGCTTCTCTTTCAGAGAAATGCATGTGAGTTTCTGTTGAATGCTTGTGAGTAGCTCAAGGCTCTTTCAAAGGAAAGTGATTTTCTCCGAAAGGACAGCATTTAGAAAGTAAAGCAACACTCCATTCCCTTCGCGCAATAAATTGAAATGTTGGAACAGACTGCTTCTCTTTCAGAGAAACGCAATAGTGTTTCTTGTGAATGCTTACAAGTAGCTTAAGGCACTTTCAAAGGAAAGTGATTTTCTCTGAAAGGACAGCATTTAGAAAGTGAAGCAACACTCCATTCACTTCACACAGAGAATTGAAGTGTTGGAACAGATTGCTTCTCTTTCAGAGAAACGCATGTGAGTTTCTTCCTAATGCTTGCAAGTAGCTTAAGGCACTTTCAAAGGAAAGTGATTTTCTCTGAAAGGACAGCATTTAGAAAGTGAAGCAACACTCCATTCACTTCGCACAGTGAATTGAAGTGTTGGAACAGACTGCTTCTCTTTCAGAGAAACGCATGTGAGTTTCTTCCTAATGCTTGCAAGTAGCTTAAGGCACTTTCAAAGGAAAGTGATTTTCTCTGAAAGGACAGCATTTAGAAAGTGAAGCAACACTCCATTCATTTCGAACAGTGAATTGAAGTGTTGGAACAGACTGCTTCTCTTTCAGAGAAACGCATGTGAGTTTCTGGTGAATGCTTGTAAGTAGCTTAAGGCACTTTCAAAGGAAAGTGATTTTCTCTGAAAGGACAGCATTTAGAAAGTGAAGCAACACTCCATTGACTTCGCTCAGTGAATTGAAGTGTTGGAACAGACTGCTTCTCTTTCAGAGAAATGTATGTGAGTTTCTGGGGAATGCTTGTAAGTAGCTTAAGGCACTTTCAAAGGAAAGTGATTTTCTCTGAAAGGACAGCATTTAGAAAGTGAAGCAACACTCCATTCCCTTCGTGCAGTGAATTGAAGTGTTGGAACAGAGTGCTTCTCTTTCATTGAAACGCATTAGTGTTTCTTGTGAATGCTTGCAAGTTGCTTAAGGCACTTTCAAAGAAAGTGATTTTCTCTGAAAGTACAGCATTTAGAAAGTGAAGCAACACTCCATTCCCTTTGTACAGTGAATTGAAGTGTTGGAACAGACTGCTTCTCTCTCAGAGAAATGCATGTGAGTTTTTTTGAATGCTTGAAAGTAGTTCAAGGCACTTTCAATTGAAAGTGATTTTCTCTGAAAGGACAAAATTTAGAAAGTGAAGCAACACTCCATTCACTTCGCACAGTGAATTGAAGTGTTGGAACAGACTGCTTCTCTTTCAGAGCAACGCATGTGTGTTTCCTGTGAATGCTAGAAAGTAGCTTAAGGCACTTTCAAAGGAAAGTGATTTTCTCTGAAAGGATAGCATTTAGAAAGTGAAATAACATTCCATTCACTTCGCACAGTGAATTGAAGTGTTGGAACCGACTGCTTCTCTTTCAGAGAAATGCATGTGAGTTTCTGTTGAATGCTTGTAAGTAGCTCAAGGCTCTTTCAAAGGAAAGTGATTTTCTCTGAAAGGACAGCATTTAGAAAGTAAAGCAACACTCCATTCCCTTTGCGCAATGAATTGAAGTGTTGGAACAGACTGCTTCTCTTTCAGAGAAACGCATGTGAGTTTCTGTTGAATGCTTGCAAGTAGCTTAAGGCACTTTCAAAGGAAAGTGATTTTCTCTGAAAGGACAGCATTTAGAAAGTGAAGCAACACTCCATTCACTTCGCACAGAGAATTGAAGTGTTGGAACAGATTGCTTCTCTTTCAGAGAAATGCATGTGAATTTCTGTTGAATGCTTGTAAGTAGCTTAAGGCACATTCAAAGGAAAGGGATTTTCTCTAAAAGGACAGCATTTAGAAAGTGAAGCAACACTCCATTCACTTCGCACAGTGAATTGAAGTGTTGGAACAGACTGCTTCTCTTTCAGAGAAACGCATGTGAGTTTTTTGTTAATACTTGAAAGTAGTTTAAGGCACTTTCAGTGGAAAGTGATTTTCTCTGAAAGGACAGCATTTAGAAAGTGAGGCAACACTCCCTTCACTTCGCACAGTGAATTAAAGTGTTGGAACAGACTGCTTCTCTTTCAGAGAATCGCATGTGAGTTTCTTCCTAATGCTTACAAGTAGCTTAAGGCACTTCCAAAGGAAAGTGATTTTCTCTGAAAGGACAGCATTTAAAAAGTGAAGCAACACTCCATTCACTTCACACAGAGAATTGGAGTGTTGGAACAGATTGCTTCTCTTTCGGAGAAATGCATGTGAGTTTCTGTTGAATGCTTGTAAGTAGCTTAAGGCACATTCAAAGGAAAGGGATTTTCTCTAAAAGGACAGCATTTAGAAAGTGAAGCAACACTCCATTCCCTTCGCGCAATGAATTGAAGTGTTGGAACAGACTGCTTCTCTTTCATAGAAACGCATTAGTGTTTCTTGTGAATGCTTGCAAGTAGCTTAAGGCATTTTCAAAGGAAAGTGATTTTCTCTGAAAGGACAGCATTTAAAAAGTGAAGCAACACTCCATTCACTTCGCACATTGAATTGAAGTGTTGGAACAGACTGCTTCTCTTTCAGAGAAACGCATGTGAGTTTCTGTTGAATGCTTGTAAGTAGCTTATGGCACTTTCAAAGGAAAGTGATTTTCTCTGAAAGGACAGCATTTAGAAAGTGAGGCAACACTCCATTTACTTCACACAGTGAATTGAAGTGTTGGAACAGATTGCTTCTCTTTCAGAGAAACGCATGTGAGTTTCTTCCTAATGCTTGCAAGTAGCTTAAGGCACTTTCAAAGGAAAGTGATTTTCTCTGAAAGGACAGCATTTAGAAAGTGAAGCAACACTCCATTCACTTCGCACAGTGAATTGAAGTGTTGGAACAGACTGCTTCTCTTTCAGAGAAACGCATGTGAGTTTCTTCCTAATGCTTGCAAGTAGCTTAAGGCACTTTCAAAGGAAAGTGATTTTCTCTGAAAGGACAGCATTTAGAAAGTGAAGCAACACTCCATTCACTTCGCAGAGTGAATTGAAGTATTGGAACAGACTGCTTCTCTTTCAGAGAAACGCATGTGAGTTTCTGGTGAATGCTTGTAAGTAGCTTAAGGCACTTTCAAAGGAAAGTGATTTTCTCTGAAAGGACAGCATTTAGAAAGTGAAGCAACACTCCATTCACTTCGCACAGTGAATTGAAGTGTTGGAACAGACTGCTTCTCTTTCAAAGAAACGCATGTGAGTTTCTTGTGAATCCTTGCAAGTTGCTTAAGGCACTTTCAATGGAAAGTGATTTTCTCTGAAAGGACAGCATTTAGAAACTGAAGCAACACTCCATTCACTTCGCACAGTGAATTGAAGTGTTGGAACAGACTGCTTCTCTTTCAGAGAAACGCATGTGAATTTCTGTTGAATGCTTGTAAGTAGTTTAAGGCACTTTCAAACGAAAGTGATTTTCTCTGAAAGGACAGCATTTAGAAAGTAAAGCCACACTCCATTCACTTCGCACAGTGAATTGAAGTGTTGGAACAGACTGCTTCTCTTTCAGAGAATCGCATGTGAGTTTTTTGTTAATACTTGAAAGTAGTTTAAGGCACTTTCAATGGAAAGTGATTTTCTCTGAAAGGACATCATTTAGAAAGTGAGGCAACACTCCCTTCACTTCGCACAGTGAATTGAAGTGTTGGAACAGACTGCTTCTCTTTCAGAGAATCGCATGTGAGTTTCTTCCTAATGCTTACAAGTAGCTTAAGGCACTTTCAAAGGAAAGTGATTTTCTCTGAAAGGACAGCATTTAGAAAGAGAAGCAACACTCCATTCACTTCGCACAGTGAATTGAAGTGTTGGAACAGACTGCTTCTCTTTCAGAGAAACGCATGTGAGTTTTTTCCTAATGCTTGCAAGTAGCTTAAGGCACTTTCAAAGGAAAGTGATTTTCTCTGAAAGGACAGCATTTAGAAACTGAAGCAACACTCCATTCACTTCGCACAGTGAATTGAAGTGTTGGAACAGACTGCTTCTCTTTCAGAGAAACGCATGTGAATTTCTGTTGAATGCTTGTAAGTAGCTTAAGGCACTTTCAAAGGAAAGTGATTTTCTCTGAAAGGACAGCATTTAGAAAGTGAGGCAACACTCCATTCACTTCGCACAATGAATTGAATTGTTAGAACAGATTGCTTCTCTTTCAGAGAAATGCATGTGAGTTTCTGTTGAATGCTTGTAAGTAGCTTAAGGCACATTCAAAGGAAAGGGATTTTCTCTGAAAGGACAGCATTTAGAAAGTGAAGCAACACTCCATTCACTTCACACAGTGAATTGAAGTGTTGGAACAGACTGCTTCTCTTTCAGAGAAATGCATGTGAGTTTCTGTTGAATGCTTGTAAGTAGCTCAAGGCTCTTTCAAAGGAAAGTGATTTTCTCTGAAAGGACAGCATTTAGAAAGTAAAGCAACACTCCATTCCCTTGGCGCAATGAATTGAAGTGTTGGAACAGACTGCTTCTCTTTCATAGAAACGCATTAGTGTTTCTTGTGAATGCTTACAAGTAGCTTAAGGCACTTTCAAAGGAAAGTGATTTTCTCTGAAAGGACAGCATTTAGAAAGTGAAGCAACACTCCATTCACTTCACACAGAGAATTGAAGTGTTGGAACAGATTGCTTCTCTTTCGGAGAAATGCATGTGAGTTTCTGTTGAATGCTTGTAAGTAGCTTAAGGCACATTCAAAGGAAAGGGATTTTCTCTAAAAGGACAGCATTTAGAAAGTGAAGCAACACTCCATTCCCTTCGCGCAATGAATTGAAGTGTTGGAACAGACTGCTTCTCTTTCATAGAAACGCATTAGTGTTTCTTGTGAATGCTTGCAAGTAGCTTAAGGCACTTTCAAAGGAAAGTGATTTTCTCTGAAAGGACAGCATTTAAAAAGTGAAGCAACACTCCATTCACTTCGCACATTGAATTGAAGTGTTGGAACAGACTGCTTCTCTTTCAGAGAAACGCATGTGAGTTTCTGTTGAATGCTTGTAAGTAGCTTATGGCACATTCAAAGGAAAGTGATTTTCTCTGAAAGGACAGCATTTAGAAAGTGAGGCAACACTCCATTCACTTCACACAGTGAATTGAAGTGTTGGAACAGATTGCTTCTCTTTCAGAGAAACGCATGTGAGTTTCTTCCTAATGCTTGCAAGTAGCTTAAGGCACTTTCAAAGGAAAGTGATTTTCTCTGAAAGGACAGCATTTAGAAAGTGAAGCAACACTCCATTCCCTTCGCGCAATGAATTGAAGTGTTGGAACAGACTGCTTCTCTTTCATAGAAACGCATTAGTGTTTCTTGTGAATGCTTGCAAGTAGCTTAAGGCACTTTCAAAGGAAAGTGATTTTCTCTGAAAGGACAGCATTTAAAAAGTGAAGCAACACTCCATTCACTTCGCACATTGAATTGAAGTGTTGGAACAGACTGCTTCTCTTTCAGAGAAACGCATGTGAGTTTCTGTTGAATGCTTGTAAGTAGCTTATGGCACTTTCAAAGGAAAGTGATTTTCTCTGAAAGGACAGCATTTAGAAAGTGAGGCAACACTCCATTCACTTCACACAGTGAATTGAAGTGTTGGAACAGATTGCTTCTCTTTCAGAGAAACGCATGTGAGTTTCTTCCTAATGCTTGCAAGTAGCTTAAGGCACTTTCAAAGGAAAGTGATTTTCTCTGAAAGGACAGCATTTAGAAAGTGAAGCAACACTCCATTCACTTCGCACAGTGAATTGAAGTGTTGGAACAGACTGCTTCTCTTTCAGAGAAACGCATGTGAGTTTCTTCCTAATGCTTGCAAGTAGCTTAAGGCACTTTCAAAGGAAAGTGATTTTCTCTGAAAGGACAGCATTTAGAAAGTGAAGCAACACTCCATTCACTTCGCAGAGTGAATTGAAGTATTGGAACAGACTGCTTCTCTTTCAGAGAAACGCATGTGAGTTTCTGGTGAATGCTTGTAAGTAGCTTAAGGCACTTTCAAAGGAAAGTGATTTTCTCTGAAAGGACAGCATTTAGAAAGTGAAGCAACACTCCATTCACTTCGCACAGTGAATTGAAGTGTTGGAACAGACTGCTTCTCTTTCAAAGAAACGCATGTGAGTTTCTTGTGAATCCTTGCAAGTTGCTTAAGGCACTTTCAAAGGAAAGTGATTTTCTCTGAAAGGACAGCATTTAGAAACTGAAGCAACACTCCATTCACTTCGCACAGTGAATTGAAGTGTTGGAACAGACTGCTTCTCTTTCAGAGAAACGCATGTGAATTTCTGTTGAATGCTTGTAAGTAGTTTAAGGCACTTTCAAACGAAAGGGATTTTCTCTGAAAGGACAGCATTTAGAAAGTAAAGCCACACTCCATTCACTTCGCACAGTGAATTGAAGTGTTGGAACAGACTGCTTCTCTTTCAGAGAATCGATGTGAGTTTTTTGTTAATACTTGAAAGTAGTTTAAGGCACTTTCAATGGAAAGTGATTTTCTCTGAAAGGACATCATTTAGAAAGTGAGGCAACACTCCCTTCACTTCGCACAGTGAATTGAAGTGTTGGAACAGACTGCTTCTCTTTCAGAGAATCGCATGTGAGTTTCTTCCTAATGCTTACAAGTAGCTTAAGGCACTTTCAAAGGAAAGTGATTTTCTCTGAAAGGACAGCATTTAGAAAGTGAAGCAACACTCCATTCACTTCGCACAGTGAATTGAAGTGTTGGAACAGACTGCTTCTCTTTCAGAGAAACGCATGTGAGTTTTTTCCTAATGCTTGCAAGTAGCTTAAGGCACTTTCAAAGGAAAGTGATTTTCTCTGAAAGGACAGCATTTAGAAACTGAAGCAACACTCCATTCACTTCGCACAGTGAATTGAAGTGTTGGAACAGACTGCTTCTCTTTCAGAGAAACGCATGTGAATTTCTGTTGAATGCTTGTAAGTAGCTTAAGGCACTTTCAAAGGAAAGTGATTTTCTCTGAAAGGACAGCATTTAGAAAGTGAGGCAACACTCCATTCACTTCGCAAAGTGAATTGAATTGTTAGAACAGATTGCTTCTCTTTCAGAGAAAAGCATGTGAGTTTCTGTTGAATGCTTGTAAGTAGCTTAAGGCACATTCAAAGGAAAGGGATTTTCTCTGAAAGGACAGCATTTAGAAAGTGAAGCAACACTCCATTCACTTCACACAGTGAATTGAAGTGTTGGAACAGACTGCTTCTCTTTCAGAGAAATGCATGTGAGTTTCTGTTGAATGCTTGTAAGTAGCTCAAGGCTCTTTCAAAGGAAAGTGATTTTCTCTGAAAGGACAGCATTTAGAAAGTAAAGCAACACTCCATTCCCTTGGCGCAATGAATTGAAGTGTTGGAACAGACTGCTTCTCTTTCATAGAAATGCATTAGTGTTTCTTGTGAATGCTTACAAGTAGCTTAAGGCACTTTCAAAGGAAAGTGATTTTCTCTGAAAGGACAGCATTTAGAAAGTGAAGCAACACTCCATTCACTTCACACAGAGAATTGAAGTGTTGGAACAGATTGCTTCTCTTTCGGAGAAATGCATGTGAGTTTCTGTTGAATGCTTGTAAGTAGCTTAAGGCACATTCAAAGGAAAGGGATTTTCTCTAAAAGGACAGCATTTAGAAAGTGAAGCAACACTCCATTCCCTTCGCGCAATGAATTGAAGTGTTGGAACAGACTGCTTCTCTTTCATAGAAACGCATTAGTGTTTCTTGTGAATGCTTGCAAGTAGCTTAAGGCACTTTCAAAGGAAAGTGATTTTCTCTGAAAGGACAGCATTTAAAAAGTGAAGCAACACTCCATTCACTTCGCACATTGAATTGAAGTGTTGGAACAGACTGCTTCTCTTTCAGAGAAACGCATGTGAGTTTCTGTTGAATGCTTGTAAGTAGCTTATGGCACATTCAAAGGAAAGTGATTTTCTCTGAAAGGACAGCATTTAGAAAGTGAGGCAACACTCCATTCACTTCACACAGTGAATTGAAGTGTTGGAACAGATTGCTTCTCTTTCAGAGAAACGCATGTGAGTTTCTTCCTAATGCTTGCAAGTAGCTTAAGGCACTTTCAAAGGAAAGTGATTTTCTCTGAAAGGACAGCATTTAGAAAGTGAAGCAACACTCCATTCACTTCGCACAGTGAATTGAAGTGTTGGAACAGACTGCTTCTCTTTCAGAGAAACGCATGTGAGTTTCTTCCTAATGCTTGCAAGTAGCTTAAGGCACTTTCAAAGGAAAGTGATTTTCTCTGAAAGGACAGCATTTAGAAAGTGAAGCAACACTCCATTCATTTCGAACAGTGAATTGAAGTGTTGGAACAGACTGCTTCTTTTTCAGAGAAACGCATGTGAGTTTCTGGTGAATGCTTGTAAGTAGCTTAAGGCACTTTCAAAGGAAAGTGATTTTCTCTGAAAGGACAGCATTTAGAAAGTGAAGCAACACTCCATTCACTTCACACAGAGAATTGAAGTGTTGGAACAGATTGCTTCTCTTTCGGAGAAATGCATGTGAGTTTCTGTTGAATGCTTGTAAGTAGCTTAAGGCACATTCAAAGGAAAGGGATTTTCTCTAAAAGGACAGCATTTAGAAAGTGAAGCAACACTCCATTCCCTTCGCGCAATGAATTGAAGTGTTGGAACAGACTGCTTCTCTTTCATAGAAACGCATTAGTGTTTCTTGTGAATGCTTGCAAGTAGCTTAAGGCACTTTCAAAGGAAAGTGATTTTCTCTGAAAGGACAGCATTTAAAAAGTGAAGCAACACTCCATTCACTTCGCACATTGAATTGAAGTGTTGGAACAGACTGCTTCTCTTTCAGAGAAACGCATGTGAGTTTCTGTTGAATGCTTGTAAGTAGCTTATGGCACATTCAAAGGAAAGTGATTTTCTCTGAAAGGACAGCATTTAGAAAGTGAGGCAACACTCCATTCACTTCACACAGTGAATTGAAGTGTTGGAACAGATTGCTTCTCTTTCAGAGAAACGCATGTGAGTTTCTTCCTAATGCTTGCAAGTAGCTTAAGGCACTTTCAAAGGAAAGTGATTTTCTCTGAAAGGACAGCATTTAGAAAGTGAAGCAACACTCCATTCACTTCGCACAGTGAATTGAAGTGTTGGAACAGACTGCTTCTCTTTCAGAGTAACGCATGTGAGTTTCTTCCTAATGCTTGCAAGTAGCTTAAGGCACTATCAAAGGAAAGTGATTTTCTCTGAAAGGACAGCATTTAGAAAGTGAAGCAACACTCCATTCATTTCGAACAGTGAATTGAAGTGTTGGAACAGACTGCTTCTTTTTCAGAGAAACGCATGTGAGTTTCTGGTGAATGCTTGTAAGTAGCTTAAGGCACTTTCAAAGGAAAGTGATTTTCTCTGAAAGGACAGCATTTAGAAAGTGAAGCAACACTCCATTCACTTCGCACAGTGAATTGAAGTGTTGGAACAGACTGCTTCTCTTTCAGAGAAATGCATGTGAGTTTCTGGTGAATGCTTGTAAGTAGCTTAAGGCACTTTCAAAGGAAAGTGATTTTCTCTGAAAGGACATCATTTAGAAAGTGAAGCCACACTCCATTCACTTCGCGGAGTGAATTGAAGTATTGGAACAGTCTGCTTCTCTTTAAGAGAAACGCATGTGAGTTTCTGGTGAATGCTTGCAAGTTGCTTAAGGCACTTTCAAAGGAAAGTGATTTTCTCTGAGAGGACAGCATTTAGAAACTGAAGCAACACTCCATTCACTTCGCACAGTGAATTGAAGTGTTGGAACAGACTGCTTCTCTTTAAGAGAAACGCATGTGAGTTTTTTGTGAATGCTTGAAAGTAGTTTAAGGCACTTTCAAATGAGAGTGATTTCTCTCTGAAAGGACAGAATTTAGAAAGTAAAGCAACACTCCATTCACTTCGCACAGTGAATTGAGGTGTTGGAACAGACTGCTTCTCTTTCAGAGAAACGCATGTGAGTTTCTGGTGAATGCTTGTAAGTAGCTTAAGGCACTTTCAAAGGAAAGTGATTTTCTCTGAAAGGACAGCATTTAGAAAGTGAAGCAACACTCCATTCCCTTCGTGCAGTGAATTGAAGTGTTGGAACAGAGTGCTTCTCTTTCATTGAAACGCATTAGTGTTTCTTGTGAATGCTTGCAAGTTGCTTAAGGCACTTTCAAAGAAAGTGATTTTCTCTGAAAGTACAGCATTTAGAAAGTGAAGCAAAACTCCATTCACTTTGTACAGTGAATTGAAGTGTTGGAACAGACTGCTTCTCTTTCAGAGAAACGCATGTGTGTTTCCTGTGAATGCTAGAAAGTAGCTTAAGGCACTTTCAAAGGAAAGTGATTTTCTCTGAAAGGACAGCATTTAGAAAGTGAAGTAACATTCCATTCACTTCACACAGTGAATTGAAGTGTTGGAACCGACTGCTTCTCTTTCAGAGAAATGCATGTGAGTTTCTGTTGAATGCTTGTAAGTAGCTCAAGGCTCTTTCAAAGGAAAGTGATTTTCTCTGAAAGGACAGCATTTAGAAAGTAAAGCAACACTCCATTCCCTTTGCGCAATGAATTGAAGTGTTGGAAGAGACTGCTTCTCTTTCAGAGAAACGCATTAGTGTTTCTTGTGAATGCTTGCAAGTAGCTTAAGGCACTTTCAAAGGAAAGTGATTTTCTCTGAAAGGACAGCATTTAGAAAGTGAAGCAACACTCCATTCACTTCGCAAAGAGAACTGAAATGTTGGAACAGATTGCTTCTCTTTCAGAGAAATGCATGTGAGTTTCTGTTGAATGCTTGTAAGTAGCTTAAGGCACATTCAAAGGAAAGGGATTTTCTCTAAAAGGACAGCATTTAGAAAGTGAAGCAACACTCCATTCACTTCGCACAGTGAATTGAAGTGTTGGAACAGACTGCTTCTCTTTCAGAGAAACGCATGTGAGTTTTTTGTGAATACTTGAAAGTAGTTTAAGGCACTTTCAAAGGAAAGTGATTTTCTCTTAAAGGACAGCATTTAGAAAGTAAGGCAACACTCCCTTCACTTCGCACAGTTAATTGAAGTGTTGGAACAGATTGCTTCTCTTTCAGAGAAATGCATGTGAGTTTCTGTTGAATGCTTGTAAGTAGCCTAAGGCACATTCAAAGGAAAGTGATTTTCTCTGAAAGGACAGCATTTAGAAAGTGAAGCAACACTCCATTCACTTCACACAGTGAATTGAAGTGTTGGAACAGACTGCTTCTCTTTCAGAGAAATGCATGTGAGTTTCTGTTGAATGCTTGTAAGTAGCTCAAGGCTCTTTCAAAGGAAAGTGATTTTCTCTGAAAGGACAGCATTTAGAAAGTAAAGCAACACTCCATTCCCTTCGCGCAAGGAATTGAAGTGTTGGAACAGACTGCTTCTCTTTCATAGAAACGCATTAGTGTTTCTTGTGAATGCTTGCAAGTAGCTTAAGGCACATTCAAAGGAAAGGGATTTTCTCTAAAAGGACAGCATTTAGAAAGTGAAGCAACACTCCATTCACTTCGCAAAGTGAATTGAATTGTTGGAACAGACTGCTTCTCTTTCAGAGAAACGCATGTGAGTTTTTTGTGAATGCTTGAAAGTAGTTTAAGGCACTTTCAATAGAAAGTGATTTTCTCTGAAAGGACAGTATTTAGAAAGTGAGGCAACACTCCATTCACTTCGCCCAGTGAATTGAAGTGTTGGAACAGACTGCTTCTCTTTCAGAGAATCGCATGTGAGTGTCTTCCTAATGCTTGCAAGTAGCTTAAGGCACTTTCAAAGGAAAGTGATTTTCTCTGAAAGGACAGCATTTAGAAAGTGAAGCAACACTCCATTCACTTCGCACAGTGAATTGAAGTGTTGGAACAGACTGCTTCTCTTTCAGAGAAATGCATGTGAGTTTCTGTTGAATGCTTGTAAGTAGCTCAAGGATCTTTCAAAGGAAAGTGATTTTCTCTGAAAGGACAGCATTTAGAAAGTAAAGCAGCACTCCATTCCCTTCGCGCAACGAATTGAAGTGTTGGAACAGACTGCTTCTCTTTCAGAGAAACGCATGTGAGTTTTTTCCTAATGCTTGCAAGTAGCTTAAGGCACTTTCAAAGGAAAGTGATTTTCTCTGAAAGGACAGCATTTAGAAACTGAAGCAACACTCCATTCACTTCGCACAGTGAATTGAAGTGTTGGAACAGACTGCTTCTCTTTCAGAGAAACGCATGTGAGTTTCTTCCTAATGCTTGCAAGTAGCTTAAGGCACTTTAAAAGGAAAGTGATTTTCTCTGAAAGAACAGCATTTAGAAAGTGAAGCAACACTCCATTCACTTCGCAAGAGAATTGAAGTGTTGGAACAGATTGCTTCTCTTTCACAGAAATGCATGTGAGTTTCTGTTGAATGCTTGTAAGTAGCTTAAGGCACATTCAAAGGAAAGGGAGTTTCTCTAAAAGGACAGCATTTAGAAAGTGAAGCAACACTCCATTCACTTCACACAGTGAATTGAAGTGTTGGAACAGACTGCTTCTCTTTCAGAGAAATGCATGTGAGTTTCTGTTGAATGCTTGTAAGTAGCTCAAGGCTCTTTCAAAGGAAAGTGATTTTCTCTGAAAGGACAGCATTTAGAAAGTAAAGCAACACTCCATTCCCTTCCCTCAATATATTGAAGTGTTGGAACAGACTGCTTCTCTTTCATAGAAACGCATTAGTGTTTCTTGTGAATGCTTGCAAGTAGCTTAAGGCACTTTCAAAGGAAAGTGATTTTCTCTGAAAGGACAGCATTTAGAAAGTGAAGCAACACTCCATTCACTTCGCACATTGAATTGAAGTGTTGGAACAGACTGCTTCTCTTTCAGAGAAACGCATGTGAGTTTCTGTTGAATGCTTGTAAGTAGCTTAAGGCACTTTCAAAGGAAAGTGATTTTCTCTGAAAGGACAGCATTTAGAAAGTGAGGCAACACTCCATTCACTTCACACAGTGAATTGAAGTGTTGGAACAGATTGCTTCTCTTTCAGAGAAATGCATGTGAGTTTCTGTTGAATGCTTGCAAGTAGCTTAAGGCACTTTCAAAGGAAAGTGATTTTCTCTGAAAGGACAGCATTTAGAAAGTGAAGCAACACTCCATTCACTTCGCACAGTGAATTGAAGTGTTGGAACAGACTGATTCTCTTTCAGAGAAATGCATGTGAGTTTCTGTTGAATGCATGTAAGTAGCTTAAGGCACTTTCAAAGGAAAGTGATTTTCTCTGAAAGGAAAGCATTTAGAAAGTGAAGCAACACTCCATTCACTTCGCACAGTGAATTGAAGTGTTGGAACAGACTGCTTCTCTTTCAGAGAAATGCATGTGAGTTTCTGGTGAATGCTTGTAAGTAGCTTAAGGCACTTTCAAAGGAAAGTGATTTTCTCTGAAAGGACATCATTTAGAAAGTGAAGCAACACTCCATTCACTTCGCGGAGTGAATTGAAGTATTGGAACAGTCTGCTTCTCTTTCAGAGAAACGCATGTGAGTTTCTGGTGAATGCTTGTAAGTAGCTTAAGGCACTTCCAAAGAAAGTGATTTTCTCTAAAAGGACAGCATTTAGAAAGTGAAGCAACACTCCATTCACTTCGCACAGTGAATTGAAGTGTTGGAACAGACTGCTTCTCTTTCAGAGAAACGCATGTGAGTTTCTTGTGAATGCTTGCAAGTTGCTTAAGGCACTTTCAAAGGAAAGTGATTTTCTCTGAGAGGACAGCATTTAGAAACTGAAGCAACACTCCATTCACTTCGCACAGTGAATTGAAGTGTTGGAACAGACTCCTTCTCTTTAAGAGAAACGCATGTGAGTTTTTTGTGAATGCTTGAAAGTAGTTTAAGGCACTTTCAAATGAGAGTGATTTCTCTCTGAAAGGACAGAATTTAGAAAGTAAAGCAACACTCCATTCTCTTCGCACAGTGAATTGAGGTGTTGGAACAGACTGCTTCTCTTTCAGAGAAACGCATGTGAGTTTCTGGTGAATGCTTGTAAGTAGCTTAAGGCACTTTCAAAGGAAAGTGATTTTCTCTGAAAGGACAGCATTTAGAAACTGAAGCAACACTCCATTCCCTTCGTGCAGTGAATTGAAGTGTTGGAACAGAGTGCTTCTCTTTCATTGAAACGCATTAGTGTTTCTTGTGAATGCTTGCAAGTTGCTTAAGGCACTTTCAAAGAAAGTGATTTTTTCTGAAAGTACAGCATTTAGAAAGTGAAGCAACACTCCATTCACTTTGTACAGTGAATTGAAGTGTTGGAACAGACTGCTTCTCTTTCAGAGAAACACATGTGTGTTTCCTGTGAATGCTAGAAAGTAGCTTAAGGCACTTTCAAAGGAAAGTGATTTTCTCTGAAAGGACAGCATTTAGAAAGTGAAGTAACATTCCATTCACTTCACACAGTGAATTGAAGTGTTGGAACCGACTGCTTCTCTTTCAGAGAAATGCATGTGAGTTTCTGTTGAATGCTTGTAAGTAGCTCAAGGCTCTTTCAAAGGAAAGTGATTTTCTCTGAAAGGACAGCATTTAGAAAGTAAAGCAACACTCCATTCCCTTTGCGCAATGAATTGAAGTGTTGGAAGAGACTGCTTCTCTTTCAGAGAAACGCATTAGTGTTTCTTGTGAATGCTTGCAAGTAGCTTAAGGCACTTTCAAAGGAAAGTGATTTTCTCTGAAAGGACAGCATTTAGAAAGTGAAGCAACACTCCATTCACTTCGCAAAGAGAACTGAAATGTTGGAACAGATTGCTTCTCTTTCAGAGAAATGCATGTGAGATTCTGTTGAATGCTTGTAAGTAGCTTATGGCACATTCAAAGGAAAGGGATTTTCTCTAAAAGGACAGCATTTAGAAAGTGAAGCAACACTCCATTCACTTCGCACAGTGAATTGAAGTGTTGGAACAGACTGCTTCTCTTTCAGAGAAACGCATGTGAGTTTTTTGTGAATACTTGAAAGTAGTTTAAGGCACTTTCAAAGGAAAGTGATTTTCTCTGAAAGGACAGCATTTAGAAAGTAAGGCAACACTCCCTTCACTTCGCACAGTTAATTGAAGTGTTGGAACAGATTGCTTCTCTTTCAGAGAAATGCATGTGAGTTTCTGTTGAATGCTTGTAAGTAGCTTAAGGCACATTCAAAGGAAAGGGATTTTCTCTGAAAGGACAGCATTTAGAAAGTGAAGCAACACTCCATTCACTTCACACAGTAAATTGAAGTGTTGGAACAGACTGCTTCTCTTTCAGAGAAATGCATGTGAGTTTCTGTTGAATGCTTGTAAGTAGCTCAAGGCTCTTTCAAAGGAAAGTGATTTTCTCTGAAAGGACAGCATTTAGAAAGTAATGCAACACTCCATTCCCTTCGCGCAAGGAATTGAAGTGTTGGAACAGACTGCTTCTCTTTCATAGAAACGCATTAGTTTTTCTTGTGAATGCTTGCAAGTAGCTTAAGGCACATTCAAAGGAAAGGGATTTTCTCTAAAAGGACAGCATTTAGAAAGTGAAGCAACACTCCATTCACTTCGCAAAGTGAATTGAATTGTTGGAACAGACTGCTTCTCTTTCAGAGAAACGCATGTGAGTTTTTTGTGAATGCTTGAAAGTAGTTTAAGGCACTTTCAATAGAAAGTGATTTTCTCTGAAAGGACAGCATTTAGAAAGTGAGGCAACACTCCATTCACTTCGCCCAGTGAATTGAAGTGTTGGAACAGACTGCTTCTCTTTCAGAGAATCGCATGTGAGTTTCTTCCTAATGCTTGCAAGTAGCTTAAGGCACTTTCAAAGGAAAGTGATTTTCTCTGAAAGGACAGCATTTAGAATGTGAAGCAACTCTCCATTCACTTCGCACAGTGAATTGAAGTGTTGGAACAGACTGCTTCTCTTTCAGAGAAATGCATGTGAGTTTCTGTTGAATGCTTGTAAGTAGCTCAAGGCTCTTTCAAAGGAAAGTGATTTTCTCTGAAAGGACAGCATTTAGAAAGTAAAGCAGCACTCCATTCCCTTCGCGCAACGAATTGAAGTGTTGGAACAGACTGCTTCTCTTTCAGAGAAACGCATGTGAGTTTTTTCCTAATGCTTGCAAGTAGCTTAAGGCACTTTCAAAGGAAAGTGATTTTCTCTGAAAGGACAGCATTTAGAAAGTGAAGCAACACTCCATTCCCTTCGTGCAGTGAATTGAAGTGTTGGAACAGAGTGCTTCTCTTTCATTGAAACGCATTAGTGTTTCTTGTGAATGCTTGCAAGTTGCTTAAGGCACTTTCAAAGAAAGTGATTTTCTCTGAAAGTACAGCATTTAGAAAGTGAAGCAACACTACATTCACTTTGTACAGTGAATTGAAGTGTTGGAACAGACTGCTTCTCTTTCAGAGAAACGCATGTGTGTTTCCTGTGAATGCTAGAAAGTAGCTTAAGGCACTTTCAAAGGAAAGTGATTTTCTCTGAAAGGACAGCATTTAGAAAGTGAAGTAACATTCCATTCACTTCACACAGTGAATTGAAGTGTTGGAACCGACTGCTTCTCTTTCAGAGAAATGCATGTGAGTTTCTGTTGAATGCTTATAAGTAGCTCAAGGCTCTTTCAAAGGAAAGTGATTTTCTCTGAAAGGACAGCATTTAGAAAGTAAAGCAACACTCCATTCCCTTTGCGCAATGAATTGAAGTGTTGGAAGAGACTGCTTCTCTTTCAGAGAAACGCATTAGTGTTTCTTGTGAATGCTTGCAAGTAGCTTAAGGCACTTTCAAAGGAAAGTGATTTTCTCTGAAAGGACAGCATTTAGAAAGTGAAGCAACACTCCATTCACTTCGCAAAGAGAACTGAAATGTTGGAACAGATTGCTTCTCTTTCAGAGAAATGCATGTGAGATTCTGTTGAATGCTTGTAAGTAGCTTAAGGCACATTCAAAGGAAAGGGATTTTCTCTAAAAGGACAGCATTTAGAAAGTGAAGCAACACTCCATTCACTTCGCACAGTGAATTGAAGTGTTGGAACAGACTGCTTCTCTTTCAGAGAAACGCATGTGAGTTTTTTGTGAATACTTGAAAGTAGTTTAAGGCACTTTCAAAGGAAAGTGATTTTCTCTGAAAGGACAGCATTTAGAAAGTAAGGCAACACTCCCTTCACTTCGCACAGTTAATTGAAGTGCTGGAACAGATTGCTTCTCTTTCAGAGAAATGCATGTGAGTTTCTGTTGAATGCATGTAAGTAGCTTAAGGCACTTTCAAAGGAAAGTGATTTTCTCTGAAAGGAAAGCATTTAGAAAGTGATGCAACACTCCATTCACTTCGCACAGTGAATTGAAGTGTTGGAACAGAGTGCTTCTCTTTCATAGAAACGCATTAGTGTTTCTTGTGAATGCTTGCAAGTTGCTTAAGGCACTTTCAAAGGAAAGTGATTTTCTCTGAAAGGACAGCATTTAGAAAGTGAAGCAACACTCCATTCACTTCGCACAGTGAATTGAAGTGTAGAAACAGACTGCTTCTCTTTCAGAGAAATGCATGTGAGTTTCTGGTGAATGCTTGTAAGTAGCTTAAGGCACTTTCAAAGGAAAGTGATTTTCTCTGAAAGGACATCATTTAGAAAGTGAAGCAACACTCCATTCACTTCGCGGAGTGAATTGAAGTATTGGAACAGTCTGCTTCTCTTTCAGAGAAACGCATGTGAGTTTCTGGTGAATGCTTGTAAGTAGCTTAAGGCACTTCCAAAGAAAGTGATTTTCTCTAAAAGGACAGCATTTAGAAAGTGAAGCAACACTCCATTCACTTCGCACAGTGAATTGAAGTGTTGGAACAGACTGCTTCTCTTTCAGAGAAACGCATGTGAGTTTCTTGTGAATGCTTGCAAGTTGCTTAAGGCACTTTCAAAGGAAAGTGATTTTCTCTGAGAGGACAGCATTTAGAAACTGAAGCAACACTCCATTCACTTCGCACAGTGAATTGAAGTGTTGGAACAGACTCCTTCTCTTTAAGAGAAACGCATGTGAGTTTTTTGTGAATGCTTGAAAGTAGTTTAAGGCACTTTCAAATGAGAGTGATTTCTCTCTGAAAGGACAGAATTTAGAAAGTAAAGCAACACTCCATTCTCTTCGCACAGTGAATTGAGGTGTTGGAACAGACTGCTTCTCTTTCAGAGAAACGCATGTGAGTTTCTGGTGAATGCTTGTAAGTAGCTTAAGGCACTTTCAAAGGAAAGTGATTTTCTCTGAAAGGACAGCATTTAGAAAGTGAAGCAACACTCCATTCCCTTCGTGCAGTGAATTGAAGTGTTGGAACAGAGTGCTTCTCTTTCATTGAAACGCATTAGTGTTTCTTGTGAATGCTTGCAAGTTGCTTAAGGCACTTTCAAAGAAAGTGATTTTTTCTGAAAGTACAGCATTTAGAAAGTGAAGCAACACTCCATTCACTTTGTACAGTGAATTGAAGTGTTGGAACAGACTGCTTCTCTTTCAGAGAAACACATGTGTGTTTCCTGTGAATGCTAGAAAGTAGCTTAAGGCACTTTCAAAGGAAAGTGATTTTCTCTGAAAGGACAGCATTTAGAAAGTGAAGTAACATTCCATTCACTTCACACAGTGAATTGAAGTGTTGGAACCGACTGCTTCTCTTTCAGAGAAATGCATGTGAGTTTCTGTTGAATGCTTGTAAGTAGCTCAAGGCTCTTTCAAAGGAAAGTGATTTTCTCTGAAAGGACAGCATTTAGAAAGTAAAGCAACACTCCATTCCCTTTGCGCAATGAATTGAAGTGTTGGAAGAGACTGCTTCTCTTTCAGAGAAACGCATTAGTGTTTCTTGTGAATGCTTGCAAGTAGCTTAAGGCACTTTCAAAGGAAAGTGATTTTCTCTGAAAGGACAGCATTTAGAAAGTGAAGCAACACTCCATTCACTTCGCAAAGAGAACTGAAATGTTGGAACAGATTGCTTCTCTTTCAGAGAAATGCATGTGAGATTCTGTTGAATGCTTGTAAGTAGCTTATGGCACATTCAAAGGAAAGGGATTTTCTCTAAAAGGACAGCATTTAGAAAGTGAAGCAACACTCCATTCACTTCGCACAGTGAATTGAAGTGTTGGAACAGACTGCTTCTCTTTCAGAGAAACGCATGTGAGTTTTTTGTGAATACTTGAAAGTAGTTTAAGGCACTTTCAAAGGAAAGTGATTTTCTCTGAAAGGACAGCATTTAGAAAGTAAGGCAACACTCCCTTCACTTCGCACAGTTAATTGAAGTGTTGGAACAGATTGCTTCTCTTTCAGAGAAATGCATGTGAGTTTCTGTTGAATGCTTGTAAGTAGCTTAAGGCACATTCAAAGGAAAGGGATTTTCTCTGAAAGGACAGCATTTAGAAAGTGAAGCAACACTCCATTCACTTCACACAGTAAATTGAAGTGTTGGAACAGACTGCTTCTCTTTCAGAGAAATGCATGTGAGTTTCTGTTGAATGCTTGTAAGTAGCTCAAGGCTCTTTCAAAGGAAAGTGATTTTCTCTGAAAGGACAGCATTTAGAAAGTAATGCAACACTCCATTCCCTTCGCGCAAGGAATTGAAGTGTTGGAACAGACTGCTTCTCTTTCATAGAAACGCATTAGTTTTTCTTGTGAATGCTTGCAAGTAGCTTAAGGCACATTCAAAGGAAAGGGATTTTCTCTAAAAGGACAGCATTTAGAAAGTGAAGCAACACTCCATTCACTTCGCAAAGTGAATTGAATTGTTGGAACAGACTGCTTCTCTTTCAGAGAAACGCATGTGAGTTTTTTGTGAATGCTTGAAAGTAGTTTAAGGCACTTTCAATAGAAAGTGATTTTCTCTGAAAGGACAGCATTTAGAAAGTGAGGCAACACTCCATTCACTTCGCCCAGTGAATTGAAGTGTTGGAACAGACTGCTTCTCTTTCAGAGAATCGCATGTGAGTTTCTTCCTAATGCTTGCAAGTAGCTTAAGGCACTTTCAAAGGAAAGTGATTTTCTCTGAAAGGACAGCATTTAGAATGTGAAGCAACTCTCCATTCACTTCGCACAGTGAATTGAAGTGTTGGAACAGACTGCTTCTCTTTCAGAGAAATGCATGTGAGTTTCTGTTGAATGCTTGTAAGTAGCTCAAGGCTCTTTCAAAGGAAAGTGATTTTCTCTGAAAGGACAGCATTTAGAAAGTAAAGCAGCACTCCATTCCCTTCGCGCAACGAATTGAAGTGTTGGAACAGACTGCTTCTCTTTCAGAGAAACGCATGTGAGTTTTTTCCTAATGCTTGCAAGTAGCTTAAGGCACTTTCAAAGGAAAGTGATTTTCTCTGAAAGGACAGCATTTAGAAAGTGAAGCAACACTCCATTCCCTTCGTGCAGTGAATTGAAGTGTTGGAACAGAGTGCTTCTCTTTCATTGAAACGCATTAGTGTTTCTTGTGAATGCTTGCAAGTTGCTTAAGGCACTTTCAAAGAAAGTGATTTTCTCTGAAAGTACAGCATTTAGAATGTGAAGCAACACTACATTCACTTTGTACAGTGAATTGAAGTGTTGGAACAGACTGCTTCTCTTTCAGAGAAACGCATGTGTGTTTCCTGTGAATGCTAGAAAGTAGCTTAAGGCACTTTCAAAGGAAAGTGATTTTCTCTGAAAGGACAGCATTTAGAAAGTGAAGTAACATTCCATTCACTTCACACAGTGAATTGAAGTGTTGGAACCGACTGCTTCTCTTTCAGAGAAATGCATGTGAGTTTCTGTTGAATGCTTGTAAGTAGCTCAAGGCTCTTTCAAAGGAAAGTGATTTTCTCTGAAAGGACAGCATTTAGAAAGTAAAGCAACACTCCATTCCCTTTGCGCAATGAATTGAAGTGTTGGAAGAGACTGCTTCTCTTTCAGAGAAACGCATTAGTGTTTCTTGTGAATGCTTGCAAGTAGCTTAAGGCACTTTCAAAGGAAAGTGATTTTCTCTGAAAGGACAGCATTTAGAAAGTGAAGCAACACTCCATTCACTTCGCAAAGAGAACTGAAATGTTGGAACAGATTGCTTCTCTTTCAGAGAAATGCATGTGAGATTCTGTTGAATGCTTGTAAGTAGCTTAAGGCACATTCAAAGGAAAGGGATTTTCTCTAAAAGGACAGCATTTAGAAAGTGAAGCAACACTCCATTCACTTCGCACAGTGAATTGAAGTGTTGGAACAGACTGCTTCTCTTTCAGAGAAACGCATGTGAGTTTTTTGTGAATACTTGAAAGTAGTTTAAGGCACTTTCAAAGGAAAGTGATTTTCTCTGAAAGGACAGCATTTAGAAAGTAAGGCAACACTCCCTTCACTTCGCACAGTTAATTGAAGTGCTGGAACAGATTGCTTCTCTTTCAGAGAAATGCATGTGAGTTTCTGTTGAATGCTTGTAAGTAGCTTAAGGCACATTCAAAGGAAAGGGATTTTCTCTGAAAGGACAGCATTTAGAAAGTGAAGCAACACTCCATTCACTTCACACAGTGAATTGAAGTGTTGGAACAGACTGCTTCTCTTTCAGAGAAATGCATGTGAGTTTCTGTTGAATGCTTGTAAGTAGCTCAAGGCTCTTTCAAAGGAAAGTGATTTTCTCTGGAAGGACAGCATTTAGAAAGTAATGCAACACTCCATTCCCTTCGCGCAAGGAATTGAAGTGTTGGAACAGACTGCTTCTCTTTCATAGAAACGCATTAGTGTTTCTTGTGAATGCTTGCAAGTAGCTTAAGGCACATTCAAAGGAAAGGGATTTTCTCTAAAAGGACAGCATTTAGAAAGTGAAGCAACACTCCATTCACTTCGCAAAGTGAATTGAATTGTTGGAACAGACTGCTTCTCTTTCAGAGAAACGCATGTGAGTTTTTTGTGAATGCTTGAAAGTAGTTTAAGGCACTTTCAATAGAAAGTGATTTTCTCTGAAAGGACAGCATTTAGAAAGTGAGGCAACACTCCATTCACTTCGCCCAGTGAATTGAAGTGTTGGAACAGACTGCTTCTCTTTCAGAGAATCGCATGTGAGTTTCTTCCTAATGCTTGCAAGTAGCTTAAGGCACTTTCAAAGGAAAGTGATTTTCTCTGAAAGGACAGCTTTTAGAAAGTGAAGCAACTCTCCATTCACTTCGCACAGTGAATTGAAGTGTTGGAACAGACTGCTTCTCTTTCAGAGAAATGCATGTGAGTTTCTGTTGAATGCTTGTAAGTAGCTCAAGGCTCTTTCAAAGGAAAGTGATTTTCTCTGAAAGGACAGCATTTAGAAAGTAAAGCAGCACTCCATTCCCTTCGCGCAACGAATTGAAGTGTTGGAACAGACTGCTTCTCTTTCATAGAAACGCATTAGTGTTTCTTGTGAATGCTTGCAAGTAGCTTAAGGCACTTTCAAAGGAAAGTGATTTTCTCTGAAAGGACAGCATTTAGAAACTGAAGCAACACTCCATTCACTTCGCACAGTGAATTGAAGTGTTGGAACAGACTGCTTCTCTTTCAGAGAAACGCATGTGAGTTTCTTCCTAATGCTTGCAAGTAGCTTAAGGCACTTTCAAAGGAAAGTGATTTTCTCTGAAAGAACAGCATTTAGAAAGTGAAGCAACACTCCATTCACTTCGCAAGAGAATTGAAGTGTTGGAACAGATTGCTTCTCTTTCACAGAAATGCATGTGAGTTTCTGTTGAATGCTTGTAAGTAGCTTAAGGCACATTCAAAGGAATGGGAGTTTCTCTAAAAGGACAGCATTTAGAAAGTGAAGCAACACTCCATTCACTTCACACAGTGAATTGAAGTGTTGGAACAGACTGCTTCTCTTTCAGAGAAATGCATGTGAGTTTCTGTTGAATGCTTGTAAGTAGCTCAAGGCTCTTTCAAAGGAAAGTGATTTTCTCTGAAAGGACAGCATTTAGAAAGTAAAGCAACAATCCATTCCCTTCGCGCAATGAATTGAAGTGTTGGAACAGAGTGCTTCTCTTTTATAGAAACGCATTAGTGTTTCTTGTGAATGCTTGCAAGTTGCTTAAGGCACTTTCAAAGGAAAGTGATTTTCTCTGAAAGGACAGCATTTAGAAAGTGAAGCAACACTCCATTCACTTTGTACAGTGAATTGAAGTGTTGGAACAGACTGCTTCTCTTTCAGAGAAACGCATGTGAGTTTTTTTGAATGCTTGAAAGTAGTTTAAGGCACTTTCAATGGAAAGTGATTTTCTCTGAAAGGACAGCATTTAGAAAGTGAAGCAACACTCCATTCACTTCGCACAGTGAATTGAAGTGTTGGAACAGACTGCTTCTCTTTCAGAGAAATGCATGTGAGTTTCTTGTGAATGCTTGCAAGTTGCTTAAGGCACTTTCAAAGGAAAGTGATTTTCTCTGAAAGGACAGCATTTAGAAACTGAAGCAACACTCCATTCACTTCGCACAGTGAATTGAAGTGTTGGAACAGACTGCTTCTCTTTAAGACAAACGCATGTGAGTTTTTTGTGAATGCTTGAAAGTAGTTTAAGGCACTTTCAAAGGAAAGTGATTTTCTCTGAAAGGACAGAATTTAGAAAGTGAAGCAACACTCCATTCACTTCGCACAGTGAATTGAAATGTTGGAACAGACTGCTTCTCTTTCAGAGAAACACATGTGAGTTTCTGGTGAATGCTTGTAAGTAGCATAAGGCACTTTCAAAGGAAAGTGATTTTCTCTGAAAGGACAGCATTTAGAAAGTGAAGCAACACTCCATTCACTTTGTACAGTGAATTGAAGTGTTGGAACAGACTGCTTCTCTTTCAGAGAAACGCATGTGAGTTTTTTTTGAATGCTTGAAAGTAGTTTAAGGCACTTTCAAAGGAAAGTGATTTTCTCTGAAAGGACAGCATTTAGAAAGTGAAGCAACACTCCATTCACTTCACACAGTGAATTGAAGTGTTGGAACAGATTGCTTCTCTTTCAGAGAAACGCATGTGAGTTTCTTCCTAATGCTTGCAAGTAGCTTAAGGCACTTTCAAAGGAAAGTGATTTTCTCTGAAAGGACAGCATTTAGAAAGTGAAGCAACACTCCATTCACTTCGCACAGTGAATTGAAGTGTTGGAACAGACTGCTTCTCTTTCAGAGAAACGCATGTGAGTTTCTTCCTAATGCTTGCAAGTAGCTTAAGGCACTTTCAAAGGAAAGTGATTTTCTCTGAAAGGACAGCATTTAGAAAGTGAAGCAAAACTCCATTCTTTACGAACAGTGAATTGAAGTGTTGGAACAGACTGCTTCTCTTTCAGAGAAACGCATGTGAGTTTCTGGTGAATGCTTGTAAGTAGCTTAAGGCACTTTCAAAGGAAAGTGATTTTCTCTGAAAGGACAGCATATAGAAAGTGAAGCAACACTCCATTCACTTCGCACAGTGAATTGAAGTGTTGGAACAGACTGCTTCTCTTTCAAAGAAATGCATGTGAGTTTCTGGTGAATGCTTGTAAGTAGCTTAAGGCACTTTCAAAGGAAAGTGATTTTCTCTGAAAGGACAGCATTTAGAAAGTGAAGCAACACTCCATTCACTTCGTAGAGTAAATTGAAGTATTGGAACAGTCTACTTCTCTTTCAGAGAAACGCATGTGAGTTTCTGGTGAATGCTTGTAAGTAGCTTAAGGCACTTTCAAAGGAAAGTGATTTTCTCTGAAAGGACAGCATTTAGAAAGTGAAGCAACACTCCATTCACTTCGCACAGTGAATTGAAGTGTTGGAACAGACTGCTTCTCTTTCAGAGAAACGCATGTGAGTTTCTTGTGAATGCTTGCAAGTTGCTTAAGGCACTTTCAAAGGAAAGTGATTTTCTCTGAAAGGACAGCATTTAGAAACTGAAGCAACACTCCATTCACTTCGCACAGTCAATTGAAGTGTTGGAACAGACTGCTTCTCTTTAAGAGAAACGCATGTGAGTTTTTTGTGAATGCTTGAAAGTGGTTTAAGGCACTTTCAAAGGAGAGTGATTTCTCTCTGAAAGGACAGAATTTAGAAAGTAAAGCAACACTCCATTCACTTCGCACAGTGAATTGAGGTGTTGGAACAGACTGCTTCTCTTTCAGAGAAACGCATGTGAGTTTCTGGTGAATGCTTGTAAGTAGCTTAAGGCACTTTCAAAAGAAAGTGATTTTCTCTAAAAGGACAGCATTTAGAAAGTGAAGCAACACTCCATTCCCTTCGTGCAGTGAATTGAAGTGTTGGAACAGAGTGCTTCTCTTTCATTGAAACGCATTAGTGTTTCTTGTGAATGCTTGCAAGTTGCTTAAGGCACTTTCAAAGAAAGTGATTTTCTCAGAAAGTACAGCATTTAGAAAGTGAAGCAACACTCCATTCACTTTGTACAGTGAATTGAAGTGTTGGAACAGACTGCTTCTCTTTCAGAGAAATGCATGTGAGTTTTTTTGAATGCTTGAAAGTAGTTCAAGGCACTTTCAATGGAAAGTGATTTTCACTGAAAGGACAGAATTTAGAAAGTGAAGCAACAGTCCATTCACTTCGCACAGTGAGTTGAAGTGTTGGAACAGACTGCTTCTCTTTCAGAGAAACGCATGTGTGTTTCCTGTGAATGCTAGAAAGTAACTTAAGGCACTTTCAAAGGAAAGTGATTTTCTCTGAAAGGACAGCATTTAGAAAGTGAAGTAACATTCCATTCACTTCACACAGTGAATTGAAGTGTTGGAACCAACTGCTTCTCTTTCAGAGAAATGCATGTGAGTTTCTGTTGAATGCTTGTAAGTAGCTCAAGGCTCTTTCAAAGGAAAGTGATTTTCTCTGAAAGGACAGCATTTAGAAAGTAAAGCAACACTCCATTCCCTTTGCGCAATGATTTGAAGTGTTGGAACAGACTGCTTGTCTTTCAGCGAAACGCATTAGTATTTCTTGTGAATGCTTGCAAGTAGCTTAAGGCACTTTCAAAGGAAAGTGATTTTCTCTGAAAGGACAGCATTTAGAAAGTGAAGCAACACTCCATTCACTTCGCACAGAGAATTGAAGTGTTGGAACAGATTGCTTCTCTTTCAGAGAAATGCATGTGAGTTTCTGTTGAATGCTTGTAAGTAGCTTAAGGCACATTCAAAGGAAAGGGATTTTCTCTAAAAGGACAGCATTTAGAAAGTGAAGCAACACTCCATTCACTTCGCACAGTGAATTGAAGTGTTGGAACAGACTGCTTCTCTTTCAGAGAAACGCATGTGAGTTTTTTGTGAATACTTGCAAGTAGCTTAAGGCACTTTCAAAGGAAAGTGATTTTCTCTGAAAGGACAGCATTTAGAAAGTGAAGCAACACTCCATTCACTTCACACAGAGAATTGAAGTGTTGGAACAGATTGCTTCTCTTTCAGAGAAATGCATGTGAGTTTCTGTTGAATGCTTGTAAGTAGCTTAAGGCACATTCAAAGGAAAGGGATTTTCTCTAAAAGGACAGCATTTAGAAAGTGAAGCAACACTCCATTCACTTCGCACAGTGAATTGAATTGTTGGAACAGACTGCTTCTCTTTCAGAGAAACGCATGTGAGTTTTTTGTGAATGCTTGAAAGTAGTTTAAGGCACTTTCAATAGAAAGTGATTTTCTCTGAAAGGACAGCATTTAGAAAGTGAGGCAACACTCCATTCACTTCGGCCAGTGAATTGAAGTGTTGGAACAGACTGCTTCTCTTTCAGAGAATCGCATGTGAGTTTCTTCCTAATGCTTGCAAGTAGCTTAAGGCACTTTCAAAGGAAAGTGATTTTCTCTGAAAGGACAGCATTTAGAAAGTGAAGCAACTCTCCATTCACTTCGCACAGTGAATTGAAGTGTTGGAACAGACTGCTTCTCTTTCAGAGAAATGCATGTGAGTTTCTTCCTAATGCTTCCAAGTAGCTTAAGGCACTTTCAAAGGAAAGTGATTTTCTCTGAAAGGACAGCATTTAGAAAGTGAAGCAACACTCCATTCACTTCGCACAGAGAATTGAAGTGTTGGAACAGATTGCTTCTCTTTCAGAGAAATGCATGTGAGTTTCTGTTGAATGCTTGTAAGTAACTTAAGGCACATTCAAAGGAAAGGGATTTTCTCTGAAAGGACAGCATTTAGAAAGTGATTCAACACTCCATTCACTTCGCACAGTGAATTGAAGTGTTGGAACAGATTGCTTCTCTTTCACAGAAATGCATGTGAGCTTCTGTTGAATGCTTGTAAGTAGCTTAAGGCACATTCAAAGGAAAGGGATTTTCTCTGAAAGGACAGCATTTAGAAAGTGAAGCAACACTGCATTCACTTCACACAGTGAATTGAAGTGTTGGAACAGACTGCTTCTCTTTCAGAGAAATGCATGTGAGTTTCTGTTGAATGCGTGAAAGTAGCTCAAGGCTCTTTCAAAGGAAAGTGATTTTCTCTGAAAGGACAGCATTTAGAAAGTAAAGCAACACTCCATTCCCTTCGCGCAACGAATTGAAGTGTTGGAACAGACTGCTTCTCTTTCATAGAAACGCATTAGTGTTTCTTGTGAATGCTTGCAAGTAGCTTAAGGCACTTTCAAAGGAAAGTGATTTTCTCTGAAAGGACAGCATTTAGAAAGTGAAGCAACACTCCATTCACTTCGCACAGTGAATTGAAGTGTTGGAACAGACTGCTTCTCTTTCAGAGGAATGCATGTGAGTTTCTTCCTAATGCTTGCAAGTAGCTTAAGGCACTTTCAAAGGAAAGTGATTTTCTCTGAAAGAACAGCATTTAGAAAGTGAAGCAACACTCCATTCACTACGCAAGAGAATTGAAGTGTTGGAACAGATTGCTTCTCTTTCAGAGAAATGCATGTGAGTTTCTGTTGAATGCTTGTTAGTAGCTTAAGGCACATTCAAAGGAAAGGAATTTTCTCTGAAAGGACAGCATTTAGAAAGTGAAGCAACACTCCATTCACTTCACACAGTGAATTGAAGTGTTGGAACAGACTGCTTCTCTTTCAGAGAAATGCATGTGAGTTTCTGTTGAATGCTTGTAAGTAGCTCA
Source organism: Myodes glareolus (assembly GCF_982192425.1). NCBI lineage: Eukaryota > Metazoa > Chordata > Mammalia > Rodentia > Cricetidae > Myodes > Myodes glareolus. The sequence goes on from NW_028263217.1 coordinate 1,619,984, forward strand.
AGGCTCTTTCATAGGAAAGTGATTTTCTCTGAAAGGACAGCATTTAGAAAGTAAAGCAACACTCCATTCCCTTCGCGCAATGAATTGAAGTGTTGGAACAGACTGCTTCTCTTTCATAGAAACGCATTAGTGTTTCTTGTGAATGTTTGCAAGTAGCTTAAGGCACTTTCAAAGGAAAGTGATTTTCTCTGAAAGGACAGCATTTAGAAAGTGAAGCAACACTCCATTCACTTCGCACATTGCATTGAAGTGTTGGAACAGACTGCTTCTCTTTCAGAGAAACGCATGTGAGTTTCTTCCTAATGCTTGCAAGTAGCTTAAGGCACTTTCAAAGGAAAGTGATTTTCTCTGAAAGAACAGCATTTAGAAAGTGAAGCAACACTCCATTCACTTCGCAAGAGAATTGAAGTGTTGGAACAGATTGCTTCTCTTTCAGAGAAATGCATGTGAGTTTCTGTTGAATGCTTGTAAGTAGCTTAAGGCACGTTCAAAGAAAGTGATTTTCTCTGAAAGGACAGCACTTAGAAAGTGAGGCAACACTCCATTTACTTCACACAGTGAATTGAAGTGTTGGAACAGATTGCTTCTCTTTCAGAGAAATGCATGTGAGTTTCTGTTGAATGCTTGCAAGTAGCTTAAGCCACTTTCAAAGGAAAGTGATTTTCTCTGAAAGGACAGCATTTAGAAAGTGAAGCAACACTCCATTCATTTCGACCAGTGAATTGAAGTGTTGGAACAGACTGCTTCTATTTCAGAGAAACGCATGTGAGTTTCTTCCTAATGCTTGCAAGTAGCTTAAGGCACTTTCAAAGGAAAGTGATTTTCTCTGAAATGACAGCATTTAGAAAGTGAAGCAACACTCCATTCACTTCGCACAGTGAATTGAAGTGTTGGAACAGACTGCTTCACTTTCAGAGAAATGCATGTGAGTTTCTGTTGAATGCATGTAAGTAGCTTAAGGCACTTTCAAAGGAAAGTGATTTTCTCTGAAAGGACAGCATTTAGAAAGTGAAGCAACACTCCATTCACATCGCACATTGAATTGAAGTGTTGGAACAGACTGCTTCTCTTTCAGAGAAACGCATGTGAGTTTCTGTTGAATGCTTGTAAGTAGCTTAAGGCACTTTCAAAGGAAAGTGATTTTCTCTGAAAGGACAGCATTTAGAAAGTGAGGCAACACTCCATTCACATCACACAGTGAATTGAAGTGTTGGAACAGACTGCTTCTCTTTCAGAGAAATGCATGTGAGTTTCTGTTGAATGCTTGCAAGTAGCATAAGGCACTTTCAAAGGAAAGTGATTTTCTCTGAAAGGACAGCATTTAGAAAGTGAAGCAACACTCCATTCATTTCGAACAGTGAATTGAAGTGTTGGAACAGACTGCTTCTCTTTCAGAGAAGCGCATGTGATTTTCTGGTGAATGCTTGTAAGTAGCTTAAGGCACTGTCAAAGGAAATTGATTTTCTCTGAAATGACAGCATTTAGAAAGTGAAGCAACACTCCATTCACTTCGCACAGTGAATTGAAGTGTTGGAACAGACTGCTTCTCTTTCAGAGAAATGCATGTGAGTTTCTGTTGAATGCATGTAAGTAGCTTAAGGCACTTTCAAAGGAAAGTGATTTTCTCTGAAAGGACAGCATTTAGAAAGTGATGCAACACTCCATTCACTTCGCACAGTGAATTGAAGTGTTGGAACAGAGTGCTTCTCTTTCATAGAAACGCATTAGTGTTTCTTGTGAATGCTTGCAAGTTGCTTAAGGCACTTTCAAAGGAAAGTGATTTTCTCTGAAAGGACAGCATTTAGAAAGTGAAGCAACACTCCATTCACTTTGTACAGTGAATTGAAGTGTTGGAACAGACTGCTTCCCTTTCAGAGAAACGCATGTGAGTTTTTTTGAATGCTTGAAAGTAGTTTAAGGCACTTTCAATGGAAAGTGATTTTCTCTGAAAGGACAGCATTTAGAAAGTGAAGTAACACTCCATTCACTTCGCACAGTGAATTGACGTGTTGGAACAGACCGCTTCTCTTTAAGAGAAACGCATGTGAGTCTTTTGTGAATGCTTGAAAGTAGTTTAAGGCACTTTCAAAGGAAAGTGATTTTCTCTGAAAGGACAGAATTTAGAAAGTGACGCAACACTCCATTCACTTCGCACAGTGAATTGACGTGTTGGAACAGACTGCTTCTCTTTCAGAGAAACACATGTGAGTTTCTGGTGAATGCTTGTAAGTAGCATAAGGCACTTTCAAAGGAAAGTGATTTTCTCTGAAAGGACAGCATTTAGAAAGTGAAGCAACACTCCATTCACTTTGCACAGTGAATTGAAGTGTTGGAACAGAGTGCTTCTCTTTCAGAGAAACGCATTAGTGTTTCTTGTGAATGCTTGCAAGTTGCTTAAGGCACTTTCAAAGGAAAGTGATTTTCTCTGAAAGGACAGCATTTAGAAAGTGAAGCAACACTCCATTCACTTTGCACAGTGAATTGAAGTGTTGGAACAGACTGCTTCTCTTTCAGAGAAACGCATGTGAGTTTTTTTGAATGCTTGAAAGTAGTTTAAGGCACTTTCAATGGAAAGTGATTTTCTCTGAAAGGACAGAATTTAGAAAGTGAAGCAACACTCCATTCACTTCGCACAGTGAATTGAAGTGTTGGAACAGCCTGCTTCTCTTTCATAGAAACGCATTAGTGTTTCTGGTGAATGCTTGCAAGTAGCTTAAGGCACTTTCAAAGGAAAGTGATTTTTCTCTGAAAGCACAGCATTTAGAAAGTGAAGCAACACTCCATTCACTTCACACAGAGAATTGAAGTGTTGGAACAGATTGCTTCTCTTTCAGAGAAATGCATGTGAGTCTCTGTTGAATTCTTATAAGTAGCTTAAGGCACATTCAAAGGAAAGGGATTTTCTCTAAAAGGACAGCATTTAGAAAGTGAAGCAACACTCCATTCACTTCGCACAGTGAATTGAAGTGTTGGAACAGACTGCTTCTCTTTCAGAGAAACGCATGTGAGTTTTTTGTGAATGCTTGAAAGTAGTTTAAGGCACTTTCAATGGAAAGTGATTTTCTCTGAAAGGACAGCATTTAGAAAGTGAGGCAACACTCCATTCAATTCACACAGTGAATTGAAGTGTTGGAACAGACTGCTTCTCTTTCAGAGAGTCGCATGTGATTTTCTTCCTAATGCTTGCAAGTAGCTTAAGGCACTTTCAAAGGAAAGTGATTTTCTCTGAAAGGACAGCATTTAGAAAGTGAAGCAACACTCCATTCACTTCGCACAGTGAATTGAAGTGTTGGAACAGACTGCTTCTCTTTCAGAGAAACGCATGTGAGTTTCTTCCTAATGCTTGCAAGTAGCTTAAGGCACTTTCAAAGGAAAGTGATTTTCTCTGAAAGGACAGCATTTTGAAAGTGAAGCAACACTCCATTCACTTCCCACAGAGAATTGAAGTGTTGGAACAGATTGCTTCTCTTTCAGAGAAATGCATGTGAGTTTCTGTTGAATGCTTGTAAGTAGCTTAAGGCACAATCAAAGGAAAGGGATTTTCTCTGAAAGGACAGCATTTAGAAAGTGATTCAACACTCCATTCACTTCGCACAGTGAATTGAAGTGTTGGAACAGATTGCTTCTCTTTCTGAGAAATGCATGTGAGTTTCTGTTGAATTCTTGTAAGTACCTTAAGGCACATTCAAAGGAAAGGGATTTTCTCTGAAAGGACAGCATTTAGAAAGTGAAGCAACACTCCATTCACTTCACACAGTGAATTGAAGTGTTGGAACAGACTGCTTCTCTTTCAGAGAAATGCATGTGAGTTTCTGTTGAATGCTTGTAAGTAGCTCAAGGCTCTTTCAAAGGAAAGTGATTTTCTCTGAAAGGACAGCATTTAGAAAGTAAAGCAACACTCCATTCCCTTCGCGCAATGAATTGAAGTGTTGGAACAGACTGCTTCTGTTTCATAGAAACGCATTAGTGTTTCTTGTGAATGCTTGCAAGTAGCTTAAGGCACTTTCAAAGGAAAGTGATTTTCTCTGAAAGGACAGCATTTAGAAAGTGAAGCAACACTCCATTCACTTCGCACATTGAATTGAAGTGTTGGAACAGACTGCTTCTCTTTCATGAAACGCTTGTTAGTTTCTGTTGAATGCTTGTAAGTAGCTTAAGGCACTTTCAAAGGAAAGTGATTTTCTCTGAAAGGACAGCATTTAGAAAGTGAGGCAACACTCCATTCACTTCACACAGTGAATTGAAGTGTTGGAACAGGTTGCTTCTCTTTCAGAGAAATCCATGTGAGTTTCTTCCTAATGCTTGCAAGTAGCTTAAGGCACTTTCAAAGGAAAGTGATTTTCTCTGAAAGGACAGCATTTAGAAAGTGAAGCAACACTCCATTCACTTCGCACAGTGAATTGAAGTGTTGGAACAGACTGCTTCTCTTTCAGGGAAACGCATGTGAGTTTCTTCCTAATGCTTGCAAGTAGCTTAAGGCACTTTCAAAGGAAAGTGATTTTCTCTGAAAGGACAGCATTTAGAAAGTGAAGCAACACTCCATTCATTTCGAACAGTGAATTGAAGTGTTGGAACAGACTGCTTCTCTTTCAGAGAAACGCATGTGAGTTTCTGGTGAATGCTTGAAAGTAGCTTAAGGCACTTTCAAAGGAAAGTGATTTTCTCTGAAAGGACAGCATTTAGAAAGTGAAGCAACACTCCATTCACTTCGCACAGTGAATTGAAGTGTTGGAACAGACTGCTTCTCTTTCAGAGAAATGCATGTGAGTTTCTGTTGAATGCTTGTAAGTAGCTTAAGGCACTTTCAAAGGAAAATGATTTTCTCTGAAAGGACAGCATTTAGAAAGTGAAGCAACACTCCATTCACTTCGCAGAGTGAATTGAAGTATTGGAACAGACTGCTTCTCTTTCAGAGAAATGCATGTGAGTTTCTTGTGAATGCTTCCAAGTTGCTTAAGGCACTTTCAAAGGAAAGTGATTTTCTCTGAAAGGACAGCATTTAGAAAGTGAAGCAACACTCCATTCACTTTGTACAGTGAATTGAAGTGTTGGAACAGACTGCTTCTCTTTCAGAGAAACGCATGTGAGTTTTTTTGAATGCTTGAAAGTAGTTTAAGGCACTTTCAATGGAAAGTGATTTTCTCTGAGAGGACAGAATTTAGAAAGTGAAGCAACACTCCATTCACTTCGCACAGTGAATTGAAGTGTTGGAACAGACTGCTTCTCTTTCAGATAAACGCATGTGTGTTTCCTGTGAATGCTAGAAAGTAGCTTAAGGCACTTTCAAAGGAAAGTGATTTTCTCTGAAAGGACAGCATTTAGAAAGTGAAGTAACATTCCATTCACTTCGCACAGTGAATTGAAGTGTTGGAACCGACTGCTTCTCTTTCAGAGAAATGCATGTGAGTTTCTGTTGAATGCTTGTAAGTAGCTCAAGGCTCTTTCAAAGAGAGTGATTTTCTCTGAAAGGACAGCATTTAGAATGTAAAGCAACACTCCATTCCCTTTGCGCAATGAATTGAAGTGTTGGAACAGACTGCTTCTCTTTCAGAGAAACGCATTAGTGTTTCTTGTGAATGCTTGCAAGTAGATTAAGGCACTTTCAAAGGAAAGAGATTTTCTCTGAAAGGACAGCATTTAGAAAGTGAAGCAACACTCCATTCATTTCGAACAGAGAATTGAAGTGTTGGAACAGATTGCTTCTCTTTCAGAGAAATGCATGTGAGTTTCTGTTGAATGCTTGTAAGTAGCTTAAGGCACAATCAAAGGAAAGGGATTTTCTCTGAAAGGACAGCATTTAGAAAGTGATTCAACACTCCATTCACTTCGCACAGTGAATTGAAGTGTTGGAACAGATTGCTTCTCTTTCTGAGAAATGCATGTGAGTTTCTGTGGAATTCTTGTAAGTACCTTAAGGCACATTCAAAGGAAAGGGATTTTCTCTGAAAGGACAGCATTTAGAAAGTGAAGCAACACTCCATTCACTTCACACAGTGAATTGAAGTGTTGGAACAGACTGCTTCTCTTTCAGAGAAATGCCTGTTAGTTTCTGTTGAATGCTTGTAAGTAGCTCAAGGCTCTTTCAAAGGAAAGTGATTTTCTCTGAAAGGACAGCATTTAGAAAGTAAAGCAACACTCCATTCCCTTCGCGCAATGAATTGAAGTGTTGGAACAGACTGCTTCTGTTTCATAGAAACGCATTAGTGTTTCTTGTGAATGCTTGCAAGTAGCTAAAGGCATTTTCAAAGGAAAGTGATTTTCTCTGAAAGGACAGCATTTAGAAAGTGAAGCAACACTCCATTCACTTCGCACATTGAATTGAAGTGTTGGAACAGACTGCTTCTCTTTCAGAGAAACGCTTGTGAGTTTCTGTTGAATGCTTGTAAGTAGCTTAAGGCACTTTCAAAGGAAAGTGATTTTCTCTGAAAGGACAGCATTTAGAAAGTGAGGTAACACTCCATTCACTTCACACAGTGAATTGAAGTGTTGGAACAGGTTGCTTCTCTTTCAGAGTAACGCATGTGAGTTTCTTCCTAATGCTTGCAAGTAGCTTAAGGCACTTTCAAAGGAAAGTGATTTTCTCTGAAAGGACAGCATTTAGAAAGTGAAGCAACACTCCATTCACTTCGCACAGTGAATTGAAGTGTTGGAACAGACTGCTTCTCTTTCAGAGAAATGCATGTGAGTTTCTGTTGAATGCTTGTAAGTAGCTTAAGGCACTGGTGTGGGAGAATTTTCTGTTTTCTGTCAATCATATTTTAATAAAATGCTGATTGGCCAGGCAGGCAGTATAGGCAGGAAAGCCAGACAGGAAGTAGGGGTGGAGCAAGGAGAACAGGAGAATTCTGGGAAGCAGGGAAGTTCCTCTGCAATTCCTGTACAGACCACCGAAGAGGCAACATGTAAGCTGTCACACCGAGAAAGGTACTGAGCCCATTGTGGCTAACATAGATAAGGATAATGAGGTAATATATGTTATAAGAGTTAACTAGAAGCCTGACCTAATGGGCCAATCAGTTTATAATCTTATGGAGTCCTGTGTGTGATTTTCCTTGGGACTTGCTGGCTTGTTGGGGTACTGGGCGGGACAGAAACCCCAACAAGCCGGCCCTCATGTTACAAGGCACTTTCAAAGGAAAGTGATTTTCTCTGAAAGGACAGCATTTAGAAAGTGAAGCAACACTCCATTCACTTCGCAGAGTGAATTGAAGTATTGGAACAGACTGCTTCTCTTTCAGAGAAATGCATGTGAGTTTCTGGTGAATGCTTGTAAGTAGCTTAAGGCACTTTCAAAGGAAAGTGATTTTCTCTGAAAGGACAGCATTTAGAAAGTGAAGCAACACTCCATTCACTTCGCACAGTGAATTGAAGTGTTGGAACAGACTGCTTCTCTTTCAGAGAAACGCATGTGAGTTTCTTGTGAATGCTTGCAAGTTGCTTAAGGCACTTTCAAAGGAAAGTGATTTTCTCTGAAAGGACAGCATTTAGAAACTGAAGCAACACTCCATTCACTTCGCACAGTGAATTGAAGTGTTGGAACAGACTGCTTCTCTTTAAGAGAAACGCATGTGAGTGTTTTGTGAATGCTTGAAAGTAGTTTAAGGCACTTTCAAAGGAAAGTGATTTTTCTCTGAAAGGACAGAATTTAGAAAGTGAAGCAACACTCCATTCACTTCGCACAGTGAATTGAGGTGTTGGAACAGACTGCTTCTCTTTCAGAGAAACGCATGTGAGTTTCTGGTGAATGCTTGTAAGTAGCTTAAGGCACTTTCAAAGGAAAGTGATTTTCTCTGAAAGGACAGAATTTAGAAAGTGAAGCAACACTCCATTCCCTTCGTGCAGTGAATTGAAGTGTTGGAACAGAGTGCTTCTCTTTCATAGAAACGCATTAGTGTTTCTTGTGAATGCTTGCAAGTTGCTTAAGGCACTTTCAAAGGAAAGTGATTTTCTCTGAAAGGACAGCATTTAGAAAGTGAAGCAACACTCCATTCCCTTCGTGCAGTGAATTGAAGTGTTGGAACAGAGTGCTTCTCTTTCATAGAAACGCATTAGTGTTTCTTGTGAATGCTTGCAAGTTGCTTAAGGCACTTTCAAAGGAAAGTGATTTTCTCTGAAAGGACAGCATTTAGAAAGTGAAGCAACACTCCATTCACTTTGTACAGTGAATTGAAGTGTTGGAACAGACTGCTTCTCTTTCAGAGAAACGCATGTGAGTTTTTTTGAATGCTTGAAAGTAGTTTAAGGCACTTTCAATGGAAAGTGATTTTCTCTGAGAGGACAGAATTTAGAAAGTGAAGCAACACTCCATTCACTTCGCACAGTGAATTGAAGTGTTGGAACAGACTGCTTCTCTTTCAGATAAACGCATGTGTGTTTCCTGTGAATGCTAGAAAGTAGCTTAAGGCACTTTCAAAGGAAAGTGATTTTCTCTGAAAGGACAGCATTTAGAAAGTGAAGTAACATTCCATTCACTTCGCACAGTGAATTGAAGTGTTGGAACCGACTGCTTCTCTTTCAGAGAAATGCATGTGAGTTTCTGTTGAATGCTTGTAAGTAGCTCAAGGCTCTTTCAAAGAGAGTGATTTTCTCTGAAAGGACAGCATTTAGAATGTAAAGCAACACTCCATTCCCTTTGCGCAATGAATTGAAGTGTTGGAACAGACTGCTTCTCTTTCAGAGAAACGCATTAGTGTTTCTTGTGAATGCTTGCAAGTAGATTAAGGCACTTTCAAAGGAAAGAGATTTTCTCTGAAAGGACAGCATTTAGAAAGTGAAGCAACACTCCATTCATTTCGAACAGAGAATTGAAGTGTTGGAACAGATTGCTTCTCTTTCAGAGAAATGCATGTGAGTTTCTGTTGAATGCTTGTAAGTAGCTTAAGGCACAATCAAAGGAAAGGGATTTTCTCTGAAAGGACAGCATTTAGAAAGTGATTCAACACTCCATTCACTTCGCACAGTGAATTGAAGTGTTGGAACAGATTGCTTCTCTTTCTGAGAAATGCATGTGAGTTTCTGTGGAATTCTTGTAAGTACCTTAAGGCACATTCAAAGGAAAGGGATTTTCTCTGAAAGGACAGCATTTAGAAAGTGAAGCAACACTCCATTCACTTCACACAGTGAATTGAAGTGTTGGAACAGACTGCTTCTCTTTCAGAGAAATGCCTGTTAGTTTCTGTTGAATGCTTGTAAGTAGCTCAAGGCTCTTTCAAAGGAAAGTGATTTTCTCTGAAAGGACAGCATTTAGAAAGTAAAGCAACACTCCATTCCCTTCGCGCAATGAATTGAAGTGTTGGAACAGACTGCTTCTGTTTCATAGAAACGCATTAGTGTTTCTTGTGAATGCTTGCAAGTAGCTAAAGGCATTTTCAAAGGAAAGTGATTTTCTCTGAAAGGACAGCATTTAGAAAGTGAAGCAACACTCCATTCACTTCGCACATTGAATTGAAGTGTTGGAACAGACTGCTTCTCTTTCAGAGAAACGCTTGTGAGTTTCTGTTGAATGCTTGTAAGTAGCTTAAGGCACTTTCAAAGGAAAGTGATTTTCTCTGAAAGGACAGCATTTAGAAAGTGAGGTAACACTCCATTCACTTCACACAGTGAATTGAAGTGTTGGAACAGGTTGCTTCTCTTTCAGAGTAACGCATGTGAGTTTCTTCCTAATGCTTGCAAGTAGCTTAAGGCACTTTCAAAGGAAAGTGATTTTCTCTGAAAGGACAGCATTTAGAAAGTGAAGCAACACTCCATTCACTTCGCACAGTGAATTGAAGTGTTGGAACAGACTGCTTCTCTTTCAGAGAAATGCATGTGAGTTTCTGTTGAATGCTTGTAAGTAGCTTAAGGCACTGGTGTGGGAGAATTTTCTGTTTTCTGTCAATCATATTTTAATAAAATGCTGATTGGCCAGGCAGGCAGTATAGGCAGGAAAGCCAGACAGGAAGTAGGGGTGGAGCAAGGAGAACAGGAGAATTCTGGGAAGCAGGGAAGTTCCTCTGCAATTCCTGTACAGACCACCGAAGAGGCAATATGTAAGCTGTCACACCGAGAAAGGTACTGAGCCCATTGTGGCTAACATAGATAAGGATAATGAGGTAATATATGTTATAAGAGTTAACTAGAAGCCTGACCTAATGGGCCAATCAGTTTATAATCTTATGGAGTCCTGTGTGTGATTTTCCTTGGGACTTGCTGGCTTGTTGGGGTACTGGGCGGGACAGAAACCCCAACAAGCCGGCCCTCATGTTACAAGGCACTTTCAAAGGAAAGTGATTTTCTCTGAAAGGACAGCATTTAGAAAGTGAAGCAACACTCCATTCACTTCGCAGAGTGAATTGAAGTATTGGAACAGACTGCTTCTCTTTCAGAGAAATGCATGTGAGTTTCTGGTGAATGCTTGTAAGTAGCTTAAGGCACTTTCAAAGGAAAGTGATTTTCTCTGAAAGGACAGCATTTAGAAAGTGAAGCAACACTCCATTCACTTCGCACAGTGAATTGAAGTGTTGGAACAGACTGCTTCTCTTTCAGAGAAACGCATGTGAGTTTCTTCCTAATGCTTGCAAGTAGCTTAAGGCACTTTCAAAGGAAAGTGATTTTCTCTGAACGGACAGCATTTAGAAAGTGAAGCAACACTCCATTCATTTCGAACAGTGAATTGAAGTGTTGGAACAGACTGCTTCTCTTTCAGAGAAACGCATGTGAGTTTCTGTTGAATGCTTGTAAGTAGCTTAAGGCACTTTCAAAGGTAAGTGATTTTCTCTGAAAGGACAGCATTTAGAAAGTGAAGCAACACTCCATTCACTTCGCACAGTGAATTGAAGTGTTGGAACCGACTGCTTCTCTTTCAGAGAAATGCATGTGAGTTTCTGTTGAATGCTTGTAAGTAGCTCAAGGCTCTTTCAAAGAGAGTGATTTTCTCTGAAAGGACAGCATTTAGAATGTAAAGCAACACTCCATTCCCTTTGCGCAATGAATTGAAGTGTTGGAACAGACTGCTTCTCTTTCAGAGAAACGCATTAGTGTTTCTTGTGAATGCTTGCAAGTAGATTAAGGCACTTTCAAAGGAAAGAGATTTTCTCTGAAAGGACAGCATTTAGAAAGTGAAGCAACACTCCATTCATTTCGAACAGAGAATTGAAGTGTTGGAACAGATTGCTTCTCTTTCAGAGAAATGCATGTGAGTTTCTGTTGAATGCTTGTAAGTAGCTTAAGGCACAATCAAAGGAAAGGGATTTTCTCTGAAAGGACAGCATTTAGAAAGTGATTCAACACTCCATTCACTTCGCACAGTGAATTGAAGTGTTGGAACAGATTGCTTCTCTTTCTGAGAAATGCATGTGAGTTTCTGTGGAATTCTTGTAAGTACCTTAAGGCACATTCAAAGGAAAGGGATTTTCTCTGAAAGGACAGCATTTAGAAAGTGAAGCAACACTCCATTCACTTCACACAGTGAATTGAAGTGTTGGAACAGACTGCTTCTCTTTCAGAGAAATGCCTGTTAGTTTCTGTTGAATGCTTGTAAGTAGCTCAAGGCTCTTTCAAAGGAAAGTGATTTTCTCTGAAAGGACAGCATTTAGAAAGTAAAGCAACACTCCATTCCCTTCGCGCAATGAATTGAAGTGTTGGAACAGACTGCTTCTGTTTCATAGAAACGCATTAGTGTTTCTTGTGAATGCTTGCAAGTAGCTAAAGGCATTTTCAAAGGAAAGTGATTTTCTCTGAAAGGACAGCATTTAGAAAGTGAAGCAACACTCCATTCACTTCGCACATTGAATTGAAGTGTTGGAACAGACTGCTTCTCTTTCAGAGAAACGCTTGTGAGTTTCTGTTGAATGCTTGTAAGTAGCTTAAGGCACTTTCAAAGGAAAGTGATTTTCTCTGAAAGGACAGCATTTAGAAAGTGAGGTAACACTCCATTCACTTCACACAGTGAATTGAAGTGTTGGAACAGGTTGCTTCTCTTTCAGAGTAACGCATGTGAGTTTCTTCCTAATGCTTGCAAGTAGCTTAAGGCACTTTCAAAGGAAAGTGATTTTCTCTGAAAGGACAGCATTTAGAAAGTGAAGCAACACTCCATTCACTTCGCACAGTGAATTGAAGTGTTGGAACAGACTGCTTCTCTTTCAGAGAAATGCATGTGAGTTTCTGTTGAATGCTTGTAAGTAGCTTAAGGCACTGGTGTGGGAGAATTTTCTGTTTTCTGTCAATCATATTTTAATAAAATGCTGATTGGCCAGGCAGGCAGTATAGGCAGGAAAGCCAGACAGGAAGTAGGGGTGGAGCAAGGAGAACAGGAGAATTCTGGGAAGCAGGGAAGTTCCTCTGCAATTCCTGTACAGACCACCGAAGAGGCAACATGTAAGCTGTCACACCGAGAAAGGTACTGAGCCCATTGTGGCTAACATAGATAAGGATAATGAGGTAATATATGTTATAAGAGTTAACTAGAAGCCTGACCTAATGGGCCAATCAGTTTATAATCTTATGGAGTCCTGTGTGTGATTTTCCTTGGGACTTGCTGGCTTGTTGGGGTACTGGGCGGGACAGAAACCCCAACAAGCCGGCCCTCATGTTACAAGGCACTTTCAAAGGAAAGTGATTTTCTCTGAAAGGACAGCATTTAGAAAGTGAAGCAACACTCCATTCACTTCGCAGAGTGAATTGAAGTATTGGAACAGACTGCTTCTCTTTCAGAGAAATGCATGTGAGTTTCTGGTGAATGCTTGTAAGTAGCTTAAGGCACTTTCAAAGGAAAGTGATTTTCTCTGAAAGGACAGCATTTAGAAAGTGAAGCAACACTCCATTCACTTCGCACAGTGAATTGAAGTGTTGGAACAGACTGCTTCTCTTTCAGAGAAACGCATGTGAGTTTCTTCCTAATGCTTGCAAGTAGCTTAAGGCACTTTCAAAGGAAAGTGATTTTCTCTGAACGGACAGCATTTAGAAAGTGAAGCAACACTCCATTCATTTCGAACAGTGAATTGAAGTGTTGGAACAGACTGCTTCTCTTTCAGAGAAACGCATGTGAGTTTCTGTTGAATGCTTGTAAGTAGCTTAAGGCACTTTCAAAGGTAAGTGATTTTCTCTGAAAGGACAGCATTTAGAAAGTGAAGCAACACTCCATTCACTTCGCAAAGTGAATTGAAGTGTTGGAACAGACTGCTTCTCTTTCAGAGAAACGCATGTGAGTTTCTTCCTAATGCTTGTAAGTAGCTCAAGGCTCTTTCAAAGAGAGTGATTTTCTCTGAAAGGACAGCATTTAAATGTAAAGCAGCACTCCATTCCCTTTGCGCAATGAATTGAAGTGTTGGAACAGACTCCTTCTCTTTCAGAGAAACGCATTAGTGTTTCTTGTGAATGCTTACAAGTAGCTTAAGGCACTTTCAAAGGAAAGAGATTTTTTCTGAAAGGACAGCATTTAGAAAGCGAAGCAACACTCCATTCATTTCGAACAGTGAATTGAAGTGTTGGAACAGACTGCTTCTCTTTCAGAGAAACGCATATGAGTTTCTGGTGAATGCTTGTAAGTAGCTTAAGGCACTTTCAAAGGAAAGTGATTTTCTCTGAAAGGACAGCATTTAGAAAGTGAAGCAACACTCCATTCACTTCGCACAGAGAATTGATGTGTTGGAACAGATTGCTTCTCTTTCAGAGATATGCATGTGAGTTTCTGTTGAATGCTTGTAAGTAGCTTAAGGCACATTCAAAGGAAAGGGATTTTCTCTAAAAGGACAGCATTTAGAAAGTGAAGCAACACTCCATTCACTTCGCACAGTGAATTGAAGTGTTGGAACAGACTGCTTCTCTTTCAGAGAAACGCATGTGAGTTTTTTCCTAATGCTTGCAAGTAGCTTAAGGCACTTTCAATGGAAAGTGATTTTCTCTGAAAGGACAGCATTTAGAAAGTGAGGCAACACTCCCTTCACTTCGCACAGTGAATTGAAGTGTTGGAACAGACTGCTTCTCTTTCAGAGAATCGCATGTGAGTTTCTTCCTAATGCTTGCAAGTAGCTTAAGGCACTTTCAAAGGAAAGTGATTTTCTCTGAAAGGACAGCATTTAGAAAGTGAAGCAACACTCCATTCACTTCGCACAGTGAATTGAAGTGTTGGAACAGATTGCTTCTCTTTCAGAGAAATGCATGTGAGTTTCTGTTGAATGCTTGTAAGTAGCTTAAGGCACATTCAAAGGAAAGGGATTTTCTCTGAAAGGACAGCATTTAGAAAGTGAGGCAACACTCCATTTACTTCGCACAGTGAATTGAAGTGTTGGAACAGATTGCTTCTCTTTCAGAGAAATGCATGTGAGTTTCTGTTGAATGTTGTAAGTAGCTTAAGGCACATTCAAAGGAAAGGGATTTTCTCTGAAAGGACAGCATTTAGAAAGTGAAGCAACACTACATTCACTTCACACAGTGAATTGAAGTGTTGGAACAGACTGCTTCTCTTTCAGAGAAACGCATGTGAGTTTCTGTTGAATGCTTGTAAGTAGCTTAAGGCACTTTCAAAGGTAAGTGATTTTCTCTGAAAGGACAGCATTTAGAAAGTGAAGCAACACTCCATTCACTTCGCAAAGTGAATTGAAGTGTTGGAACAGACTGCTTCTCTTTCAGAGAAACGCATGTGAGTTTCTTCCTAATGCTTGTAAGTAGCTCAAGGCTCTTTCAAAGAGAGTGATTTTCTCTGAAAGGACAGCATTTAAATGTAAAGCAGCATTCCATTCCCTTTGCGCAATGAATTGAAGTGTTGGAACAGACTCCTTCTCTTTCAGAGAAACGCATTAGTGTTTCTTGTGAATGCTTACAAGTAGCTTAAGGCACTTTCAAAGGAAAGAGATTTTTTCTGAAAGGACAGCATTTAGAAAGCGAAGCAACACTCCATTCATTTCGAACAGTGAATTGAAGTGTTGGAACAGACTGCTTCTCTTTCAGAGAAACGCATATGAGTTTCTGGTGAATGCTTGTAAGTAGCTTAAGGCACTTTCAAAGGAAAGTGATTTTCTCTGAAAGGACAGCATTTAGAAAGTGAAGCAACACTCCATTCACTTCGCACAGAGAATTGAAGTGTTGGAACAGATTGCTTCTCTTTCAGAGATATGCATGTGAGTTTCTGTTGAATGCTTGTAAGTAGCTTAAGGCACATTCAAAGGAAAGGGATTTTCTCTAAAAGGACAGCATTTAGAAAGTGAAGCAACACTCCATTCACTTCGCACAGTGAATTGAAGTGTTGGAACAGACTGCTTCTCTTTCAGAGAAACGCATGTGAGTTTTTTCCTAATGCTTGCAAGTAGCTTAAGGCACTTTCAATGGAAAGTGATTTTCTCTGAAAGGACAGCATTTAGAAAGTGAGGCAACACTCCCTTCACTTCGCACAGTGAATTGAAGTGTTGGAACAGACTGCTTCT
This sequence comes from Myodes glareolus, assembly GCF_982192425.1. NCBI lineage: Eukaryota > Metazoa > Chordata > Mammalia > Rodentia > Cricetidae > Myodes > Myodes glareolus. The sequence continues at coordinate 1,635,382 of NW_028263217.1, forward strand.
CTTTCAGAGAATCGCATGTGAGTTTCTTCCTAATGCTTACAAGTAGCTTAAGGCACTTTCAAAGGAAAGTGATTTTCTCTGAAAGGACAGCATTTAGAAAGTGAAGCAACACTCCATTCACTTCGCAGAGTGAATTGAAGTGTTGGAACAGACTGCTTATCTTTCAGAGAAACGCATGTGAGTTTTTTCCTAATGCTTGCAAGTAGCTTAAGGCACTTTCAAAGGAAAGTGATTTTCTCTGAAAGGACAGCATTTAGAAAGTGAAGCAACACTCCATTCACTTCGCACAGTGAATTGAAGTGTTGGAACAGATTGCTTCTCTTTCAGAGAAATGCATGTGAGTTTCTGTTGAATGCTTGTAAGTAGCTTAAGGCACATTCAAAGGAAAGGGATTTTCTCTGAAAGGACAGCATTTAGAAAGTGAGGCAACACTCCATTTACTTCGCACAGTGAATTGAAGTGTTGGAACAGATTGATTCTCTTTCAGAGAAATGCATGTGAGTTTCTGTTGAATGTTGTAAGTAGCTTAAGGCACATTCAAAGGAAAGGGATTTTCTCTGAAAGGACAGCATTTAGAAAGTGAAGCAACACTCCATTCACTTCACACAGTGAATTGAAGTGTTGGAACAGACTGCTTCTCTTTCAGAGAAATGCATGTGAGTTTCTGTTGAATGCTTGTAAGTAGCTCAAGGTTCTTTCAAAGGAAAGTGATTTTCTCTGAAAGGACAGCATTTAGAAAGTAAAGCAACACTCCATTCCCTTCGCGCAATGAATTGAAGTGTTGGAACAGACTGCTTCTGTTTCATAGAAACGCATTAGTGTTTCTTGTGAATGTTTACAAGTAGCTTAAGGCACTTTCAAAGGAAAGTGATTTTCTCTGAAAGGACAGCATTTAGAAAGTGAAGCAACACTCCATTCACTTCACACAGTGAATTGAAGTGTTGGAACAGACTGCTTCTCTTTCAGAGAAATGCATGTGAGTTTCTGTTGAATGCTTGTAAGTAGCTCAAGGTTCTTTCAAAGGAAAGTGATTTTCTCTGAAAGGACAGCATTTAGAAAGTAAAGCAACACTCCGTTCCCTTCGCGCAATGAATTGAAGTGTTGGAACAGACTGCTTCTGTTTCATAGAAACGCATTAGTGTTTCTTGTGAATGTTTACAAGTAGCTTAAGGCACTTTCAAAGGAAAGTGATTTTCTCTGAAAGGACAGCATTTAGAAAGTGAAGCAACACTCCGTTCACTTTACACAGAGAATTGAAGTGTTGGAACAGATTGCTTCTCTTTCAGAGAAATGCATGTGAGTTTCTGTTGAATGCTTGTAAGTAGCTTAAGGCACATTCAAAGGAAAGGGATTTTCTCTAAAAGGACAGCATTTTGAAAGTGAAGCAACACTCCATTCCCTTCGCTCAATGAATTGAAGTGTTGGAACAGACTGCTTCAATTTCATAGAAACGCATTAGTGTTTCTTGTGAATGCTTGCAAGTAGCTTAAGGCACTTTCAAAGGAAAGTGATTTTCTCTGAAAGGACAGCATTTAAAAAGTGAAGCAACACTCCATTCACTTCGCACATTGAATTGAAGTGTTGGAACAGACTGCTTCTCTTTCAGAGAAACGCATGTGAGTTTCTGTTGAATGGTTGTAAGTAGCTTATGGCACTTTCAAAGGAAAGTGATTTTCTCTGAAAGGACAGCATTTAGAAAGTGAGGCAACACTCCATTCACTTCACACAGTGAATTGAAGTGTTGGAACAGATTGCTTCTCTTTCAGAGAAACGCATGTGAGTTTCTTCCTAATGCTTGCAAGTAGCTTAAGGCACTTTCAAAGGAAAGTGATTTTCTCTGAAAGGACAGCATTTAGAAAGTGAAGCAACACTCCATTCACTTCGCACAGTGAATTGAAGTGTTGGAACAGACTGCTTCTCTTTCAGAGAAACGCATGTGAGTTTTTTGTGAATGCTTGAATGTAGTTTAAGGCACTTTCAATAGAAAGTGATTTTCACTGAAAGGACAGCATTTAGAAAGTGAGGCAACACTCCATTCACTTCGCCCAGTGAACTGAAGTGTTGGAACAGACTGCTTCTCTTTCAGAGAATCGCATGTGAGTTTCTTCCTAATGCTTGCAAGTAGCTTAAGGCACTTTCAAAGGAAAGTGATTTTCTCTGAAAGGACAGCATTTAGAAAGTGAAGCAACACTCCATTCACTTCGCACAGTGAATTGAAGTGTTGGAACAGACTGCTTCTCTTTCAGAGAAATGCATGTGAGTTTCTGTTGAATGCGTGTAAATAGCTCAAGGCACTTTCAAAGGAAAGTGATTTTCTCTGAAAGGACAGCATTTAGAAAGTAAAGCAACACTCCATTCCCTTCGCGCAACGAATTGAAGTGTTGGAACAGACTGCTTCTCTTTCATAGAAACGCATTAGTGTTTCTTGTGAATGCTTGCAATTAGCTTAAGGCACTTTCAAAGTAAAGTGATTTTCTCTGAAAGGACAGCATTTAGAAAGTGAGGCAACACTCCATTCACTTCACACAGTGAATTGAAGTGTTGGAACAGATTGCTTCTCTTTCAGAGAAACGCATGTGAGTTTCTTCCTAATGCTTGCAAGTAGCTTAAGGCACTTTCAAAGGAAAGTGATTTTCTCTGAAAGGACAGCATTTAGAAAGTGAAGCAACACTCCATTCACTTCGCAGAGTGAATTGAAGTGTTGGAACAGACTGCTTCTCTTTCAGAGAAACGCATGTGAGTTTCTTCCTAATGCTTGCAAGTAGCTTAAGGCACTTTCAAAGGAAAGTGATTTTCTCTGAAAGGACAGCATTTAGAAAGTGAAGCAAAACTCCATTCATTTCGAACAGTGAATTGAAGTGTTGGAACAGACTGCTTCTCTTTCAGAGAAACGCATGTGAGTTTCTGGTAAATGCTTGTAAGTAGCTTAAGGCACTTTCAAAGGTAAGTGATATTCTCTGAAAGGACAGCATTTAGAAAGTGAAGCAACACTCCATTCACTTCGCAAAGTGAATTGAAGTGTTGGAACAGACTGCTTCTCTTTCAGAGAAATGCATGTGAGTTTCTGGTGAATGCTTATAAGTAGCTTAAGGCACTTTCAAAGGAAAGTGATTTTCTCTGAAAGGACAGCATTTAGAAAGTGAAGCAACACTCCATTCACTTCGCAGAGTGAATTGAAGTATTGGAACAGTTTGCTTCTCTTTCAGAGAAACGCATGTGAGTTTCTGGTGAATGCTTGTAAGTAGCTTAAGGCACTTTCAAAGGAAAGTGATTTTCTCTGAAAGGACAGCATTTAGAAAGTGAAGCAACACTCCATTCACTTCGCACAGTGAATTGAAGTGTTGGAACAGACTGCTTCTCTTTCAGAGAAACGCATGTGAGTTTTTTGTGAATACTTGAAAGTAGTTTAAGGCACTTTCAATGGAAAGTGATTTTCTCTGAAAGACAGCATTTAGAAACTGAAGCAACACTCCATTCACTTCGCACAGTGAATTGAAGTGTTGGAACAGACTGCTTCACTTTCAGAGAAACGCATGTGAGTTTTTTGTGAATGCTTGAAAGTAGTTTAAGGCACTTTGAATGGAAAGTGATTTTCTCTGAAAGGACAGCATTTAGAAAGTGAGGCAACACTCCATTCACTTCTCACAGTGAATTGATGTGTTGGAGCAGACTGCTTCTCTTTCAGAGAAACGAATGGGAGTTTCTTTCTAATGCTTGCAAGTAGCTTAAGGCACTTTCAAAGGAAAGTGATTTTCTCTGAAAGGACAGCATTTAGAAAGTGAAGCAACACTCCATTCACTTCGCACAGTGAATTGACGTGTTGCAACAGAATGCTTCTCTTTCAATGAAACGCATTAGTGTTTCTTGTGAATGCTTGCAAGTAGCTTAAGGCACTTTCAAAGGAAAGTGATTTTCTCTGAAAGGACAGAATTTAGAAAGTGAAGCAACACTCCATTCCCTTCGTGCAGTGAATTGAAGTGTTGGAACAGAGTGCTTCTCTTTCATATAAACGCATTAGTGTTTCTTGTGAATGCTTGCATTTTGCTTAAGGCACTTTCAAAGGAAAGTGATTTTCTCTGAAAGGACAGCATTTAGAAAGTGAGGCAACACTCCATTCACTTTGCACAGTGAATTGAAGTGTTGGAACAGACTGCTTCTCTTTCAGAGAAACGCATGTGAGTTTCTTCCTAATGCTTGCAAGTAGCTTAAGGCACTTTCAAAGGAAAGTGATTTTCTCTGAAAGGACAGCATTTAGAAAGTGAAGCAACACTCCATTCACTTCGCACAGTGAATTGAAGTGTTGCAACAGACTGCTTCTCTTTCATAGAAACGCATTAGTGTTTCTTGTGAATGCTTGCAAGTAGCTTAAGGCACTTTCAAAGGAAAGTGATTTTCTCTGAAAGGACAGAATATAGAAAGTGAAGCAACACTCCATTCACTTCGCACAGTGAATTGAAGTGTTGGAACAGACTGCTTCTTTTTCAGAGAAACGCATGTGAGTTTCTTCCTAATGCTTGCAAGTAGCTTAAGGCACTTTCAAAGGAAAGTGATTTTCCCTGAAAGGACAGCATTTAGAAAGTGAAGCAACACTCCATTCACTTCGCACAGTGAATTGAAGTGTTGGAACAGACTGCTTCTCTTTCAGAGAAATGCATGTGAGTTTCTGTTGAATGCTTGTAAGTAGCTCAAGGCATTTTCAAAGGAAAGTGATTTTCTCTGAAAGGACAGCATTTAGAAAGTAAAGCAACACTGCATTCCCTTCCTGCAATGAATTGAAGTGTTGGAACAGACTGCATCTCTTTCAGAGAAACGCATGTGAGTTTCTGTTGAATGCTTGTAAGTAGCTTAAGGCACTTTCAATGGAAAGTGATTTTCTCTGAAAGGACAGCATTTAGAAAGTGAAGCAACACTCCATTCACTTCGCACATTGAATTGAAGTGTTTGAACAGACTGCAACTCTTTCAGAGAAACGCATGTGAGTTTCTGTTGAATGCTTGTAAGTAGCTTAAGGCACTTTCAAAGGAAAGTGATTTTCTCTGAAAGGACAGCATTTAGAAAGTGAGGCAATACTCCATTCACTATACACAGTGAATTGAAGTGTTGGAACAGACTGCTTCTCTTTCAGAGAAACGCATGTGAGTTTCTTCCTAATGCTTGCAAGTAGCTTAAGGCACTTTCAAAGGAAAGTGATTTTCTCTGAAAGGACAGCATTTAGAAAGTGAAGCAACACTCCATTCACTTCGCACAGTGAATTGCAGTGTTCCAACAGAATGCTTCTCTTTCATAGAAACGCATTAGTATTTCTTGTGACTGCTTGCAAGTAGTTTAAGGCACTTTCAAAGGAAAGTGATTTTCTCTGAAAGGACAGCATTTAGAAAGTGAAGCAACACTCCATTCACTTCGCAAGGAGAATTGAAGTGTTGGAACAGATTGCTTCTCTTTCAGAGAAACGCATGTGAGTTTCTTCCTAATGCTTGCAAGTAGCTTAAGGCACTTTCAAAGGAAAGTGATTTTCTCTGAAAGGACAGCATTTAGAAAGTGAAGCAACACTCCATTCAATTCGCACAGTGAATTGAAGTGTTGGAACAGCCTGCTTCTCTTTCAGGGAAACGCATGTGAGTTTCTGGTGAATGCTTGAAAGAAGTTTAAGGCGCTTTCAATGGAAAGTGATTTTCTCTGAAAGGACAGAATTTAGAAAGTGAAGCAACACTCCATTCACTTCGCATAGTGAATTGAAGTGTTGGAACAGACTGCTTCTCTTTCAGAGAAATGCATGTGAGTTTCTGTTGAATGCTTGTAAGTAGCTTAAGGCACTTTCAAAGGAAAGTGATTTTCTCTGAAAGGACAGCATTTCGAAAGTGAGGCAACACTGCATTCACTTTGCACAGTGAATTGAAGTGTTGGAACAGATTGCTTCTCTTTCAGAGAAACACATGTGAGTTTCTGGTGAATGCTTGTAAGTAGCTTAAGGCATTTTCAAAGGAACGTGATTTTCTCGGAAAGGACAGCATTTAGAAAGTGAAGTAACATTCCATTCACTTCGCACAGTGAATTGAAGTGTTGGAACAGACTGCTTCTCTTTCAGAGAATTTCATGTGAGTTTCTTGTGAATGCTTGCAAGTAGCTTAAGGCACTTTCAAAGGAAAGTGATTTTTTCTGAAAGGACAGGATTTAGAAAGTGAAGCAACACTCCATTCACTTCGCACAGAGTTAAAGTGTTGGAACAGATTGCTTCTCTTTCAGAGAAATGCATGTGAGTTTCTGTTGAATGCTTGTAAGTAGCTTAAGGCACTTTCAATGGAAAGTGATTTTCTCTGAAAGGACAGCATTTAGAAAGTGAAGCAACACTCCATTCCCGTTGTGCAGTGAATTGAAGTGTTGGAACAGACTGCTTGTCTTTTATAGAAACGCATTAGTATTTCTTGTGAATGCTTGCAAGTAGCTTAAGGCACTTTCAAAGGAAAGTGATTTTCTCTGAAAGGACAGCATTTAGAAAGTGAAGCAACACTCCATTCACTTCTCACAGTGAATTGAAGTGTTGGAACAGACTGCTTCTCTTTCAGAGAAACGCATGTTAGTTTCTTCCTAATGCTTGCAAGAAGCTTAAGGCACTTTCAAAGGAAAGTGATTTTCTCTGAAAGGACAGCATTTCGAAAGTGAGGCAACACTCCATTCACTTTGCACAGTGAATTGAAGTGTTGGAACAGACTGCTTCTCTTTCATAGAAACGCGTTAGCGTTTCTTGTCAATGCTTGCAAGTAGCTTAAGGCACTTTCAAAGGAAAGTGATTTTCTCTGAAAGGACAGCATTTAGAAAGTGAAGCAACACTCCATTCACTTCGCATAGAGAATTGAAGTGTTGGAACAGATTGCTTCTCTTTCAGAGAAATGCATGTGAGTTTCTGTTGAATGCTTGTAAGTAGCTTAAGGCACATTCAAAGGAAAGGGATTTTCTCTGAAAGGACAGCATTTAGAAAGTGAAGCAACACTCCATTCACTTCGCACAGTGAATTGAAGTGTTGGAACAGACTGCTTCTCTTTCAGAGAAACGCATGTGAGTTTTTTGTGAATGCTTGAAAGTAGTTTAAGGCACTTTCAATGGAAAGTGATTTTCTCTGAAAGGACAGCTTTTAGAAAGTGAGGCAACACTCCATTCACTTCGCACAGTGAATTGAAGTGTTGGAACAGACTGCTTCTCTTTCAGAGAAACACATGTGAGTTTCTGTTGAATGCTTGCAAGTAGCTTAAGGCACTTTCAAAGGAAAGTGATTTTCTCTGAAAGGACAGCATTTAGAAAGTGAAGCAACACTCCATTCACTTCGCACAGTGAATTGAAGTGTTGGAACAGACTGCTTCTCTTTCAGAGAAACGCATGTGAGTTTCTTCCTAATGCTTGCAAGTAGCTTAAGGCACTATCAAAGGAAAGTGATTTTCTCTGAAAGGACAGCATTTAGAAAGTGAAGCAACACTCCCTTCTCTTCGCACAGTGAATTGAAGTGTTGGAACAGACTGCTTCTCTTTCAGAGAAATGCATGTGAGTTTCTGTTGAATGCTTGTAAGTAGCTTAAGGCACTTTCAAAGGAAAGTGATTTTCTTTGAAAGGACAGCATTTAGAAAGTGAAGGAACACTCCATTCACTTCGCACAGTGAATTGAAGTGTTGGAACAGACTGCTTCTCTTTCAGAGAAACACATGTGAGTTTTTTGTGTATGCTTGAAAGTAGTTTAAGACACTTTCAATGCAAAGGGATTTTTTCTGAAAGGACAGCATTTAGAAAGTGAGGCAACACTCCATTCACTTCGCGCAGTGAATTGAAGTGTTGGAAGAGAAGGCTTCTCTTTCAGAGAAATGCATGTGAATTTCTTGTGAATGCTTGAAAGTTGCATAAGGCACTTTCAAACAAAAGTGATTTTCTCTGAAAGGACAGGATTTAGAAAGTGAAGCAACACTCCATTCACTTCGCACAGTGAATTGAAGTATTGGAACAGACTGCTTCTATTTCAGAGAAACGCATGTGTGTTTCCTGTGAATGCTTGAAAGTAGCTTAAGGCACTTTCAAAGGAAAGTGATTTTCTCTGAAAGGACAGCATTTAGAAAGTGAAGCAACACTCCATTCACTTCGCATAGTGAATTGAAGTGTTGGAACAGACTGCTTCTCTTTCAGAGAAATGCATGTGAGTTTCTGTTGAATGCTTGTAAGTAGCTCAAGGCTCTTTCAAAGGAAAGTGATTTTCTCTGAAAGGACAGCATTTAGAAAGTAAAGCAACACTCCATTTCCTTCGTGCAATGAATTGAAGTGTTGGAACAGACTGCTTCTCTTTCATAGAAACGCATTAGTGTTTCCTGTGAATGCTTGCAAGTAGCTTAAGGCACTTTCAAAGGAAAGTGATTTTCTCTGAAAGGACAGCATTTAGAAAGTGAAGCAACACTCCATTCACTTCGCACAGAGAATTGAAGTGTTGGAACAGACTGCTTATGTTTCAGAGAAACGCATGTGAGTTTCTTCCTAATGCTTGCAAGTAGCTTAAGGCACTTTCAAAGGAAAGTGATTTTCTCTGAAAGGACAGCATTTAGAAAGTGAAGCAACACTCCATTCACTTCGCACAGTGAATTGAAGTGTTGGAACAGACTGCTTCTCTTTCAGAGAAATGCATGTGAGTTTCTGTTGAATGCTTGTAAGTAGCTCAAAGCTCTTTCAAAGGAAAGTGATTTTCTCTGAAAGGACAGCATTTAGAAAGTAAAGCAACACTGCATTCCCTTCGTGCAATGAATTGTAGTGTTGAAACAGACTGCATCTCTTTCAGAGAAACGCATGTGAGTTTCTGTTGAATGCTTGTAAGTAGCTTAAGGCACTTTCAAAGGAAAGTGATTTTCTCGGAAAGGACAGCATTTAGAAAGTGAGGCAACACTCCATTCACTTCACACAGTGAATTGAAGTGATGGAACAGACTGCTTCTCTTTCAGAGAAACGCATGTGAGTTTCTTCCTAATGCTTGCAAGTAGCTTAAGGCACTTTCAAAGGAAAGTGATTTTCTCTGAAAGGACAGACTTTAGAAAGTGAAGCAACACTCCATTCACTTCGCACAGTGAATTGAAGTGTTGGAACAGACTGCTTCTCTTTCAGAGAAATGCATGTGAGTTTCTGTTGAATGCTTGTATGTAGCTTAAGGCACTTTCAAAGGAAAGTGATTTTCTCTGAAAGGACAGCATTTCGAAAGTGAGGCAACACTCCATTCACTTTGCACAGTGAATTGAAGTGTTGGAACAGACTGCTTCTCTTTCAGAGAAACGCATATGAGTTTCTTCCTAATGCTTACAAGTAGCTTAAGGCTCTTTCAAAGGAAAGTCATTTTCTCTGAAAGGACAGAATTTAGAAAGTGAGGCAACACTCCATTCACTTCGCACAGTGAATTGAAGTGTTGGAACAGACTGCTTCTCTTTCAGAGAAACGCATGTGAGTTTCTGTTGAATGCTTGTAAGTAGCTTAATGCACTTTCAAAGGAAAGTGATTTTCTCTGAAAGGACAGCATTTAGAAAGTGAAGCAACACTCCATTCACTTCGCACAGTGAATTGAAGTGTTGGACCAGATTGCTTCTCTTTCAGAGAAACACATGTGAGTTTCTGGTGAATGCTTGTAAGTAGCTTAAGGCATTTTCAAAGGAACGTGATTTTCTCGGAAAGGACAGCATTTAGAAAGTAAAGCAACACTCCATTCCCTTCGCGCAATGAATTGAAGTGTTGGAACAGACTGCTTCTCTTTCATAGAAACGCATTAGTGTTTCTTGTGAATGCTTGCAAGTAGCTTAAGGCACTTTCAAAGGAAAGTGATTTTCTCTGAAAGGACAGCATTTAGAAAGTGAAGCAACACTCCATTCACTTCGCACAGAGAATTGAAGTGTTGGAACAGATTGCTTCTCTTTCAGAGAAATGCATGTGAGTTTCTGTTGAATGCTTGTAAGTAGCTTAAGGCACATTCAAAGGAAAGGGATTTTCTCTGAAAGGACAGCATTTAGAAAGTGAAGCAACACTCCATTCACTTCGCACAGTGAATTGAAGTGTTGGAACAGACTGCTTCTCTTTCAGAGAAACGCATGTGTGTTTTTTGTGAATGCTTGAAAGTAGTTTAAGGCACTTTCAATGGAAAGTGATTTTCTCTGAAAGGACAGCATTTAGAAAGTGAGGCAACACTCCATTCACTTCACACAGTGAATTGAAGTGTTGGAACCGACTGCTTCTCTTTCAGAGAAACGCATGTGAGTTTCTTCCTAATGCTTGCAAGTAGCTTAAGGCACTATCAAAGAAAAGTGATTTTCTCTGAAAGGACAGCCTTTAGAAAGTGAAGCAATATTCCATTCACTTCGCACAGTGAATTGAAGTGTTGGAACAGACTGCTTCTCTTTCTTAGAAATACATGTGAGTTTCTGTTGAATGCTTGTAAGTAGCTTAAGGCACTTTCAAAGGAAAGTGATTTTCTCTGAAAGGACAGCATTTAGAAAGTGAAGCAACACTCCATTCACTTCGCACATTGAATTGAAGTGTTGGAACAGACTGCATCTCTTTCAGAGAAACGCATGTGAGTTTCTGTTGAATGCTTGTAAGTAGCTTAAGTCACTTTCAAAGTAAAGTGATTTTCTCTGAAAGGACAGCATTTAGAAAGTGAGCTAATACTCCATTCACTTCACACAGTGAATTGAAGTGTTGGAACAGACTGCTTCTCTTTCAGAGAAACGCATGTGAGTTTCTTCCTAATGCTTGCTAGTAGCTTAAGGCACTTTCAAAGGAAAGTGATTTTCTCTGAAAGACAGCATTTAGAAAGTGAAGCAACACTTCATTCACTTCGCACAGTGAATTGAAGTGTTGCAACAGAATGCTTCTCTTTCATCGAAACGCATTAGTGTTTCTTGTGAATGCTTGCAAGTAGCTTAAGGCACTTTCAAAGGAAAGTGATTTTCTGAAAGGACAGAATTTAGAAAGTGAAGCAACACTCCATTCACTTCGCACAGTGAATTGAATTGTTGGAACAGACTGCTTCTCTTTCAGAGAAATGCATGTGAGTTTCTGTTGAATGCTTGTTAGTAGCTTAAGGCACTTTCAAAGGAAAGTGATTTTCTCTGAAAGGACAGCATTTAGAAAGTGAAGCAACACTCCATTCACTTCGCACAGTGAATTGAAGTGTTGGAACAGACTGCTTCTCTTTCAGAGAAATGCATGTGAGTTTTTTGTGAATGCTTGAAAGTAGTTTAAGGCACTTTCAATGGAAAGTGATTTTCTCTGAAAGGACAGCATTTAGAAAGTGAGGCAACACTCCATTCACTTCGCACAGTGAATTGAAGTGTTGGAACAGACTGCTTCTCTTTCAGAGAAACGCATGTGAGTTTCTTCCTAATGCTTGCAAGTAGCTTTAGGCACTATCAAAGGAAAGTGATTTTCTCTGAAAGGACAGCATTTAGAAAGTGAAGAAACACTCCATTCACTTCGCACAGTGAATTGAAGTGTTGGAACAGACTGCTTCTCTTTCAGAGAAACTCATGTATGTTTCTTCTTAATGCTTGCAAGTAGCTTAAGGCACTTTCAAAGGAAAGTGATTTTCTCTGAAAGGACAGCATTTAGAAAGTGAAGCAACACTCCATTCACTTCGCACAGTGAATTGAAGAGTTGGAACAGACTGCTTCTCTTTCAGGGAAACGCATGTGAGTATTTTATGAATGCTTGAAAGTAGTTTAAGGCACTTTCAAAGGAAAGTGATTTTCTCTGAAAGGACAGAATTTAGAAAGTGAAGCAACACTCCATTCACTTTGCACAGTGATCTGAAGTGTTGGAACAGACTGCTTCTCTTTCAGAGAAATGCATGTGAGTTTCTGTTGAATGCTTTTAAGTAGCTTAAGGCAGTTACAAAGGAAAGTGATTTTCTCTGATAGGACAGCATTTAGAAAGTGAAGCAATACTCCGTTCCCTTCGCACAGTGAATTGAAGTGTTGGAACAGACTGCTTCTCTTTCAGAGAAACGCATGTGAGTTTCTTCCTAATGCTTGTAAGTAGCTTAAGGCACTTTCAAAGGAAAGTGATTTTCTCTGAAAGGACAACATTTAGAAAGTGAAGCAACACTCCAATCACTTCGCACAGTGAATTGAAGTGTTGGAACAGACTGCTTCTCTTTCAGAGAAATGCTTGTGAGTTCTGTTGAATGCTTGTAAATAGCTTAAGGCACTTTCAAAGGAAAGTGATTTTCTCTGAAAGGACAGCATTTAGAAAGTGAAACAACACTCCATTCACTTCGCACAGTGAATTGAAGTGTTGGAAGAGAGGCTTCTCTTTCAGAGAAATGCATGTGAGTTTCTTGTGAATGCTTGAAAGTTGCTTAAGGCACTTTCAAACAAAAGTGATTTTCTCTGAAAGTACAGCATTTAGAATGTGAAACAACACTCCATTCACTTCGCACAGTGAATTGAAGTGTTGGAACAGACTGCTTCTCTTTCAGAGAAACGCATGTGAGTTTCTTCCTAATGCTTGTAAGTAGCTTAAGGCACTATCAAAAGAAAGTGATTTTCTCGGAAAGGACAGCATTTAGAAAGTGAAGCAACACTCCATTCACTTCGCTTAGTGAATTGAAGTGTTAGAACAGACTGCTTCTCTTTGAGAGAAATGCATGTGAGTTTCTGTTGAATGCTTGCATGTTGCTTAAGGCACTTTCAAAGGAAAGTGATTTTCTCTGAAAGGACAGCATTTAGAAAGTGAAGCAACACTCCATTCACTTCGCACAGTGAATTGAAGTGTTGGAACAGACTGCTTCTCTTTCAGAGAAATGCATGTGAGTTTCTGTTGAATGCTTGTAAGTAGCTCAAGGCATTTTCAAAGGAAAGTGATTTTCTCTGAAAGGACAGCATTTAGAAAGTAAAGCAACACTGCATTCCCTTCGTGCAATGATTTGAAGTGTTGGAACAGACTGCATCTCTTTCAGAGAAACGCATGTGAGTTTCTGTTGAATGCTTGTAAGTAGCTTAAGGCACTTTCAAAGGAAAGTGATTTTCTCTGAAAGGACAGCATTTAGAAAGTGAGGCAATACTCCATTCACTATACACAGTGAATTGAAGTGTTGGAACAGACTGCTTCTCTTTCAGAGAAACGCATGTGAGTTTCTTCCTAATGCTTGCAAGTAGCTTAAGGCACTTTCAAAGGAAAGTGATTTTCTCTGAAAGGACAGCATTTAGAAAGTGAAGCAACACTCCATTCACTTCGCACAGTGAATTGAAGTGTTCCAACAGAATGCTTCTCTTTCATAGAAACGCATTAGTGTTTCTTGTGAATGCTTGCAAGTAGCTTAAGGCACTTTCAAAGGAAAGTGATTTTCTCTGAAAGGACAGCATTTAGAAAGTGAAGCAACACTCCATTCACTTCGCAAGGAGAATTGAAGTTTTGGAACAGATTGCTTCTCTTTCAGAGAAACGCATGTGAGTTTCTTCCTAATGCTTGCAAGTAGCTTAAGGCACTTTCAAAGGAAAGTGATTTTCTCTGAAAGGACAGCATTTAGAAAGTGAAGCAACACTCCATTCACTTCGCACAGTGAATTGAAGTGTTGGAACAGCCTGCTTCTCTTTCAGGGAAACGCATGTGAGTTTCTGGTGAATGCTTGAAAGTAGTTTAAGGCGCTTTCAATGGAAAGTGATTTTCTCTGAAAGGACAGAATTTAGAAAGTGAAGCAACACTCCATTCACTTCGCAGGGTGAATTGAAGTGTTGGAACAGACTGCTTCTCTTTCAGAGAAATGCATGTGAGTTTCTGTTGAATGCTTGTAAGTAGCTTAAGGCACTTTCAAAGGAAAGTGATTTTCTCTGAAAGGACAGCATTTCGAAAGTGAGGCAACACTGCATTCACTTTGCACAGTGAATTGAAGTGTTGGAACAGATTGCTTCTCTTTCAGAGAAACACATGTGAGTTTCTGGTGAATGCTTGTAAGTAGCTTAAGGCATTTTCAAAGGAACGTGATTTTCTCGGAAAGGACAGCATTTAGAAAGTGAAGTAATATTCCATTCACTTCGCACAGTGAATTGAAGTGTTGGAACAGACTGCTTCTCTTTCAGAGAATTTCATGTGAGTTTCTTGTGAATGCTTGCAAGTAGCTTAAGGCACTTTGAATGGAAAGTGATTTTCTCTGAAAGGACAGGATTTAGAAAGTGAAGCAACACTCCATTCACTTCGCACAGAGTTAAAGTGTTGGAACAGATTGCTTCTCTTTCAGAGAAATGCATGTGAGTTTCTGTTGAATGTTTGTAAGTAGCTTAAGGCACCTTAAAGGAAAGTGATTTTCTCTGAAAGGACAGCATTTAGAAAGTGAAGCAACACTCCATTCCCGTCGTGCAGTGAATTGAAGTGTTGGAACAGACTGCTTGTCTTTTATAGAAACGCATTAGTATTTCTTGTGAATGCTTGCAAGTAGCTTAAGGCACTTTCAAAGGAAAGTGATTTTCTCTGAAAGGACAGCTTTTAGAAAGTGAAGCAACACTCCATTCACTTCGCATAGAGAATTGAAGTGTTGGAACAGATTGCTTCTCTTTCAGAGAAATGCATGTGAGTTTCTGTTGAATGCTTGTAAGTAGCTTAAGGCACATTCAAAGGAAAGGGATTTTCTCTGAATGGACAGCATTTAGAAAGTGAAGCAACACTCCATTCACTTCGCACAGTGAATTGAAGTGTTGGAACAGACTGCTTCTCTTTCAGAGAAACGCATGTGAGTTTTTTGTGAATGCTTGAAAGTAGTTTAAGGCACTTTCAATGGAAAGTGATTTTCTCTGAAAGGACAGCTTTTAGAAAGTGAGGCAACACTCCATTCACTTCGCACAGTGAATTGAAGTGTTGGAACAGACTGCTTCTCTTTCAGAGAAACGCATGTGAGTTTCTGTTGAATGCTTGCAAGTAGCTTAAGGCACTTTCAAAGGAAAGTGATTTTCTCTGAAAGGACAGCATTTAGAAAGTGAAGCAACACTCCATTCACTTCGCACAGTGAATTGAAGTGTTGGAACAGACTGCTTCTCTTTCAGAGAAACGCATGTGAGTTTCTTCCTAATGCTTGCAAGTAGCTTAAGGCACTATTAAGGGAAAGTGATTTTCTCTGAAAGGACAGAATTTAGAAAGTGAAGCAACACTCCCTTCTCTTCGCACAGTGAATTGAAGTTTTGGAACAGACTGCTTCTCTTTCAGAGAAATGCATGTGAGTTTCTGTTGAATGCTTGTAAGTAGCTTAAGGCACTTTCAAAGGAAAGTGATTTTCTTTGAAAGGACAGCATTTAGAAAGTGAAGGAACACTCCATTCACTTCGCACAGTGAATTGAAGTGTTGGAACAGACTGCTTCTCTTTCAGAGAAACACATGTGAGTTTTTTGTGAACGCTTGAAAGTAGTTTAAGACACTTTCAATGGAAAGTGATTTTTTCTGAAAAGACAGCATTTAGAAAGTGAGGCAACACTCCATTCACTTCGCACAGTGAATTGAAGTGTTGGAAGAGAAGGCTTCTCTTTCAGAGAAATGCATGTGAATTTCTTGTGAATGCTTGAAAGTTGCTTAAGGCACTTTCAAACAAAAGTGATTTTCTCTGTAAGGACAGGATTTAGAAAGTGAAGCAACACTCCATTCACTTCGCACAGTGAATTGAAGTGTTGGAACAGACTGCTTCTATTTCAGAGAAACGCATGTGAGTTTCCTGTGAATGCTTGAAAGTAGCTTAAGGCACTTTCAAAGGAAAGTGATTTTCTCTGAAAGGACAGAATTTAGAAACTGAGGCAACACTCCATTCACTTCGCACAGTGAATTGAAGTGTTGGAACAGACTGCTTCTCTTTCAGAGAAATGCATGTGAGTTTCTGTTGAATGCTTGCAAGTAGCTCAAGGCTCTTTCAAAGGAAAGAGATTTTCTCTGAAAGGACAGCATTTCGAAAGTAAAGCAACACTCCATTCCCTTCGTGCAATGAATTGAAGTGTTGGAACAGACTGCTTCTCTTTCAGAGAAACGCATGTGAGTTTCTTCCTAATGCTTGCAAGTAGCTTAAGGCACTTAGAAAGGAAAGTGATTTTCTCTGAAAGGACAGCATTTAGAAAGTGAAGCAACACTCCATTCACTTCGCACAGTGAATTGAAGTGTTGGAACAGACTGCTTCTCTTTCAGAGAAATGCATGTGAGTTTCTGTTGAATGCTTGTAAGTAGCTTAAGGCTCTTTCAAAGGAAAGTGATTTTCTCTGAAAGGACAGCATTTAGAAAGTAAAGCAACACTGCATTCCCTTCGTGCAATGAATTGTAGTGTTGGAACAGACTGCATCTCTTTCAGAGAAACGCATGTGAGTTTCTGTTGAATGCTTGTAAGTAGCTTAAGGCACTTTCAAAGGAAAGTGATTTTCTCTGAAAGGACAGCATTTAGAAAGTGAGGCAACACTCCATTCACTTCACACAGTGAATTGAAGTGTTGGAACAGACTGCTTCTCTTTCAGAGAAACGCATGTGAGTTTCTTCCTAATGCTTGCAAGTAGCTTAAGGCACTTTCAAAGGAAAGTGATTTTCTCTGAAAGGACAGAATTTAGAAAGTGAAGCAACACTCCATTCACTTCGCACAGTGAATTGAAGTGTTGGAACAGACTGCTTCTCTTTCAGAGAAATGCATGTGAGTTTCTGTTGAATGCTTGTATGTAGATTAAGGCACTTTCAAAGGAAAGTGATTTTCTCTGAAAGGACAGCATTTCGAAAGTGAGGCAACACTCCATTCACTTTGCACAGTGAATTGAAGTGTTGGAACAGACTGCTTCTCTTTCAGAGAAACGCATGTGAGTTTCTTCCTAATGCTTACAAGTAGCTTAAGGCTCTTTCAAAGGAAAGTGATTTTCTCTGAAAGGACAGAATTTAGAAAGTGAGGCAACACTCCATTCACTTCGCACAGTGAATTGAAGTGTTGGAACAGACTGCTTCTCTTTCAGAGAAACGCATGTGAGTTTCTGTTGAATGCTTGTAAGTAGCTTAAGGCACTTTCAAAGGAAAGTGATTTTCTCTGAAAGGACAGCATTTAGAAAGTGAAGCAACACTCCATTCATTTCGCACAGTGACTTGAAGTGTTGGAACAGACTGCTTCTCTTTCAGAGAAACGCATGTGTGTTTCCTGTGAATGCTAGAAAGTAGCTTAAGGCACTTTCAAAGGAATGTGATTTTCTCTGAAAGGACAGCATTTAGAAAGTGAAGTAACATTCCATTCACTTCGCACAGTGAATTGAAGTGTTGGAACAGACTGCTTATCTTTCAAAGAAATGCATGTTAGTGTCTGTTGAATGCTTGTAAGTAGCTCAAGGCTCTTTCAAAGGAAAGTGATTTTCTCTGAAAGGACAGCATTTAGAAAGTAAAGCAACACTCCATTCCCTTCGCGCAATGAAATGAAGTGTTGGAACAGACTGCTTCTCTTTCATAGAAACGCATTAGTGTTTCTTGTGAATGCTTGCAAGTAGCTTAAGGCACTTTCAAAGGAAAGTGATTTTCTCTGAAAGGACAGCATTTAGAAAGTGAAGCAACACTCCATTCACTTCGCACAGTGAATTGAAGTGTTGGAACAGACTGCTTCTCTTTCAGAGAAACGCATGTGAGTTTCTTCCTAATGCTTGCAAGTAGCTTAAGGCACTTTCAAAGGAAAGTCATTTTCTCTGAAAGGACAGCATTTAGAAAGTGAAGCAACACTCCATTCACTTCGCACAGTGAATTGAAGTGTTGGACCAGATTGCTTCTCTTTCAGAGAAACACATGTGAGTTTCTGGTGAATGCTTGTAAGTAGCTTAAGGCATTTTCAAAGGAACGTGATTTTCTCGGAAAGGACAGCATTTAGAAAGTAAAGCAACACTCCATTCCCTTCGCGCAATGAATTGAAGTGTTGGAACAGACTGCTTCTCTTTCATAGAAACGCATTAGTGTTTCTTGTGAATGCTTGCAAGTAGCTTAAGGCACTTTCAAAGGAAAGTGATTTTCTCTGAAAGGACAGCATTTAGAAAGTGAAGCAACACTCCATTCACTTCGCACAGAGAATTGAAGTGTTGGAACAGATTGCTTCTCTTTCAGAGAAATGCATGTGAGTTTCTGTTGAATGCTTGTAAGGAGCTTAAGGCACATTCAAAGGAAAGGGATTTTCTCTGAAAGGACAGCATTTAGAAAGTGAAGCAACACTCCATTCACTTCGCACAGTGAATTGAAGTGTTGGAACAGACTGCTTCTCTTTCAGAGAAACGCATGTGTGTTTTTTGTGAATGCTTGAAAGTAGTTTAAGGCACTTTCAATGGAAAGTGATTTTCTCTGAAAGGACAGCATTTAGAAAGTGAGGCAACACTCCATTCACTTCGCACAGTGAATTGAAGTGTTGGAACAGACTGCTTCTCTTTCAGAGAAACGCATGTGAGTTTCGTCCTAATGCTTGCAAGTAGCTTAAGGCACTATCAAAGGAAAGTGATTTTCTCTGAAAGGACAGCCTTTAGAAAGTGAAGCAACATTCCATTCACTTCGCACAGTGAATTGAAGTGTTGGAACAGACTGCTTCTCTTTCAGAGAAATGCATGTGAGTTTCTGTTGAATGCTTGTAAGCAGCTTAAGGCACTTTCAAAGGAAAGTGATTTTCTCTGAAAGGACAGCATTTAGAAAGTGAAGCAACACTCCATTCACTTCGCACATTGAATTGAAGTGTTGGAACAGACTGCATCTCTTTCAGAGAAACGCATGAGTGTTTCTTGTGAATGCTTGCAAGTAGCTTAAGTCACTTTCAAGGTAAAGTGATTTTCTCTGAAAGGACAGCATTTAGAAAGTGAGGAAATACTCCATTCACTTCACACAGTGAATTGAAGTGTTGGAACAGACTGCTTCTCTTTCAGAGAAACGCATGTGAGTTTCTTCCTAATGCTTGCTAGTAGCTTAAGGCATGTTCAAAGGAAAGTGATTTTCTCTGAAAGACAGCATTTAGAAAGTGAAGCAACACTCCATTCACTTCGCACAGTGAATTGAAGTGTTGCAACAGAATGCTTCTCTTTCATAGAAACGCATTAGTGTTTCTTGTGAATGCTTGCAAGTAGCTTAAGGCACTTTCAAAGGAAAGTGATTTTCTGAAAGGACAGAATTTAGAAAGTGAAGCAACACTCCATTCACTTCGCACAGTGAATTGAAGTGTTGGACCAGACTGCTTCTCTTTCAGAGAAATGCATGTGAGTTTCTGTTGAATGCTTGTAAGTAGCTTAAGGCACTTTCAAAGGAAAGTGATTTTCTCTGAAAGGACAGCATTTAGAAAGTGAAGCAACACTCCATTCACTTCGCACAGTGAATTGAAGTTTTGGAACAGACTGCTTCTCTTTCAGAGAAACGCACGTGAGTTTTTTGTGAATGCTTGAAAGTATTTTAAGGCACTTTCAATGTAAAGTGATTTTCTCCGAAAGGACAGCATTTAGAAAGTGAGGCAACACTCCATTCACTTCGCACAGTGAATTGAAGTGTTGGAACAGACTGCTTCTCTTTCAGAGAAACGCATGTGAGTTTCTTCCTAATGCTTGCAAGTAGCTTTAGGCACTATCAAAGGAAAGTGATTTTCTCTGAAAGGACAGCATTTAGAAAGTGAAGAAACACTCCATTCACTTCGCACAGTGAATTGAAGTGTTGGAACAGACTGCTTCTCTTTCAGAGAAACTCATGTAAGTTTCTTCTTAATGCTTGCAAGTAGCTTAAGGCACTTTCAAAGGAAAGTGATTTGCTCTGAAAGGACAGCATTTAGAAAGTGAAGCAACACTCCATTCACTTCGCACAGTGAATTGAAGAGTTGGAACAGACTGCTTCTCTTTCAGGGAAACGCATGTGAGTTTTTTATGAATGCTTGAAAGTAGTTTAAGGCACTTTCAAAGGAAAGTGATTTTCTCTGAAAGGACAGAATTTAGAAAGTGAAGCAACACTCCATTCACTTTGCACAGTGAACTGAAGTGTTGGAACAGACTGCTTCTCTTTCAGAGAAATGCATGTGAGTTTCTGTTGAATGCTTTTAAGTAGCTTAAGGCAGTTACAAAGGAAAGTGATTTTCTCTGAAAGGACAGCATTTAGAAAGTGAAGCAATACTCCGTTCCCTTCGCACAGTGAATTGAAGTGTTGGAACAGACTGCTTCTCTTTCAGAGAAACGCATGTGAGTTTCTGTTGAATGCTTGTAAGTAGCTTAAGGCACTTTCAAAGGAAAGTGATTTTCTCTGAAAGGACAACATTTAGAAGTGAAGCAACACTCCAATCACTTCGCACAGTGAAGTGAAGTGTTGGAACAGACTGCTTCTCTTTCAGAGAAATGCTTGTGAGCTTCTGTTGAATGCTTGTAAATAGCTTAAGGCACTTTCAAAGGAAAGTGATTTTCTCTGAAAGGACAGCATTTAGAAAGTGAAACAACACTCCATTCACTTCGCACAGTGAATTGAAGTGTTGGAAGAGAAGGCTTCTCTTTCAGAGAAATGCATGTGAGTTTCTGTTGAATGCTTGTAAGTAGCTTAAGGCACTTTCAAAGGAAAGTGATTTTCTCTGAAAGGACAGCATTTAGAAAGTGAAGCAACACTCCCTTCACTTCGCACAGAGAATTGAAGTGTTTGAACAGACTGCTTCTCTTTCAGAGAAATGCATGTGAGTTTCTTCCTAATGCTTGCAAGTATCTTAAGGCACTTTCAAAGGAAAGTGATTTTCTCTGAAAGACAGCATTTAAAAAGTGAAGCAACACTCCCTTCACTTCGCAGAGAGAATTGAAGTGTTGGAACAGACTGCTTCTCTTTCAGAGAAACGCATGTGAGTTTCTTCCAAATGCTTGCAAGTAGCTTAAGGCACTTTCAAAGGAAAGTGATTTTCTCTGAAAGGACAGAATTTAGAAAGTGAAGCAACACTCCATTCACTTTGCACAGTGAACTGAAGTGTTGGAACAGACTGCTTCTCTTTCAGAGAAATGCATGTGAGTTTCTGTTGAATGCTTGTAATTAGCTTAAGGCACTTTCAAAGGAAAGTGATTTTCTCTGAAAGGACAGCATTTAGAAAGTGAAGCAACACTCCATTCACTTTGCACAGTGAATTGAAGTGTTGGAACAGACTGCTTCTCTTTCAGAGAAACGCATGTGAGTTTCTGGTGAATGCTTGTAAGTAGCTTAAGGCACTTTCAAAGGAAAGTGATTTTCTCTGAAAGGACAGCATTTAGAAAGTGAAGCAACACTCCATTCCCTTCGTGCAGTGAATTGAAGTGTTGGAACAGAGTGCTACTCTTTCATAGAAACGCATTAGTGTTTCTTGTGAATGCTTGCAAGTTTCTTAAGGCACTTTCAAAGGAAAGTGATTTTCTCTGAAAGGACAGCATTTAGAAAGTGAAGCAACACTCCATTCACTTCGCACTTTGAATTGAAGGGTTGGAACAGACTGCTACTCTTTCAGAGAAACGCATGTAAGTTTTTTGTGAATGCTTGCAAGTAGCTTAAGGCACTTTCAAAGGAAAGTGATTTTCTCTGAAAGGACAGAATTTAGAAAGTGAAGCAACACTCCATTCACTTCGCACAGTGAATTGAAGTGTTGCATCAGAATGCTTCTCTTTCAGAGAAATGCATGTGAGTTTCTGTTGAATGCTTGTAAGTAGCTTAAGGCACTTTCAAAGGAAAGTGATTTTCTCTGAAAGGACAGCATTTAGAAAGTGAAGCAACACTCCCTTCACTTCACACAGAGAATTGAAGTGTTGGAACAGACTGCTTCTCTTTCAGAGAAACGCATGTGAGTTTCTGGTGAATGCTTGTAAGTAGCTTAAGGCACTTTCAAAGGAAAGTGATTTTCTCTGAAAGGACATCATTTAGAAAGTGAGGCAACACTCCATTCACTTCGCACAGTGAATTGAAGTGTTGGAACAGACTGCTTCTCTTTCAGAGAAACGCATGTGAGTTTCTGTTGAATGCTTGTAAGTAGCTTAAGGCACTTTCAAAGGAAAGTGATTTTCTTGAAAGGACAGCATTTAGAAAGTGAAGCAACACTCCATTCACTTCGCACAGTGAATTGAAGTGTTGGAACAGACTGCTTCTCTTTCAGAGAAATGCATGTGAGTTTCTTCCTAATGCTTGCAAGTAGCTCAAGGCACTTTCAAAGGAAAGTGATTTTCTCTGAAAGGACAGTATTTAGAAAGTGAAGCAACACTCCATTCACTTCGCAGATTGAATTGAAGTATTAGAACAGACTGCTTCTCTTTCAGAGAAACGCATGTGAGTTTCTGGTGAATGCTTGTAAGTAGCTTAAGGCACTTTCAAAGGAAAGTGATTTTCTCTGAAAGGACAGCATTTAGAATGAAGCAACACTCCATTTCCTTCGTGCAGTGAATTGAAGTGTTGGAACAGACTGCTTGTCTTTCATAGAAACACATTAGTGTTTCTTGTGAATGCTTGCAAGTAGCTTAAGGCACTTTCAAACAAAAGTGATTTTCTCTGAAGGGACAGCATTTAGAAAGTGAAGCAACACTCCATTCACTTCGCACAGTGAATTGAAGTGTTGGAACAGAATGCTTCTCTTTCAGAGAAACGCATATGAGTTTCTTCCTAATGCTTGAAAGTAGCTTAATGCACTTTGAAAGGAAAGTGATTTTCTCTGAAAGGACAGTATTTAGAAAGTGAGGCAACACTCCATTCACTTTGCACAGTGAATTGAAGTGTTGGAACCGATTGCTTCTCTTTCAGAGAAATACATGTGAGTTTCTGGTGAATGCTTGTAAGTAGCTTAAGGCAATTTCAACGGAACGTGATTTTCTCTGAAAGGACAGCATTTAGAAAATGAAGCAACACTCCATTCACTTCGCACAGTGAATTGAAGTGTTGGAAGAGAAGGCTTCTCTTTCAGAGAAACACATGTGAGTTTCTTCCTAATGCTTGCAAGTAGCTTAAGACACTTTGAAAGGAAAGTGATTTCCTCTGAAAGGACAGCATTTAGAAAGTGAAGCAACACTCCCTTCACTTCGCACAGAGAATTGAAGTGTTGGAACAGACTGCTTCTCTTTCAGAGAAACGCATATGAGTTTCTGTTGAATGCTTGTAAGTAGCTAAAGGCACTTTCAAAGGAAAGTTATTTTCTCTGAAAGGACAGCATTTAGAAAGTGAGGCAACAGTCCATTCACTTCGCACAGTGAATTGAAGTGTTGGAACAGCCTGCTTCTCTTTCAGGGAAACGCATGTGAGTATTTTATGAATGCTTGAAAGTAGTTTAAGGCACTTTCAAAGGAAAGTGATTTTCTCTGAAAGGACAGAATTTAGAAAGTGAAGCAACACTCCATTCACTTCGCACAGTGAATTCAAGTGTTGTAACAGACTGCTTCTTTTCAGACAAATGCATGTGAGTTGCTGGTGAATATTTGTAGGTAGCTTAAGGCACTTTCAAAGGAAAGTGATTTCTCTGAAAGTACAGCATTTAGAAACTGAAGCAACACTCCATTCACTTCGCACAGTGAATTGAAGTCTTGGAACAGGCTGCTTCTCTTTCAGAGAAACTAATGTGTGTTTCTGGTGAATGCTTGTAAGACGCTTAAGGCAGTTTCAAAAGAAAGTGATTATATCTCTAACTACAGCATTTAGAAAGTGAAGCAACACTCCATTCACTTCGCACAGTGAATTGAAGTGTTGGAACAGACTGCTTCTCTTTCAGAGAAATGCATGTGAGTTTCTTCCTAATGCTTGCAAGTAGCTTAAGGCACTTTCAAAGGAAAGTGATTTTCTCTGAAAGGACAGCATTTAGAAAGTGAAGCAACACTCCATTCACTTCGCAGAGTGAATTGAAGTGTTGGAACAGACTGCTTCTCTTTCAGAGAAACGCTTGTGAGTTTCTGGTGAATGCTTGTGAGTAGCTTAAGGCACTTTCAAAGGAAAGTGATTTTCTCTGAAAGGACAGAATTTAGAAAGTGAAGCAACACTCCATTCACTTCGCAGAGTGAATTGAAGTGTTGGAACAGATTGCTTCTTTTTCAAAGAAATGCATGTGAGTTTTTGTTGAATGCTTGTAAGTAGCTTAATGCTATTTCAAAGGAAAGTGATTTTCTCTGAAAGGACAGCATTTAGAAAGTGAAGCAACACTCCATTTCCTTCGTGCAGTGAATTGAAGTGTTGGAACAGACTGCTTCTCTTTCAGAGAAACGCATTAGTGTTTCTTGTGAATGCTTGCAATTAGCTTAAGGCACTTTCAAACAAAAGTGATTTTCTCTGAAAGGACAGCATTTAGAAAGTGAAGCACCACTCCATTCACTTCTCACAGTGAATTGAAGTGTTGGAACAGAATGCTTCTCTTTCAGAGAAACGCATGTGAGTTTCTTCCTAATGCTTGCAAGTAGCTTAAGGCACTTTGAAAGGAAAGTGATTTTCTCTGAAAGGACAGTATTTAGAAAGTGAGGCAACACTCCATTCACTTTGCACAGTGAATTGAAGTGTTGGAACAGATTGCTTCTCTTTCAGAGAAATACATGTGAGTTTCTGGTGAATGCTTGTAAGTAGCTTAAGGCAATTTCAACGCAACGTGATTTTCTCTGAAACGACAGCATTTAGAAAATGAAGCAACACTCCATTCACTTCGCACAGTGAATTGAAATGTTGGAAGAGAAGGCTTCTCTTTCAGAGAAATGCATGTGAATTTCTTGTGAATGCTTGAAAGTTGCTTAAGGCACTTTCAAACAAAAGTGATTTTCTCTGAAAGGACAGGATTTAGAAAGTGAAGCATCACTCCATTCACTTCGCACAGTGAATTGAAGTGTTGGAACAGACTGCTTCTAATTCAGAGAAACGCATGTGTGTTTCCTGTGAATGCTTGAAAGTAGCTTAAGGCACTTTCAAAGGAAAGTGATTTTCTCTGAAAGAATAGCATTTAGAAAGTGAAGCAACACTGCATTCACTTCGCACAGAGTTGAAATGTTGGAACAGATTGCTTCTCTTTCAGAGAAATGCATGTGATTTTCTGTTGAATGCTTGTAAGTAGCTTAAGGCACGTTCAAAGGAAAGTGATTTTCTCTGAAAGGACAGCATTTAGAAAGTGAAGCAACACTCCATTCCCTTCGTGCAGTGAATTGAAGTGTTGGAACAGACTGCTTGTCTTTCATAGAAACGCATTAGTATTTCTTGTGAATGCTTGCAAGTAGCTTAAGGCACTTTCAAAGGAAAGTGATTTTCTCTGAAAGGACAGCATTGAGAAAGTGAAGCAACACTCCATTCACTTCACACAGTGAATTGAAGTGTTGGAACAGACTGCTTCTCTTTCAGAGGAACGCATGTTAGTTTCTGGTGAATGCTTTTAAGTAGCTTAAGGCACTTTCATAGGAAAGTGATTTTCTCTGAAAGGACAGAATTTAGAAAGTGAAGCAATACTCCATTCACTTCGCACAGTGAATTGAAATGTTGGAACAGATTGCTTCTTTTTCAAAGAAATGCATGTGAGTTTCTGTTGAATGCTTGCAAGAAGCTTAAGGCACTTTCAAAGGAAAGTGATTTTCTCTGAAATGACAGCATTTCGAAAGAGAGGCAACACTCCAAACACTTTGCCCAGTGAATTGAAGTGTTGGAACAGATTGCTTCTCTTTCAGAAAAATACGTGAGTTTCTGGTGAATGCTTGTAAGTAGCTTAAGGCAATTTCAAAGGAACGTGATTTTCTCTGAAAGGACAGCATTTAGAAAGTGAACCAACACTCCATTAATTTCGCACAGTGAATTGAAGTGTTGGAAGTGAAGGCTTCACTTTCAGAGAAATGCATGTGAATTTCTTGTGAATGCTTGAAAGTTGCTTAAGGCACTTTCAAACAAAAGTGATTTTCTCTGAAAGGACAGGATTTAGAAAGTGAAGCAACACTCCATTCACTTCGCACAGTGAATTGAAGTGTTGGAACAGACTGCTTCTATTTCAGAGAAACGCATGTGTGTTTCCTGTGAATGCTTGAAAGTAGCTTAAGGCACTTTCAAAGGAAAGTGATTTTCTCTGAAAGGACAGCATTTAGAAAGTGAAGTAACATTCCATTCACTTCGCACAGTGAATTGAAGTGTTGGAACAGACTGCTTCTCTTTCAGAGAAATGCATATGAGTTTCTGTTGAATGCTTGTAAGTAGCTCAAGGCACTTTCAAAGGAAAGTGATTTTCTCTGAAAGGACAGCATTTAGAAAGTAAAGCAACACTCCATTCCCTTCGTGCAATGAATTGAAGTGTTGGAACCGACTGCTTCTCTTTCATAGAAACGCATTAGTGTTTCTTGTGAATGCTTGCAAGTAGCTTAAGGCACTTTCAAAGGAAAGTGATTTTCTCTGAAAGGACAGCATTTAGAAAGTGAAGCAACACTCCATTCACTTTGCACAGAGAACTGAAGTGTTGGAACAGACTGCTTCTCTTTCAGAGAAACGCATGTGAGTTTCTGCTGAATGCTTGCAAGTAGCTTAAGGCACTTTCAAAGGAAAGTGATTTTCTCTGAAAGAACAGGATTTAGAAAGTGAAGCACCACTCCATTCACTTCGCACAGTGAATTGAAGTGTTGGAACTGACTGCTTCTCTTTCAGAGAAACGCATGTGTGTTTCCTGTGAATGCTTGAAAGTAGCTTAAGGCACTTTCAAAGGAAAGTGATTTTCTCTGAAAGGACAGCATTTAGAAAGTGAAGCAACACTCCATTCACTTCGCACAGAGTTGAAGTGTTGGAACAGATTGCTTCTCTTTCAGAGAAACGCATGTGAGTTTCTTCCTAATGCTTGCAAGTAGCTTAAGGCACTTTCAAAGGAAAGTGATTTTCTCTGAAAGGACAGCATTTAGAAAGTGAAGCAACACTCCATTCACTTCCCACAGTGAATTGAAGTGTTGGAACAGACTGCTTGTCTTTCAGAGAAACGCATTAGTATTTCTTGTGAATGCTTGCAAGTAGCTTAAGGCACTTTCAAAGGAAAGTGATTTTCTCTGAAAGGACAGCATTTAGAAAGTGAAGCAACACTCCATTCACTTCACACAGTGAATTGAAGTGTTGGAACAGACTGCTTCTCTTTCAGAGAAACGCATGTTAGTTTCTTCCTAATGCTTGCAAGAAGCTTAAGGCACTTTCAAAGGAAAGTGATTTTCTCTGAAATGACAGCATTTCGAAAGTGAGGCAACACTCCATTCACTTTGCACAGTGAATTGAAGTGCTGGAACAGATTGCTTCTCTTTCAGAGAAACACATGTGAGTTTCTGGTGAATGCTTGTAAGTAGCTTAAGGCAATTTCAAAGGAACGTTATTTTCTCTGAAAGGACAGCATGTAGAAAGTGAAGTAACATTCCATTCACTTCGCACAGTGAATTGAAGTGTTGGAACAGACTGCTTCTCTTTCAGAGAAATGCATGTGAGTTTCTGTTGAATGCTTGTAAGAAGCTTAAGGCACTTTCAAAGGAAAGTGATTTTCTCTGAAAGGACAGGATTTAGAAATTGAAGCACCACTCCATTCACTTCGCACAGTGAATTGAAGTGTTGGAACAGACTGCTTCTATTTCAGAGAAACGCATGTGTGTTTCCTGTGAATGCTTGAAAGTAGCTTAAGGCACTTTCAAAGGAAAGTGATTTTCTCTGAAAGGACAGCATTTAGAAAGTGAAGCAACACTCCATTTACTTCGCACAGTGTTGAAGTTTTGGAACAGATTGCTTCTCTTTCAGAGAAACGCATGTGAGTTTCTTCCTAATGCTTGCAAGTAGCTTAAGGCACTTTCAAAGGAAAGTGATTTTCTCAGAAAGGACAGCATTTAGAAAGTGAAGCAACACTCCATTCACTTCCCACAGTGAATTGAAGTGTTGGAACAGACTGCTTCTCTTTCAGAGAAACGCATTAGTATTTCTGGTGAATGCTTGCAAGTAGCTTAAGGCACTTTCAAAGGAAAGTGATTTTCTCTGAAAGGACAGCATTTCGAAAGTGAGGCAACACTCCATTCACTTTGCACAGTGAATTGAAGTGTTGGAACAGATTGCTTCTTCTTCAGAGAAACACATGTGAGTTTCTGTTAAATGCTTGTAAGTATCTTAAGGCATTTTCAAAGGAACATGATTTTCTCGGAAAGGACAGCATTTAGAAAGTGAAGTAACATTCCATTCACTTCGCACAGTGAATTGAAGTGTTGGAACAGACTGCTTCTCTTTCAGAGAAACGCATGTGTGTTTCCTGTGAATGCTAGAAAGTAGCTTAAGGCACTTTCAAAGGAAAGTGATTTTCTCTGAAAGGACAGCATTTAGAAAGTGAGGTAACATTCCATTCACTTCGCACAGTGAATTGAAGTGTTGGAACCGACTGCTTCTCTTTCAGAGAAATGCATCTGAGTTTCTGTTGAATGCTTGTAAGTAGCTCAAGGCTCTTTCAAAGGAAAGTGATTTTCTCTGAAAGGACAGCATTTAGAAAGTAAAGCAACACTCCATTCCCTTCGCGCAATGAATTGAAGTGTTGGAACAGAGTGCTTCTCTTTCATAGAAACGTATTAGTGTTTCTTGTGAATGCTGGCAAGTAGCTTAAGGCACTTTCAAAGGAAAGTGATTTTCTCTGAAAGGACAGGATTTAGAAAGTGAAGCAACACTCCATTCACTTCGAACAGAGAATTGAAGTGTTGGAACAGATTGCTTCTCTTTCAGAGAAATGCATGTGAGTTTCTGTTGAATGCTTGTAAGTAGCTTAAGGCACATTCAAAGGAAAGGGATTTTCTCTGAAAGGACAGCATTTAGAAAGTAAAGCAAGACTCCATTCACTTCGCACAGTGAATTGAATTGTTGGAACAGACTGCTTCTCTTTCAGAGAAACGCATGTGAGTTTCTTCCTAATGCTTGCAAGTAGCTTAAGGCACTTTGAAAGGAAAGTGATTTTCTCTGAAAGGACAGTATTTAGAAAGTGAGGCAACACTCCATTCACTTTGCACAGTGAATTGAAGTGTTGGAACAGATTGCTTCTCTTTCAGAGAAATACATGTGAGTTTCTGGTGAATGCTTGTAAGTAGCTTAAGGCAATTTCAATGGAACGTGATTTTCTCTGAAAGGACTGCATTTAGAAAATGAAGCAACACTCCATTCACTTCGCAGAGTGAATTGAAGTGTTGGAAGAGAAGGCTTCTCTTTCAGAGAAATGCATGTGAATTTCTTGTGAATGCTTGAATGATGCTTAAGGCACTTTCAAACAAAAGTGATTTTCTCTGAAAGGACAGGATTTAGAAAGTGAAGCACCACTCCATTCACTTCGCACAGTGAATTGAAGTGTTGGAACAGACTGCTTCTCTTTCAGAGAAACGCATGTGTTTCCTGTGAATGCTTGAAAGTAGCTTAAGGCACTTTCAAAGGAAAGTGATTTTCTCTGAAAGGACAGCATTTATAAAGTGAAGCAACACTTCATTCACTTCGCACAGAGTTGAAGTTTTGGAACAGATTGCTTCTCTTTCAGAGAAATGCATGTGATTTTCTGTTGAATGCTTGTAAGTAGCTTAAGGCACGTTCAAAGGAAAGTGATTTTCTCTGAAAGGACAGCATTTAGAAAGTGAAGCAACACTCCATTCCCTTCGTGCAGTGAATTGAAGTGTTGGAATAGACTGCTTGTCTTTCATAGAAACGCATTAGTATTTCTTGTGAAGGCTTGCAAGTAGCTTAAGGCACTTTCAAAGGAAAGTGATTTTCTCTGAAAGGACAGCATTTAGAAAGTGAAGCAACACTCCATTCACTTCACACAGTGAATTGAAGTGTTGGAACAGACTGCTTCTCTTTCAGAGGAACGCATGTTAGTTTCTTCCTAATGCTTGCAAGAAGCTTAAGGCACTTTCAAAGGAAAGTGATTTTCTCTGAAATGACAGCATTTCGAAAGAGAGGCAACACTCCAAACACTTTGCCCAGTGAATTGAAGTGTTGGAACAGATTGCTTCTCTTTCAGAGAAATACGTGAGTTTCTGGTGAATGCTTGTAAGTAGCTTAAGGCAATTTCAAAGGAACGTGATTTTCTCTGAAACGACAGCATTTAGAAAGTGAAGCAACACTCCAGTAACTTCGCACATTGAATTGAAGTGTTGGAAGTGAAGGCTTCACTTTCAGAGAAATGCATGTGAATTTCTTGTGAATGCTTGAAAGTTGCTTAAGGCACTTTCAAACAAAAGTGATTTTCTCTGAAAGGACAGCATTTAGAAAGTGAAGTAACATTCCATTCACTTCGCACAGTGAATTGAAGTGTTGGAACAGACTGCTTCTCTTTCAGAGAAATGCATATGAGTTTCTGTTGAATGCTTGTAAGTAGCTCAAGGCACATTCAAAGGAAAGTGATTTTCTCTGAAAGGACAGCATTTAGAAAGTAAAGCAACACTCCATTCCCTTCGTGCAATGAATTGAAGTGTTGGAACCGACTGCTTCTCTTTCATAGAAACGCATTAGTGTTTCTTGTGAATGCTTGCAAGTAGCTTAAGGCACTTTCAAAGGAAAGTGATTTTCTCTGAAAGGACAGCATTTAGAAAGTGAAGCAACACTCCATTCACTTCGCACAGAGAATTGAAGTGTTGGAACAGACTGCTTCTCTTTCAGAGAAATGCATGTGAGTTTCTGTTGAATGCTTGCAAGTAGCTTAAGGCACTTTCAAATGAAAGTGATTTTCTCTGAAAGGACAGGATTTAAAAATTGAAGCACCACTCCATTCACTTCGCACAGTGAATTGAAGTGTTGGAACAGACTGCTTCTATTTCAGAGAAACGCATGTGTGTTTCCTGTGAATGCTTGAAAGTAGCTTAAGGCACTTTCAAAGGAAAGTGATTTTCTCTGAAAGGACAGCATTTAGAAAGTGAAGCAACACTCCATTCACTTCGCACAGAGTTGAAGTGTTGGAACAGATTGCTTCTCTTTCACAGAAACGCATGTGAGTTTCTTCCTAATGCTTGGAAGTAGCTTAAGGCACTTTCAAAGGAAAGTGATTTTCTCTGAAAGGACAGCATTTAGAAAGTGAAGCAACACTCCATTCACTTCCCACAGTGAATTGAAGTGTTGGAACAGACTGCTTGTCTTTCAGAGAAACGCATTAGTATTTCTTGTGAATGCTTGCAAGTAGCTTAAGGCACTTTCAAAGGAAAGTGATTTTCTCTGAAAGGACAGCATTTAGAAAGTGAAGCAACACTCCATTCACTTCACACAGTGAATTGAAGTGTTGGAACAGACTGCTTCTCTTTCAGAGAAACGCATGTTAGTTTCTTCCTAATGCTTGCAAGAAGCTTAAGGCACTTTCAAAGGAAACTGTTTTTCTCTGAAATGACAGCATTTCGAAAGTGAGGCAACACTCCATTCACTTTGCACAGTGAATTGAAGTGCTGGAACAGATTGCTTCTCTTTCAGAGAAACACATGTGAGTTTCTGGTGAATGCTTGTAAGTAGCTTAAGGCAATTTCAAAGGAACGTTATTTTCTCTGAAAGGACAGCATGTAGAAAGTGAAGTAACATTCCATTCACTTCGCACAGTGAATTGAAGTGTTGGAACAGACTGCTTCTCTTTCAGAGAAATGCATGTGAGTTTCTGTTGAATGCTTGTAAGAAGCTTAAGGCACTTTCAAAGGAAAGTGATTTTCTCTGAAAGGACAGGATTTAGAAATTGAAGCACCACTCCATTCACTTCGCACAGTGAATTGAAGTGTTGGAACAGACTGCTTCTATTTCAGAGAAACGCATGTGTGTTTCCTGTGAATGCTTGAAAGTAGCTTAAGGCACTTTCAAAGGAAAGTGATTTTCTCTGAAAGGACAGCATTTAGAAAGTGAAGCAACACTCCATTTACTTCGCACAGAGTTGAAGTTTTGGAACAGATTGCTTCTCTTTCAGAGAAACGCATGTGAGTTTCTTCTTAATGCTTGCAAGTAGCTTAAGGCACTTTCAAAGGAAAGTGATTTTCTCAGAAAGGACAGCATTTAGAAAGTGAAGCAACACTCCATTCACTTCCCACAGTGAATTGAAGTGTTGGAACAGACTGCTTCTCTTTCAGAGAAACGCATTAGTATTTCTGGTGAATGCTTGCAAGTAGCTTAAGGCACTTTCAAAGGAAAGTGATTTTCTCTGAAAGGACAGCATTTCGAAAGTGAGGCAACACTCCATTCACTTTGCACAGTGAATTGAAGTGTTGGAACAGATTGCTTCTTCTTCAGAGAAACACATGTGAGTTTCTGTTAAATGCTTGTAAGTATCTTAAGGCATTTTCAAAGGAACATGATTTTCTCGGAAAGGACAGCATTTAGAAAGTGAAGTAACATTCCATTCACTTCGCACAGTGAATTGAAGTGTTGGAACAGACTGCTTCTCTTTCAGAGAAACGCATGTGTGTTTCCTGTGAATGCTAGAAAGTAGCTTAAGGCACTTTCAAAGGAAAGTGATTTTCTCTGAAAGGACAGCATTTAGAAAGTGAGGTAACATTCCATTCACTTCGCACAGTGAATTGAAGTGTTGGAACCGACTGCTTCTCTTTCAGAGAAATGCATCTGAGTTTCTGTTGAATGCTTGTAAGTAGCTCAAGGCTCTTTCAAAGGAAAGTGATTTTCTCTGAAAGGACAGCATTTAGAAAGTAAAGCAACACTCCATTCCCTTCGCGCAATGAATTGAAGTGTTGGAACAGAGTGCTTCTCTTTCATAGAAACGTATTAGTGTTTCTTGTGAATGCTGGCAAGTAGCTTAAGGCACTTTCAAAGGAAAGTGATTTTCTCTGAAAGGACAGGATTTAGAAAGTGAAGCAACACTCCATTCACTTCGAACAGAGAATTGAAGTGTTGGAACAGATTGCTTCTCTTTCAGAGAAATGCATGTGAGTTTCTGTTGAATGCTTGTAAGTAGCTTAAGGCACATTCAAAGGAAAGGGATTTTCTCTGAAAGGACAGCATTTAGAAAGTAAAGCAAGACTCCATTCACTTCGCACAGTGAATTGAATTGTTGGAACAGACTGCTTCTCTTTCAGAGAAACGCATGTGAGTTTCTTCCTAATGCTTGCAAGTAGCTTAAGGCACTTTGAAAGGAAAGTGATTTTCTCTGAAAGGACAGTATTTAGAAAGTGAGGCAACACTCCATTCACTTTGCACAGTGAATTGAAGTGTTGGAACAGATTGCTTCTCTTTCAGAGAAATACATGTGAGTTTCTGGTGAATGCTTGTAAGTAGCTTAAGGCAATTTCAATGGAACGTGATTTTCTCTGAAAGGACTGCATTTAGAAAATGAAGCAACACTCCATTCACTTCGCAGAGTGAATTGAAGTGTTGGAAGAGAAGGCTTCTCTTTCAGAGAAATGCATGTGAATTTCTTGTGAATGCTTGAATGTTGCTTAAGGCACTTTCAAACAAAAGTGATTTTCTCTGAAAGGACAGGATTTAGAAAGTGAAGCACCACTCCATTCACTTCGCACAGTGAATTGAAGTGTTGGAACAGACTGCTTCTCTTTCAGAGAAACGCATGTGTGTTTCCTGTGAATGCTTGAAAGTAGCTTAAGGCACTTTCAAAGGAAAGTGATTTTCTCTGAAAGGACAGCATTTATAAAGTGAAGCAACACTTCATTCACTTCGCACAGAGTTGAAGTTTTGGAACAGATTGCTTCTCTTTCAGAGAAATGCATGTGATTTTCTGTTGAATGCTTGTAAGTAGCTTAAGGCACGTTCAAAGGAAAGTGATTTTCTCTGAAAGGACAGCATTTAGAAAGTGAAGCAACACTCCATTCCCTTCGTGCAGTGAATTGAAGTGTTGGAATAGACTGCTTGTCTTTCATAGAAACGCATTAGTATTTCTTGTGAAGGCTTGCAAGTAGCTTAAGGCACTTTCAAAGGAAAGTGATTTTCTCTGAAAGGACAGCATTTAGAAAGTGAAGCAACACTCCATTCACTTCACACAGTGAATTGAAGTGTTGGAACAGACTGCTTCTCTTTCAGAGGAACGCATGTTAGTTTCTTCCTAATGCTTGCAAGAAGCTTAAGGCACTTTCAAAGGAAAGTGATTTTCTCTGAAATGACAGCATTTCGAAAGAGAGGCAACACTCCAAACACTTTGCCCAGTGAATTGAAGTGTTGGAACAGATTGCTTCTCTTTCAGAGAAATACGTGAGTTTCTGGTGAATGCTTGTAAGTAGCTTAAGGCAATTTCAAAGAACGTGATTTTCTCTGAAACGACAGCATTTAGAAAGTGAAGCAACACTCCAGTAACTTCGCACATTGAATTGAAGTGTTGGAAGTGAAGGCTTCACTTTCAGAGAAATGCATGTGAATTTCTTGTGAATGCTTGAAAGTTGCTTAAGGCACTTTCAAACAAAAGTGATTTTCTCTGAAAGGACAGCATTTAGAAAGTGAAGTAACATTCCATTCACTTCGCACAGTGAATTGAAGTGTTGGAACAGACTGCTTCTCTTTCAGAGAAATGCATATGAGTTTCTGTTGAATGCTTGTAAGTAGCTCAAGGCACATTCAAAGGAAAGTGATTTTCTCTGAAAGGACAGCATTTAGAAAGTAAAGCAACACTCCATTCCCTTCGTGCAATGAATTGAAGTGTTGGAACCGACTGCTTCTCTTTCATAGAAACGCATTAGTGTTTCTTGTGAATGCTTGCAAGTAGCTTAAGGCACTTTCAAAGGAAAGTGATTTTCTCTGAAAGGACAGCATTTAGAAAGTGAAGCAACACTCCATTCACTTCGCACAGAGAATTGAAGTGTTGGAACAGACTGCTTCTCTTTCAGAGAAATGCATGTGAGTTTCTGTTGAATGCTTGCAAGTAGCTTAAGGCACTTTCAAATGAAAGTGATTTTCTCTGAAAGGACAGGATTTAAAAATTGAAGCACCACTCCATTCACTTCGCACAGTGAATTGAAGTGTTGGAACAGACTGCTTCTATTTCAGAGAAACGCATGTGTGTTTCCTGTGAATGCTTGAAAGTAGCTTAAGGCACTTTCAAAGGAAAGTGATTTTCTCTGAAAGGACAGCATTTAGAAAGTGAAGCAACACTCCATTCACTTCGCACAGAGTTGAAGTGTTGGAACAGATTGCTTCTCTTTCACAGAAACGCATGTGAGTTTCTTCCTAATGCTTGGAAGTAGCTTAAGGCACTTTCAAAGGAAAGTGATTTTCTCTGAAAGGACAGCATTTAGAAAGTGAAGCAACACTCCATTCACTTCCCACAGTGAATTGAAGTGTTGGAACAGACTGCTTCTCTTTCAGAGAAACGCATTAGTATTTCTTGTGAATGCTTGCAAGTAGCTTAAGGCACTTTCATAGGAAAGTGATTTTCTCTGAAAGGACAGCATTTAGAAAGTGAAGCAACACTCCATTCACTTCACACAGTGAATTGATGTGTTGGAACAGACTGCTTCTCTTTCAGAAAAACGCATGTTAGTTTCTTCCTAATGCTTGCAAGTAGCTTAAGGCACTTTCAAAGGAAAGTGATTTTCTCTGAAAGGACAGGATTTAGAAATTGAAGCACCACTCAATTCACTTTGCACAGTGAATTGAAGTGTTGGAACATATTGCTTCTCTTTCAGAGAAACACATGTGAGTTTCTGGTGAATGCGTGTAAGTAGCTTAAGGCAATTTCAAAGGAACGTGATTTTCTCTTAAAGGACAGCATTTAGAAAGTGAAGTAACATTCCATTCACTTCGCACAGTGAATTGAAGTGTTGGAACAGACTGCTTCTCTTTCAGAGAAATGCATGTGAGTTTCTGTTGAATGCTTGTAAGTAGCTTAAGGCACTTTCAAAGGAAAGTGATTTTCTCTGAAAGGACAGCATTTCGAAAGTGAGGCAACACTCCATTCACTTTGCACAGTGAATTGAAGTGTTGGAACAGATTGCTTCTCTTTCAGAGAAACACATGTGAGTTTCTGTTAAATGCTTGTAAGTATCTTAAGGCATTTTCAAAGGAACGTGATTTTTTCGGAAAGGACAGCATTTAGAAAGTGAAGTAACATTACATTCACTTCGCACAGTGAATTGAAGTGTTGGAACAGACTGCTTCTCTTTCAGAGAAACGCATGTGTGTTTCCTGTGAATGCTAGAAAGTAGCTTAAGGTACTTTCAAAGGAAAGTGATTTTCTCTGAAAGGACAGCATTTAGAAAGTGAGGTAACATTCCATTCACTTCGCACAGTGAATTGAAGTGTTGGAACAGACTGCTTCTCTTTCAGAGAAATGCATGTGAGTTTCTGTTGATTGCTTGTAAGTAGGTCAAGTCTCTTTCAATGGAAAGTGATTTTCTCTGAAAGGACAGCATTTAGAAAGTACAGCAACACTCCATTCCCTTCGCGCAATGAATTGAAGTGTTGGAACAGAGTGCTTCTCTTTCATAGAAACGCATTAGTGTTTCTTGTGAATGCTGGCAAGTAGCTTAAGGCACTTTCAAAGGAAAGTGATTTTCTCTGAAAGGACAGGATTTAGAAAGTGAAGCAACACTCCATTCACTTCGAACAGAGAATTGAAGTGTTGGAACAGATTACTTCTCTTTCAGAGAAATGCATGTGAGTTTCTGTTGAATGCTTGTAAGTAGCTTAAGGCACATTCAAAGGAAAGGGATTTTCTCTGAAAGGACAGCATTTAGAAAGTGAAGCAACACTCCATTCACTTCGCACAGTGAATTGAAGTGTTGGAACAGACTGCTTCTCTTTCAGAGAAACGCATGTGAGTTTTTTGTGAATGCTTGAAAGTAGTTTAAGGCACTTTCAATGGAAAGTGATTTTCTCTGAAAGCACAGCATTTAGAAAGTGAGGCAACACTCCATTCACTTCGCACAGTGAATTGAAGTGTTGGAACAGACTGCTTCTCTTTCAGAAAAATGCATGTGAGTTTCTGTTGAATGCTTGTAAGTAGCTTAAGGCACTTTCAAAGGAAAGTGATTTTCTCTGAAAGGACAGCATTTAGAAAGTGAAGCAACACTCCATTCATTTCGCACAGTGAATTGAAGTGTTGGAACAGACTACTTCTCTTTCAGAGAAACGCATGTGAGTTTCTTCCTAATGCTTGCAAGTAGCTTAAGGCACTATCAAAGGAAAGTGATTTTCACTGAAAGGACAGAATTTAGAAAGTGAGGCAACACTCCCTTCACTTCGCACAGTGAATTGAAGTGTTGGAACAGACTGCTTCTCTTTCAGAGAAATGCATGTGAGTTTCTGTTGAATGCCTGTAAGTAGCTTAAGGCACTTTCAAATGAAAGTGATTTTCTCTGAAAGGACAGCATTTAGAAAGTGAAGCAACACTCCACTCACTTCGCACAGTGAATTGAAGTGTTGAAACAGACAGCTTCTCTTTCAGAGAAACGCATGTGAGTTTCTTCCTAATGCTTGCAAGTAGCTTAAGGCACTTTCAAAGGAAAGTGATTTTCTCTGAAAGAAGAGCATTTAGAAAGTGAAGCAACATTCCATTCACTTCGCACAGTGAATTGAAGTGTTGGAACAGACTGCTTCTATTTCAGAGAAACGCATTAGTGTTTCTTGTGAATGCTTGCAAGTAGCTTAAGGCACTTTCAAAGGAAAGTAATTTTCTCTGAAAGGACAGGATTTAGAAAGTGAAGCAACACTCCATTCACTTCGAACAGAGAATTGAAGTGTTGGAACAGATTACTTCTCTTTCAGAGAAATGCATGTGAGTTTCTGTTGAATGCTTGTAAGTAGCTTAAGGCACATTCAAAGGAAAGGGATTTTCTCTGAAAGGACAGCATTTAGAAAGTGAAGCAAGACTCCATTCACTTCGCACAGTGAATTGAAGTGTTGGAACAGACTGCTTCTCTTTCAGAGAAACGCATGTGAGTTTTTTGTGAATGCTTGAAAGTAGTTTAAGGCACTTTCAATGGAAAGTGATTTTCTCTGAAAGGACAGCATTTAGAAAGTGAGGCAACACTCCATTCACATCGCACAGTGAATTGAAGTGTTGGAACAGACTGCTTCTCTTTCAGAAAAATGCATGTGAGTTTCTGTTGAATGCTTGTAAGTAGCTTAAGGCACTTTCAAAGGAAAGTGATTTTCTCTGAAAGGACAGCATTTAGAAAGTGAAGCAACACTCCATTCATTTCGCACAGTGAATTGAAGTGTTGGAACAGACTACTTCTCTTTCAGAGAAACGCATGTGAGTTTCTTCCTAATGCTTGCAAGTAGCTTAAGGCACTATCAAAGGAAAGTGATTTTCACTGAAAGGACAGAATTTAGAAAGTGAGGCAACACTCCCTTCACTTCGCACAGTGAATTGAAGTGTTGGAACAGACTGCTTCTCTTTCAGAGAAATGCATGTGAGTTTCTGTTGAATGCCTGTAAGTAGCTTAAGGCACTTTCAAATGAAAGTGATTTTCTCTGAAAGGACAGCATTTAGAAAGTGAAGCAACACTCCACTCACTTCGCACAGTGAATTGAAGTGTTGAAACAGACAGCTTCTCTTTCAGAGAAACGCATGTGAGTTTCTTCCTAATGCTTGCAAGTAGCTTAAGGCACTTTCAAAGGAAAGTGATTTTCTCTGAAAGAAGAGCATTTAGAAAGTGAAGCAACATTCCATTCACTTCGCACAGTGAATTGAAGTGTTGGAACAGACTGCTTCTATTTCAGAGAAACGCATTAGTGTTTCTTGTGAATGCTTGCAAGTAGCTTAAGGCACTTTCAAAGGAAAGTGATTTTCTCTGAAAAAACAGCATTTAGAAAGTGAAGCAACACTCCATTCACTTCGCACAGTGAACTGAAGTGTTGGAACAGACTGCTTCTCTTTCTGAGAAATGCATGTGAGTTTCTGTTGAATGCTTGTAAGTAGCTTAAGGCACTTTCAAAGGAAAGTGATTTTCTCTGAAAGGACAGCATTTAGAAAGTGAGGCAACACTCCATTCACTTCGCACAGTGAATTGAAGTGTTGGAACAGACTGCTTCTCTTTCAGAGAAACGCATGTATGTTTCTTCCTAATGCTTGCAAGTAGCTTAAGGCACTTTCAAACGAAAGTGATTTTCTCTGAAAGGACAGCATTTAGAAAGTGAAGCAACACTCCATTCACTTTGCACAGTGAACTGAAGTGTTGGAACAGACTGCTTCTCTTTCAGAGAAATGCATGTGAGTTTCTGTTGAATGCTTTTAAGTAGCTTAAGGCAGTTACAAAGGTAAGTGATTTTCGCTGAAAGGACAGCATTTAGAAAGTGAAGCAATACTCCCTTCCCTTCGTGCAGTGAAGTGAGGTGTTGGAACAGAGTGCTTCTCTTTCATAGAAACGCATTAGAGTTTCTTGTGAATGCTTGCAAGTAGCTTAAGGCACTTTCAAAGGAAAGTGATTTTCTCTGAAAGGACAGCATTTAGAAAGTGAAGAAACACTCCATTCACTTCGCACAGTGAATTGAAGTGTTGGAACAGACTGCTTCTCTTTAGAGAAACGCATGTGAGTTTCATCCTAATGCTTGTAAGTAGCTTAAGGCACTTTCAAAGAAACGTGATTTTCTCTGAAAGGACAGCATTTAGAAACTGAAGCAACACTCCATTCACTTCGCACAGTGAATTGAAGTGTTGGAACAGACTGCTTCTATTTCAGAGAAATGCTTGTGAGTTTCTGTTGAATGCTTGTAAGTAGCTTAAGGCACTTTCAAGGAATGTGATTTTCTCTGAAAGGACAGTATTTAGAAAGTGAAGCAACACTCCATTCACTTCGTGCAGTGAATTGAAGTGTTGGAACAGACTGCTTCTCTTTCAGAGAAATGCATGTGAGTTTCTGTTGAATGCTTGCAAGTAGCTTAAGGCACTTTCAAATGAAAGTGATTTTCTCTGAAAGGACAGGATTTAAAAATTGAAGCACCACTCCATTCACTTCGCACAGTGAATTGAAGTGTTGGAACAGACTGCTTCTATTTCAGAGAAACGCATGTGTGTTTCCTGTGAATGCTTGAAAGTAGCTTAAGGCACTTTCAAAGGAAAGTGATTTTCTCTGAAAGGACAGCATTTAGAAAGTGAAGCAACACTCCATTCACTTCGCACAGAGTTGAAGTGTTGGAACAGATTGCTTCTCTTTCACAGAAACGCATGTGAGTTTCTTCCTAATGCTTGGAAGTAGCTTAAGGCACTTTCAAAGGAAAGTGATTTTCTCTGAAAGGA
This sequence comes from Myodes glareolus, assembly GCF_982192425.1. NCBI lineage: Eukaryota > Metazoa > Chordata > Mammalia > Rodentia > Cricetidae > Myodes > Myodes glareolus. The sequence continues at coordinate 1,675,418 of NW_028263217.1, forward strand.
CAGCATTTAGAAAGTGAAGCAACACTCCATTCACTTCCCACAGTGAATTGAAGTGTTGGAACAGACTGCTTCTCTTTCAGAGAAACGCATTAGTATTTCTTGTGAATGCTTGCAAGTAGCTTAAGGCACTTTCAAAGGAAAGTGATTTTCTCTGAAAGGACAGCATTTAGAAAGTGAAGCAACACTCCATTCACTTCACACAGTGAATTGATGTGTTGGAACAGACTGCTTCTCTTTCAGAAAAACGCATGTTAGTTTCTTCCTAATGCTTGCAAGTAGCTTAAGGCACTTTCAAAGGAAAGTGATTTTCTCTGAAAGGACAGGATTTAGAAATTGAAGCACCACTCAATTCACTTTGCACAGTGAATTGAAGTGTTGGAACATATTGCTTCTCTTTCAGAGAAACACATGTGAGTTTCTGGTGAATGCGTGTAAGTAGCTTAAGGCAATTTCAAAGGAACGTGATTTTCTCTGAAAGGACAGCATTTAGAAAGTGAAGTAACATTCCATTCACTTCGCACAGTGAATTGAAGTGTTGGAACAGACTGCTTCTCTTTCAGAGAAATGCATGTGAGTTTCTGTTGAATGCTTGTAAGTAGCTTAAGGCACTTTCAAAGGAAAGTGATTTTCTCTGAAAGGACAGCATTTCGAAAGTGAGGCAACACTCCATTCACTTTGCACAGTGAATTGAAGTGTTGAATTGAAGTGTTGGAACAGATTGCTTCTCTTTCAGAGAAACACATGTGAGTTTCTGTTAAATGCTTGTAAGTATCTTAAGGCATTTTCAAAGGAACGTGATTTTTTCGGAAAGGACAGCATTTAGAAAGTGAAGTAACATTACATTCACTTCGCACAGTGAATTGAAGTGTTGGAACAGACTGCTTCTCTTTCAGAGAAACGCATGTGTGTTTCCTGTGAATGCTAGAAAGTAGCTTAAGGTACTTTCAAAGGAAAGTGATTTTCTCTGAAAGGACAGCATTTAGAAAGTGAGGTAACATTCCATTCACTTCGCACAGTGAATTGAAGTGTTGGAACAGACTGCTTCTCTTTCAGAGAAATGCATGTGAGTTTCTGTTGATTGCTTGTAAGTAGGTCAAGTCTCTTTCAATGGAAAGTGATTTTCTCTGAAAGGACAGCATTTAGAAAGTACAGCAACACTCCATTCCCTTCGCGCAATGAATTGAAGTGTTGGAACAGAGTGCTTCTCTTTCATAGAAACGCATTAGTGTTTCTTGTGAATGCTGGCAAGTAGCTTAAGGCACTTTCAAAGGAAAGTGATTTTCTCTGAAAGGACAGGATTTAGAAAGTGAAGCAACACTCCATTCACTTCGAACAGAGAATTGAAGTGTTGGAACAGATTACTTCTCTTTCAGAGAAATGCATGTGAGTTTCTGTTGAATGCTTGTAAGTAGCTTAAGGCACATTCAAAGGAAAGGGATTTTCTCTGAAAGGACAGCATTTAGAAAGTGAAGCAACACTCCATTCACTTCGCACAGTGAATTGAAGTGTTGGAACAGACTGCTTCTCTTTCAGAGAAACGCATGTGAGTTTTTTGTGAATGCTTGAAAGTAGTTTAAGGCACTTTCAATGGAAAGTGATTTTCTCTGAAAGCACAGCATTTAGAAAGTGAGGCAACACTCCATTCACTTCGCACAGTGAATTGAAGTGTTGGAACAGACTGCTTCTCTTTCAGAAAAATGCATGTGAGTTTCTGTTGAATGCTTGTAAGTAGCTTAAGGCACTTTCAAAGGAAAGTGATTTTCTCTGAAAGGACAGCATTTAGAAAGTGAAGCAACACTCCATTCATTTCGCACAGTGAATTGAAGTGTTGGAACAGACTACTTCTCTTTCAGAGAAACGCATGTGAGTTTCTTCCTAATGCTTGCAAGTAGCTTAAGGCACTATCAAAGGAAAGTGATTTTCACTGAAAGGACAGAATTTAGAAAGTGAGGCAACACTCCCTTCACTTCGCACAGTGAATTGAAGTGTTGGAACAGACTGCTTCTCTTTCAGAGAAATGCATGTGAGTTTCTGTTGAATGCCTGTAAGTAGCTTAAGGCACTTTCAAATGAAAGTGATTTTCTCTGAAAGGACAGCATTTAGAAAGTGAAGCAACACTCCACTCACTTCGCACAGTGAATTGAAGTGTTGAAACAGACAGCTTCTCTTTCAGAGAAACGCAAGTGAGTTTCTTCCTAATGCTTGCAAGTAGCTTAAGGCACTTTCAAAGGAAAGTGATTTTCTCTGAAAGAAGAGCATTTAGAAAGTGAAGCAACATTCCATTCACTTCGCACAGTGAATTGAAGTGTTGGAACAGACTGCTTCTATTTCAGAGAAACGCATTAGTGTTTCTTGTGAATGCTTGCAAGTAGCTTAAGGCACTTTCAAAGGAAAGTAATTTTCTCTGAAAGGACAGGATTTAGAAAGTGAAGCAACACTCCATTCACTTCGAACAGAGAATTGAAGTGTTGGAACAGATTACTTCTCTTTCAGAGAAATGCATGTGAGTTTCTGTTGAATGCTTGTAAGTAGCTTAAGGCACATTCAAAGGAAAGGGATTTTCTCTGAAAGGACAGCATTTAGAAAGTGAAGCAAGACTCCATTCACTTCGCACAGTGAATTGAAGTGTTGGAACAGACTGCTTCTCTTTCAGAGAAACGCATGTGAGTTTTTTGTGAATGCTTGAAAGTAGTTTAAGGCACTTTCAATGGAAAGTGATTTTCTCTGAAAGGACAGCATTTAGAAAGTGAGGCAACACTCCATTCACATCGCACAGTGAATTGAAGTGTTGGAACAGACTGCTTCTCTTTCAGAAAAATGCATGTGAGTTTCTCTTGAATGCTTGTAAGTAGCTTAAGGCACTTTCAAAGGAAAGTGATTTTCTCTGAAAGGACAGCATTTAGAAAGTGAAGCAACACTCCATTCATTTCGCACAGTGAATTGAAGTGTTGGAACAGACTACTTCTCTTTCAGAGAAACGCATGTGAGTTTCTTCCTAATGCTTGCAAGTAGCTTAAGGCACTATCAAAGGAAAGTGATTTTCACTGAAAGGACAGAATTTAGAAAGTGAGGCAACACTCCCTTCACTTCGCACAGTGAATTGAAGTGTTGGAACAGACTGCTTCTCTTTCAGAGAAATGCATGTGAGTTTCTGTTGAATGCCTGTAAGTAGCTTAAGGCACTTTCAAATGAAAGTGATTTTCTCTGAAAGGACAGCATTTAGAAAGTGAAGCAACACTCCACTCACTTCGCACAGTGAATTGAAGTGTTGAAACAGACAGCTTCTCTTTCAGAGAAACGCATGTGAGTTTCTTCCTAATGCTTGCAAGTAGCTTAAGGCACTTTCAAAGGAAAGTGATTTTCTCTGAAAGAAGAGCATTTAGAAAGTGAAGCAACATTCCATTCACTTCGCACAGTGAATTGAAGTGTTGGAACAGACTGCTTCTATTTCAGAGAAACGCATTAGTGTTTCTTGTGAATGCTTGCAAGTAGCTTAAGGCACTTTCAAAGGAAAGTGATTTTCTCTGAAAAAACAGCATTTAGAAAGTGAAGCAACACTCCATTCACTTCGCACAGTGAACTGAAGTGTTGGAACAGACTGCTTCTCTTTCTGAGAAATGCATGTGAGTTTCTGTTGAATGCTTGTAAGTAGCTTAAGGCACTTTCAAAGGAAAGTGATTTTCTCTGAAAGGACAGCATTTAGAAAGTGAGGCAACACTCCATTCACTTCGCACAGTGAATTGAAGTGTTGGAACAGACTGCTTCTCTTTCAGAGAAACGCATGTATGTTTCTTCCTAATGCTTGCAAGTAGCTTAAGGCACTTTCAAACGAAAGTGATTTTCTCTGAAAGGACAGCATTTAGAAAGTGAAGCAACACTCCATTCACTTTGCACAGTGAACTGAAGTGTTGGAACAGACTGCTTCTCTTTCAGAGAAATGCATGTGAGTTTCTGTTGAATGCTTTTAAGTAGCTTAAGGCAGTTACAAAGGTAAGTGATTTTCGCTGAAAGGACAGCATTTAGAAAGTGAAGCAATACTCCCTTCCCTTCGTGCAGTGAAGTGAGGTGTTGGAACAGAGTGCTTCTCTTTCATAGAAACGCATTAGAGTTTCTTGTGAATGCTTGCAAGTAGCTTAAGGCACTTTCAAAGGAAAGTGATTTTCTCTGAAAGGACAGCATTTAGAAAGTGAAGAAACACTCCATTCACTTCGCACAGTGAATTGAAGTGTTGGAACAGACTGCTTCTCTTTAGAGAAACGCATGTGAGTTTCATCCTAATGCTTGTAAGTAGCTTAAGGCACTTTCAAAGAAACGTGATTTTCTCTGAAAGGACAGCATTTAGAAACTGAAGCAACACTCCATTCACTTCGCACAGTGAATTGAAGTGTTGGAACAGACTGCTTCTATTTCAGAGAAATGCTTGTGAGTTTCTGTTGAATGCTTGTAAGTAGCTTAAGGCACTTTCAAGGAATGTGATTTTCTCTGAAAGGACAGTATTTAGAAAGTGAAGCAACACTCCATTCACTTCGTGCAGTGAATTGAAGTGTTGGAACAGACTGCTTCTCTTTCAGAGAAATGCATGTGAGTTTCTGATGAATGCCTGTAAGTAGCTTAAGACTCTTTCAAAGGAAAGTGATTTTCTCTGAAAGGACAGCATTTAGAAAGTGAAGCAACACTCCATTCACTTCGCACAGTGAATTGAAGTGTTGGAACAGACTGCTTCTCTTTCAGAGAAACGCATGTTAGTTTCTGCTGAATGCTTGTAAGTAGCTTAAGGCACTTTCAAAGGAAAGTGATTTTCTCTGAAAGGACAGCATTTAGAAAGTGAGGCAACACTCCACTCACTTCGCACAGTGAATTGAAGTGTTGGAACAGACTGCTTCTCTTTCAGAGAAAGGCATGTGAGTTTCTTCCTAATGCTTGCAAGTAGCTTAAGGCACTTTCAAAGGAAAGTGATTTTCTCTGAAAGAAGAGCATTTAGAAAGTGAAGCAACACTCCATTCACTTCGCACAGTGAATTGAAGTGATGGAACAGAATGCTTCTCTTTCAGAGAAACGCATGTGAGTTTCTGTTGAATGCTTGTAAGTAGCTTAAGGCACGTTCAAAGGAAAGTGATTTTCTCTGAAAGGACAGCATTTAGAAAGTGAAGCAACACTCCATTCCCTTCGCGCAGTGAATTGAAGTGTTGGAACATACTGCTTCTCTTTCAGGGAAACGCATGTGAGTTTTTTATGAATGCTTGAAAGTAGTTTAAGGCACTTTGAAAGGAAAGTGATTTTCTCTGAAAGGACAGAATTTAGAAAGTGAAGCAACACTCCATTCATTTTGCACAGTGAACTGAAGTGTTGGAACAGACTGCTTCTCTTTCAGAGAAATGCATGTGAGTTTCTGTTGAATGCTTGTAATTAGCTTAAGGCACTTTCAAAGGAAAGTGATTTTCTCTGAAAGGACAGCATTTAGAAAGTGAAGCAACACTCCATTCCCTTCGTGCAGTGAATTGAAGTGTTGGAACAGAGTGCTACCCTTTCATAGAAACGCATTAGTGTTTCTTGCGAATGCTTGCAAGTTGCTTAGGGCACTTTCAAAGGAAAGTGATTTTCTCTCAAATGACAGAATTTAGAAAGTGAAACAACACCCCATTCCCTTCGCACAGAGAATTGAAGTGTTGGAACAGACTGCTTCTCTTTCAGAGAAACGCATGTGAGTTTCTGTTGAATGCTTGCAAGTTTCTTAAGGCACTTTCAAAGGAAAGTGATTTTCTCTGAAAGGACAGCATTTAGAAAGTGACGCAACACTCCATTCACTTCACACAGTGAATTGAAGAGTTGGAATAGACTGCTTCTCTTTCAGAGAAATGCATGTGAGTTTCTGTTGAATGCTTGTAAGTAGCTTAAGGCACTTTCAAATGAAAGTGATTTTCTCTGAAAGGACAGCATTTAGAAAGTGAAGCAACACTCCACTCACTTCGCACAGTGAATTGAAGTGTTGGAACAGACAGCTTCTCTTTCAGAGAAACGCATGTGAGTTTCTTCCTAATGCTTGCAAGTAACTTAAGGCACTTTCAAAGGAAAGTGATTTTCTCTGAAAGAAGAGCATTTAGAAAGTGAAGCAACACTCCATTCACTTCGCACAGTGAATTGAAGTGTTGGAACAGACTGCTTCTATTTCAGAGAAACGCATTAGTGTTTCTTGTGAATACTTGAAAGTAGCTTAAGGCACTTTCAAAGGAAAGTGATTTTCTCTGAAAGGACAGCATTTAGAAAGTGAAGCAACACTCCATTCACTTCGCACAGTGAATTGAAGTGTTGGAACAGACTGCTTCTCTTTCAGAGAAAGGCATGTGAGTTTCTGTTGAATGCTTGTAAGTAGCTTAAGGCACTTTCAAAGGAAAGTGATTTTCTCTGAAAGGACAGCATTTCGAAAGTGAGGCAACACTCCATTCACTTTGCACAGTGAATTGAAGTGTTGGAACAGACTGCTTCTCTTTCAGAGAAACGCATGTATGTTTCTTCCTAATGCTTGCAATTAGCTTAAGTCACGTTCAAAGGAAAGTGATTTTCTCTGAAAGGACAGCATTTAGAAAGTGAAGCAACACTCCATTCACTTTGCACAGTGAACTGAAGTGTTGGAACAGACTGCTTCTCTTTCAGAGAAATGCATGTGAGTTTCTGTTTAATGCTTTTAAGTAGCTTAAGGCACTTTCAAAGGAAAGTGATTTTCTCTGAAAGGACAGCATTTAGAAAGTGAAGCAATACTCCGTTCCCTTCGTGCAGTGAAGTGAAGTGTTGGAACAGAGTGCTTCTCTTTCATAGAAACGCATTAGTGTTTCTTGTGAATGCTTGCAAGTAGCTTAAGGCACTTTCAAAGGAAAGTGATTTTCTCTGAAAGGGCAGCATTTAGAAAGTGAGGCAACACTCCATTCACTTCGCACAGTGAATTGAAGTGTTGGAACAGACTGCTTCTCTTTCAGAGAAACACATGCATGTTTCTTCCTAATGCTTGCAAGTAGCTTAAGGCACGTTCAAAGTAAAGTGATTTTCTCTGAAAGGACAGCATTTAGAAAGTGAAGCAACACTCCATTCACTTTGCACAGTGAACTGAAGTGTTGGAACAGAGTGCTTCTCTTTCATAGAAACGCATTAGAGTTTCTTGTGAATGCTTGCAAGTAGCTTAAGGCACTTTCAAAGGAAAGTGATTTTCTCTGAAAGGACAGCATTAAGAAAGTGAAGCAACACTCCATTCACTTCGCACAGTGAATTGAAGTGTTGGAACAGACTGCTTCTCTTTAGAGAAACGCATGTGAGTTTCATCCTAATGCTTGTAAGTAGCTTAAGGCACTTTCAAAGGAATGTGATTTTCTCTGAAAGGACAGTATTTAGAAAGTGAAGCAACACTCCATTCACTTCGTGCAGTGAATTGAAGTGTTGGAACAGACTGCTTCTCTTTCAGAGAAATGCATGTGAGTTTCTGATGAATGCCTGTAAGTAGCTTAAGGCTCTTTCAAAGGAAAGTGATTTTCTCTGAAAGGACAGCATTTAGAAAGTGAAGCAACACTCCATTCACTTCGCACATTGAATTGAAGTGTTGGAACAGACTGCTTCTCTTTCAGAGAAACGCATGTTAGTTTCTGGTGAATGCTTGTAAGTAGATTAAGGCACTTTCAAAGGAAAGTGATTTTCTCTGAAAGGACAGCATTTAGAAAGTGAGGCAACACTCCACTCACTTCGCACAGTGAATTGAAGTGTTGGAACAGACTGCTTCTCTTTCAGAGAAAGGCATGTGAGTTTCTTCCTAATGCTTGCAAGTAGCTTAAGGCACTTTCAAAGGAAAGTGATTTTCTCTGAAAGAAGAGCATTTAGAAAGTGAAGCAACACTCCATTCACTTCGCACAGTGAATTGAAGTGATGGAACAGAATGCTTCTCTTTCAGAGAAACGCATGTGAGTTTCTGTTGAATGCTTGTAAGTAGCTTAAGGCACGTTCAAAGGAAAGTGATTTTCTCTGAAAGGACAGCATTTAGAAAGTGAGGCAACACTCCATTCACTTCGCACAGTGAATTGAAGTGTTGGAACAGACTGCTTCTCTTTCAGGGAAACGCATGTGAGTTTTTTATGAATGCTTGAAAGTAGTTTAAGGCACTTTGAAAGGAAAGTGATTTTCTCTGAAAGGACAGAATTTAGAAAGTGAAGCAACACTCCATTCATTTTGCACAGTGAACTGAAGTGTTGGAACAGACTGCTTCTCTTTCAAGAGAAATGCATGTGAGTTTCTGTTGAATGCTTGTAATTAGCTTAAGGCACTTTCAAAGGAAAGTGATTTTCTCTGAAAGGACAGCATTTAGAAAGTGAAGCAACACTCCGTTCCCTTCGAGCAGTGAATTGAAGTGTTGGAACAGAGTGCTACTCTTTCATAGAAACGCATTAGTGTTTCTTGCGAATGCTTGCAAGTTGCTTAGGGCACTTTCAGAGGAAAGTGATTTTCTCTGAAAGGACAGCATTTAGAAAGTAAAGCAACACTCCATTCCCTTCGTGCAATGAATTGAAGTGTTGGAACCGACTGCTTCTCTTTCATAGAAACGCATTAGTGTTTCTTGTGAATGCTTGCAAGTAGCTTAAGGCACTTTCAAAGGAAAGTGATTTTCTCTGAAAGGACAGCATTTAGAAAGTGAAGCAACACTCCATTCACTTCACACAGTGAATTGAAGTGTTGGAACAGACTGCTTCTCTTTCAGAGAAACGCATGTTAGTTTCTTCCTAATGCTTGCAAGAAGCTTAAGGCACTTTCAAAGGAAAGTGATTTTCTCTGAAATGACAGCATTTCGAAAGTGAGGCAACACTCCATTCACTTTGCACAGTGAATTGAAGTGCTGGAACAGATTGCTTCTTTTTCAGAGAAACACATGTGAGTTTCTGGTGAATGCTTGTAAGTAGCATAAGGCAATTTCAAAGGAACGTGATTTTCTCTGAAAGGACAGCATGTAGAAAGTGAAGTAACATTCCATTCACTTCGCACAGTGAATTGAAGTGTTGGAACAGACTGCTTCTCTTTCAGAGAAATGCATGTGAGTTTCTGTTGAATGCTTGTAAGAAGCTTAAGGCACTTTCAAAGGAAAGTGATTTTCTCTGAAAGGACAGCATTTAGAAAGTGAGGTAACATTCCATTCACTTCGCACAGTGAATTGAAGTGTTGGAACCGACTGCTTCTCTTTCAGAGAAATACATGTGAGTTTCTGTTGAATGCTTGTAAGTAGCTCAAGGCTCTTTCAAAGGAAAGTGATTTTCTCTGAAAGGACAGCATTTAGAAAGTAAAGCAACACTCCATTCCCTTCGCGCAATGAATTGAAGTGTTGGAACAGAGTGCTTCTCTTTCACAGAAACGTATTAGTGTTTCTTGTGAATGCTGGCAAGTAGCTTAAGGCACTTTCAAAGGAAAGTGATTTTCTCTGAAAGGACAGGATTTAGAAAGTGAAGCAACACTCCATTCACTTCGAACAGAGAATTGAAGTGTTGGAACAGATTGCTTCTCTTTCAGAGAAATGCATGTGAGTTTCTGTTGAATGCTTGTAAGTAGCTTAAGGCACATTCAAAGGAAAGGGATTTTCTCTGAAAGGACAGCATTTATACAGTGAAGCAACACTCCATTCACTTCGCACAGTGAATTGAATTGTTGGAACAGACTGCCTCTCTTTCAGAGAAACGCATGTGAGTTTCTTCCTAATGCTTGCAAGTAGCTTAAGGCACTTTGAAAGGAAAGTGATTTTCTCTGAAAGGACAGTATTTAGAAAGTGAGGCAGCACTCCATTCACTTTGCACAGTGAATTGAAGTGTTGGAACAGATTGCTTCTCTTTCAGAGAAATACATGTGAGTTTCTGGTGAATGCTTGTAAGTAGCTTAAGGCAATTTCAACGGAACGTGATTTTCTCTGAAAGGACAGCATTTAGAAAATGAAGCAACACTCCATTCACTTCGCACAGTGAATTGAAGTGTTGGAAGAGAAGGCTTCTCTTTCAGAGAAATGCATGTGAATTTCTTGTGAATGCTTCAATGTTGCTTAAGGCACTTTCAAACAAAAGTGATTTTCTCTGAAAGGACAGGATTTAGAAAGTGAAGCACCACTCCATTCACTTCGCACAGTGAATTGAAGTGTTGGAACAGACTGCTTCTCTTTCAGAGAAACGCATGTGTGTTTCCTGTGAATGCTTGAAAGTAGCTTAAGGCACTTTCAAAGGAAAGTGATTTTCTCTGAAAGGACAGCATTTATACAGTGAAGCAACACTTCATTCACTTCGCACAGAGTTGAAGTTTTGGAACAGATTGCTTCTCTTTCAGAGAAATGCATGTGATTTTCTGTTGAATGCTTGTAAGTAGCTTAAGGCACGTTCAAAGGAAAGTGATTTTCTCTGAAAGGACAGCATTTAGAAAGTGAAGCAACACTCCATACCCTTCTTTCAGTGAATTGAAGTGTTGGAACAGACTGCTTGTCTTTCATAGAAACGCATTATTATTTCTTGTGAAGGCTTGCAAGTAGCTTAAGGCACTTTCAAAGGAAAGTGATTTTCTCTGAAAGGACAGCATTTAGAAACTGAAGCAACACTCCATTCACTTCACACAGTGAATTGAAGTGTTGGAACAGACTGCTTCTCTTTCAGAGGAACGCATGTTAGTTTCTTCCTAATGCTTGCAAGAAGCTTAAGGCACTTTCAAAGGAAAGTGATTTTCTCTGAAATGACAGCATTTCGAAAGAGAGGCAACACTCCAAACACTTTGCCCAGTGAATTGAAGTGTTGGAACAGATTGCTTCTCTTTCAGAGAAATACGTGAGTTTCTGGTGAATGCTTGTAAGTAGCTTAAGGCAATTTCAAAGGAACGTGATTTTCTCTGAAAGGACAGCATTTAGAAAGTGAAGCAACACTCCAGTAACTTCGCACATTGAATTGAAGTGTTGGAAGTGAAGGCTTCACTTTCAGAGAAATGCATGTGAATTTCTTGTGAATGCTTGAAAGTTGCTTAAGGCACTTTCAAACAAAAGTGATTTTCTCTGAAAGGACAGGATTTAGAAAGTGAAGCAACACTCCATTCACTTCGCACAGTGAATTGAAGTGTTGGAACAGACTGCTTCTATTTCAGAGAAACGCATGTGTGTTTCCTGTGAATGCTTGAAAGTAGCTTAAGGCACTTTCAAAGGAAAGTGATTTTCTCTGAAAGGACAGCATTTAGAAAGTGAAGTAACATTCCATTCACTTCGCACAGTGAATTGAAGTGTTGGAACAGACTGCTTCTCTTTCAGAGAAATGCATATGAGTTTCTGTTGAATGCTTGTAAGTAGCCCAAGGCACTTTCAAAGGAAAGTGATTTTCTCTGAAAGGACAGCATTTAGAAAGTAAAGCAACACTCCATTCCCTTCGTGCAATGAATTGAAGTGTTGGAACCGACTGCTTCTCTTTCATAGAAACGCATTAGTGTTTCTTGTGAATGCTTGCAAGTAGCTTAAGGCACTTTCAAAGGAAAGTGATTTTCTCTGAAAGGACAGAATTTAGAAAGTGAAGGAACACTCCATTCATTTTGCACAGTGAACTGAAGTGTTTGAACAGACTGCTTCTCTTTCAGAGAAATGCATGTGAGTTTCTGTTGAATGCTTGTAATTAGCTTAAGGCACTTTCAAAGGAAAGTGATTTTCTCTGAAAGGACAGCATTTAGAAAGTGAAGCAACACTCCGTTCCCTTCGTGCAGTGAATTGAAGTGTTGGAACAGAGTGCTACACTTTCATAGAAACGCATTAGTGTTTCTTGCGAATGCTTGCAAGTTGCTTAGGGCACTTTCAAAGGAAAGTGATTTTCTCTCAAATGACAGAATTTAGAAAGAGAAACAACACCCCATTCCCTTCGCACAGAGAATTGAAGTGTTGGAACAGACTGCTTCTCTTTCAGAGAAACGCATGTGAGTTTCTGTTGAATGCTTGCAAGTTTCTTAAGGCACTTTCAAAGGAAAGTGATTTTCTCTGAAAGGACAGCATTTAGAAAGTGACGCAACACTCCATTCACTTCACACAGTGAATTGAAGAGTTGGAATAGACTGCTTCTCTTTCAGAGAAATGCATGTGAGTTTCTGTTGAATGCTTGTAAGTAGCTTAAGGCACTTTCAAATGAAAGTGATTTTCTCTGAAAGGACAGCATTTAGAAAGTGAAGCAACACTCCACTCACTTCGCACAGTGAATTGAAGTGTTGGAACAGACAGCTTCTCTTTCAGAGAAACGCATGTGAGTTTCTTCCTAATGCTTGCAAGTAACTTAAGGCACTTTCAAAGGAAAGTGATTTTCTCTGAAAGAAGAGCATTTAGAAAGTGAAGCAACACTCCATTCACTTCGCACAGTGAATTGAAGTGTTGGAACAGACTGCTTCTATTTCAGAGAAACGCATTAGTGTTTCTTGTGAATACTTGAAAGTAGCTTAAGGCACTTTCAAAGGAAAGTGATTTTCTCTGAAAGGACAGCATTTAGAAAGTGAAGCAACACTCCATTCACTTCGCACAGTGAATTGAAGTGTTGGAACAGACTGCTTCTCTTTCAGAGAAAGGCATGTGAGTTTCTGTTGAATGCTTGTAAGTAGCTTAAGGCACTTTCAAAGGAAAGTGATTTTCTCTGAAAGGACAGCATTTCGAAAGTGAGGCAACACTCCATTCACTTTGCACAGTGAATTGAAGTGTTGGAACAGACTGCTTCTCTTTCAGAGAAACGCATGTATGTTTCTTCCTAATGCTTGCAATTAGCTTAAGGCACGTTCAAAGGAAAGTGATTTTCTCTGAAAGGACAGCATTTAGAAAGTGAAGCAACACTCCATTCACTTTGCACAGTGAACTGAAGTGTTGGAACAGACTGCTTCTCTTTCAGAGAAATGCATGTGAGTTTCTGTTTAATGCTTTTAAGTAGCTTAAGGCACTTTCAAAGGAAAGTGATTTTCTCTGAAAGGACAGCATTTAGAAAGTGAAGCAATACTCCGTTCCCTTCGTGCAGTGAAGTGAAGTGTTGGAACAGAGTGCTTCTCTTTCATAGAAACGCATTAGTGTTTCTTGTGAATGCTTGCAAGTAGCTTAAGGCACTTTCAAAGGAAAGTGATTTTCTCTGAAAGGGCAGCATTTAGAAAGTGAGGCAACACTCCATTCACTTCGCACAGTGAATTGAAGTGTTGGAACAGACTGCTTCTCTTTCAGAGAAACACATGCATGTTTCTTCCTAATGCTTGCAAGTAGCTTAAGGCACGTTCAAAGTAAAGTGATTTTCTCTGAAAGGACAGCATTTAGAAAGTGAAGCAACACTCCATTCACTTTGCACAGTGAACTGAAGTGTTGGAACAGAGTGCTTCTCTTTCATAGAAACGCATTAGAGTTTCTTGTGAATGCTTGCAAGTAGCTTAAGGCACTTTCAAAGGAAAGTGATTTTCTCTGAAAGGACAGCATTTAGAAAGTGAAGCAACACTCCATTCACTTCGCACAGTGAATTGAAGTGTTGGAACAGACTGCTTCTCTTTAGAGAAACGCATGTGAGTTTCATCCTAATGCTTGTAAGTAGCTTAAGGCACTTTCAAAGGAATGTGATTTTCTCTGAAAGGACAGTATTTAGAAAGTGAAGCAACACTCCATTCACTTCGTGCAGTGAATTGAAGTGTTGGAACAGACTGCTTCTCTTTCAGAGAAATGCATGTGAGTTTCTGATGAATGCCTGTAAGTAGCTTAAGGCTCTTTCAAAGGAAAGTGATTTTCTCTGAAAGGACAGCATTTAGAAAGTGAAGCAACACTCCATTCACTTCGCACATTGAATTGAAGTGTTGGAACAGACTGCTACTCTTTCAGAGAAACGCATGTTAGTTTCTGGTGAATGCTTGTAAGTAGCTTAAGGCACTTTCAAAGGAAAGTGATTTTCTCTGAAAGGACAGCATTTAGAAAGTGAGGCAACACTCCACTCACTTCGCACAGTGAATTGAAGTGTTGGAACAGACTGCTTCTCTTTCAGAGAAAGGCATGTGAGTTTCTTCCTAATGCTTGCAAGTAGCTTAAGGCACTTTCAAAGGAAAGTGATTTTCTCTGAAAGAAGAGCATTTAGAAAGTGAAGCAACACTCCATTCACTTCGCACAGTGAATTGAAGTGATGGAACAGAATGCTTCTCTTTCAGAGAAACGCATGTGAGTTTCTGTTGAATGCTTGTAAGTAGCTTAAGGCACGTTCAAAGGAAAGTGATTTTCTCTGAAAGGACAGCATTTAGAAAGTGAGGCAACACTCCATTCACTTCGCACAGTGAATTGAAGTGTTGGAACAGACTGCTTCTCTTTCAGGGAAACGCATGTGAGTTTTTTATGAATGCTTGAAAGTAGTTTAAGGCACTTTGAAAGGAAAGTGATTTTCTCTGAAAGGACAGAATTTAGAAAGTGAAGCAACACTCCATTCATTTTGCACAGTGAACTGAAGTGTTGGAACAGACTGCTTCTCTTTCAAGAGAAATGCATGTGAGTTTCTGTTGAATGCTTGTAATTAGCTTAAGGCACTTTCAAAGGAAAGTGATTTTCTCTGAAAGGACAGCATTTAGAAAGTGAAGCAACACTCCGTTCCCTTCGAGCAGTGAATTGAAGTGTTGGAACAGAGTGCTACTCTTTCATAGAAACGCATTAGTGTTTCTTGCGAATGCTTGCAAGTTGCTTAGGGCACTTTCAAAGGAAAGTGATTTTCTCTGAAAGGACAGCATTTAGAAAGTAAAGCAACACTCCATTCCCTTCGTGCAATGAATTGAAGTGTTGGAACCGACTGCTTCTCTTTCATAGAAACGCATTAGTGTTTCTTGTGAATGCTTGCAAGTAGCTTAAGGCACTTTCAAAGGAAAGTGATTTTCTCTGAAAGGACAGCATTTAGAAAGTGAAGCAACACTCCATTCACTTCACACAGTGAATTGAAGTGTTGGAACAGACTGCTTCTCTTTCAGAGAAACGCATGTTAGTTTCTTCCTAATGCTTGCAAGAAGCTTAAGGCACTTTCAAAGGAAAGTGATTTTCTCTGAAATGACAGCATTTCGAAAGTGAGGCAACACTCCATTCACTTTGCACAGTGAATTGAAGTGCTGGAACAGATTGCTTCTTTTTCAGAGAAACACATGTGAGTTTCTGGTGAATGCTTGTAAGTAGCATAAGGCAATTTCAAAGGAACGTGATTTTCTCTGAAAGGACAGCATGTAGAAAGTGAAGTAACATTCCATTCACTTCGCACAGTGAATTGAAGTGTTGGAACAGACTGCTTCTCTTTCAGAGAAATGCATGTGAGTTTCTGTTGAATGCTTGTAAGAAGCTTAAGGCACTTTCAAAGGAAAGTGATTTTCTCTGAAAGGACAGCATTTAGAAAGTGAGGTAACATTCCATTCACTTCGCACAGTGAATTGAAGTGTTGGAACCGACTGCTTCTCTTTCAGAGAAATACATGTGAGTTTCTGTTGAATGCTTGTAAGTAGCTCAAGGCTCTTTCAAAGGAAAGTGATTTTCTCTGAAAGGACAGCATTTAGAAAGTAAAGCAACACTCCATTCCCTTCGCGCAATGAATTGAAGTGTTGGAACAGAGTGCTTCTCTTTCACAGAAACGTATTAGTGTTTCTTGTGAATGCTGGCAAGTAGCTTAAGGCACTTTCAAAGGAAAGTGATTTTCTCTGAAAGGACAGGATTTACAAAGTGAAGCAACACTCCATTCACTTCGAACAGAGAATTGAAGTGTTGGAACAGATTGCTTCTCTTTCAGAGAAATGCATGTGAGTTTCTGTTGAATGCTTGTAAGTAGCTTAAGGCACATTCAAAGGAAAGGGATTTTCTCTGAAAGGACAGCATTTATACAGTGAAGCAACACTCCATTCACTTCGCACAGTGAATTGAATTGTTGGAACAGACTGCCTCTCTTTCAGAGAAACGCATGTGAGTTTCTTCCTAATGCTTGCAAGTAGCTTAAGGCACTTTGAAAGGAAAGTGATTTTCTCTGAAAGGACAGTATTTAGAAAGTGAGGCAGCACTCCATTCACTTTGCACAGTGAATTGAAGTGTTGGAACAGATTGCTTCTCTTTCAGAGAAATACATGTGAGTTTCTGGTGAATGCTTGTAAGTAGCTTAAGGCAATTTCAACGGAACGTGATTTTCTCTGAAAGGACAGCATTTAGAAAATGAAGCAACACTCCATTCACTTCGCACAGTGAATTGAAGTGTTGGAAGAGAAGGCTTCTCTTTCAGAGAAATGCATGTGAATTTCTTGTGAATGCTTGAATGTTGCTTAAGGCACTTTCAAACAAAAGTGATTTTCTCTGAAAGGACAGGATTTAGAAAGTGAAGCACCACTCCATTCACTTCGCACAGTGAATTGAAGTGTTGGAACAGACTGCTTCTCTTTCAGAGAAACGCATGTGTGTTTCCTGTGAATGCTTGAAAGTAGCTTAAGGCACTTTCAAAGGAAAGTGATTTTCTCTGAAAGGACAGCATTTATACAGTGAAGCAACACTTCATTCACTTCGCACAGAGTTGAAGTTTTGGAACAGATTGCTTCTCTTTCAGAGAAATGCATGTGATTTTCTGTTGAATGCTTGTAAGTAGCTTAAGGCACGTTCAAAGGAAAGTGATTTTCTCTGAAAGGACAGCATTTAGAAAGTGAAGCAACACTCCATACCCTTCTTTCAGTGAATTGAAGTGTTGGAACAGACTGCTTGTCTTTCATAGAAACGCATTATTATTTCTTGTGAAGGCTTGCAAGTAGCTTAAGGCACTTTCAAAGGAAAGTGATTTTCTCTGAAAGGACAGCATTTAGAAACTGAAGCAACACTCCATTCACTTCACACAGTGAATTGAAGTGTTGGAACAGAATGCTTCTCTTTCAGAGGAACGCATGTTAGTTTCTTCCTAATGCTTGCAAGAAGCTTAAGGCACTTTCAAAGGAAAGTGATTTTCTCTGAAATGACAGCATTTCGAAAGAGAGGCAACACTCCAAACACTTTGCCCAGTGAATTGAAGTGTTGGAACAGATTGCTTCTCTTTCAGAGAAATACGTGAGTTTCTGGTGAATGCTTGTAAGTAGCTTAAGGCAATTTCAAAGGAACGTGATTTTCTCTGAAAGGACAGCATTTAGAAAGTGAAGCAACACTCCAGTAACTTCGCACATTGAATTGAAGTGTTGGAAGTGAAGGCTTCACTTTCAGAAAAATGCATGTGAATTTCTTGTGAATGCTTGAAAGTTGCTTAAGGCACTTTCAAACAAAAGTGATTTTCTCTGAAAGGACAGGATTTAGAAAGTGAAGCAACACTCCATTCACTTCGCACAGTGAATTGAAGTGTTGGAACAGACTGCTTCTATTTCAGAGAAACGCATGTGTGTTTCCTGTGAATGCTTGAAAGTAGCTTAAGGCACTTTCAAAGGAAAGTGATTTTCTCTGAAAGGACAGCATTTAGAAAGTGAAGTAACATTCCATTCACTTCGCACAGTGAATTGAAGTGTTGGAACAGACTGCTTCTCTTTCAGAGAAATGCATATGAGTTTCTGTTGAATGCTTGTAAGTAGCCCAAGGCACTTTCAAAGGAAAGTGATTTTCTCTGAAAGGACAGCATTTAGAAAGTAAAGCAACACTCCATTCCCTTCGTGCAATGAATTGAAGTGTTGGAACCGACTGCTTCTCTTTCATAGAAACGCATTAGTGTTTCTTGTGAATGCTTGCAAGTAGCTTAAGGCAATTTCAAAGGAACGTGATTTTCTCTGAAAGGACAGCATTTAGAAAGTGAAGCAACACTCCATTCACTTCGCACAGAGAATTGAAGTGTTGGAACAGACTGCTTCTCTATCAGAGAAATGCATGTGAGTTTCTGTTGAATGCTTGCAAGTAGCTTAAGGCACTTTCAAAGGAAAGTGATTGTCTCTGAAAGGACAGGATTTAGAAATTGAAGCACCACTCCATTCACTTCGCACAGTGAATTGAAGTGTTGGAACAGACTGCTTCTATTTCAGAGAAACGCATGTGTGTTTCCTGTGAATGCTTGAAAGTAGCTTAAGGCACTTTCAAAGGAAAGTGATTTTCTCTGAAAAGACAGCATTTAGAAAGTGAAGCAACACTCCATTCACTTCGCATAGAGTTGAAGTGTTGGAACAGATTGCTTCTCTTTCACAGAAACGCATGTGAGTTTCTGGTGAATGCTTGTAAGTAGCTTAAGGCAATTTCAAAGGAACGTGATTTTCTCTGAAAGGACAGCATTTAGAAAGTGAAGTAACATTCCATTCACTTCGCACAGTGAATTGAAGTGTTGGAACAGACTGCTTCTCTTTCAGAGAAATGCATGTGAGTTTCTGTTGAATGCTTGTAAGTAGCTTAAGGCACTTTCAAAGGAAAGTGATTTTCTCTGAAAGGACAGCATTTCGAAAGTGAGGCAACACTCCATTCACTTTGCACAGTGAATTGAAGTGTTGGAACAGATTGCTTCTCTTTCAGAGAAACACATGTGAGTTTCTGTTAAATGCTTGTAAGTATCTTAAGGCATTTTCAAAGGAACGTGATTTTCTCGGAAAGGACAGCATTTAGAAAGTGAAGTAACATTACATTCACTTCGCACAGTGAATTGAAGTGTTGGAACAGACTGCTTCTCTTTCAGAGAAACGCATGTGTGTTTCCTGTGAATGCTAGAATGTAGCTTAAGGTACTTTCAAAGGAAAGTGATTTTCTCTGAAAGGACAGCATTTAGAAAGTGAGGTAACATTCCATTCACTTCGCACAGTGAATTGAAGTGTTGGAACAGACTGCTTCTCTTTCAGAGAAATGCATGTGAGTTTCTGTTGATTGCTTGTAAGTAGGTCAAGTCTCTTTCAATGGAAAGTGATTTTCTCTGAAAGGACAGCATTTAGAAAGTACAGCAACACTCCATTCCCTTCGCGCAATGAATTGAAGTGTTGGAACAGAGTGCTTCTCTTTCATAGAAACGCATTAGTGTTTCTTGTGAATGCTGGCAAGTAGCTTAAGGCACTTTCAAAGGAAAGGGATTTTCTCTGAAAGGACAGCATTTAGAAAGTGAGGCAACACTCCCTTCACTTCGCACAGTGAATTGAAGTGTTGGAACAGACTGCTTCTCTTTCAGAGAAATGCATGTGAGTTTCTGTTGAATGCTTGTAAGTAGCTTAAGGCACATTCAAAGGAAAGGGATTTTCTCTGAAAGGACAGCATTTAGAAAGTGAAGCAAGACTCCATTCACTTCGCACAGTGAATTGAAGTGTTGGAACAGACTGCTTCTCTTTCAGAGAAACGCATGTGAGTTTTTTGTGAATGCTTGAAAGTAGTTTAAGGCACTTTCAATGGAATGTGATTTTCTAAGAAAGGACAGCATTTAGAAAGTGAGGCAACACTCCATTCACTTTGCACAGTGAATTGAAGTGTTGGAACAGACTGCTTCTCTTTCAGAAAAATGCATGTGAGTTTCTGTTGAATGCTTGTAAGTAGCTTAAGGCACTTTCAAAGGAAAGTGATTTTCTCTGAAAGGACAGCATTTAGAAAGTGAAGCAACACTCCATTCATTTCGCACAGTGAATTGAAGTGTTGGAACAGACTACTTCTCTTTCAGAGAAACGCATGTGAGTTTCTTCCTAATGCTTGCAAGTAGCTTAAGGCACTATCAAAGGAAAGTGATTTTCACTGAAAGGACAGAATTTAGAAAGTGAGGCAACACTCCCTTCACTTCGCACTGTGAATTGAAGTGTTGGAACAGACTGCTTCTCTTTCAGAGAAATGCATGTGAGTTTCTGTTGAATGCCTGTAAGTAGCTTAAGGCACTTTCAAATGAAAGTGATTTTCTCTGAAAGGACAGCATTTAGAAAGTGAAGCAAAACTCCACTCACTTCGCACAGTGAATTGAAGTGTTGAAACAGACAGCTTCTCTTTCAGAGAAACGCATTTGAGTTTCTTCCTAATGCTTGCAAGTAGCTTAAGGCACTTTCAAAGGAAAGTGATTTTCTCTGAAAGAAGAGCATTTAGAAAGTGAAGCAACATTCCATTCACTTCGCACAGTGAATTGAAGTGTTGGAACAGACTGCTTCTATTTCAGAGAAACGCATTAGTGTTTCTTGTGAATGCTTGCAAGTAGCTTAAGGCACTTTCAAAGGAAAGTGATTTTCTCTGAAAGGACAGCATTTAGAAAGTGAAGCAACACTCCATTCACTTCGCCCAGTGAACTGAAGTGTTGGAACAGACTGCTTCTCTTTCTGAGAAATGCATGTGAGTTTCTGTTGAATGCTTCTAAGTAGCTTAAGGCACTTTCAAAGGAAAGTGATTTTCTCTGAAAGGACAGCATTTAGAAAGTGAGGCAACACTCCATTCACTTCGCACAGTGAATTGAAGTGTTGGAACAGAGTGCTTCTCTTTCATAGAAACGCATTAGAGTTTCTTGTGAATGCTTGCAAGTAGCTTAAGGCACTTTCAAAGGAAAGTGATTTTCTCTGAAAGGACAGCATTTAGAAAGTGAAGCAACACTCCATTCATTTCGCACAGTGAATTGAAGTGTTGGAACAGACTACTTCTCTTTCAGAGAAACGCATGTGAGTTTCTTCCTAATGCTTGCAAGTAGCTTAAGGCACTATCAAAGGAAAGTGATTTTCACTGAAAGGACAGAATTTAGAAAGTGAGGCAACACTCCCTTCACTTCGCACAGTGAATTGAAGTGTTGGAACAGACTGCTTCTCTTTCAGAGAAATGCATGTGAGTTTCTGTTGAATGCCTGTAAGTAGCTTAAGGCACTTTCAAATGAAAGTGATTTTCTCTGAAAGGACAGCATTTAGAAAGTGAAGCAAAACTCCACTCACTTCGCACAGTGAATTGAAGTGTTGAAACAGACAGCTTCTCTTTCAGAGAAACGCATGTGAGTTTCTTCCTAATGCTTGCAAGTAGCTTAAGGCACTTTCAAAGGAAAGTGATTTTCTCTGAAAGAAGAGCATTTAGAAAGTGAAGCAACATTCCATTCACTTCGCACAGTGAATTGAAGTGTTGGAACAGACTGCTTCTATTTCAGAGAAACGCATTAGTGTTTCTTGTGAATGCTTGCAAGTAGCTTAAGGCACTTTCAAAGGAAAGTGATTTTCTCTGAAAGGACAGCATTTAGAAAGTGAAGCAACACTCCATTCACTTCGCACAGTGAACTGAAGTGTTGGAACAGACTGCTTCTCTTTCTGAGAAATGCATGTGAGTTTCTGATGAATGCCTGTAAGTAGCTTAAGGCTCTTTCAAAGGAAAGTGATTTTCTCTGAAAGGACAGCATTTAGAAAGTGAAGCAACACTCCATTCACTTCGCACAGTGAATTGAAGTGTTGGAACAGACTACTTCTCTTTCAGAGAAACGCATGTGAGTTTCATCCTAATGCTTGTAAGTACCTTAAGGCACTTTCAAAGAAACGTGATTTTCTCTGAAAGGACAGCATTTAGAAACTGAAGCAACACTCCATTCACTTCGCACAGTGAATTGAAGTGTTGGAACAGACTGCTTCTATTTCAGAGAAATGCTTGTGAGTTTCTGTTGAATGCTTGTAAGTAGCTTAAGGCACTTTCAAAGGAATGTGATTTTCTCTGAAAGGACAGTATTTAGAAAGTGAAGCAACACTCCATTCACTTCGTGCAGTGAATTGAAGTGTTGGAACACACTGCTTCTCTTTCAGAGAAATGCATGTGAGTTTCTGATGAATGCCTGTAAGTAGCTTAAGGCTCTTTCAAAGGAAAGTGATTTTCTCTGAAAGGACAGCATTTAGAAAGTGAAGCAACACTCCATTCACTTCGCACAGTGAATTGAAGTGTTGGAACAGACTGCTTCTCTTTCAGAGAAACGCATGTTAGTTTCTGGTAAATGCTTGTAAGTAGCTTAAGGCACTTTCAAAGGAAAGTGATTTTCTCTGAAAGGACAGCATTTAGAAAGTGAGGCAACACTCCATTCACTTCGCACAGTGAATTGAAGTGTTGGAACAGACTGCTTCTCTTTCAGAGAAACGCATGTATGTTTCTTCCTAATGCTTGCAATTAGCTTAAGGCACGTTCAAAGGAAAGTGATTTTCTCTGAAAGGACAGCATTTAGAAAGTGAAGCAACACTCCATTCACTTTGCACAGTGAACTGAAGTGTTGGAACAGACTGCTTCTCTTTCAGAGAAATGCATGTGAGTTTCTGTTGAATGCTTTTAAGTAGCTTAAGGCAGTTACAAAGGAAAGTGATTTTCTCTGAAAAGACAGCATTTAGAAAGTGAAGCAATACTCCGTTCCCTTCGTGCAGTGAAGTGAAGTGTTGGAACAGAGTGCTTCTCTTTCATAGAAACGCATTAGTGTTTCTTGTGAATGCTTGCAAGTAGCTTAAGGCACTTTCAAAGGAAAGTGATTTTCTCTGAAAGGGCAGCATTTAGAAAGTGAGGCAACACTCCATTCACTTCGCACAGTGAATTGAAGTGTTGGAACAGACTGCTTCTCTTTCAGAGAAACACATGCATGTTTCTTCCTAATGCTTGCAAGTAGCTTAAGGCACGTTCAAAGTAAAGTGATTTTCTCTGAAAGGACAGCATTTAGAAAGTGAAGCAACACTCCATTCACTTTGCACAGTGAACTGAAGTGTTGGAACAGAGTGCTTCTCTTTCATAGAAACGCATTAGAGTTTCTTGTGAATGCTTGCAAGTAGCTTAAGGCACTTTCAAAGGAAAGTGATTTTCTCTGAAAGGACAGCATTTAGAAAGTGAAGCAACACTCCATTCACTTCGCACAGTGAATTGAAGTGTTGGAACAGACTGCTTCTCTTTCAGAGAAATGCTTATGAGTTTCTGTTGAATGCTTGTAAGTAGCTTAAGGCACTTTCAAAGGAATGTGATTTTCTCTGAAAGGACAGTATTTAGAAAGTGAAGCAACACTCCATTCACTTCGTGCAGTGAATTGAAGTGTTGGAACAGACTGCTTCTCTTTCAGAGAAATGCATGTGAGTTTCTGATGAATGCCTGTAAGTAGCTTAAGGCTCTTTCAAAGGAAAGTGATTTTCTCTGAAAGGACAGCATTTAGAAAGTGAAGCAACACTCCATTCACTTCGCACAGTGAATTGAAGTGTTGGAACAGACTGCTTCTCTTTCAGAGAAACACATGTTAGTTTCTGGTGAATGCTTGTAAGTAGCTTAAGGCACTTTCAAAGGAAAGTGATTTTCTCTGAAAGGACAGCATTTAGAAAGTGAGGCAACACTCCACTCACTTCGCACAGTGAATTGAAGTGTTGGAACAGACTGCTTCTCTTTCAGAGAAAGGCATGTGAGTTTCTTCCTAATGCTTGCAAGTAGCTTAAGGCACTTTCAAAGGAAAGTGATTTTCTCTGAAAGAAGAGCATTTAGAAAGTGAAGCAACACTCCATTCACTTCGCACAGTGAATTGAAGTGATGGAACAGAATGCTTCTCTTTCAGAGAAACGCATGTGAGTTTCTGTTGAATGCTTGTAAGTAGCTTAAGGCACGTTCAAAGGAAAGTGATTTTCTCTGAAAGGACAGCATTTAGAAAGTGAGGCAACACTCCATTCACTTCGCACAGTGAATTGAAGTGTTGGAACAGACTGCTTCTCTTTCAGGGAAACGCATGTGAGTTTTTTATGAATGCTTGAAAGTAGTTTAAGGCACTTTGAAAGGAAAGTGATTTTCTCTGAAAGGACAGAATTTAGAAAGTGAAGCAACACTCCATTCATTTTGCACAGTGAACTGAAGTGTTGGAACAGACTGCTTCTCTTTCAAGAGAAATGCATGTGAGTTTCTGTTGAATGCTTGTAATTAGCTTAAGGCACTTTCAAAGGAAAGTGATTTTCTCTGAAAGGACAGCATTTAGAAAGTGAAGCAACACTCCGTTCCCTTCGAGCAGTGAATTGAAGTGTTGGAACAGAGTGCTACTCTTTCATAGAAACGCATTAGTGTTTCTTGCGAATGCTTGCAAGTTGCTTAGGGCACTTTCAAAGGAAAGTGATTTTCTCTCAAATGACAGAATTTAGAAAGTGAAGCAACACCCCATTCACTTCGCACAGAGAATTGAAGTGTTGGAACAGACTGCTTCTCTTTCAGAGAAACGCATGTGAGTTTCTGTTGAATGCTTGCAAGTTTCTTAAGGCACTTTCAAAGGAAAGTGATTTTCTCTGAAAGGACAGCATTTAGAAAGTGACGCAGCACTCCATTCACTTCACACAGTGAATTGAAGAGTTGGAACAGACTGCTTCTCTTTCAGAGAAATGCATGTGAGTTTCTGTTGAATGCTTGTAAGTAGCTTAAGGCACTTTCAAATGACAGTGATTTTCTCTGAAAGGACAGCATTTAGAAAGTGAAGCAACACTCCACTCACTTCGCACAGTGAATTGA
Organism: Myodes glareolus; assembly: GCF_982192425.1. Taxonomy (NCBI): domain Eukaryota; kingdom Metazoa; phylum Chordata; class Mammalia; order Rodentia; family Cricetidae; genus Myodes; species Myodes glareolus. The sequence continues at coordinate 1,699,791 of NW_028263217.1, forward strand.
AGTGTTGGAACAGACAGCTTCTCTTTCAGAGAAACGCATGTGAGTTTCTTCCTAATGCTTGCAAGTAACTTAAGGCACTTTCAACGGAAAGTGATTTTCTATGAAAGAAGAGCATTTAGAAAGTGAAGCAACACTCCATTCACTTCGCACAGTGAATTGAAGTGTTGGAACAGACTGCTTCTATTTCAGAGAAACGCATTAGTGTTTCTTGTGAATACTTGAAAGTAGCTTAAGGCACTTTCAAAGGAAAGTGATTTTCTCTGAAAGGACAGCATTTAGAAAGTGAAGCAACACTCCATTCACTTCGCACAGTGAATTGAAGTGTTGGAACAGACTGCTTCTCTTTCAGAGAAAGGCATGTGAGTTTCTGTTGAATGCTTGTAAGTAGCTTAAGGCACTTTCAAAGGAAAGTGATTTTCTCTGAAAGGACAGCATTTAGAAAGTGAGGCAACACTCCATTCACTTCGCACAGTGACTTGAAGTGTTGGAACAGACTGCTTCTCTTTCAGAGAAACGCATGTATGTTTCTTCCTAATGCTTGCAATTAGCTTAAGGCACGTTCAAAGGAAAGTGATTTTCTCTGAAAGACAGCATTTAAAAAGTGAAGCAACACTCCATTCACTTTCCACAGTGAACTGAAGTGTTGGAACAGACTGCTTCTCTTTCAGAGAAATACATGTGAGTTTCTGTTGAATGCTTTTAAGTAGCTTAAGGCAGTTACAAAGGAAAGTGATTTTCTCTGAAAGGACAGCATTTAGAAAGTGAAGCAATACTCCGTTCCCTTCGTGCAATGAAGTGAAGTGTTGGAACAGAGTGCTTCTCTTTCATAGAAACGCATTAGTGTTTCTTGTGAATGCTTGCAAGTAGCTTAAGGCACTTTCAAAGGAAAGTGATTTTCTCTGAAAGGGCAGCATTTAGAAAGTGAGGCAACACTCCATTCACTTCGCACAGTGAATTGAAGTGTTGGAACAGACTGCTTCTCTTTCAGAGAAACACATGTATGTTTCTTCCTAATGCTTGCAAGTAGCTTAAGGCACGTTCAAAGGAAAGTGATTTTCTCTGAAAGGACAGCATTTAGAAAGTGAAGCAACACTCCATTCACTTTGCTCAGTGAACTGAAGTGTTGGAACAGACTGCTTCTCTTTCAGAGAAATGCATGTGAGTTTCTGTTGAATGCTTTTAAGTAGCTTAAGGCAGTTACAAAGGAAAGTGATTTTCTCTGAAAGGACAGCATTTAGAAAGTGAGGCAACACTCCATTCACTTCGCACAGTGAATTGAAGTGTTGGAACAGACTGCTTCTCTTTAGAGAAACGCATGTGAGTTTCATCCTAATGCTTGTAAGTAGCTTAAGGCACTTTCAAAGGAACGTGATTTTCTCTGAAAGGACAGCATTTAGAAACTGAAGCAACACTCCATTCACTTCGCACAGTGAATTGAAGTGTTGGAACAGACTGCTTCTCTTTCAGAGAAATGCTTGTGAGTTTCTGTTGAATGCTTGTAAGTAGCTTAAGGCACTTTCAAAGGAAAGTGATTTTCTCTGAAAGGACAGCATTTAGAAAGTGAGGCAACACTCCATTCACTTCACACGGTGAATTGAAGTGTTGGAACAGATTGCTTCTCTTTCAGAGAAACGCATGTGAGTTTCTGTTGAATGCTTGTAAGTAGCTTAAGGCACTTTCAAAGGAAAGTGATTTTCTCTGAAAGGACAGCATTTAGAAAGTGAAGCAACACTCCATTCACATCGCACAGTGAATTGAAGTGTTGGAACAGACTGCTTCTCTTTCAGAGAAACGCATGTGAGTTTTTTGTGAGCTTGAAAGTAGTTTAAGGCACTTTCAATGGAAAGTGATTTTCTCTGAAAGGACAGCATTTAGAAAGTGAGGCAACACTCCATTCACTTCGCACAGTGAATTGAAGTGTTGGAACAGACTGCTTCTCTTTCAGAGAAACGCATGTGAGTTTCTTCCTAATGCTTGCAAGTAGCTTAAGGCACTTTCAAAGGAAAGTGATTTTCTCTGAAAGGACAGCATTTAGAAAGTGAAGTAACACTCCATTCACTTCGCACAGTGAATTGAAGTGTTGGAACAGACTGCTTCTCTTTCAGAGAAACGCATGTGAGTTTCTTGTGAATGCTTGCAAGTTGCTTAAGGCACTTTCAAAGGAAAGTGATTTTCTCTGAAAGGACAGCATTTAGAAAGTGAAGCAACACTCCATTCCCTTCGTGCAGTGAATTGAAGTGTTGGAACAGAGTGCTTCTCTTTAAGAGAAACGCATGTGAGATTTTTGTGAATGTTTGAAAGTACTTTAAGGCACTTTCAAAGGAAAGTGATTTTCTCTGAAAGGACAGAATTTAGAAAGTGAAGCAACACTCCATTCACTTCGCACAGTGAATTGAAGTGTTGGAACAGACTGCTTCTCTTTCAGAGAAACGCATGTGAGTTTTTTGTGAGCTTGAAAGTAGTTTAAGGCACTTTCAATGGAAAGTGATTTTCTCTGAAAGGACAGCATTTAGAAAGTGAGGCAACACTCCATTCACTTCGCACAGTGAATTGAAGTGTTGGAACAGACTGCTTCTCTTTCAGAGAAACGCATGTGAGTTTCTTCCTAATGCTTGCAAGTAGCTTAAGGCACTTTCAAAGGAAAGTGATTTTCTCTGAAAGGACAGCATTTAGAAAGTGAAGTAACACTCCATTCACTTCGCACAGTGAATGGAAGTGTTGGAACAGACTGCTTCTCTTTCAGAGAAATGCATGCGAGTTTCTGTTGAATGCTTGTAAGTAGCTCAAGGCTCTTTCAAAGGAAAGTGATATTCTCTGAAAGGACAGCATTTAGAAAGTAAAGCAACACTCCATTCCCTTCGCGCAATGAATTGAAGTGTTGGAACAGACTGCTTCTCTTTCATAGAAACGCATGTGAGTTTCTTGTGAATGCTTGTAAGTAGCTTAAGGCACTTTCAAAGGAAAGTGATTTTCTCTGAAAGGACAGCATTTAGAAAGTGAAGCAACACTCCATTCACTTCGCACATTGAATTGAAGTGTTGTAACAGACTGCTTCTCTTTCAGAGAAACGCATGTGAGTTTCTGCTGAATGCTTGTAAGTAGCTTAAGGCACTTTCAAAGGAAAGTGATTTTCTCTGAAAGGACAGCATTTAGAAAGTGAGGCAACACTCCATTCACTTCACACGGTGAATTGAAGTGTTGGAACAGATTGCTTCTCTTTCAGAGAAACGCAAGTGAGTTTCTGGTGAATGCTTGTAAGTAGCTTAAGGCACTTTCAAAGGAAACTGATTTTCTCTGAAAGGACAGCATTTAGAAAGTGAAGCAACACTCCATTCACATCGCACAGTGAATTGAAGTGTTGGAACAGACTGCTTCTCTTTCAGAGAAATGCATGTGAGTTTCTGGTGAATGCTTGTAAGTAGCTTAAGGCACTTTCAAAGGAAAGTGATTTTCTCTGAAAGGACAGCATTTAGAAAGTGAAGCAACACTCCATTCACTTCGCAGAGTGAATTGAAGTATTGGAACAGACTGCTTCTCTTTCAGAAAAACGCATGTGAGTTTCTTGTGAATGCTTGCAAGTTGCTTAAGGCACTTTCAAAGGAAAGTGATTTTCTCTGAAAGGACAGAATTTAGAAACTGAAGCAACACTCCATTCACTTCGCACAGTGAATTGAAGTGTTGGAACAGACTGCTTCTCTTTCAGAGAAACGCATGTGAGTTTCTTGTGAATGCTTGCAAGTTGCTTAAGGCACTTTCAAAGGAAAGTGATTTTCTCTGAAAGGACAGCATTTAGAAAGTGAAGCAAAACTCCATTCACATCGCACAGTGAATTGAAGTGTTGGAACAGACTGCTTCTCTTTCAGAGAAATGCATGTGAGTTTCTGGTGAATGCTTGTAAGTAGCTTAAGGCACTTTCAAAGGAAAGTGATTTTCTCTGAAAGGACAGCATTTAGAAAGTGAAGCAACACTCCATTCACTTCGCACAGTGAATTGAAGTGTTGGAACAGACTGCTTCTCTTTAGAGAAACGCATGTGAGTTTCATCCTAATGCTTGTAAGTAGCTTAAGGCACTTTCAAAGGAACGTGATTTTCTCTGAAAGGACAGCATTTAGAAACTGAAGCAACACTCCATTCACTTCGCACAGTGAATTGAAGTGTTGGAACAGACTGCTTCTCTTTCAGAGAAATGCTTGTGAGTTTCTGTTGAATGCTTGTAAGTAGCTTAAGGCACTTTCAAAGGAATGTGATTTTCTCTGAAAGGACAGCATTTAGAAAGTGAACCAACACTCCATTCACTTCGTGTAGTGAATTGAAGTGTTGGAACAGACTGCTTCTCATTCAGAGAAACGCATGTGAGTTTTTTGAGAATGCTTGAAAGTAGTGTAAGGCACGTTCAATGGAAAGTGATTTTCTCTGAAAGGACAGCATTTAGAAAGTGAAGCAACACTCCATTCACTTCGTGCAGTGAATTGAAGCATTGGAACAGACTGCTTCTCTTTCAGAGAAATGCATGTGAGTTTCTGATGAATGCCTGTAAGTAGCTTAAGGCTCTTTCAAAGGAAAGTGATTTTCTCTGAAAGGACAGCATTTAGAAAGTGAAGCAACACTCCATTCACTTCGCACATTGAATTGAAGTGTTGGAACAGACTGCTTCTCTTTCTGAGAAACGCATGTGAGTTTCTGTTGAATGCTTGTAAGTAGCTTAAGGCACTTTCAAAGGAAAGTGATTTTCTCTGAAAGGACAGCATTTAGAAAGTGAGGCAACACTCCATTCACTTCACACGGTGAATTGAAGTGTTGGAACAGATTGCTTCTCTTTCAGAGAAACGCATGTGAGTTTCTGTTGAATGCTTGTAAGTAGCTTAAGGCACTTTCAAAGGAAAGTGATTTTCTCTGAAAGGACAGCATTTAGAAAGTGAAGCAACACTCCATTCACATCGCACAGTGAATTGAAGTGTTGGAACAGACTGCTTCTCTTTCAGAGAAATGCATGTGAGTTTCTGGTGAATGCTTGTAAGTAGCTTAAGGCACTTTCAAAGGAAAGTGATTTTCTCTGAAAGGACAGCATTTAGAAAGTGAAGCAACACTCCATTCACTTCGCAGAGTGAATTGAAGTATTGGAACAGAATGCTTCTCTTTCAGAGAAACGCATGTGAGTTTCTGGTGAATGCTTGTAAGTAGCTTAAGGCACTTTCAAAGGAAAGTGATTTTCTCTGAAAGGACAGCATTTAGAAAGTGAAGCAACACTACATTCACTTCGCACAGTGAATTGAAGTGTTGGAACAGACTGCTTCTCTTTCAGAGAAACGCATGTGAGTTTCTTGTGAATGCTTGCAAGTTGCTTAAGGCACTTTCAAAGGAAAGTGATTTTCTCTGAAAGGACAGCATTTAGAAAGTGAAGCAACACTCCATTCCCTTCGTGCAGTGAATTGAAGTGTTGGAACAGACTGCTTCTCTTTAAGAGAAACGCATGTGAGTTTTTTGTGAATGTTTGAAAGTACTTTAAGGCACTTTCAAAGGAAAGTGATTTTCTCTGAAAGGACAGAATTTAGAAAGTGAAGCAACACTCCATTCACTTCGCACAGTGAATTGAAGTGTTGGAACAGACTGCTTCTCTTTCAGATAAACGCATGTGAGTTTCTGGTGAATGCTTGTAAGTAGCTTAAGGCACTTTCAAAGGAAAGTGATTTTCTCTGAAAGGACAGCATTTAGAAAGTGAAGCAACACTCCATTCACTTCGCACAGTGAATTGAAGTGTTGGAACAGACTGCTTCTCTTTCAGAGAAACGCATGTGAGTTTTTTGTGAGCTTGAAAGTAGTTTAAGGCACTTTCAATGGAAAGTGATTTTCTCTGAAAGGACAGCATTTAGAAAGTGAGGCAACACTCCATTCACTTCGCACAGTGAATTGAAGTGTTGGAACAGACTGCTTCTCTTTCAGAGAAACGCATGTGAGTTTCTTCCTAATGCTTGCAAGTAGCTTAAGGCACTTTCAAAGGAAAGTGATTTTCTCTGAAAGGACAGCATTTAGAAAGTGAAGTAACACTCCATTCACTTCGCACAGTGAATTGAAGTGTTGGAACAGACTGCTTCTCTTTCAGAGAAACGCACATGAGTTTCTTGTGAGCTTGAAATTAGTTTAAGGCACTTTCAAAGGAAAGTGATTTTCTCTGAAAGAACAGCATTTAGAAAGTGAGGCAACACTCCATTCACTTCGCACAGTGAATGGAAGTGTTGGAACAGACTGCTTCTCTTTCAGAGAAATGCATGCGAGTTTCTGTTGAATGCTTGTAAGTAGCTCAAGGCTCTTTCAAAGGAAAGTGATATTCTCTGAAAGGACAGCATTTAGAAAGTAAAGCAACACTCCATTCCCTTCGCGCAATGAATTGAAGTGTTGGAACAGACTGCTTCTCTTTCATAGAAACGCATGTGAGTTTCTTGTGAATGCTTGTAAGTAGCTTAAGGCACTTTCAAAGGAAAGTGATTTTCTCTGAAAGGACAGCATTTAGAAAGTGAAGCAACACTCCATTCACTTCGCACATTGAATTGAAGTGTTGTAACAGACTGCTTCTCTTTCAGAGAAACGCATGTGAGTTTCTGCTGAATGCTTGTAAGTAGCTTAAGGCACTTTCAAAGGAAAGTGATTTTCTCTGAAAGGACAGCATTTAGAAAGTGAGGCAACACTCCATTCACTTCACACGGTGAATTGAAGTGTTGGAACAGATTGCTTCTCTTTCAGAGAAACGCAAGTTAGTTTCTGGTGAATGCTTGTAAGTAGCTTAAGGCACTTTCAAAGGAAACTGATTTTCTCTGAAAGGACAGCATTTAGAAAGTGAAGCAACACTCCATTCACATCGCAAAGTGAATTGAAGTGTTGGAACAGACTGCTTCTCTTTCAGAGAAATGCATGTGAGTTTCTGGTGAATGCTTGTAAGTAGCTTAAGGCATTTTCAAAGTAAAGTGATTTTCTCTGAAAGGACAGCATTTAGAAAGTGAAGCAACACTCCATTCACTTCGCAGAGTGAATTGAAGTATTGGAACAGACTGCTTCTCTTTCAGAGAAACGCATGTGAGTTTCTTGTGAATGCTTGCAAGTTGCTTAAGGCACTTTCAAAGGAAAGTGATTTTCTCTGAAAGGACAGAATTTAGAAACTGAAGCAACACTCCATTCACTTCGCACAGTGAATTGAAGTGTTGGAACAGACTGCTTCTCTTTCAGAGAAACGCATGTGAGTTTCTTGTGAATGCTTGCAAGTTGCTTAAGGCACTTTCAAAGGAAAGTGATTTTCTCTGAAAGGACAGCATTTAGAAAGTGAAGCAACACTCCATTCCCTTTGTGCAGTGAATTGAAGTGTTGGAACAGAGTGCTTCTCTTTCATATAAACGCATTAGTGTTTCTTGTGAATGCTTGCAAGTTGCTTAAGGCACTTTCAAAGTAAAGTGATTTTCTCTGAAAGGACATAATTTAGAAAGTGAAGCAACACTCCATTCACTTCGCACAGTGAATTGAATTGTTGGAACAGACTGCTTCTCTTTCAGAGAAATGCATGTGAGTTTCTGTTGAATGCTTGTAAGTAGCTTAAGGCACTTTCAAAGGAAAGTGATTTTCTCTGAAAGGACAGCATTTAGAAAGTGAAGCAACACTCCATTCACTTCGCAGAGTGAATTGAAGTATTGGAACAGACTGCTTCTCTTTCAGAGAAACGCATGTGAGTTTCTTGTGAATGCTTGCAAGTTGCTTAAGGCACTTTCAAAGGAAAGTGATTTTCTCTGAAAGGACAGAATTTAGAAACTGAAGCAACACTCCATTCACTTCGCACAGTGAATTGAAGTGTTGGAACAGACTGCTTCTCTTTCAGAGAAACGCATGTGAGTTTCTTGTGAATGCTTGCAAGTTGCTTAAGGCACTTTCAAAGGAAAGTGATTTTCTCTGAAAGGACAGCATTTAGAAAGTGAAGCAACACTCCATTCACATCGCACAGTGAATTGAAGTGTTGGAACAGACTGCTTCTCTTTCAGAGAAATGCATGTGAGTTTCTGGTGAATGCTTGTAAGTAGCTTAAGGCACTTTCAAAGGAAAGTGATTTTCTCTGAAAGGACAGCATTTAGAAAGTGAAGCAACACTCCATTCACATCGCACAGTGAATTGAAGTGTTGGAACAGACTGCTTCTCTTTAGAGAAACGCATGTGAGTTTCATCCTAATGCTTGTAAGTAGCTTAAGGCACTTTCAAAGGAACGTGATTTTCTCTGAAAGGACAGCATTTAGAAACTGAAGCAACACTCCATTCACTTCGCACAGTGAATTGAAGTGTTGGAACAGACTGCTTCTCTTTCAGAGAAACGCATGTGAGTTTCTTGTGAATGCTTGCAAGTTGCTTAAGGCACTTTCAAAGGAAAGTGATTTTCTCTGAAAGGACAGCATTTAGAAAGTGAAGCAACACTCCATTCCCTTCGTGCAGTGAATTGAAGTGTTGGAACAGACTGCTTCTCTTTAAGAGAAACGCATGTGAGTTTTTTGTGAATGTTTGAAAGTACTTTAAGGCACTTTCAAAGGAAAGTGATTTTCTCTGAAAGGACAGAATTTAGAAAGTGAAGCAACACTCCATTCACTTCGCACAGTGAATTGAAGTGTTGGAACAGACTGCTTCTCTTTCAGATAAACGCATGTGAGTTTCTGGTGAATGCTTGTAAGTAGCTTAAGGCACTTTCAAAGGAAAGTGATTTTCTCTGAAAGGACAGCATTTAGAAAGTGAAGCAACACTCCATTCACTTCGCACAGTGAATTGAAGTGTTGGAACAGACTGCTTCTCTTTCAGAGAAACGCATGTGAGTTTTTTGTGAGCTTGAAAGTAGTTTAAGGCACTTTCAATGGAAAGTGATTTTCTCTGAAAGGACAGCATTTAGAAAGTGAGGCAACACTCCATTCACTTCGCACAGTGAATTGAAGTGTTGGAACAGACTGCTTCTCTTTCAGAGAAACGCATGTGAGTTTCTTCCTAATGCTTGCAAGTAGCTTAAGGCACTTTCAAAGGAAAGTGATTTTCTCTGAAAGGACAGCATTTAGAAAGTGAAGTAACACTCCATTCACTTCGCACAGTGAATTGAAGTGTTGGAACAGACTGCTTCTCTTTCAGAGAAACGCACATGAGTTTCTTGTGAGCTTGAAATTAGTTTAAGGCACTTTCAAAGGAAAGTGATTTTCTCTGAAAGAACAGCATTTAGAAAGTGAGGCAACACTCCATTCACTTCGCACAGTGAATGGAAGTGTTGGAACAGACTGCTTCTCTTTCAGAGAAATGCATGCGAGTTTCTGTTGAATGCTTGTAAGTAGCTCAAGGCTCTTTCAAAGGAAAGTGATATTCTCTGAAAGGACAGCATTTAGAAAGTAAAGCAACACTCCATTCCCTTCGCGCAATGAATTGAAGTGTTGGAACAGACTGCTTCTCTTTCATAGAAACGCATGTGAGTTTCTTGTGAATGCTTGTAAGTAGCTTAAGGCACTTTCAAAGGAAAGTGATTTTCTCTGAAAGGACAGCATTTAGAAAGTGAAGCAACACTCCATTCACTTCGCACATTGAATTGAAGTGTTGTAACAGACTGCTTCTCTTTCAGAGAAACGCATGTGAGTTTCTGCTGAATGCTTGTAAGTAGCTTAAGGCACTTTCAAAGGAAAGTGATTTTCTCTGAAAGGACAGCATTTAGAAAGTGAGGCAACACTCCATTCACTTCACACGGTGAATTGAAGTGTTGGAACAGATTGCTTCTCTTTCAGAGAAACGCAAGTTAGTTTCTGGTGAATGCTTGTAAGTAGCTTAAGGCACTTTCAAAGGAAACTGATTTTCTCTGAAAGGACAGCATTTAGAAAGTGAAGCAACACTCCATTCACATCGCAAAGTGAATTGAAGTGTTGGAACAGACTGCTTCTCTTTCAGAGAAATGCATGTGAGTTTCTGGTGAATGCTTGTAAGTAGCTTAAGGCATTTTCAAAGTAAAGTGATTTTCTCTGAAAGGACAGCATTTAGAAAGTGAAGCAACACTCCATTCACTTCGCAGAGTGAATTGAAGTATTGGAACAGACTGCTTCTCTTTCAGAGAAACGCATGTGAGTTTCTTGTGAATGCTTGCAAGTTGCTTAAGGCACTTTCAAAGGAAAGTGATTTTCTCTGAAAGGACAGAATTTAGAAACTGAAGCAACACTCCATTCACTTCGCACAGTGAATTGAAGTGTTGGAACAGACTGCTTCTCTTTCAGAGAAACGCATGTGAGTTTCTTGTGAATGCTTGCAAGTTGCTTAAGGCACTTTCAAAGGAAAGTGATTTTCTCTGAAAGGACAGCATTTAGAAAGTGAAGCAACACTCCATTCCCTTTGTGCAGTGAATTGAAGTGTTGGAACAGAGTGCTTCTCTTTCATATAAACGCATTAGTGTTTCTTGTGAATGCTTGCAAGTTGCTTAAGGCACTTTCAAAGTAAAGTGATTTTCTCTGAAAGGACATAATTTAGAAAGTGAAGCAACACTCCATTCACTTCGCACAGTGAATTGAATTGTTGGAACAGACTGCTTCTCTTTCAGAGAAATGCATGTGAGTTTCTGTTGAATGCTTGTAAGTAGCTTAAGGCACTTTCAAAGGAAAGTGATTTTCTCTGAAAGGACAGCATTTAGAAAGTGAAGCAACACTCCATTCACTTCGCAGAGTGAATTGAAGTATTGGAACAGACTGCTTCTCTTTCAGAGAAACGCATGTGAGTTTCTTGTGAATGCTTGCAAGTTGCTTAAGGCACTTTCAAAGGAAAGTGATTTTCTCTGAAAGGACAGAATTTAGAAACTGAAGCAACACTCCATTCACTTCGCACAGTGAATTGAAGTGTTGGAACAGACTGCTTCTCTTTCAGAGAAACGCATGTGAGTTTCTTGTGAATGCTTGCAAGTTGCTTAAGGCACTTTCAAAGGAAAGTGATTTTCTCTGAAAGGACAGCATTTAGAAAGTGAAGCAACACTCCATTCACATCGCACAGTGAATTGAAGTGTTGGAACAGACTGCTTCTCTTTCAGAGAAATGCATGTGAGTTTCTGGTGAATGCTTGTAAGTAGCTTAAGGCACTTTCAAAGGAAAGTGATTTTCTCTGAAAGGACAGCATTTAGAAAGTGAAGCAACACTCCATTCACATCGCACAGTGAATTGAAGTGTTGGAACAGACTGCTTCTCTTTAGAGAAACGCATGTGAGTTTCATCCTAATGCTTGTAAGTAGCTTAAGGCACTTTCAAAGGAACGTGATTTTCTCTGAAAGGACAGCATTTAGAAACTGAAGCAACACTCCATTCACTTCGCACAGTGAATTGAAGTGTTGGAACAGACTGCTTCTCTTTCAGAGAAATGCTTGTGAGTTTCTGTTGAATGCTTGTAAGTAGCTTAAGGCACTTTCAAAGGAATGTGATTTTCTCTGAAAGGACAGCATTTAGAAAGTGAAGCAACACTCCATTCACTTCGTGTAGTGAATTGAAGTGTTGGAACAGACTGCTTCTCATTCAGAGAAACGCATGTGAGTTTTTTGAGAATGCTTGAAAGTAGTGTAAGGCACGTTCAATGGAAAGTGATTTTCTCTGAAAGGACAGCATTTAGAAAGTGAAGCAACACTCCATTCACTTCGTGCAGTGAATTGAAGCATTGGAACAGACTGCTTCTCTTTCAGAGAAATGCATGTGAGTTTCTGATGAATGCCTGTAAGTAGCTTAAGGCTCTTTCAAAGGAAAGTGATTTTCTCTGAAAGGACAGCATTTAGAAAGTGAAGCAACACTCCATTCACTTCGCAGAGTGAATTGAAGTGTTGGAACAGACTGCTTCTCTTTCTGAGAAACGCATGTGAGTTTCTGTTGAATGCTTGTAAGTAGCTTAAGGCACTTTCAAAGGAAAGTGATTTTCTCTGAAAGGACAGCATTTAGAAAGTGAGGCAACACTCCATTCACTTCACACGGTGAATTGAAGTGTTGGAACAGATTGCTTCTCTTTCAGAGAAACGCATGTGAGTTTCTGTTGAATGCTTGTAAGTAGCTTAAGGCACTTTCAAAGGAAAGTGATTTTCTCTGAAAGGACAGCATTTAGAAAGTGAAGCAACACTCCATTCACATCGCACAGTGAATTGAAGTGTTCGAACAGACTGCTTCTCTTTCAGAGAAACGCATGTGAGTTTCTTGTGAATGCTTGCAAGTTGCTTAAGTCACTTTCAAAGGAAAGTGATTTTCTCTGAAAGGACAGCATTTAGAAAGTGAAGCAACACTACATTCCCTTCGTGCAGTGAATTGAAGTGTTGGAACAGTGTGCTTCTCTTTCATATAAACGCATTAGTGTTTCTTGTGAATGCTTACAAGTTGCTTAAGGCACTTTCAAAGTAAAGTGATTTTCTCTGAAAGGACATAATTTAGAAAGTGAAGCAACACCCCATTCACTTCGCACAGTGAATTGAATTGTTGGAACAGACTGCTTCTCTTTCAGAGAAATGCATGTGAGTTTCTGTTGAATGCTTGTAAGTAGCTTAAGGCACTTTCAAAGGAAAGTGATTTTCTCTGAAAGGACAGCATTTAGAAAGTGAAGCAACACTCCATTCACTTCGCACATTGAATTGAAGTGTAAGAACAGACTGCTTCTCTTTCAGAGAAACGCATGTGTGTTTCTGTTGAATGCTTGTAAGTAGCTAAAGGCACTTTCAAAGGAAAGTGATTTTTTCTGAAAGGACAGCATTTAGAAAGTGAGGCAACACTCCATTCACTTCACACAGTGAATTGAAGTGTTGGAACAGATTGCTTCTCTTTCAGAGAAACGCATGTGAGTTTCTTCCTAATGCTTGCAAGTAGCTTAAGGCACTTTCAAAGGAAAGTGATTTTCTCTAAAAGGACAGCATTTAGAAAGTGAAACAACACTCCATTCACTTCGCACAGTGAATTGAAGTGTTGGAACAGACTGCTTCTCTTTCAGAGAAACACATGTGAGTTTCTTCCTAATGCTTGCAAGTAGCTTAAGGCCCTTTCAAAGGAAAGTGATTTTCTCTGAAAGGACAGCATTTAGAAAGTGAAGCAACACTCCATTCATTTCGAACAGTGAATTGAAGTGTTGGAACAGACTGCTTCCCTTTCAGAGAAACGCATGTGAGTTTCTGTTGAATGCTTGTAAGTAGCTTAAGGCACTTTCAAAGGAAAGTGATTTTCTCTGAAAGGACAGCATTTAGAAAGTGAAGCAACACTCCATTCACTTTGCACAGTGAATTGAAGTGTTGGAACAGACTGCTTCTCTTTCAGAGAAATGCATGTGAGTTTCTGTTGAATGCTTGCAAGTAGCTTAAGGCACTTTCAAAGGAAAGTGATTTTCTCTGAAAGGACAGCATTTAGAAAGTGAAGCAACACTCCATTCACTTCGCAGAGTGAATTGAAGTATTGGAACAGACTGCTTCTCTTTCAGAGAAACGCATGTGAGTTTCTTGTGAATGCTTGCAAGTTGCTTAAGGCACTTTCAAAGGAAAGTGATTTTCTCTGAAAGGACAGCATTTAGAAAGTGAAGCAACACTCCATATACTTCGCACAGTGAATTGAAGTGTTGGAACAGACTGCTTCTCTTTAAGAGAAACGCATGTGAGTTTTTTGTGAATGTTTGAAAGTACTTTAAGGCACTTTCAAAGGAAAGTGATTTTCTCTGAAAGGACAGAATTTAGAAAGTGAAGCAACTCTCCATTCACTTCGCACAGTGAATTGAAGTGTTGGAACAGACTGCTTCTCTTTCAGAGAAACGCATGTGAGTTTCTGGTGAATGCTTGTAAGTAGCTTAAGGCACTTTCAAAGGAAAGTGATTTTCTCTGAAAGGACAGCATTTAGAAAGTGAAGCAACACTCCATTCACTTTGCACAGAGAATTGAAGTGTTGGAACAGATTGCTTCTCTTTCAGAGAAATGCATGTGAGTTTCTGTTGAATGCTTGTAAGTAGCTTAAGGCACATTCAAAGGAAAGGGATTTTCTCTAAAAGGACAGCATTTAGAAAGTGAAGCAACACTCCATTCACTTCGCACAGTGAATTGAAGTGTTGGAACAGACTGCTTCTCTTTCAGAGAAACGCATATGAGTTTTTTGTGAGCTTGAAAGTAGTTTAAGGCACTTTCAATGGAAAGTGATTTTCTCTGAAAGGACAGCATTTAGAAAGTGAGGCAACACTCCATTCACTTCGCACAGTGAATTGAAGTGTTGGAACAGACTGCTTCTCTTTCAGAGAAACGCATGTGAGTTTCTTCCTAATGCTTGCAAGTAGCTTAAGGCACTTTCAAAGGAAAGTGATTTTCTCTGAAAGGACAGCATTTAGAAAGTGAAGCAACACTCCATTCACTTCGCACAGTGAATTGAAGTGTTGGAACACACTGCTTCACTTTCAGAGAAACGCACATGAGTTTTTTGTGAGCTTGAAAGTAGTTTAAGGCACTTTCAATGGAAAGTGATTTTCTCTGAAAGGACAGCATTTAGAAAGTGAGGCAACACTCTATTCACTTCGCACAGTGAATTGAAGTGTTGGAACAGATTGCTTCTCTTTCAGAGAAATGCATGCGAATTTCTGTTGAATGCTTGTAAGTAGCTTAAGGCACATTCAAAGGAAAGGGATTTTCTCTGAAAGGACAGCATTTAGAAAGTGAAGCAACACTCCATTCACTTCACACAGTGAATTGAAGTGTTGGAACAGACTGCTTCTCTTTCAGAGAAATGTATGTGACTTTCTGTTGAATGCTTGTAAGTAGCTCAAGGCTCTTTCAAAGGAAAGTGATTTTCTCTGAAAGGACAGCATTTAGAAAGTAAAGCTACACTCTATTCCCTTCGCGCAATGAATTGAAGTGTTGGAACAGACTGCTTCTCTTTCTTAGAAACGCATGTGAGTTTCTTGTGAATGCTTGTAAGTAGCTTAAGGCACTTTCAAAGGAAAGTGATTTTCTCTGAAAGGACAGCATTTAGAAAGTGAAGCAACACTCCATTCACTTCGCACATTGAATTGAAGTGTTGGAACAGACTGCTTCTCTTTCAGAGAAACGCATGTGAGTTTCTTTTGAATGCTTGTAAGTAGCTTAAGGCACTTTCAAAGGAAAGTGATTTTCTCTGAAAGGACAGCATTTAGAAAGTGAGGTAACACTCCATTCACTTCACACGGTGAATTGAAGTGTTGGAACAGATTGCTTCTCTTTCAGAGAAACGCATGTGAGTTTCTGGTGAATGCTTGTAAGTAGCTTAAGGCACTTTCAAAGGAAAGTGATTTTCTCTGAAAGGACAGCATTTAGAAAGTGAAGCAACACTCCATTCACATAGCACAGTGAATTGTAGTTTTGGAACAGACTGCTTCTCTTTCAGAGAAATGCATGTGAGTTTCTGGTGAATGCTTACAAGTAGCTTAAGGCACTTTCAAAGGAAAGTGATTTTCTCTGAAAGGACAGCATTTAGAAAGTTAAGCAACACTCCATTCACTTCGCAGAGTGAATTGAAGTATTGGAACAGACTGCTTCTCTTTCAGAGAAACGCATGTGAGTTTCTGGTGAATGCTTGTAAGTAGCTTCAGGCACTTTCAAAGGAAAGTGATTTTCTCTGAAAGGACAGCATTTAGAAAGTGAAGCAACACTCCATTCCCTTCGTGCAGTGAATTGAAGTGTTGTAACAGAGTGCTTCTCTTTCATATAAACGCATTAGTGTTTCTTGTGAATGCTTGCAAGTTGCTTAAGGCACTTTCAAAGTAAAGTGATTTTCTCTGAAAGGACATAATTTAGAAAGTGAAGCAATACTCCATTCACTTCGCACAGTGAATTGAATTGTTGGAACAGACTGCTTCTCTTTCAGAGAAATGCATGTGAGTTTCTGTTGAATGCTTGTAAGTAGCTTAAGGCACTTTCAAAGGAAAGTGATTTTCTCTGAAAGGACAGCATTTAGAAAGTGAAGCAACACTCCATTCACTTCGCACATTGAATTGAAGTGTAGGAACAGACTGCTTCTCTTTCAGAGAAACGCATGTGAGTTTCTGTTGAATGCTTGAAGTAGCTTATGGCACTTTCAAAGGAAAGTGATTTTTTTTGAAAGGACAGCATTTAGAAAGTGAGGCAACACTCCATTCACTTCACACAGTGAATTGAAGTGTTGGAACAGATTGCTTCTCTTTCGGAGAAACGCATGTGAGTTTCTTCCTAATGCTTGCAAGTAGCTTAAGGCACTTTCAAAGGAAAGTGATTTTCTCTGAAAGGACAGCATTTAGAAAGTGAAGCAACACTCCATTCACTTCGCACAGTGAATTGAAGTGTTGGAACAGACTGCTTCTCTTTTAGAGAAACGCATGTGAGTTTCTTCCTAATGCTTGCAAGTAGCTTAAGGCACTTTCAAAGGAAAGTGATTTTCTCTGAAAGGACAGCATTTAGAAAGTGAAGCAACACTCCATTCACTTCGCAGAGTGAATTGAAGTATTGGAACAGACTGCTTCTCTTTCAGAGAAACGCATGTGAGTTTCTGGTGAATGCTTGTAAGTAGCTTAAGGCACTTTCAAAGGAAAGTGATTTTCTCTGAAAGGACAGCATTTAGAAAGTGAAGCAACACTCCATTCACTTCGCACAGTGAATTGAAGTGTTGGAACAGACTGCTTCTCTTTCAGAGAAACGCATGTGAGTTTCTTGTGAATGCTTGCAAGTTGCTTAAGGCACTTTCAAAGGAAAGTGATTTTCTCTGAAAGGACAGCATTTAGAAAGTGAAGCAACACTCCATTCACTTCGCACAGTGAATTGAAGTGTTGGAACAGACTGCTTCTCTTTAAGAGAAACACATGTGAGTTTTTTGTGAATGTTTGAAAGTACTTTAAGGCACTTTCAAAGGAAAGTGATTTTCTCTGAAAGGACAGCATTTAGAAAGTGAAGCAACACTCCATTCACTTCGCACATTGAATTGAAGTGTAGGAAAAGACTGCTTCTCTTTCAGAGAAACGCATGTGAGTTTCTGTTGAATGCTTGAAGTAGCTTATGGCACTTTCAAAGCAAAGTGATTTTTTCTGAAAGGACAGCATTTAGAAAGTGAGGCAACACTCCATTCACTTCACACAGTGAATTGAAGTGTTGGAACAGACTGCTTCCCTTTCAGAGAAACGCATGTGAGTTTCTGTTGAATGCTTGTAAGTAGCTTGAGGCACTTTCAAAGGAAAGTGATTTTCTCTGAAAGGACAGCATTTAGAAAGTGAAGCAACACTCCATTCACTTCGCACAGTGAATTGAAGTGTTGGAACAGACTGCTTCTCTTTCAGAGAAATGCATGGGAGTTTCTGTTGAATGTTTGTAAGTAGCTTAAGGCACTTTCAAAGGAAAGTGATTTTCTCTGAAAGGACAGCATTTAGAAAGTGAAGCAACACTCCATTCACTTCGCAGAGTGAATTGAAGTATTGGAACAGACTGCTTCTCTTTCAGAGAAACGCATGTGAGTTTCTTGTGAATGCTTGCAAGTTGCTTAAGGCACTTTCAAAGGAAAGTGATTTTCTCTGAAAGGACAGCATTTAGAAACTGAAGCAACACTCCATTCACTTCGCACAGTGAATTGAAGTGTTGGAACAGACTGCTTCTCTTTAAGAGAAACGCATGTGAGTTTTTTGTGAATGTTTGAAAGTACTTTAAGGCACTTTCAAAGGAAAGTGATTTTCTCTGAAAGGACAGAATTTAGAAAGTGAAGCAACACTCCATTCACTTCGCACAGTGAATTGAAGTGTTGGAACAGACTGCTTCTCTTTCAGAGAAACGCATGTGAGTTTCTGGTGAATGCTTGTAAGTAGCTTAAGGCACTTTCAAAGGAAAGTGATTTTCTCTGAAAGGACAGCATTTAGAAAGTGAAGCAACACTCCATTCACTTCGCACAGAGAATTGAAGTGTCGGAACAGATTGCTTCTCTTTCAGAGAAATGCATGTGAGTTTCTGTTGAATGCTTGTAAGTAGCTTAAGGCACATTCAAAGGAAAGGGATTTTCTCTAAAAGGACAGCATTTAGAAAGTGAAGCAACACTCCATTCACTTCGCACAGTGAATTGAAGTGTTGGAACAGACTGCTTCTCTTTCAGAGAAACGCATATGAGTTTTTTGTGAGCTTGAAAGTAGTTTAAGGCACTTTCAATGGAAAGTGATTTTCTCTGAAAGGACAGCATTTAGAAAGTGAGGCAACACTCCATTCACTTCGCACAGTGAATTGAAGTGTTGGAACACACTGCTTCTCTTTCAGAGAAACGCATGTGAGTTTCTTCCTAATGCTTGCAAGTAGCTTAAGGCACTTTCAAAGGAAAGTGATTTTCTCTGAAAGGACAGCATTTAGAAAGTGAAGCAACACTCCATTCACTTCGCACAGTGAATTGAAGTGTTGGAACAGACTGCTTCTCTTTCAGAGAAACGCACATGAGTTTTTTGTGAGCTTGAAAGTAGTTTAAGGCACTTTCAATGGAAAGTGATTTTCTCTGAAAGGACAGCATTTAGAAAGTGAGGCAACACTCCATTCACTTCGCACAGTGAATTGAAGTGTTGGAACAGATTGCTTCTCTTTCAGAGAAACGCATGTGAGTTTCTTCCTAATGCTTGCAAGTAGCTTAAGGCACTTTCAAAGGAAAGTGATTTTCTCTGAAAGGACAGCATTTAGAAAGTGAAGCAACACTCCATTCACATAGCACAGTGAATTGTAGTGTTGGAACAGACTGCTTTTCTTTCAGAGAAATGCATGTGAGTTTCTGGTGAATGCTTGCAAGTAGCTTAAGGCACTTTCAAAGGAAAGTGATTTTCTCTGAAAGGACAGCATTTAGAAAGTGAAGCAACACTCCATTCACTTCGCAGAGTGAATTGAAGTATTGGAACAGACTGCTTCTCTTTCAGAGAAACGCATGTGAGTTTCTGGTGAATGCTTGTAAGTAGCTTCAGGCACTTTCAAAGGAAAGTGATTTTCTCTGAAAGGACAGCATTTAGAAAGTGAAGCAACACTCCATTCCCTTCTTGCAGTGAATTGAAGTGTTGTAACAGAGTGCTTCTCTTTCATATAAACGCATTAGTGTTTCTTGTGAATGCTTGCAAGTTGCTTAAGGCACTTTCAAAGTAAAGTGATTTTCTCTGAAAGGACATAATTTAGAAAGTGAAGCAACACTCCATTCACTTCGCACAGTGAATTGAATTGTTGGAACAGACTGCTTCTCTTTCAGAGAAATGCATGTGAGTTTCTGTTGAATGCTTGTAAGTAGCTAAAGGCACTTTCAAAGGAAAGTGATTTTCTCTGAAAGGACAGCATTTAGAAAGTGAAGCAACACTCCATTCACTTCGCACATTGAATTGAAGTGTAGGAACAGACTGCTTCTCTTTCAGAGAAACGCATGTGAGTTTCTGTTGAATGCTTGAAGTAGCTTATGGCACTTTCAAAGGAAAGTGATTTTTTTTGAAAGGACAGCATTTAGAAAGTGAGGCAACACTCCATTCACTTCACACAGTGAATTGAAGTGTTGGAAGAGATTGCTTCTCTTTCGGAGAAACGCATGTGAGTTTCTTCCTAATGCTTGCAAGTAGCTTAAGGCACTTTCAAAGGAAAGTGATTTTCTCTGAAAGGACAGCATTTAGAAAGTGAAGCAACACTCCATTCACTTCGCACAGTGAATTGAAGTGTTGGAACAGACTGCTTCTCTTTCAGAGAAACGCATGTGAGTTTCTTCCTAATGCTTGCAAGTAGCTTAAGGCACTTTCAAAGGAAAGTGATTTTCTCTGAAAGGACAGCATTTAGAAAGTGAAGCAACACTCCATTCATTTCGAACATCGAATTGAAGTGTTGGAACAGACTGCTTCCCTTTCAGAGAAACGCATGTGAGTTTCTGTTGAATGCTTTTAAGTAGCTTAAGGCACTTTCAAAGGAAAGTGATTTTCTCTGAAAGGACAGCGTTTAGAAAGTGAAGCAACACTCCATTCACTTCGCACAGTGAATTGAAGTGTTGGAACAGACTGCTTCTCTTTCAGAGAAATGCATGTGAGTTTCTGTTGAATGTTTGTAAGTAGCTTAAGGCACTTTCAAAGGAAAGTGATTTTCTCTGAAAGGACAGCATTTAGAAAGTGAAGCAACACTCCATTCACTTCGCAGAGTGAATTGAAGTATTGGAACAGACTGCTTCTCTTTCAGAGAAACGCATGTGAGTTTCTGGTGAATGCTTGTAAGTAGCTTAAGGCACTTTCAAAGGAAAGTGATTTTCTCTGAAAGGACAGCATTTAGAAAGTGAAGCAACACTCCATTCACTTCGCACAGTGAATTGAAGTGTTGGAACAGACTGTTTCTCTTTCAGAGAAACGCATGTGAGTTTCTTGTGAATGCTTGCAAGTTGCTTAAGGCACTTTCAAAGGAAAGTGATTTTCTCTGAAAGGACAGCATTTAGAAAGTGAAGCAACACTCCATTCACTTCGCACAGTGAATTGAATTGTTGGAACAGACTGCTTCTCTTTAAGAGAAACGCATGTGAGTTTTTTGTGAATGTTTGAAAGTACTTTAAGGCACTTTCAAAGGAAAGTGATTTTCTCTGAAAGGACAGAATTTAGAAAGTGAAGCAACACTCAATTCACTTCGCACAGTGAATTGAAGTGTTGGAACAGACTGCTTCTCTTTCAGAGAAACGCATGTGTGTTTCCTGTGAATACTAGAAAGTAGCTTAAGGCACTTTCATAGGAAAGTGATTTTCTCTGAAAGGACAGCATTTAGAAAGTGAAGCAACACTCCATTCACTTCGCACAGTGAATTGATGTGTTGGAACCGACTGCTTCTCTTTCAGAGAAATGCATGAGAGTTTCTGTTGAATGCTTGTAAGTAGCTCAAGGCTCTTTCAAAGGAAAGTGATTTTCTCTGAAAGGACAGCATTTAGAAAGTAAAGCAAGACTCCATTCCCTTCGCGCAATGAATTGAAGTGTTGGAACAGACTGCTTCTCTTTCATAGAAACGCATTAGTGTTTCTTGTGAATGCTTGCAAGTAGCTTAAGGCACTTTCAAAGGAAAGTGATTTTCTCTGAAAGGACAGCATTTAGAAACTGAAGCAACACTCCATTCACTTCGCACAGAGAATTGAAGTGTTGGAACAGATTGCTTCTCTTTCAGAGAAATGCATGTGAGTTTCTGTTGAATGCTTGTAAGTAGCTTAAGGCACATTCAAAGAAAGGGATTTTCTCTAAAAGGACAGCATTTAGAAAGTGAAGCAACACTCCATTCACTTCGCACAGTGAATTGAAGTGTTGGAACAGACTGCTTCTCTTTCAGAGAAACGCATGTGAGTTTTTTGTGAATGCTTGAAAGTAGTTTAAGGCACTTTCAATGGAAAGTGATTTTCTCTGAAAGGACAGCATTTAGAAAGTGAAGCAACACTCCATTCACTTCACACAGTGAATTGAAGTGTTGGAACAGACTGCTTCTCTTTCAGAGAAATGCATGTGAGTTTCTGTTGAATGCTTGTAAGTAGCTCAAGGCTCTTTCAAAGGAAAGTGATTTTCTCTGAAAGGACAGCATTTAGAAAGTAAAGCAACACTCTATTCCCTTCGCGCCATGAATTGAAGTGTTGGAACAGACTGCTTCTCTTTCATAGAAACGCATGTGAGTTTCTTGTGAATGCTTGTAAGTAGCTTAAAGCACTTTCAAAGGAAAGTGATTTTCTCTGAAAGGACAGCATTTAGAAAGTGAGGCAACACTCCATTCACTTCGCACAGTGAATTGAAGTGTTGGAACAGACTGCTTCTCTTTCAGAGAAACGCATGTGAGTTTCTGTTGAATGCTTGTAAGTAGCTTAAGGCACTTTCAAAGGAAAGTGATTTTCTCTGAAAGGACAGCATTTAGAAAGTGAAGCAACACTCCATTCACTTCGCACAGAGAATTGAAGTGTTGGAACAGATTGCTTCTCTTTCAGAGAAATGCATGTGAGTTTCTGTTGAATGCTTGTAAGTAGCTTAAGGCACATTCAAAGGAAAGGGATTTTCTCTAAAAGGACAGCATTTCGAAAGTGAAGCAACACTCCATTCACTTCGCACAGTGAATTGAAGTGTTGGAACAGACTGCTTCTCTTTCAGAGAAACGCATATGAGTTTTTTGTGAGCTTGAAAGTAGTTTAAGGCACTTTCAATGGAAAGTGATTTTCTCTGAAAGGACAGCATTTAGAAAGTGAGGCAACACTCCATTCACTTCGCACAGTGAATTGAAGTGTTGGAACAGACTGTTTCTCTTTCAGAGAAACGCATGTGAGTTTCTTCCTAATGCTTGCAAGTAGCTTAAGGAACTTTCAAAGGAAAGTGATTTTCTCTGAAAGGACAGCATTTAGAAAGTGAAGCAACACTCCATTCACTTCGCACAGTGAATTGAAGTGTTGGAACAGACTGCTTCTCTTTCAGAGAAACGCACATGAGTTTTTTGTGAGCTTGAAAGTAGTTTAAGGCACTTTCAATGGAAAGTGATTTTCTCTGAAAGGACAGCATTTAGAAAGTGAGGCAACACTCCATTCACTTCGCACAGTGAATTGAAGTGTTGGAACAGATTGCTTCTCTTTCAGAGAAATGCATGCGAGTTTCTGTTGAATGCTTGTAAGTAGGTTAAGGCACATTTAAAGGAAAGGGATTTTCTCTGAAAGGACAGCATTTAGAAAGTGAAGCAACACTCCATTCACTTCACACAGTGAATTGAAGTGTTGGAACAGACTGCTTCTCTTTCAGAGAAATGCATGTGAGTTTCTGTTGAATGCTTGTAAGTAGCTCAATACTCTTTCAAAGGAAAGTGATTTTCTCTGAAAGGACAGCATTTAGAAAGTAAAGCAACACTCTATTCCCTTCGCGCAATGAATTGAAGTGTTGGAACAGACTGCTTCTCTTTCAGAGAAACGCATGTGAGTTTCTGTTGAATGCTTGTAAGTAGCTTAAGGCACTTTCAAAGGAAAGTGATTTTCTCTGAAAGGACAGCATTTAGAAAGTGAGGCAACACTCCATTCACTTCACAGGTGAATTGAAGTGTTGGAACAGATTGCTTCTCTTTCAGAGAAACGCATGTGAGTTTCTGGTGAATGCTTGTAAGTAGCTTAAGGCACTTTCAAAGGAAAGTGATTTTCTCTGAAAGGACAGCATTTAGAAAGTGAAGCAACACTCCATTCACATCGCACAGTGAATTGAAGTGTTCGAACAGACTGCTTCTCTTTCAGAGAAACGCATGTGAGTTTCTTGTGAATGCTTGTAAGTTGCTTAAGGCACTTTCAAAGGAAAGTGATTTTCTCTGAAAGGACAGCATTTAGAAAGTGAAGCAACACTCCATTCCCTTCGTGCAGTGAATTGAAGTGTTGGAACAGAGTGCTTCTCTTTCATATAAACGCATTAGTGTTTCTTGTGAATGCTTGCAAGTTGCTTAAGGCACTTTCAAAGTAAAGTGATTTTCTCTGAAAGGACATAATTTATAAAGTGAAGCAACACTCCATTCACTTCGCACAGTGAATTGAATTGTTGGAACAGACTGCTTCTCTTTCAGAGAAATGCATGTGAGTTTCTGTTGAATGCTTGTAAGTAGCTTAAGGCACTTTCAAAGGAAAGTGATTTTCTCTGAAAGGACAGCATTTAGAAAGTGAAGCAACACTCCATTCATTTCGAACAGTGAATTGAAGTGTTGGAACAGACTGCTTCCCTTTCAGAGAAACGCATGTGAGTTTCTGTTGAATGCTTGTAAGTAGCTTAAGGCACTTTCAAAGGAAAGTGATTTTCTCTGAAAGGACAGCATTTAGAAAGTGAAGCAACACTCCATTCACTTCGCACAGTGAATTGAAGTGTTGGAACAGACTGCTTCTCTTTCAGAGAAATGCATGTGAGTTTCTGTTGAATGTTTGTAAGTAGCTTAAGGCACTTTCAAAGGAAAGTGATTTTCTCTGAAAGGACAGCATTTAGAAAGTGAGGCAACACTCCATTCACTTCGCACAGTGAATTGAAGTGTTGGAACAGACTGCTTCTCTTTCAGAGAAACGCATGTGAGTTTCTGTTGAATGCTTGTAAGTAGCTTAAGGCACTTTCAAAGGAAAGTGATTTTCTCTGAAAGGACAGCATTTAGAAAGTGAAGCAACACTCCATTCACTTCGCACAGAGAATTGAAGTGTTGGAACAGATTGCTTCTCTTTCAGAGAAATGCATGTGAGTTTCTGTTGAATGCTTGTAAGTAGCTTAAGGCACATTCAAAGGAAAGGGATTTTCTCTAAAAGGACAGCATTTCGAAAGTGAAGCAACACTCCATTCACTTCGCACAGTGAATTGAAGTGTTGGAACAGAATGCTTCTCTTTCAGAGAAACGCATATGAGTTTTTTGTGAGCTTGAAAGTAGTTTAAGGCACTTTCAATGGAAAGTGATTTTCTCTGAAAGGACAGCATTTAGAAAGTGAGGCAACACTCCATTCACTTCGCACAGTGAATTGAAGTGTTGGAACAGACTGTTTCTCTTTCAGAGAAACGCATGTGAGTTTCTTCCTAATGCTTGCAAGTAGCTTAAGGAACTTTCAAAGGAAAATGATTTTCTCTGAAAGGACAGCATTTAGAAAGTGAAGCAACACTCCATTCACTTCGCACAGTGAATTGAAGTGTTGGAACAGACTGCTTCTCTTTCAGAGAAACGCACATGAGTTTTTTGTGAGCTTGAAAGTAGTTTAAGGCACTTTCAATGGAAAGTGATTTTCTCTGAAAGGACAGCATTTAGAAAGTGAGGCAACACTCCATTCACTTCGCACAGTGAATTGAAGTGTTGGAACAGATTGCTTCTCTTTCAGAGAAATGCATGCGAGTTTCTGTTGAATGCTTGTAAGTAGCTTAAGGCACATTTAAAGGAAAGGGATTTTCTCTGAAAGGACAGCATTTAGAAAGTGAAGCAACACTCCATTCACTTCGCACATTGAATTGAAGTGTTGGAACAGACTGCTTCTCTTTCAGAGAAACGCATGTGAGTTTCTGTTGAATGCTTGTAAGTAGCTTAAGGCACTTTCAAAGGAAAGTGATTTTCTCTGAAAGGACAGCATTTAGAAAGTGAGGCAACACTCCATTCACTTCACAGGTGAATTGAAGTGTTGGAACAGATTGCTTCTCTTTCAGAGAAACGCATGTGAGTTTCTGGTGAATGCTTGTAAGTAGCTTAAGGCACTTTCAAAGGAAAGTGATTTTCTCTGAAAGGACAGCATTTAGAAAGTGAAGCAACACTCCATTCACATCGTACAGTGAATTGAAGTGTTCGAACAGACTGCTTCTCTTTCAGAGAAACGCATGTGAGTTTCTTGTGAATGCTTGCAAGTTGCTTAAGGCACTTTCAAAGGAAAGTGATTTTCTCTGAAAGGACAGCATTTAGAAAGTGAAGCAACACTCCATTCCCTTCGTGCAGTGAATTGAAGTGTTGGAACAGAGTGCTTCTCTTTCATATAAACGCATTAGTGTTTCTTGTGAATGCTTGCAAGTTGCTTAAGGCACTTTCAAAGTAAAGTGATTTTCTCTGAAAGGACATAATTTATAAAGTGAAGCAACACTCCATTCACTTCGCACAGTGAATTGAATTGTTGGAACAGACTGCTTCTCTTTCAGAGAAATGCATGTGAGTTTCTGTTGAATGCTTGTAAGTAGCTTAAGGCACTTTCAAAGGAAAGTGATTTTCTCTGAAAGGACAGCATTTAGAAAGTGAAGCAACACTCCATTCATTTCGAACAGTGAATTGAAGTGTTGGAACAGACTGCTTCCCTTTCAGAGAAACGCATGTGAGTTTCTGTTGAATGCTTGTAAGTAGCTTAAGGCACTTTCAAAGGAAAGTGATTTTCTCTGAAAGGACAGCATTTAGAAAGTGAAGCAACACTCCATTCACTTCGCACAGTGAATTGAAGTGTTGGAACAGACTGCTTCTCTTTCAGAGAAATGCATGTGAGTTTCTGTTGAATGTTTGTAAGTAGCTTAAGGCACTTTCAAAGGAAAGTGATTTTCTCTGCAAGGACAGCATTTAGAAAGTGAAGCAACACTCCATTCACTTCGCAGAGTGAATTGAAGTATTGTAACAGACTGCTTCTCTTTCAGAGAAACGCATGTGAGTTTCTTGTGAATGCTTGCAAGTTGCTTAAGGCACTTTCAAAGGAAAGTGATTTTCTCTGAAAGGACAGCATTTAGAAACTGAAGCAACACTCCATTCACTTCGCACAGTGAATTGAAGTGTTGGAACAGACTGCTTCTCTTTAAGAGAAACGCATGTGAGTTTTTTGTGAATGTTTGAAAGTACTTTAAGGCACTTTCAAAGGAAAGTGATTTTCTCTGAAAGGACAGAATTTAGAAAGTGAAGCAACACTCCATTCACTTCGCACAGTGAATTGAAGTGTTGGAACAGACTGCTTCTCTTTCAGAGAAACGCATTTGAGTTTCTGGTGAATGCTTGTAAGTAGCTTAAGGCACTTTCAAAGGAAAGTGATTTTCTCTGAAAGGACAGCATTTAGAAAGTGAAGCAACACTCCATTCACTTCGCACAGAGAATTGAAGTGTTGGAACAGATTGCTTCTCTTTCAGAGAAATGCATGTGAGTTTCTATTGAATGCTTGTAAGTAGCTTAAGGCACATTCAAAGGAAAGGGATTTTCTCTAAAAGGACAGCATTTAGAAAGTGAAGCAACACTCCATTCACTTCGCACAGTGAATTGAAGTGTTGGAACAGACTGCTTCTCTTTCAGAGAAACGCATATGAGTTTTTTGTGAGCTTGAAAGTAGTTTAAGGGACTTTCAATGGAAAGTGATTTTCTCTGAAAGGACAGCATTTAGAAAGTGAGGCAACACTCCATTCACTTCGCACAGTGAATTGAAGTGTAGGAACAGACTGCTTCTCTTTCAGAGAAACGCATGTGAGTTTCTTCCTAATGCTTGCAAGTAGCTTAAGGCACTTTCAAAGGAAAGTGATTTTCTCTGAAAGGACAGCATTTAGAAAGTGAGGCAACACTCCATTCACTTCGCACAGTGAATTGAAGTGTTGGAACAGACTGCTTCTCTTTCAGAGAAATGCATGCGAGTTTCTGTTGAATGCTTGTAAGTAGCTTAAGGCACATTCAAAGGAAAGGGATTTTCTCTGAAAGGACAGCATTTAGAAAGTGAAGCAACACTCCATTCACTTCACACAGTGAATTGAAGTGTTGGAACAGACTGCTTCTCTTTCAGAGAAATGCATGTGAGTTTCTGTTGAATGCTTGTAAGTAGCTCAAGGCTCTTTCAAAGGAAAGTGATTTTCTCTGAAAGGACAGCATTTAGAAAGTAAAGCAACACTCTATTCCCTTCGCGCAATGAATTGAAGTGTTGGAACAGACTGCTTCCCTTTCTTAGAAACGCATGTGAGTTTCTTGTGAATGCTTGTAAGTAGCTTAAGGCACTTTCAAAGGAAAGTGATTTTCTCTGAAAGGACAGCATTTAGAAAGTGAAGCAACACTCCATTCACTTCGAACAGTGAATTGAAGTGTTGGAACAGACTGCTTCTCTTTCAGAGAAACGCATGTGAGTTTCTTGTGAATGCTTGCAAGTAGCTCAAGGCACTTTCAAAGGAAAGTGATTTTCTCTGAAAGGACAGCATTTAGAAAGTGAAGCAACACTCCATTCACTTCGCACAGTGAATTAAAGTGTTGGAACAGACTGCTTCTGTTTCAGAGAAACGCATGTGAGTTTCTGTTGAATGCTTGTAAGTAGCTTAAGGCACTTTCAAAGGAAAGTGATTTTCTCTGAAAGGACAGCATTTAGAAAGTGAAGCAACACTCCATTCACTTCACACAGTGAATTGAAGTGTTGGAACAGACTGCTTCTCTTTCAGAGAAACGCATGTGAGTTTCTTCCTAATGCTTGCAAGTAGCTTAAGGCACTTTCAAAGGAAAGTGATTTTCTCTGAAAGGACAGCATTTAGAAAGTGAGGCAACACTCCATTCACTTCGCACACTGAATTGAAGTGGTGGAACCGACTGCATCTCTTTCAGAGAAACGCATGTGAGTTTCTGTTGAGTGCTTGTAAGTAGCTTAAGGCACTTTCAAAGGAAAGTGATTTTCTCTGAAAGGACAGCATTTAGAAAGTGAAGCAACACTCTTTTCACTTTGCACAGTGAATTGAAGTGTTGGAACAGACTGCTTCTCTTTCAGAGAAACGCATGTGAGTTTCTGGTGAATGCTTGAAAGTAGTTTAAGGCACTTTCTATGGAAAGTGATTTTCTCTGAAAGGACAGAATTTATAAAGTGAAGCAACACTCCATTCACTTTGCACAGTGAATTGAAGTGTTGGAACAGATTGCTTCTCTTTCAGAGAAACACATGTGAGTTTCTGGTGAATGCTTGTAAGTAGCCTAAGGCATTTTCAAAGGAACGTGATTTTCTCGGAAAGGACAGCATTTAGAAAGTGAAGTAACATTTCATTCACTTCTCACAGTGAATTGAAGTGTTGGAACAGACTGCTTCTCTTTCAGAGAAACGCATGTGTGTTTCCTGTGAATGCTAGAAAGTAGCTTAAGGCACTTTCAAAGAAAGTGATTTTCTCTGAAAGGACAGCATTTAAAAAGTGAAGTAACATTCCATTCACTTCGCACAGTGTATTGAAGTGTTGGAAGAGACTGCTTCTCTTTCAGAGAAATGCATGTGAGTTTCTGTTGAATGCTTGTAAGTAGCTCAAGGCTCTTTCAAAGGAAAGTGATTTTCTCTGAAAGGACAGCATTTAGTAAGTAAAGCAACACTCAATTCCCTTCGCGCAATGAATTGAAGTGTTGGAACAGACTGCTTCTCTTTCATAGAAACGCATTAATGTTTCTTGTGAATGCTTGCAAGTAGCTTAAGGCACTTTCAAAGGAAAGTGATTTTCTCTGAAAGGACAGTATTTAGAAAGTGAAGCAACACTCCATTCACTTCGGACAGTGAATTGAAGTGTTGGAACAGACTGCTTCTCTTTCAGAGAAACGCATGTGAGTTTCTTCCTAATGCTTGCAAGTAGCTTAAGGCACTATCAAAGGAAAGTGATTTTCTCTGAAAGGACAGCATTTAGAAAGTGAAGCAACACTCCATTCACTTCGCACAGTGAATTGAAGTGTTGGAACAGACTGCTTCTCTTTCAGAGAAACGCATGTGAGTTTCTGGTGAATGCTTGCAAGTAGCTTAAGGCAATTTCAAAGGAACGTGATTTTCTCTGAAAGGACAGCATTTAGAAAGTGAAGCAACACTCCATTCACTTCGCACAGTGAATTGAAGTGTTGGAAGAGAAGGCTTCTCTTTCAGAGAAATGCATGTGAATTTCTTGTGAATGCTTGAAAGTTGCTTAAGGCACTTTCAAACAAAAGTGATTTTCTCTGAAAGGACAGCATTTGGAAAGTGAAGCAACACTCCATTCACTTCGCACAGTGAATTGAAGTGTTGGAACAGACTGCTTCTATTTCAGAGAAACGCATGTGAGTTTCTTCCTAATGCTTGCAAGTAGCTTAAGGCACTTTCAAAGGAAAGTGATTTTCTCTGAAAGGACAGCATTTAGAAAGTGAAGCAACACTCCATTCACTTCGCACAGTGAATTGAAGTGTTGGAACAGACTGCTTCTGTTTCAGAGAAACGCATGTGAGTTTCTGTTGAATGCTTGTAAGTAGCTTAAGGCACTTTCAAAGGAAAGTGATTTTCTCTGAAAGGACAGCATTTAGAAAGTGAAGCAACACTCCATTCACTTCACACAGTGAATTGAAGTGTTGGAACAGACTGCTTCTCTTTCAGAGAAACGCATGTGAGCTTTCTTCCTAGCAAGTAGCTTAAGGCACTTTCAAAGGAAAGTGATTTTCTTTGAAAGGACAGCATTTAGAATGTGAAGCAACACTCCATTCACTTCGCACAGTGAATTGAAGTGTTGGAACAGATTGCTTCTCTTTCAGAGAAATGCATGTGAGTTTCTGTTGAATGCTTGTAAGTAGCTTAAGGCACATTCAAAGGAAAGGGATTTTCTCTGAAAGGACAGCATTTAGAAAGTGAAGCAACACTCCATTCACTTCGCTCAGTGAATTGAAGTGTTGGAACAGACTGCTTCTCTTTCAGAGAAACGCATGTGAGTTTTTTGTTAATGCTTGAAAGTAGTTTAAGGCACTTTCTATGGAAAGTGATTTTCTGTGAAAGGACAGCATTTAGAAAGTGAGGCAACACTCCAATCACTTCACACAGTGAATTGAAGTGTTGGAACAGACTGCTTTTCTTTCAGAGACACGCATGTGAGTTTCTTCCTAATGCTTGCAAGTAGCTTAAGGCACTTTCAAAGGAAAGTGATTTTCTCTGAAAGGACAGCATTTAGAAAGTGAAGCAACACTCCATTCACTTCGCACAATGAATTGAAGTGTTGGAACAGACTGCTTCTCTTTCAGAGAAACGCATGTGAGTTTCTTCCTAATGCTTGCAAGTAGCTTAAGGCACTTTCAAAGGAAAGTGATTTTCTCTGAAAGGACAGCATTTAGAAAGTGAAGCAACACTCCATTCACTTCGCACAGTGAATTGAAGTGTTGGAACAGACTGCTTCTATTTCAGAGAAACGCATGTGTGTTTCCTGTGAATGCTTCAAAGTAGCTTTAGGCACTTTCAAAGGAAAGTGATTTTCTCTGAAAGGACAGCATTTAGAAAGTGAAGCAACACTCCATTCACTTCGAACAGTGAATTGAAGTGTTGGAACAGACTGCTTCTCTTTCAGAGAAACGCATGTGAGTTTCTTGTGAATGCTTGCAAGTAGCTCAAGGCACTTTCAAAGGAAAGTGATTTTCTCTGAAAGGACAGCATTTAGAAAGTGAAGCAACACTCCATTCACTTCGCACAGTGAATTAAAGTGTTGGAACAGACTGCTCCTCTTTCAAAGAAACACATGTGAGTTTCTGGTGAATGCTTGTAAGTAGCTTAAGGCACTTTCAAAGGAAAGTGATTTTCTCTGAAAGGACAGCATTTAGAAAGTGAAGCAACACTCCATTCACTTCGCACAGTGAATTGAAGTGTTGGAACAGACTGCTTCTCTTTCAGAGAAACGCATGTGAGTTTCTTCCTAATGCTTGCAAGTAGCTAAGGCACTTTCAAAGGAAAGTGATTTTCTCTGAAAGGACAGCATTTAGAAAGTGAGGCAACACTCCATTCACTTCGCACATTGAATTGAAGTGGTGGGACCGACTGCATCTCTTTCAGCGAAACGCATGTGAGTTTCTGTTGAGTGCTTGTAAGTAGCTTAAGGCACTTTCAAAGGAAAGTAATTTTCTCTGAAAGGACAGCATTTAGAAAGTGAAGCAACACTCTTTTCACTTTGCACAGTGAATTGAAGTGTTGGAACAGACTGCTTCTCTTTCAGAGAAACGCATGTGAGTTTCTGGTGAATGCTTGAAAATAGTTTAAGGCACTTTCAATGGAAAGTGATTTTATCTGAAAGGACAGAATTTAGAAAGTGAAGCAACACTCCATTCACTTCGCACAGTGAATTGAAGTGTTGGAACAGACTGCTTCTCTTTCAGAGAAATGCATGTGAGTTTCTGTTGAATGCTTGTAAATAGCTTAAGGCACTTTCAAAGGAAAGTGATTTTCTATGAAGGACAGCATTTCGAAAGTGAGGCAACACTCCATTCACTTTGCACAGTGAATTGAAGTGTTGGAACAGATTGCTTCTCTTTCAGAGAAACACATGTGAGTTTCTGGTGAATGCTTGTAGGTAGCTTAAGGCATTTTCAAAGGAACGTGATTTTCTCGGAAAGGACAGCATTTAGAAAGTGAAGCAACACTCCATTCACTTCGCACAATGAATTGAAGTGTTGGAACAGACTGCTTCTCTTTCAGAGAAACGCATGTGAGTTTCTTCCTAATGCTTGCAAGTAGCTTAAGGCACTTTCAAAGGAAAGTGATTTTCTCTGAAAGGACAGCATTTAGAAAGTGAAGCAACACTCCATTCACTTCGCACAGTGAATTGAAGTGTTGGAACAGACTGCTTCTATTTCAGAGAAACGCATGTGTGTTTCCTGTGAATGCTTCAAAGTAGCTTTAGGCACTTTCAAAGGAAAGTGATTTTCTCTGAAAGGACAGCATTTAGAAAGTGAAGCAACACTCCATTCACTTCGAACAGTGAATTGAAGTGTTGGAACAGACTGCTTCTCTTTCAGAGAAACGCATGTGAGTTTCTTGTGAATGCTTGCAAGTAGCTCAAGGCACTTTCAAAGGAAAGTGATTTTCTCTGAAAGGACAGCATTTAGAAAGTGAAGCAACACTCCATTCACTTCGCACAGTGAATTAAAGTGTTGGAACAGACTGCTTCTCTTTCAAAGAAACACATGTGAGTTTCTGGTGAATGCTTGTAAGTAGCTTAAGGCACTTTCAAAGGAAAGTGATTTTCTCTGAAAGGACAGCATTTAGAAAGTGAAGCAACACTCCATTCACTTCGCACAGTGAATTGAAGTGTTGGAACAGACTGCTTCTCTTTCAGAGAAACGCATGTGAGTTTCTTCCTAATGCTTGCAAGTAGCTTAAGGCACTTTCAAAGGAAAGTGATTTTCTCTGAAAGGACAGCATTTAGAAAGTGAGGCAACACTCCATTCACTTCGCACATTGAATTGAAGTGGTGGGACCGACTGCATCTCTTTCAGCGAAACGCATGTGAGTTTCTGTTGAGTGCTTGTAAGTAGCTTAAGGCACTTTCAAAGGAAAGTAATTTTCTCTGAAAGGACAGCATTTAGAAAGTGAAGCAACACTCTTTTCACTTTGCACAGTGAATTGAAGTGTTGGAACAGACTGCTTCTCTTTCAGAGAAACGCATGTGAGTTTCTGGTGAATGCTTGAAAGTAGTTTAAGGCACTTTCAAAGGAAAGTGATTTTATCTGAAAGGACAGAATTTAGAAAGTGAAGCAACACTCCATTCACTTCGCACAGTGAATTGAAGTGTTGGAACAGACTGCTTCTCTTTCAGAGAAATGCATGTGAGTTTCTGTTGAATGCTTGTAAATAGCTTAAGGCACTTTCAAAGGAAAGTGATTTTCTATGAAGGACAGCATTTCGAAAGTGAGGCAACACTCCATTCACTTTGCACAGTGAATTGAAGTGTTGGAACAGATTGCTTCTCTTTCAGAGAAACACATGTGAGTTTCTGGTGAATGCTTGTAGGTAGCTTAAGGCATTTTCAAAGGAACGTGATTTTCTCGGAAAGGACAGCATTTAGAAAGTGAAGTAACATTCCATTCACTTCGCACAGTGAATTGAAGTGTTGGAACAGACTGCTTCTCTTTCAGAGAAACGCATGTGTGTTTCCTGTGAATGCTAGAAAGTAGCTTAAGGCACTTTCAAAGAAAGTGATTTTCTCTCAAAGGACAGCATTTAAAAAGTGAAGTAACATTCCATTCACTTCGCACAGTGTATTGAAGTGTTGGAAGAGACTGCTTCTGTTTCAGAGAAACGCATGTGAGTTTCTGGTGAATGCTTGTAAGTAGCTTAAGGCACTTTCAAAGGAAAGTGATTTTCTCTGAAAGGACAGCATTTAGAAAGTGAAGCAACACTCCATTCACTTCACACAGTGAATTGAAGTGTTGGAACAGACTGCTTCTCTTTCAGAGAAACGCATGTGAGCTTTCTTCCTAGCAAGTAGCTTAAGGCACTTTCAAAGGAAAGTGATTTTCTTTGAAAGGACAGCATTTAGAAAGTGAAGCAACACTCCATTCACTTCGCACATTGAATTGAAGTGTTGGAACAGACTGCTTCTCTTTCAGAGAAACGCATGTGAGCTTTCTTCCTAGCAAGTAGCTTAAGGCACTTTCAAAGGAAAGTGATTTTCTT
Organism: Myodes glareolus; assembly: GCF_982192425.1. Lineage (NCBI taxonomy): Eukaryota > Metazoa > Chordata > Mammalia > Rodentia > Cricetidae > Myodes > Myodes glareolus. The sequence continues at coordinate 1,733,591 of NW_028263217.1, forward strand.
TGAAAGGACAGCATTTAGAAAGTGAAGCAACACTCCATTCACTTCGCACAGTGAATTGAAGTGTTGGAACAGACTGCTTCTTATTCAGAGAAATGTATGTGTGTTTCCGGTGAATGCTTCAAAGTAGCTTTAGGCACTTTCAAAGGAAAGTGATTATCTCTGAAAGGACAGCATTTAGAAAGTGAAGCAACACTCCATTCACTTCGCACAGTGAATTGAAGTGTTGGAACAGACTGCTTCTGTTTCAGAGAAACGCATGTGAGTTTCTGTTGAATGCTTGTAAGTAGCTTAAGGCACTTTCAAAGGAAAGTGATTTTCTCTGAAAGGACAGCATTTAGAAAGTGAAGCAACACTCCATTCACTTCACACAGTGAATTGAAGTGTTGGAACAGACTGCTTCTCTTTCAGAGAAACGCATGTGAGCTTTCTTCCTAGCAAGTAGCTTAAGGCACTTTCAAAGGAAAGTGATTTTCTTTGAAAGGACAGCATTTAGAAAGTGAAGCAACACTCCATTCACTTCGCACAGTGAATTGAAGTGTTGGAACAGACTGCTTCTTATTCAGAGAAATGTATGTGAGTTTCTGTTGAATGCTTGTAATTAGCTCAAGGCTCTTTCAAAGGAAAGTGATTTTCTCTGAAAGGACAGCATTTAGAAAGTAAAGCAACACTCCATTCCCTTCGTGCAATGAATTGAAGTGTTGGAACAGACTGCTTCTCTTTCATAGAAATGCATTAGTGTTTCTTGTGAATGCTTGCAAGTAGCTTAAGGCACTTTCAAAGGAAAGTGATTTTCTCTGAAAGGACAGCATTTAGAAAGTGAAGCAACACTCCACTCACTTCGCACAGAGAATTGAAGTGTTGGAACAGATTGCTTCTCTTTCAGAGAAATGCATGTGATTTGCTGGTGAATTCTTGTAAGTAGCTTAAGGCACATTCAAAGGAAAGGGATTTTCTCTGAAAGGACAGCATTTAGAAAGTGAAGTAACACTCCATTCACTTCGCACAGAGAATTGAAGTGTTGGAACAGATTGCTTCTCTTTCAGAGAAATGCATGTGAGTTTCTGTTGAATGCTTGTAAGTAGCTTAAGGCACATTCAAAGAAAGGGATTTTCTCTGAAAGGACAGCATTTAGAAAGTGAAGCAACACTCCATTCACTTCGCACAGTGAATTGAAGTGTTGGAACAGACTGCTTCTCTTTCAGAGAAACGCATGTGAGTTTTTTGTTAATGCTTGAAAGTAGTTTAAGGCACTTTCAATGGAAAGTGATTTTCTCTGAAAGGACAGCATTTAGAAAGTGAGGCAACACTCCATTCACTTCACACAGTGAATTGAAGTGTTGGAACAGACTGCTTTTCTTTCAGAGACACGCATGTGAGTTTCTTCCTAATGCTTGCAAGTAGCTTAAGGCACTTCCAAAGGAAAGTGATTTTCTCTGAAAGGACAGCATTTAGAAAGTGAAGCAACACTCCATTCACTTCGCACAGTGAATTGAACTGTTGGAACAGACTGCTTCTCTTTCAGAGAAACGCATGTGAGTTTCTTCCTAATGCTTGCAAGTAGCTTAAGGCACTTTCAAAGGAAAGTGATTTTCTCTGAAAGGACAGCATTTAGAAAGTGAAGCAACACTCCATTCACTTCGCACAGTGAATTGAAGTGTTGGAACAGACTGCTTCTATTTCAGAGAAACGCATGTGTGTTTCCTGTGAATGCTTCAAAGTAGCTTTAGGCACTTTCAAAGGAAAGTGATTTTCTCTGAATGGACAGCATTTAGAAAGTGAAGCAACACTCCATTCACTTCGCACAGTGAATTGAAGTGTTGGAACAGACTGCTTCGCTTTCAGAGAAACGCATGTGAGTTTCTTGTGAATGCTTGCAAGTAGCTCAGGGCACTTTCAAAGGAAAGTGATTTTCTCTGAAAGGACAGCATTTAGAAAGTGAAGCAACACTCCATTCACTTCGCACAGTGAATTGAAGTGTTGGAACAGACTGCTTCTCTTTCAAAGAAACACATGTGAGTTTCTGGTGAATGCTTGTAAGTAGCTTAAGGCACTTTCAAAGGAAAGTGATTTTCTCTGAAAGGACAGCATTTAGAAAGTGAAGCAACACTCCATTCACTTCGCACAGTGAATTGAAGTGTTGGAACAGACTGCTTCTCTTTCAGAGAAACGCATGTGAGTTTCTTCCTAATGCTTGCAAGTAGCTTAAGGCACTTTCAAAGGAAAGTGATTTTCTCTGAAAGGACAGCATTTAGAAAGTGAGGCAACACTCCATTCACTTCGCACATTGAATTGAAGTGGTGGGACCGACTGCATCTCTTTCAGCGAAACGCATGTGAGTTTCTGTTGAGTGCTTGTAAGTAGCTTAAGGCACTTTCAAAGGAAAGTAATTTTCTCTGAAAGGACAGCATTTAGAAAGTGAAGCAACACTCTTTTCACTTTGCACAGTGAATTGAAGTGTTGGAACAGACTGCTTCTCTTTCAGAGAAACGCATGTGAGTTTCTGGTGAATGCTTGAAAGTAGTTTAAGGCACTTTCAATGGAAAGTGATTTTCTCTGAAAGGACAGAATTTAGAAAGTGAAGGAACACTCCATTCACTTCGCACAGTGAATTGAAGTGTTGGAACAGACTGCTTCTCTTTCAGAGAAACGCATGTGAGTTTCTGGTGAATGCTTGAAAGTAGTTTAAGGCACTTTCAATGGAAAGTGATTTTCTCTGAAAGGACAGCATTTAGAAAGTGAAGCAACACTCCATTCACTTCGCACAGTGAATTAAAGTGTTGGAACAGACTGCTTCTCTTTCAGAGAAATGCATGGAGTTTCTGTTGAATGCTTGTAAGTAGCTTAAGGCACATTCAAAGGAAAGGGATTTTCTCTGAAAGGACAGCATTTAGAAAGTGAAGCAACACTCCATTCACTTCGCACAGTGAATTGAAGTGTTGGAACAGACTGCTTCTCTTTCAGAGAAACGCATGTGTGTTTCCTGTGAATGCTAGAAAGTAGCTTAAGGCACTTTCAAAGAAAGTGATTTTCTCTCAAAGGACAGCATTTAAAAAGTGAAGTAACATTCCATTCACTTCGCACAGTGTATTGAAGTGTTGGAAGAGACTGCTTCTGTTTCAGAGAAACGCATGTGAGTTTCTGGTGAATGCTTGTAAGTAGCTTAAGGCACTTTCAAAGGAAAGTGATTTTCTCTGAAAGGACAGCATTTAGAAAGTGAAGCAACACTCCATTCACTTCACACAGTGAATTGAAGTGTTGGAACAGACTGCTTCTCTTTCAGAGAAACGCATGTGAGCTTTCTTCCTAGCAAGTAGCTTAAGGCACTTTCAAAGGAAAGTGATTTTCTTTGAAAGGACAGCATTTAGAAAGTGAAGCAACACTCCATTCACTTCGCACATTGAATTGAAGTGTTGGAACAGACTGCTTCTCTTTCAGAGAAACGCATGTGAGCTTTCTTCCTAGCAAGTAGCTTAAGGCACTTTCAAAGGAAAGTGATTTTCTTTGAAAGGACAGCATTTAGAAAGTGAAGCAACACTCCATTCACTTCGCACAGTGAATTGAAGTGTTGGAACAGACTGCTTCTTATTCAGAGAAATGTATGTGTGTTTCCGGTGAATGCTTCAAAGTAGCTTTAGGCACTTTCAAAGGAAAGTGATTATCTCTGAAAGGACAGCATTTAGAAAGTGAAGCAACACTCCATTCACTTCGCACAGTGAATTGAAGTGTTGGAACAGACTGCTTCTGTTTCAGAGAAACGCATGTGAGTTTCTGTTGAATGCTTGTAAGTAGCTTAAGGCACTTTCAAAGGAAAGTGATTTTCTCTGAAAGGACAGCATTTAGAAAGTGAAGCAACACTCCATTCACTTCACACAGTGAATTGAAGTGTTGGAACAGACTGCTTCTCTTTCAGAGAAACGCATGTGAGCTTTCTTCCTAGCAAGTAGCTTAAGGCACTTTCAAAGGAAAGTGATTTTCTTTGAAAGGACAGCATTTAGAAAGTGAAGCAACACTCCATTCACTTCGCACAGTGAATTGAAGTGTTGGAACAGACTGCTTCTTATTCAGAGAAATGTATGTGAGTTTCTGTTGAATGCTTGTAATTAGCTCAAGGCTCTTTCAAAGGAAAGTGATTTTCTCTGAAAGGACAGCATTTAGAAAGTAAAGCAACACTCCATTCCCTTCGTGCAATGAATTGAAGTGTTGGAACAGACTGCTTCTCTTTCATAGAAATGCATTAGTGTTTCTTGTGAATGCTTGCAAGTAGCTTAAGGCACTTTCAAAGGAAAGTGATTTTCTCTGAAAGGACAGCATTTAGAAAGTGAAGCAACACTCCACTCACTTCGCACAGAGAATTGAAGTGTTGGAACAGATTGCTTCTCTTTCAGAGAAATGCATGTGATTTGCTGGTGAATTCTTGTAAGTAGCTTAAGGCACATTCAAAGGAAAGGGATTTTCTCTGAAAGGACAGCATTTAGAAAGTGAAGTAACACTCCATTCACTTCGCACAGAGAATTGAAGTGTTGGAACAGATTGCTTCTCTTTCAGAGAAATGCATGTGAGTTTCTGTTGAATGCTTGTAAGTAGCTTAAGGCACATTCAAAGGAAAGGGATTTTCTCTGAAAGGACAGCATTTAGAAAGTGAAGCAACACTCCATTCACTTCGCACAGTGAATTGAAGTGTTGGAACAGACTGCTTCTCTTTCAGAGAAACGCATGTGAGTTTTTTGTTAATGCTTGAAAGTAGTTTAAGGCACTTTCAATGGAAAGTGATTTTCTCTGAAAGGACAGCATTTAGAAAGTGAGGCAACACTCCATTCACTTCACACAGTGAATTGAAGTGTTGGAACAGACTGCTTTTCTTTCAGAGACACGCATGTGAGTTTCTTCCTAATGCTTGCAAGTAGCTTAAGGCACTTCCAAAGGAAAGTGATTTTCTCTGAAAGGACAGCATTTAGAAAGTGAAGCAACACTCCATTCACTTCGCACAGTGAATTGAACTGTTGGAACAGACTGCTTCTCTTTCAGAGAAACGCATGTGAGTTTCTTCCTAATGCTTGCAAGTAGCTTAAGGCACTTTCAAAGGAAAGTGATTTTCTCTGAAAGGACAGCATTTAGAAAGTGAAGCAACACTCCATTCACTTCGCACAGTGAATTGAAGTGTTGGAACAGACTGCTTCTATTTCAGAGAAACGCATGTGTGTTTCCTGTGAATGCTTCAAAGTAGCTTTAGGCACTTTCAAAGGAAAGTGATTTTCTCTGAATGGACAGCATTTAGAAAGTGAAGCAACACTCCATTCACTTCGCACAGTGAATTGAAGTGTTGGAACAGACTGCTTCGCTTTCAGAGAAACGCATGTGAGTTTCTTGTGAATGCTTGCAAGTAGCTCAGGGCACTTTCAAAGGAAAGTGATTTTCTCTGAAAGGACAGCATTTAGAAAGTGAAGCAACACTCCATTCACTTCGCACAGTGAATTGAAGTGTTGGAACAGACTGCTTCTCTTTCAAAGAAACACATGTGAGTTTCTGGTGAATGCTTGTAAGTAGCTTAAGGCACTTTCAAAGGAAAGTGATTTTCTCTGAAAGGACAGCATTTAGAAAGTGAAGCAACACTCCATTCACTTCGCACAGTGAATTGAAGTGTTGGAACAGACTGCTTCTCTTTCAGAGAAACGCATGTGAGTTTCTTCCTAATGCTTGCAAGTAGCTTAAGGCACTTTCAAAGGAAAGTGATTTTCTCTGAAAGGACAGCATTTAGAAAGTGAGGCAACACTCCATTCACTTCGCACATTGAATTGAAGTGGTGGGACCGACTGCATCTCTTTCAGCGAAACGCATGTGAGTTTCTGTTGAGTGCTTGTAAGTAGCTTAAGGCACTTTCAAAGGAAAGTAATTTTCTCTGAAAGGACAGCATTTAGAAAGTGAAGCAACACTCTTTTCACTTTGCACAGTGAATTGAAGTGTTGGAACAGACTGCTTCTCTTTCAGAGAAACGCATGTGAGTTTCTGGTGAATGCTTGAAAGTAGTTTAAGGCACTTTCAATGGAAAGTGATTTTCTCTGAAAGGACAGAATTTAGAAAGTGAAGGAACACTCCATTCACTTCGCACAGTGAATTGAAGTGTTGGAACAGACTGCTTCTCTTTCAGAGAAACGCATGTGAGTTTCTGGTGAATGCTTGAAAGTAGTTTAAGGCACTTTCAATGGAAAGTGATTTTCTCTGAAAGGACAGCATTTAGAAAGTGAAGCAACACTCCATTCACTTCGCACAGTGAATTAAAGTGTTGGAACAGACTGCTTCTCTTTCAGAGAAATGCATGGAGTTTCTGTTGAATGCTTGTAAGTAGCTTAAGGCACTTTCAAAGGAAAGTGATTTTCTCTGAAAGGACTGCATTTCGATAGTGAGGCAACACTCCATTCACTTTCCACAGTGAATTGAAGTGTTGGAACAGATTGCTTCTCTTTCAGAGAAACACATGTGAGTTTCTGGTGAATGCTTGTAAGTAGCTTAAGGCATTTTCAAAGGAACGTGATTTTTTCGGAAAAGACAGCATTTAGAAAGTGAAGTAACACTCCATTCACTTCGCACAGTGAATTGAAGTGTTGGAACAGACTGCTTCTCTGTCAGAGAAGCGCATGTGAGTTTCTTCCTAAAGCTTGCAAGTAGCTTAAGGCACTTTCAAAGGAAAGTGATTTTCTCTGAAAGGACAGCATTTAGAAAGTGAAGCAACACTCCATTCACTTCGCACAGTGAATTGAAGTGTTGGAACAGTCTGCTTCTCTTTCAGAGAAACGCATGTGAGTTTCTTCCTAATGCTTGCAAGTAGCTTAAGGCACTTTCAAAGGAAAGTGATTTTCTCTGAAAGGACAGCATTTAGAAAGTGAAGCAACACTCCATTCACTTCGCACAGTGAATTGAAGTGTTGGAACAGACTGCTTCTCTTTCAGAGAAACGCATGTGAGTTTCTGTTGAATGCTTGTAAGTAGCTTAAGGCACTTTCAAAGAAAAGTGATTTTCTCTGAAAGGACAGCATTTAGAAAGTGAAGCAACACTCCATTCACTTCGCACAGTGAATTGAAGTGTTGGAACAGCCTGCTTCTCTTTCAGAGAAACGCATGTGAGTTTTTTGTGAATGCTTGAAAGTAGTTTAAGGCACTTTCAATGGAAAGTGATTTTCTCTGAAAGGACAGCATTTAGAAAGTGAGGCAACACTCCATTCACTTCGCACAGTGAATGAAGTTTTGGAACAGACTGCTTCTCTTTCAGAGAAACGCATGTGAGTTTCTTCCTAATGCTTGCAAGTAGCTTAAGGCACTTTAAAAAGAAAGTGATTTTCTCTGAAAGGACAGCATTTAGAAAGTGAAGCAACACTCCCCTCCCTTCGTGCAGTGAATTGAAGTGTTGGAACAGAGTGCTTCTCTTTCATATAAACGCATTAGTGTTTCTTGTGAATGCTTGCAAGTAGCTTAAGGCACTTTCAAAGGAAAGTGATTTTCTCTGAAAGGACAGCATTTAGAAAGTGAAGCAACACTCCATTCAATTTGCACAGTGAATTGAAGTGTTGGAACAGACTGCTCCTCTTTCAAAGATACGCATGTGAGTTTTTTGTGAATGGTTGAAAGTAGTTTAAGGCACTTTCAAAAGAAAGTGATTTTCTCTGAAAGGACAGAATTTAGAAAGTGAAGCAACACTCCATTCACTTCGCACAGTGAATTGAAGTGTTGGAACAGACTGCTTCTCTTTCAGAGAAATGCATGTGAGTTTCTGTTTAATGCTTATAAGTAGCTTAAGGCACTTTCAAAGGAAAGTGATTTTCTCTGAACGGACAGCATTTAGAAAGTGAAGCAACACTCCATTCACTTCGCACAGTGAATTGAAGTGTTGGTTCAGATTGCTTCTCTTTCAGAGAAACGCATGTGTGTTTCCTGTGAATGCTAGAAAGTAGCTTAAGGCACTTTCAAAGGAAAGTGATTTTCTCTGAAAGGACAGCATTTAGAAAGTGAAGCAACACTCCCTTCACTTCGCACAGTGAATTGAAGTGTTGGAACAGACTGCTTCTGTTTCAGAGAAACGCATGTGAGTTTCTGTTGAATGCTTGTAAGTAGCTTAAGGCACTTTCAAAGGAAAGTGATTTTCTCTGAAAGGACAGCATTTAGAAAGTGAAGCAACACTCCATTCACTTCACACAGTGAATTGAAGTGTTGGAACAGACTGCTTCTCTTTCAGAGAAACGCATGTGAGCTTTCTTCCTAGCAAGTAGCTTAAGGCACTTTCAAAGGAAAGTGATTTTCTTTGAAAGGACAGCATTTAGAAAGTAAAGCAACACTCCATTCACTTCGCACAGTGAATTGAAGTGTTGGAACAGACTGCTTCTTTTTCAGAGAAATGCATGTGAGTTTCTGTTGAATGCTTGTAATTAGCGCAAGGCTCTTTCAAAGGAAAGTGCTTTTCTCTGAAAGGACAGCATTTAGAAAGTAAAGCAACACTCCATTCCCTTCGTGCAATGAATTGAAGTGTTGGAACAGACTGCTTCTCTTTCATAGAAACGCATTAGTGTTTCTTGTGAATGCTTGCAAGTAGCTTAAGGCACTTTCAAAGGAAAGTGATTTTCTCTGAAAGGACAGCATTTAGAAAGTGAAGCAACACTCCATTCACTTTGCACAGAGAATTGAAGTGTTGGAACAGATTGCTTCTCTTTCAGAGAAATGCATGTGATTTTCTGTTGAATTCTTGTAAGTAGCTTAAGGCACATTCAAAGGAAAGGGATTTTCTCTGAAAGGACAGCATTTCGAAAGTGAGGCAACACTCCATTCACTTTCCACAGTGAATTGAAGTGTTGGAACAGATTGCTTCTCTTTCAGAGAAATGCATGTGAGTTTCTGTTGAATGCTTGTAAGTAGCTTAAGGCACATTCAAAGGAAAGGGATTTTCTCTGAAAGGACAGCATTTAGAAAGTGAAGGAACAGTCCATTCACTTCGCACAGTGAATTGAAGTGTTGGAACAGACTGCTTCTCTTTCAGAGAAACGCATGTGAGTTTTTTGTGAATGCTTGAAAGTAGTTTAAGGCACTTTCAATGGAAAGTGATTTTCTCTGAAAGGACAGCATTTAGAAAGTGAGGCAACACTCCATTCACTTCACACAGTGAATTGAAGTGTTGGAACAGACTGCTTTTCTTTCAGAGACACGCATGTGAGTTTCTTCCTAATGCTTGCAAGTAGCTTAAGGCACTATCAAAGGAAAGTGATTTTCTCTGAAAGGACAGCATTTAGAAAGTGAAGCAACACTCCATTCACTTCACACAGTGAATTGAAGTGTTGGAACAGACTGCTTCTCTTTCAGAGAAACGCATGTGAGTTTCTTCCTAATGCTTGCAAGTAGCTTAAGGCACTTTCAAAGGAAAGTGATTTTCTCTGAAAGGACAGCATTTAGAAAGTGAAGCAACACTCCATTCACTTCGCACAGTGAATTGAAGTGTTGGAACAGACTGCTTCTATTTCAGAGAAATGCATGTGTGTTTCCTGTGAATGTTTCAAAGCAGCTTTAGGCACTTTCAAAGGAACGTGATTTTCTCTGAAAGGACAGCATTTAGAAAGTGAAGCAACACTCCATTCACTTCGCACAGTGAATTGAAGTGTTGGAACAGACTGCTTCTCTTTCAGAGAAACGCATGTGAGTTTCTTCCTAATGCTTGCAAGTAGCTCAAGGCACTTTCAAAGGAAAGTGATTTTCTCTGAAAGGACAGCATTTAGAAAGTGAAGCAACACTCCATTCACTAAGCACAGTGAATTGAAGTGTTGGAACAGACTGCTTCTCTTTCAAAGAAAGACATGTTAGTTTCTGGTGAATGCTTGTAAGTAGCTTAAGGCACTTTCAAAGGAAAGTGATTTTCTCTGAAAGGACAGCATTTAGAAAGTGAAGCAACACTCCATTCACTTCGCACAGTGAATTGAAGTGTTGGAACAGACTGCTTCTCTTTCAGAGAAACGCATGTGAGTTTCTTCCTAATGCTTGCAAGTAGCTTAAGGCACTTTCAAAGGAAAGTGATTTTCTCTGAAAGGACAGCATTTAGAAAGTGAAGCAACACTTCATTCACTTCGCACAGTGAATTGAAGTGTTGGAACAGACTGCTTCTCTTTCAGAGAAACGCATGTGAGTTTCTTGTGAATGCTTGAAAGTTGCTTAAGGCACTATCAAAGGAAAGTGATTTTCTCTGAAAGGACAGCGTTTAGAAACTGAAGCAACACTCCATTCACTTCGCACAGTGAATTGAAGTGTTGGACAGACTACTTCTCTTTAAGAGAAACGCATGTGAGTTTCTGGTGAATGCTTGAAAGAAGTTTAAGGCACTTTCAAAGGAAAGTGATTTTCTCTGAAAGGACAGAATTTAGAAAGTGAAGGAACACTCCATTCACTTCGCACAGTGAATTGAAGTGTTGGAACAGACTGCTTCTCTTTGAGAAACGCATGTGAGTTTCTGGTGAATGCTTGAAAGTAGTTTAAGTCACTTTCAATGGAAAGTGATTTTCTCTGAAAGGACAGAATTTAGAAAGTGAAGCAACACTCCATTCACTTCGCACAGTGAATTAAAGTGTTGGAACAGACTGCTTCTCTTTCAGAGAAATGCATGGAGTTTCTGTTGAATGCTTGTAAGTAGCTTAAGGCACTTTCAAAGGAAAGTGATTTTCTCTGAAAGGACAGCATTTCGAAAGTGAGGCAACACTCCATTCACTTTCCACAGTGAATTGAAGTGTTGGAACAGATTGCTTCTCTTTCAGAGAAACACATGTGAGTTTCTGGTGAATGCTTGTAAGTAGCTTAAGGCATTTTCAAAGGAACGTGATTTTCTCGGAAAAGACAGCATTTAGAAAGTGAAGTAACATTCCATTCACTTCGCACAGTGAATTGAAGTGTTGGAACAGACTGCTTCTCTTTCAGAGAAACGCATGTGAGTTTCTGTTGAATGCTTGTAAGTAGCTTAAGGCACATTCAAAGGAAAGGGATTTTCTCTGAAAGGACATCATTTAGAAAGTGAAGCAACACTGCATTCACTTCGCACAGTGAAATGAAGTGTTGGAACAGATTGCTTCTCTTTCAGAGAAACGCATTTGAGTTTTTTGTGAATGCTTGAAAGTAGTTTAAGGCAATTTCAATGGAAAGTGATTTTCTCTGAAAGGACAGCATTTAGAAAGTGAAGCAACACTCCATTCACTTTGCACAGTGAATTGAAGTGTTGGAACAGACTGCTTCTCTTTCAGAGAAACGCATGTGAGTTTCTTCCTAATGCTTGCAAGTAGCTTAAGGCACTTTCAAAGGAAAGTGATTTTCTCTGAAAGGACAGCATTTAGAAAGTGAAGCAACACTCCATTCACTTCGCACAGTGAATTGAAGTGTTGGAACAGACTGCTTCTCTTTCAGAGAAACGCATGTGAGTTTCTGTTAAATTCTTGTAAGTAGCTTAAGGCACTTTCAAACGAAAGTGATTTTCTCTGAAAGGACAGCATTTAGAAAGTGAGGCAGCACTTTATTCACTTCACACAGTGAATTGAAGTGTTGGAACAGACTGCTTCTCTTTCAGAGAAACGCATGTGTGTTTCTGGTGAATGCTTGCAAGTTCCTTAAGGCACTATCAAAGGAAAGTGATTTTCTCTGAAAGGACAGCATTTAGAAAGTGAAGCAACACTCCATTCCCTTCGTGCAGTGAATTGAAGTGTTGGAACAGAGTGCTTCTCTTTCATAGAAACGCATTAGTGTTTCTTGTGAATGCTTGCAAGTTGCTTAAAGCACTTTCAAAGGAAAGTGATTTTCTCTGAAAGGACAGAATTTAGAAAGTGAAGCAACACTCCATTCACTAAGCACAGTGAATTGAAGTGTTGGAACAGACTGCTTCTCTCAGAGAAACGCATGTGAGTTTCTGTTGAATGCTTGTAAGTAGCTTAAGGCACTTTCAAAGAAAAGTGATTTTCTCTGAAAGGACAGCATTTAGAAAGTGAAGCAACACTCCATTCACTTCGCACAGTGAATTGAAGTGTTGGAACAGACTGCTTCTCTTTCAGAGAAACGCATGTGAGTTTTTTGTGAATGCTTGAAAGTAGTTTAAGGCACTTTCAATGGAAAGTGATTTTCTCTGAAAGGACAGCATTTAGAAAGTGAGGCAACACTCCATTCACTTCGCACAGTGAATTGAAGTTTTGGAACAGACTGCTTCTCTTTCAGAGAAACGCATGTGAGTTTCTGTTGAATGCTTGTAAGTAGCTTAAGGCACTTTCAAAGAAAGTGATTTTCTCTGAAAGGACAGCATTTAGAAAGTGAAGCAACACTCCCCTCCCTTCGTGCAGTGAATTGAAGTGTTGGAACAGAGTGCTTCTCTTTCATATAAACGCATTAGTGTTTCTTGTGAATGCTTGCAATTTGCTTAAGGCACTTTCAAAGGAAAGTGATTTTCTCTGAAAGGACAGCATTTAAAAAGTGAAGTAACATTCCATTCACGTCGCACAGTGAATTGAAGTGTTGGAAGAGACTGCTTCTCTTTCAGAGAAATGCATGTGAATTTCTGTTGAATGCTTGTAAGTAGCTCAAGGCTCTTTCAAAGGAAAGTGATTTTCTCTGAAAGGACAGCATTTAGTAAGTAAAGCAACACTCCATTCCCTTCGCGCAATGAATTGAAGTGTTGGAACAGACTGCTTCTCTTTCATAGAAACGCATTAATGTTTCTTGTGAATGCTTGCAAGTAGCTTAAAGCACTTTCAAAGGAAAGTGATTTTCTCTGAAAGGACAGCATTTAGAAAGTGAAGCAACACTCCATTCACTTCGGACAGTGAATTGAAGTGTTGGAACAGACTGCTTCTCTTTCAGAGAAACGCATGTGAGTTTCTTCCTAATGCTTGCAAGTAGCTTAAGGCACTATCAAAGTAAAGTGATTTTCTCTGAAAGGACAGCATTTAGAAAGTGAAGCAACACTCCATTCACTTCGCACAGTGAATTGAAGTGTTGGAACAGACTGCTTCTCTTTCAGAGAAACGCATGTGAGTTTCTGGTGAATGCTTGCAAGTAGCTTAAGGCAATTTCAAAGGAACGTGATTTTCTCTGAAAGGACAGCATTTAGAAAGTGAAGCAACACTCCATTCACTTCGCACAGTGAATTGAAGTGTTGGAAGAGAAGGCTTCTCTTTCAGAGAAATGCATGTGAATTTCTTGTGAATGCTTGAAAGTTGCTTAAGGCACTTTCAAAGGAAAGTGATTTTCTCTGAAAGGACAGCATTTAGAAACTGAAGCAACACTCCATTCGCTTCGCACAGTGAATTGAAGTGTTGGAACAGACTGCTTCTATTTCAGAGAAACGCATGTGAGTTTCTTCCTAATGCTTGCAAGTAGCTTAAGGCACTTTCAAAGGAAAGTGATTTTCTCTGAAAGGACAGCATTTAGAAAGTGAAGCAACACTCCATTCACTTCGCACAGTGAATTGAAGTGTTGGAACAGACTGCTTCTCTTTCAGAGAAACGCATGTGAGTTTCTGTTGAATGCTTGTAAGTAGCTTAAGGCACTTTCAAAGGAAAGTGATTTTCTCTGAAAGGACAGCATTTAGAAAGTGAAGCAACACTCCATTCACTTCACACAGTGAATTGAAGTGTTGGAACAGACTGCTTCTCTTTCAGAGAAACGCATGTGAGCTTTCTTCCTAGCAAGTAGCTTAAGGCACTTTCAAAGGAAAGTGATTTTCTTTGAAAGGACAGCATTTAGAAAGTGAAGCAACACTCCATTCACTTCGCACAGTGAATTGAAGTGTTGGAACAGACTGCTTCTTTTTCAGAGAAATGCATGTGAGTTTCTGTTGAATGCTTGTAATTAGCTCAAGGCTCTTTCAAAGGAAAGTGATTTTCTCTGAAAGGACAGCATTTAGAAAGTAAAGCAACACTCCATTCCCTTCGTGCAATGAATTGAAGTGTTGGAACAGACTGCTTCTCTTTCATAGAAACGCATTAGTGTTTCTTGTGAATGCTTGCAAGTAGCTTAAGGCACTTTCAAAGGAAAGTGATTTTCTCTGAAAGGACAGCATTTAGAAAGTGAAGCAACACTCCATTCACTTCGCACAGAGAATTGAAGTGTTGGAACAGATTGCTTCTCTTTCAGAGAAATGCATGTGATTTTCTGTTGAATTCTTGAAAGTAGCTTAAGGCACATTCAAAGGAAAGGGATTTTCTCTGAAAGGACAGCATTTCGAAAGTGAGGCAACACTCCATTCACTTTCCACAGTGAATTGAAGTGTTGGAACAGATTGCTTCTCTTTCAGAGAAATGCATGTGAGTTTCTGTTGAATGCTTGTAAGTAGCTTAAGGCACATTCAAAGGAAAGGGATTTTCTCTGAAAGGACAGCATTTAGAAAGTGAAGCAACACTCCATTCACTTCGCACAGTGAATTGAAGTGTTGGAACAGACTGCTTCTCTTTCAGAGAAACGCATGTGAGTTTTTTGTGAATGCTTGAAAGTAGTTTAAGGCACTTTCAATGGAAAGTGATTTTCTCTGAAAGGACAGCATTTAGAAAGTGAGGCAACACTCCATTCACTTCACACAGTGAATTGAAGTGTTGGAACAGACTGCTTTTCTTTCAGAGACACGCATGTGAGTTTCTTCCTAATGCTTGCAAGTAGCTTAAGGCACTTTCAAAGGAAAGTGATTTTCTCTGAAAGGACAGCATTTAGAAAGTGAAGCAACACTCCATTCACTTCGCACAGTGAATTTAAGTGTTGGAACAGACTGCTTCTCTTTCAGAGTAACGCATGTGAGTTTCTTCCTAATGCTTGCAAGTAGCTTAAGGCACTTTCAAAGGAAAGTGATTTTCTCTGAAAGGACAGCATTTAGAAAGTGAAGCAACACTCCATTCACTTCGCACAGTGAATTGAAGTGTTGGAACAGACTGCTTCTATTTCAGAGAAATGCATGTGTGTTTCCTGTGAATGCTTCAAAGTAGCTTTAGGCACTTTCAAAGGAAAGTGATTTTCTCTGAAAGGACAGCATTTAGAAAGTGAAGCAACACTCCATTCACTTCGCACAGTGAATTGAAGTGTTGGAACAGACTGCTTCTCTTTCAGAGAAACGCATGTGAGTTTCTTGTGAATGCTTGCAAGTAGCTCAAGGCACTTTCAAAGGAAAGTGATTTTCTCTGAAAGGACAGCATTTAGAAAGTGAAGCAACACTCCATTCACTTCGCACAGTGAATTGAAGTGTTGGAACAGACTGCTTCCCTTTCAAAGAAACACATGTGAGTTTCTGGTGAATGCTTGTAACTAGCTTAAGGCACTTTCAAAGGAAAGTGATTTTCTCTGAAAGGACAGCATTTAGAAAGTGAAGCAACACTCCATTCACTTCGCACAGTGAATTGAAGTGTTGGAACAGACTGCTTCTCTTTCAGAGAAACGCATGTGAGTTTTTTGTGAATGCTTGAAAGTAGTTTAAGGCACTTTCAATGGAAAGTGATTTTCTCTGAAAGGACAGCATTTAGAAAGTGAGGCAACACTCCATTCACTTCGCACAGTGAATTGAAGTTTTGGAACAGACTGCTTCTCTTTCAGAGAAACGCATGTGAGTTTCTTCCTAATGCTTGCAAGTAGCTTAAGGCACTTTCAAAGGAAAGTGATTTTCTCTGAAAGGACAGCATTTAGAAAGTGAAGCAACACTCCCCTCCCTTCGTGCATTGAATTGTAGTGTTGGAACATAGTGCTTCTCTTTCATATAAACGCATTAGTGTTTCTTGTGAATGCTTGCAATTTGCTTAAGGCACTTTCAAAGGAAAGTGATTTTCTCTGAAAGGACAGCATTTAGAAAGTGAAGCAACACTCCATTCAATTTGGATAGTGAATTGAAGTGTTGGAACAGACTGCTCCTCTTTCAAAGATACGCATGTGAGTTTTTTGTGAATGGTTGAAAGTAGTTTAAGGCAGTTTCAAAAGAAAGTGATTTTCTCTGAAAGGACAGAATTTAGAAAGTGAAGCAACACTCCATTCACTTCGCACAGTGAATTGAAGTGTTGGAACAGACTGCTTCTCTTTCAGAGAAATGCATGTGAGTTTCTGTTTAATGCTTATAAGTAGCTTAAGGCACTTTCAAAGGAAAGTGATTTTCTCTGAACGGACAGCATTTAGAAAGTGAAGCAACACTCCATTCACTTCGCACAGTGAATTGAAGTGTTGGAACAGACTGCTTCTATTTCAGAGAAACGCATGTGTGTTTCATGTGAATGCTTCAAAGTAACTTTAGGCACTTTCAAAGGAAAGTGATTTTCTCTGAAAGGACAGCATTTAGAAAGTGAAGCAACACTCCATTCACTTCGCACAGTGAATTGAAGTGTTGGAACAGACTGCTTCTTTTTCAGAGAAACGCATGTGAGTTTCTGTTGAATGCTTGTAATTAGCTTAAGGCACTTTCAAAGGAAAGTGATTTTCTCTGAAAGGACAGCATTTAGAAAGTGAAGCAACACTCCATTCACTTCACACAGTGAATTGAAGTGTTGGAACAGACTGCTTCTCTTTCAGAGAAACGCATGTGAGTTTCTTCCTAATGCTTGCAAGTAGCTTAAGGCACTTTCAAAGGAAAGTGATTTTCTCTGAAAGGACAGCATTTAGAAAGTGAGGCAACACTCCATTCACTTCGCACACTGAATTGAAGTGGGGGAACCGACTGCATCTCTTTCAGAGAAACGCATGTGAGTTTCTGTTGAGTGCTTGTAAGTAGCTTAAGGCACTTTCAAAGAAAAGTGATTTTCTCTGAAAGGACAGCATTTAGAAAGTGAAGCAACACTCTTTTCACTTTGCACAGTGAATTGAAGTGTTAGAACAGACTGCTTCTCTTTCAGAGAAACGCATGTGAGTTTCTGGTGAATGCTTGAAAGTAGTTTAAGGCACTTTCTATGGAAAGTGATTTTCTCTGAAAGGACAGAATTTATAAAGTGAAGCAACACTCCATTCACTTTGCACAGTGAATTGAAGTGTTGGAACAGATTGCTTCTCTTTCAGAGAAACACATGTGAGTTTCTGGTGAATGCTTGTAAGTAGCTTAAGGCATTTTCAAAGGAACGTGATTTTCTCGGAAAGGACAGCATTTAGAAAGTGAAGTAACATTCTATTCACTTCGCACAGTGAATTGAAGTGTTGGAACAGACTGCTTCTCTTTCAGAGAAACGCATGTGTGTTTCCTGTGAATGCTAGAAAGTAGCTTAAGGCACTTTCAAAGAAAGTGATTTTCTCTGAAAGGACAGCATTTAAAAAGTGAAGTAACATTCCATTCACTTCGCACAGTGTATTGAAGTGTAGGAAGAGACTGCTTCTCTTTCAGAGAAATGCATGTGAGTTTCTGTTGAATGCTTGTAAGTAGCTCAAGGCTCTTTCAAAGGAAAGTGATTTTCTCTGAAAGGACAGCATTTAGTAAGTAAAGCAACACTCCATTCCCTTCGCGCAATGAATTGAAGTGTTGGAACAGACTGCTTCTCTTTCATAGAAACGCATTAATGTTTCTTGTGAATGCTTGCAAGTAGCTTAAGGCACTTTCAAAGGAAAGTGATTTTCTCTGAATGGACAGTATTTAGAAAGTGTAGCAACACTCCATTCACTTCGGACAGTGAATTGAAGTGTTGGAACAGACTGCTTCTCTTTCAGAGAAACGCATGTGAGTTTCTTCCTAATGCTTGCAAGTAGCTTAAGGCACTATCAAAGGAAAGTGATTTTCTCTGAAAGGACAGCATTTAGAAAGTGAAGCAACACTCCATTCACTTCGCACAGTGAATTGAAGTGTTGGAACAGACTGCTTCTCTTTCAGAGAAACGCATGTGAGTTTCTGGTGAATGCTTGCAAGTAGCTTAAGGCACATTCAAAGGAACGTGATTTTCTCTGAAAGGACAGCATTTAGAAAGTGAAGCAACACTCCATTCACTTCGCACAGTGAATTGAAGTGTTGGAAGAGAAGGCTTCTCTTTCAGAGAAATGCATGTGAATTTCTTGTGAATGCTTGAAAGTTGCTTAAGGCACTTTCAAACAAAAGTGATTTTCTCTGAAAGGACAGCATTTGGAAAGTGAAGCAACACTCCATTCACTTCGCACAGTGAATTGAAGTGTTGGAACAGACTGCTTCTATTTCAGAGAAACGCATGTGAGTTTCTTCCTAATGCTTGCAAGTAGCTTAAGGCACTTTCAAAGGAGAGTGATTTTCTCTGAAAGGACAGCATTTAGAAAGTGAAGCAACACTCCATTCACTTCGCACAGTGAATTGAAGTGTTGGAACAGACTGCTTCTGTTTCAGAGAAACGCATGTGAGTTTCTGTTGAATGCTTGTAAGTAGCTTAAGGCACTTTCAAAGGAAAGTGATTTTCTCTGAAAGGACAGCATTTAGAAAGTGAAGCAACACTCCATTCACTTCACACAGTGAATTGAAGTGTTGGAACAGACTGCTTCTCTTTGAGAGAAACGCATGTGAGCTTTCTTCCTAGCAAGTAGCTTAAGGCACTTTCAAAGGAAAGTGATTTTCTTTGAAAGGACAGCATTTAGAAAGTGAAGCAACACTCCATTCACTTCGCACAGTGAATTGAAGTGTTGGAACAGATTGCTTCTCTTTCAGAGAAATGCATGTGAGTTTCTGTTGAATGCTTGTAAGTAGCTTAAGGCACATTCAAAGGAAAGGGATTTTCTCTGAAAGGACAACATTTAGAAAGTGAAGCAACACTCCATTCACTTCGCTCAGTGAATTGAAGTGTTGGAACAGACTGCTTCTCTTTCAGAGAAACGCATGTGAGTTTTTTGTTAATGCTTGAAAGTAGTTTAAGGCACTTTCTATGGAAAGTGATTTTCTCTGAAAGGACAGCATTTAGAAAGTGAGGCAACACTCCATTCACTTCACACAGTGAATTGAAGTGTTGGAACAGACTGCTTTTCTTTCAGAGACACGCATGTGAGTTTCTTCCTAATGCTTGCAAGTAGCTTAATGCAATTTCAAAGGAAAGTGATTTTCTCTGAAAGGACAGCATTTAGAAAGTGAAGCAACACTCCATTCACTTCGCACAGTGAATTGAAGTGTTGGAACAGACTGCTTCTCTTTCAGAGAAACGCATGTGAGTTTCTTCCTAATGCTTGCAAGTAGCTTAAGGCACTTTCAAAGGAAAGTGATTTTCTCTGAAAGGACAGCATTTAGAAAGTGAAGCAACACTCCATTCACTTCGCACAGTGAATTGAAGTGTTGGAACAGACTGCTTCTATTTCAGAGAAACGCATGTGTGTTTCCTGTGAATGCTTCAAAGTAGCTTTAGGCACTTTCAAAGGAAAGTGATTTTCTCTGAAAGGACAGCATTTAGAAAGTGAAGCAACACTCCATTCACTTCGCACAGTGAATTGAAGTGTTGGAACATACTGCTTCTCTTTCAGAGAAACGCATGTGAGTTTCTTGTGAATGCTTGCAAGTAGCTCAAGGCACTTTCAAAGGAAAGTGATTTTCTCTGAAAGGACAGCATTTAGAAAGTGAAGTAACACTCCATTCACTTCGCACAGTGAATTAAAGTGTTGGAACAGACTGCTTCTCTTTCAAAGAAACACATGTGAGTTTCTGGTGAATGCTTGTAAGTAGCTTAAGGCACTTTCAAAGGAAAGTGATTTTCTCTGAAAGGACAGCATTTAGAAAGTGAAGCAACACTCCATTCACTTCGCACAGTGAATTGAAGTGTTGGAACAGACTGCTTCTCTTTCAGAGAAACGCATGTGAGTTTCTTCCTAATGCTTGCAAGTAGCTTAAGGCACTTTCAAAGGAAAGTGATTTTCTCTGAAAGGACAGCATTTAGAAAGTGAGGCAACACTCCATTCACTTCGCACATTGAATTGAAGTGGTGGGACCGACTGCATCTCTTTCAGCGAAACGCATGTGAGTTTCTGTTGAGTGCTTGTAAGTAGCTTAAGGCACTTTCAAAGGAAAGTGATTTTCTCTGAAAGGACAGCATTTAGAAAGTGAAGCAACACTCTTTTCACTTTGCACAGTGAATTGAAGTGTTGGAACAGACTGCTTCTCTTTCAGAGAAACGCATGTGAGTTTCTGGTGAATGCCTGAAAGTAGTTTAAGGCACTTTCAATGGAAAGTGATTTTCTCTGAAAGGACAGAATTTAGAAAGTGAAGCAACACTCCATTCACTTCGCACAGTGAATTGAAGTGTTGGAACAGACTGCTTCTCTTTCAGAGAAATGCATGTGAGTTTCTGTTGAATGCTTGTAAGTAGCTTAAGGCACTTTCAAAGGAAAGTGATTTTCTATGAAGGACAGCATTTCGAAAGTGAGACAACACTCCATTCACTTTGCACAGTGAATTGAAGTGTTGGAACAGATTGCTTCTCTTTCAGGGAAACACATGTGAGTTTCTGGTGAATGCTTGTAGGTAGCTTAAGGCATTTTCAAAGGAACGTGATTTTCTCGGAAAGGACAGCATTTAGAAAGTGAAGTAACATTCCATTCACTTCGCACAGTGAATTGAAGTGTTGGAACAGACTGCTTCTCTTTCAGAGAAACGCATGTGTGTTTCCTGTGAATGCTAGAAAGTAGCTTAAGGCACTTTCAAAGAAAGTGATTTTCTCTCAAAGGACAGCATTTAAAAAGTGAAGTAACATTCCATTCACTTCGCACAGTGTATTGAAGTGTTGGAAGAGACTGCTTCTGTTTCAGAGAAACGCATGTGAGTTTCTGGTGAATGCTTGTAAGTAGCTTAAGGCACTTTCAAAGGAAAGTGATTTTCTCTGAAAGGACAGCATTTAGAAAGTGAAGCAACACTCCATTCACTTCACACAGTGAATTGAAGTGTTGGAACAGACTGCTTCTCTTTCAGAGAAACGCATGTGAGCTTTCTTCCTAGCTAGTAGCTTAAGGCACTTTCAAAGGAAAGTGATTTTCTTTGAAAGGACAGCATTTAGAAAGTGAAGCAACACTCCATTCACTTTGCACAGTGAATTGAAGTGTTGGAACAGACTGCTTCTATTTCAGAGAAACGCATGTGAGTTTCTTCCTAATGCTTGCAAGTAGCTTAAGGCACTTTCAAAGGAAAGTGATTTTCTCTGAAAGGACAGCATTTAGAAAGTGAAGCAACACTCCATTCACTTCACACAGTGAATTGAAGTGTTGGAACAGACTGCTTCTCTTTCAGAGAAACGCATGTGAGCTTTCTTCCTAGCTAGTAGCTTAAGGCACTTTCAAAGGAAAGTGATTTTCTTTGAAAGGACAGCATTTAGAAAGTGAAGCAACACTCCATTCACTTTGCACAGTGAATTGAAGTGTTGGAACAGACTGCTTCTGTTTCAGAGAAACGCATGTGAGTTTCTGTTGAATGCTTGTAAGTAGCTTAAGGCACTTTCAAAGGAAAGTGATTTTCTCTGAAAGGACAGCATTTAGAAAGTGAAGCAACACTCTATTCACTTCACACAGTGAATTGAAGTGTTGGAACAGACTGCTTCTCTTTCATAGAAATGCATTAGTGTTTCTTGTGAATGCTTGCAAGTAGCTTAAGGCACTTTCAAAGGAAAGTGATTTTCTCTGAAAGGACAGCATTTAGAAAGTGAAGCAACACTCCATTCACTTCGCACAGAGAATTGAAGTGTTGGAACAGATTGCTTCTCTTTCAGAGAAATGCATGTGATTTGCTGGTGA
The DNA here is from genome assembly GCF_982192425.1 of Myodes glareolus. Classification (NCBI taxonomy): domain Eukaryota; kingdom Metazoa; phylum Chordata; class Mammalia; order Rodentia; family Cricetidae; genus Myodes; species Myodes glareolus. The sequence goes on from NW_028263217.1 coordinate 1,755,244, forward strand.
ATTCTTGTAAGTAGCTTAAGGCACATTCAAAGGAAAGGGATTTTCTCTGAAAGGACAGCATTTAGAAAGTGAAGTAACACTCCATTCACTTCGCACAGAGAATTGAAGTGTTGGAACAGATTGCTTCTCTTTCAGAGAAATGCATGTGAGTTTCTGTTGAATGCTTGTAAGTAGCTTAAGGCACATTCAAAGGAAAGGGATTTTCTCTGAAAGGACAGCATTTAGAAAGTGAAGCAACACTCCATTCACTTCGCACAGTGAATTGAAGTGTTGGAACAGACTGCTTCTCTTTCAGAGAAACGCATGTGAGTTTTTTGTTAATGCTTGACAGTAGTTTAAGGCACTTTCAATGGAAAGTGATTTTCTCTGAAAGGACAGCATTTAGAAAGTGAGGCAACACTCCATTCACTTCACACAGTGAATTGAAGTGTTGGAACAGACTGCTTTTCTTTCAGAGACACGCATGTGAGTTTCTTCCTAATGCTTGCAAGTAGCTTAAGGCACTTCCAAAGGAAAGTGATTTTCTCTGAAAGGACAGTATTTAGAAAGTGAAGCAACACTCCATTCACTTCGCACAGTGAATTGAACTGTTGGAACAGACTGCTTCTCTTTCAGAGAAACGCATGTGAGTTTCTTCCTAATGCTTGCAAGTAGCTTAAGGCACTTTCAAAGGAAAGTGATTTTCTCTGAAAGGACAGCATTTAGAAAGTGAAGCAACACTCCATTCACTTCGCACAGTGAATTGAAGTATTGGAACAGACTGCTTCTATTTCAGAAAACGCATGTGTGTTTCCTGTGAATGCTTCAAAGTAGCTTTAGGCACTTTCAAAGGAAAGTGATTTTCTCTGAAAGGACAGCATTTAGAAAGTGAAGCAACACTCCATTCACTTCGCACAGTGAATTGAAGTGTTGGAACAGACTGCTTCTCTTTCAAAGAAACACATGTGAGTTTCTGGTGAATGCTTGTAAGTAGCTTAAGGCACTTTCAAAGGAAAGTGATTTTCTCTGAAAGGACAGCATTTCAAAAGTGAAGCAACACTCCATTCACTTCGCACAGTGAATTGAAGTGTTGGAACAGACTGCTTCTCTTTCAGAGAAACGCATGTGAGTTTCTTCCTAATGCTTGCAAGTAGCTTAAGGCACTTTCAAAGGAAAGTGATTTTCTCTGAAAGGACAGCATTTAGAAAGTGAAGCAACACTCCATTCACTTCGCACAGTGAATTGAAGTGTTGGAACAGACTGCTTCTCTTTCAGAGAAACGCATGTGAGTTTCTTGTGAATGCTTGAAAGTTGCTTAAGGCACTATCAAAGGAAAGTGATTTTCTCTGAAAGGACAGCATTTAGAAACTGAAGCAACACTCCATTCACTTCGCACAGTGAATTGAAGTGTTGGACAGACTACTTCTCTTTAAGAGAAACGCATGTGTGTTTCTGGTGAATGCTTGAAAGAAGTTTAAGGCACTTTCAAAGGAAAGTGATTTTCTCTGAAAGGACAGAATTTAGAAAGTGAAGGAACACTCCATTCACTTCGCACAGTGAATTGAAGTGTTGGAACAGACTGCTTCTCTTTCAGAGAAACGCATGTGAGTTTCTGGTGAATGCTTGAAAGTAGTTTAAGGCACTTTCAATGGAAAGTGATTTTCTCTGAAAGGACAGAATTTAGAAAGTGAAGCAACACTCCATTCACTTCGCACAGTGAATTAAAGTGTTGGAACAGACTGCTTCTCTTTCAGAGAAATGCATGGAGTTTCTGTTGAATGCTTGTAAGTAGCTTAAGGCACTTTCAAAGGAAAGTGATTTTCTCTGAAAGGACAGCATTTCGATAGTGAGGCAACACTCCATTCACTTTCCACAGTGAATTGAAGTGTTGGAACAGATTGCTTCTCTTTCAGAGAAACACATGTGAGTTTCTGGTGAATGCTTGTAAGTAGCTTAAGGCACTTTCAAAGGAAAGTGATTTTCTCTGAAAGGACAGCATTTAGAAACTGAAGCAACACTCCATTCACTTCGCACAGTGAATTGAAGTGTTGGAACAGACTGCTTCTATTTCAGAGAAATGCATGTGTGTTTCCTGTGAATGCTTCAAAGCAGCTTTAGGCACTTTCAAAGGAAAGTGATTTTCTCTGAAAGGACAGCATTTAGAAAGTGAAGCAACACTCCATTCACTTCGCACAGTGAATTGAAGTGTTGGAACAGACTGCTTCTCTTTCAGAGAAACGCATGTGAGTTTCTTCCTAATGCTTGAAAGTAGCTCAAGGCACTTTCAAAGGAAAGTGATTTTCTCTTAAAGGACAGCATTTAGAAAGTGAAGCAACACTCTATTCACTAAGCACAGTGAATTGAAGTGTTGGAACAGACTGCTTCTCTTTCAAAGAAACACATGTTAGTTTCTGGTGAATGCTTGTAAGTAGCTTAAGGCACTTTCAAAGGAAAGTGATTTTCTCTGAAAGGACAGCATTTAGAAAGTGAAGCAACACTCCATTCACTTCGCACAGTGAATTGAAGTGTTGGAACAGACTGCTTCTCTTTCAGAGAAACGCATGTGAGCTTTCTTCCTAATGCTTGCAAGTAGCTTAAGGCACTTTCAAAGGAAAGTGATTTTCTTTGAAAGGACAGCATTTAGAAAGTGAAGCAACACTCCATTCACTTCGCACAGTGAATTGAAGTGTTGGAACAGACTGCTTCTTTTTCAGAGAAATGCATGTGAGTTTCTGTTGAATGCTTGTAATTAGCTCAAGGCTCTTTCAAAGGAAAGTGATTTTCTCTGAAAGGACAGCATTTAGAAAGTAAAGCAACACTCCATTCCCTTCGTGCAATGAATTGAAGTGTTGGAACAGACTGCTTCTCTTTCATAGAAACGCATTAGTGTTTCTTGTGAATGCTTGCAAGTAGCTTAAGGCACTTTCAAAGGAAAGTGATTTTCTCTGAAAGGACAGCATTTAGAAACTGAAGCAACACTCCATTCACTTCGCACAGAGAATTGAAGTGTTGGAACAGATTGCTTCTCTTTCAGAGAAATGCATGTGATTTTCTGTTGAATTCTTGTAAGTAGCTTAAGGCACATTCAAAGGAAAGGGATTTTCTCTGAAAGGACAGCATTTCGAAAGTGAGGCAACACTCCATTCACTTTCCACAGTGAATTGAAGTGTTGGAACAGATTGCTTCTCTTTCAGAGAAATGCATGTGAGTTTCTGTTGAATGCTTGTAAGTAGCTTAAGGCACATTCAAAGGAAAGGGATTTTCTCTGAAAGGACAGCATTTAGAAAGTGAAGGAACACTCCATTCACTTCGCACAGTGAATTGAAGTGTTGGAACAGACTGCTTCTCTTTCAGAGAAACGCATGTGAGTTTTTTGTGAATGCTTGAAAGTAGTTTAAGGCACTTTCAATGGAAAGTGATTTTCTCTGAAAGGACAGCATTTAGAAAGTGAGGCAACACTCCATTCACTTCACACAGTGAATTGAAGTGTTGGAACAGACTGCTTTTCTTTCAGAGACACGCATGTGAGTTTCTTCCTAATGCTTGCAAGTAGCTTAAGGCACTTTCAAAGGAAAGTGATTTTCTCTGAAAGGACAGCATTTAGAAACTGAAGCAACACTCCATTCACTTCGCACAGTGAATTGAAGTGTTGGACAGACTACTTCTCTTTAAGAGAAACGCATGTGAGTTTCTGGTGAATGCTTGAAAGAAGTTTAAGGCACTTTCAAAGGAAAGTGATTTTCTCTGAAAGGACAGAATTTAGAAAGTGAAGGAACACTCCATTCACTTCGCACAGTGAATTGAAGTGTTGGAACAGACTGCTTCTCTTTGAGAAACGCATGTGAGTTTCTGGTGAATGCTTGAAAGTAGTTTAAGGCACTTTCAATGGAAAGTGATTTTCTCTGAAAGGACAGAATTTAGAAAGTGAAGCAACCCTCCATTCACTTCGCACAGTGAATTAAAGTGTTGGATCAGACTGCTTCTCTTTCAGAGAAATGCATGGAGTTTCTGTTGAATGCTTGTAAGTAGCTTAAGGCACTTTCAAAGGAAAGTGATTTTCTCTGAAAGGACAGCATTTCGAAAGTGAGGCAACACTCCATTCACTTCGCACAGTGAATTGAAGTGTTGGAACAGACTGCTTCTCTTTCAGAGAAACGCATGTGAGTTTTTTGTGAATGCTTGAAAGTAGTTTAAGGCACTTTCAATGGAAAGTGATTTTCTCTGAAAGGACAGCATTTAGAAAGTGAGGCAACACTCCATTCACTTCGCACAGTGAATTGAAGTTTTGGAACAGACTGCTTCTCTTTCAGAGAAACGCATGTGAGTTTCTTCCTAATGCTTGCAAGTAGCTTAAGGCACTTTCAAAGGAAAGTGATTTTCTCTGAAAGGACAGCATTTAGAAAGTGAAGCAACACTCCCCTCCCTTCGTGCAGTGAATTGAAGTGTTGGAACAGAGTGCTTCTCTTTCATATAAACGCATTAGTGTTTCTTGTGAATGCTTGCAATTTGCTTAAGGCACTTTCAAAGGAAAGTGATTTTCTCTGAAAGGACAGCATTTAAAAAGTGAAGTAACATTCCATTCACGTCGCACAGTGAATTGAAGTGTTGGAAGAGAAGGCTTCTCTTTCAGAGAAATGCATGTGAGTTTCTGTTGAATGCTTGTAAGTAGCTCAAGGCTCTTTCAAAGGAAAGTGATTTTCTCTGAAAGGACAGCATTTAGTAAGTAAAGCAACACTCCATTCCCTTCGCGCAATGAATTGAAGTATTGGAACAGACTGCTTCTCTTTCATAGAAACGCATTAATGTTTCTTGTGAATGCTTGCAAGTAGCTTAAAGCACTTTCAAAGGAAAGTGATTTTCTCTGAAAGGACAGCATTTAGAAAGTGAAGCAACACTCCATTCACTTCGGACAGTGAATTGAAGTGTTGGAACAGACTGCTTCTCTTTCAGAGAAACGCATGTGAGTTTCTTCCTAATGCTTGCAAGTAGCTTAAGGCACTATCAAAGTAAAGTGATTTTCTCTGAAAGGACAGCATTTAGAAAGTGAAGCAACACTCCATTCACTTCGCACAGTGAATTGAAGTGTTGGAACAGACTGCTTCTCTTTCAGAGAAACGCATGTGAGTTTCTGGTGAATGCTTGTAAGTAGCTTAAGGCAATTTCAAAGGAACGTGATTTTCTCTGAAAGGACAGCATTTAGAAAGTGAAGCAACACTCCATTCACTTCGCACAGTGAATTGAAGTGTTGGAAGAGAAGGCTTCTCTTTCAGAGAAATGCATGTGAATTTCTTGTGAATACTTGAAAGTTGCTTAAGGCACTTTCAAAGGAAAGTGATTTTCTCTGAAAGGACAGCATTTAGAAAGTGAAGTAACACTCCATTCACTTCGCACAGTGAATTGAAGTGTAGGAACAGACTGCTTCTATTTCAGAGAAACGCATGTGAGTTTCTTCCTAATGCTTGCAAGTAGCTTAAGGCACTTTCAAAGGAAAGTGATTTTCTCTGAAAGGACAGCATTTAGAAAGTGAAGCAACACTCCATTCACTTCGCACAGTGAATTGAAGTGTTGGAACAGACTGCTTCTCTTTCAGAGAAACGCATGTGAGTTTCTGTTGAATGCTTGTAAGTAGCTTAAGGCTCTTTCAAAGGAAAGTGATTTTCTCTGAAAGGACAGCATTTAGAAAGTGAAGCAACACTCCATTCACTTCACACAGTGAATTGAAGTGTTGGAACAGACTGCTTCTCTTTCAGAGAAACGCATGTGAGCTTTCTTCCTAGCAAGTAGCTTAAGGCACTTTCAAAGGAAAGTGATATTCTTTGAAAGGACAGCATTTAGAAAGTGAAGCAACACTCCATTCACTTCGCACAGTGAATTGAAGTGTTGGAACAGACTGCTTCTTTTTCAGAGAAATGCATGTGAGTTTCTGTTGAATGCTTGTAATTAGCTCAAGGCTCTTTCAAAGGAAAGTGATTTTCTCTGAAAGGACAGCATTTAGAAAGTAAAGCAACACTCCATTCCCTTCGTGCAATGAATTGAAGTGTTGGAACAGACTGCTTCTCTTTCATAGAAACGCATTAGTGTTTCTTGTGAATGCTTGCAAGTAGCTTAAGGCACTTTCAAAGGAAAGTGATTTTCTCTGAAAGGACAGCATTTAGAAAGTGAAGCAACACTCCATTCACTTCGCACAGAGAATTGAAGTGTTGGAACAGACTGCTTCTCTTTCAGAGAAATGCATGTGATTTTCTGTTGAATTCTTGTAAGTAGCTTAAGGCACATTCAAAGGAAAGGGATTTTCTCTGAAAGGACAGCATTTCGAAAGTGAGGCAACACTCCATTCACTTTCCACAGTGAATTGAAGTGTTGGAACAGATTGCTTCTCTTTCAGAGAAATGCATGTGAGTTTCTGTTGAATGCTTGTAAGTAGCTTAAGACACATTCAAAGGAAAGGGATTTTCTCTGAAATGACAGCATTTAGAAAGTGAAGCAACACTCCATTCACTTCGCACAGTGAATTGAAGTGTTGGAACAGACTGCTTCTCTTTCAGAGAAACGCATGTGAGTTTTTTGTGAATGCTTGACAGTAGTTTAAGGCACTTTCAATGGAAAGTGATTTTCTCTGAAAGGACAGCATTTAGAAAGTGAGGCAACACTCCATTCACTTCACACAGTGAATTGAAGTGTTGGAACAGACTGCTTTTCTTTCAGAGACACGCATGTGAGTTTCTTCCTAATGCTTGCAAGTAGCTTAAGGCACTTTCAAAGGAAAGTGATTTTCTCTGAAAGGACAGCATTTAGAAAGTGAAGCAACACTCCATTCACTTCGCACAGTGAATTGAAGTGTTGGAACAGACTGCTTCTCTTTCAGAGTAACGCATGTGAGTTTCTTCCTAATGCTTGCAAGTAGCTTAAGGCACTTTCAAAGGAAAGTGATTTTCTCTGAAAGGACAGCATTTAGAAAGTGAAGCAACACTCCATTCACTTCGCACAGTGAATTGAAGTGTTGGAACAGACTGCTTCTATTTCAGAGAAATGCATGTGTGTTTCCTGTGAATGCTTCAAAGTAGCTTTAGGCACTTTCAAAGGAAAGTGATTTTCTCTGAAAGGACAGCATTTAGAAAGTGAAGCAACACTCCATTCACTTCGCACAGTGAATTGAAGTGTTGGAACAGACTGCTTCTCTTTCAGAGAAACGCATGTGAGTTTCTTGTGAATGCTTGCAAGTAGCTCAAGGCACTTTCAAAGGAAAGTGATTTTCTCTGAAAGGACAGCATTTAGAAAGTGAAGCAACACTCCATTCACTTCGCACAGTGAATTGAAGTGTTGGAACAGACTGCTTCTCTTTCAAAGAAACACATGTGAGTTTCTGGTGAATGCTTGTAAGTAGCTTAAGGCACTTTCAAAGGAAAGTGATTTTCTCTGAAAGGACAGCATTTAGAAAGTGAAGCAACACTCCATTCACTTCGCACAGTGAATTGAAGTGTTGGAACAGACTGCTTCTCTTTCAGAGAAACGCATGTGAGTTTCTTCCTAATGCTTGCAAGTAGCTTAAGGCACTTTCAAAGGAAAGTGATTTTCTCTGAAAGGACAGCATTTAGAAAGTGAAGCAACACTCCATTCACTTCGCACAGTGAATTGAAGTGTTGGAACAGACTGCTTCTTTTTCAGAGAAATGCATGTGAGTTTCTGTTGAATGCTTGTAAGTAGCTCAAGGCTCTTTCAAAGGAAAGTGATTTTCTCTGAAAGGACAGCATTTAGAAAGTAAAGCAACACTCCATTCCCTTCGTGCAATGAAGTGAATTGTTTAAACAGACAGCTTCTCTTTCATAGAAACGAATTAGTGTTTCTTGAGAATGCTTGCAAGTAGCTTAAGGCACTTTCAAAGGAAAGTGATTTTTTCTGAAAGGACAGCATTTAGAAAGTGAAGCAACACTCCATTCACTTCGCACAGAGAATTGAAGTTTTGGAACAGATTGCTTCTCTTTCAGAGAAATGCATGTGAGTTTCTGTGAATTCTTGTAAGTAGCTTAAGGCACATTCAAAGGAAAGGGATTTTCTCTGAAAGGACAGAATTTAGAAAGTGAAGCAACACTCCATTCACTTCGCACAGTGAATTGAAGTGTTGGAACAGACTGCTTCTCTTTCAGAGAAACGCATGTGAGTTTTTTGTTAATGTTTGAAAGTAGTTTAAGGCACTTTCAATGGAAAGTGATTTTCTCTGAAAGGACAGCATTTAGAAAGTGAGGCAACACTCCATTCACTTCACACAATGAATTGAAGTGTTGGAACAGACTGCTTTTCTTTCAGAGAAACGCATGTGAGTTTCTTCCTAATGCTTGCAAGTAGCTTAAGGCACTTTCAAAGGAAAGTGATTTTATCTGAAAGGACAGCATTTAGAAAATGAAGCAACACTCCATTCACTTCGCACAGTGAATTGAAGTGTTGGAACAGACTGCTTCTCTTTCAGAGAAACGCATGTGAGTTTCTTCCTAATGCTTGCAAGTAGCTTAAGGCACTATCAAAGGAAAGTGATTTTCTCTGAAAGGACAGCATTTAGAAAGTGAAGCAACACTCCATTCACTTCGCACAGTGAATTGAAGTGTTGGAACAGGCTGCTTCTCTTTCAGAGAAACGCATGTGAGTTTTTTGTGAATGCTTGAAAGTAGTTTAAGGCACTTTCAATGGAAAGTGATTTTCTCTGAAAGGACAGCATTTAGAAAGTGAGGCAACACTCCATTCACTTCGCACAGTGAATTGAAGTGTTGGAACAGACTGCTTCTCTTTCAGAGAAACGCATGTGAGTTTCTTCCTAATGCTTGCAAGTAGCTTAAGGCACTTTCAAAGGAAAGTGATTTTCACTGAAAGGACAGCATTTAGAAAGTGAAGCAACACTCCATTCACTTCGCACAGTGAAATGAAGTGTTGGAACAGACTGCTTCTCTTTCTGAGAAACGCATGTGAGTTTCCTCCTAATGCTTGCAAGTAGTTTAAGGCACTTTCAAAGGAAAGTGATTTTCTCTGAAAGGACAGAATTTGAAAGTGAAGCAACACTCCATTCCCTTCGTGCAGTGAATTGAGGTGTTGGAACAGACTGCTTCTCTTTCAGAGAAACGCATGTGAGTTTCTTGTGAATGCTTGAAAGTTGCTTAAGGCACTATCAAAGGAAAGTGATTTTCTCTGAAAGGACAGCATTTAGAAACTGAAGCAACACTCCATTCACTTTGTACAGTGAATTGAAGTGTTGGAACAGACTGCTTCTCTTTCAGAGAAACGCATGTGAGTTTCTTCCTAATGCTTGCAAGTAGCTTAAGGCACTTTCAAAGGAAAGTGATTTTCTCTGAAAGGACAGCATTTAGAAAGTGAAGCAACACTCCATTCACTTTGTACAGTGAATTGAAGTGTTGGAACAGACTGCTTCTCTTTCAGAGAAACGCATGTGAGTTTCTTCCTAATGCTTGCAAGTAGCTTAAGGCACTTTCAAAGGAAAGTGATTTTCTCTGAAAGGACAGCATTTAGAAAGTGAAGCAACACTCCATTCACTTCGCACAGTGAATTGAAGTGTTGGAACAGACTGCTTCTCTTTCAGAGAAACGCATGTGAGTTTCTTGTGAATGCTTGAAAGTTGCTTAAGGCACTATCAAAGGAAAGTGATTTTCTCTGAAAGGACAGCATTTAGAAACTGAAGCAACACTCCATTCACTTCGCACAGTGAATTGAAGTGTTGGACAGACTACTTCTCTTTAAGAGAAACGCATGTGAGTTTCTGGTGAATGCTTGAAAGAAGTTTAAGGCACTTTCAAAGGAAAGTGATTTTCTCTGAAAGGACAGAATTTAGAAAATGAAGGAACACTCCATTCACTTCGCACAGTGAATTGAAGTGTTGGAACAGACTGCTTCTCTTTCAGAGAAATGCATGGAGTTTCTGTTGAATGCTTGTAAGTAGCTTAAGGCACTTTCAAAGGAAAGTGATTTTCTCTGAAAGGACAGCATTTCGAAAGTGAGGCAACACTCTATTCACTTTCCACAGTGAATTGAAGTGTTGGAACAGATTGCTTCTCTTTCAGAGAAACACATGTGAGTTTCTGGTGAATGCTTGTAAGTAGCTTAAGGCATTTTCAAAGGAACGTGATTTTCTCGGAAAAGACAGCATTTAGACAGTGAAGAAACATTCCATTCACTTCGCACAGTGAATTGAAGTGTTGGAACAGACTGCTTCTCTTTCAGAGAAACGCATGTGAGTTTCTGTTGAATGCTTGTAAGTAGCTTAAGGCACATTCAAAGGAAAGGGATTTTCTCTGAAAGGACAGCATTTAGAAAGTGAAGCAACACTGAATTCACTTCGCACAGTGAAATGAAGTGTTGGAACAGATTGCTTCTATTTCAGAGAAACGCATTTGAGTTTTTTGTGAATGCTTGAAAGTAGTTTAAGGCACTTTCAATGGAAAGTGATTTTCTCTGAAAGGACAGCATTTAGAAAGTGAGGCAACACTCCATTCACTTCGCACAGTGAATTGAAGTGTTGGAACAGACTGCTTCTCCGTCAGAGAAGCGCATGTGAGTTTCTTCCTAAAGCTTGCAAGTAGCTTAAGGCACTTTCAAAGGAAAGTGATTTTCTCTGAAAGGACAGCATTTAGAAAGTGAAGCAACACTCCATTCACTTCGCACAGTGAATTGAAGTGTTGGAACAGACTGCTTCTCTTTCAGAGAAACGCATGTGAGTTTCTTCCTAATGCTTGCAAGTAGCTTAAGGCACTTTCAAAGGAAAGTGATTTTCTCTGAAAGGACAGCATTTAGAAAGTGAAGCAACACTCCATTCACTTCGCACAGTGAATTGAAGTGTTGGAACAGACTGCTTCTCTTTCAGAGAAACGCATGTGAGTTTCTTCCTAATGCTTGCAAGTAGCTTAAGGCACTTTCAAAGGAAAGTGATTTTCTCTGAAAGGACAGCATTTAGAAAGTGAAGCAACACTCCATTCACTTCGCACAGTGAATTGAAGTGTTGGAACAGACTGCTTCTCTTTCAGAGAAACGCATGTGAGTTTCTGTTGAATGCTTGTAAGTAGCTCAAGGCTCTTTCAAAGGAAAGTGATTTTCTCTGAAAGGACAGCATTTAGTAAGTAAAGCAACACTCCATTCCCTTCGCGCAATGAATTGAAGTGTTGGAACAGACTGCTTCTCTTTCATAGAAACGCATTAATGTTTCTTGTGAATGCTTGCAAGTAGCTTAAAGCACTTTCAAAGGAAAGTGATTTTCTCTGAAAGGACAGCATTTAGAAAGTGAAGCAACACTCCATTCACTTCGGACAGTGAATTGAAGTGTTGGAACAGACTGCTTCTCTTTCAGAGAAACGCATGTGAGTTTCTGGTGAATGCTTGCAAGTAGCTTAAGGCAATTTCAAAGGAACGTGATTTTCTCTGAAAGGACAGCATTTAGAAAGTGAAGCAACACTCCATTCACTTCGCACAGTGAATTGAAGTGTTGGAAGAGAAGGCTTCTCTTTCAGAGAAATGCATGTGAATTTCTTGTGAATACTTGAAAGTTGCTTAAGGCACTTTCAAAGGAAAGTGATTTTCTCTGAAAAGACAGCATTTAGAAAGTGAAGTAACACTCCATTCACTTCGCACAGTGAATTGAAGTGTAGGAACAGACTGCTTCTATTTCAGAGAAACGCATGTGAGTTTCTTCCTAATGCTTGCAAGTAGCTTAAGGCACTTTCAAAGGAAAGTGATTTTCTCTGAAAGGACAGCATTTAGAAAGTGAAGCAACACTCCATTCACTTCGCACAGTGAATTGAAGTGTTGGAACAGACTGCTTCTCTTTCAGAGAAACGCATGTGAGTTTCTGTTGAATGCTTGTAAGTAGCTTAAGGCTCTTTCAAAGGAAAGTGATTTTCTCTGAAAGGACAGCATTTAGAAAGTGAAGCAACACTCCATTCACTTCACACAGTGAATTGAAGTGTTGGAACAGACTGCTTCTCTTTCAGAGAAACGCATGTGAGCTTTCTTCCTAGCAAGTAGCTTAAGGCACTTTCAAAGGAAAGTGATATTCTTTGAAAGGACAGCATTTAGAAAGTGAAGCAACACTCCATTCACTTCGCACAGTGAATTGAAGTGTTGGAACAGACTGCTTCTTTTTCAGAGAAATGCATGTGAGTTTCTGTTGAATGCTTGTAATTAGCTCAAGGCTCTTTCAAAGGAAAGTGATTTTCTCTGAAAGGACAGCATTTAGAATGTAAAGCAACACTCCATTCCCTTCGTGCAATGAATTGAAGTGTTGGAACAGACTGCTTCTCTTTCATAGAAACGCATTAGTGTTTCTTGTGAATGCTTGCAAGTAGCTTAAGGCACTTTCAAAGGAAAGTGATTTTCTCTGAAAGGACAGCATTTAGAAAGTGAAGCAACACTCCATTCACTTCGCACAGAGAATTGAAGTGTTGGAACAGACTGCTTCTCTTTCAGAGAAATGCATGTGATTTTCTGTTGAATTCTTGTAAGTAGCTTAAGGCACATTCAAAGGAAAGGGATTTTCTCTGAAAGGACAGCATTTCGAAAGTGAGGCAACACTCCATTCACTTTCCACAGTGAATTGAAGTGTTGGAACAGATTGCTTCTCTTTCAGAGAAATGCATGTGAGTTTCTGTTGAATGCTTGTAAGTAGCTTAAGACACATTCAAAGGAAAGGGATTTTCTCTGAAATGACAGCATTTAGAAAGTGAAGCAACACTCCATTCACTTCGCACAGTGAATTGAAGTGTTGGAACAGACTGCTTCTCTTTCAGAGAAACGCATGTGAGTTTTTTGTGAATGCTTGACAGTAGTTTAAGGCACTTTCAATGGAAAGTGATTTTCTCTGAAAGGACAGCATTTAGAAAGTGAGGCAACACTCCATTCACTTCACACAGTGAATTGAAGTGTTGGAACAGACTGCTTTTCTTTCAGAGACACGCATGTGAGTTTCTTCCTAATGCTTGCAAGTAGCTTAAGGCACTTTCAAAGGAAAGTGATTTTCTCTGAAAGGACAGCATTTAGAAAGTGAAGCAACACTCCATTCACTTCGCACAGTGAATTGAAGTGTTGGAACAGACTGCTTCTCTTTCAGAGTAACGCATGTGAGTTTCTTCCTAATGCTTGCAAGTAGCTTAAGGCACTTTCAAAGGAAAGTGATTTTCTCTGAAAGGACAGCATTTAGAAAGTGAAGCAACACTCCATTCACTTCGCACAGTGAATTGAAGTGTTGGAACAGACTGCTTCTATTTCAGAGAAATGCATGTGTGTTTCCTGTGAATGCTTCAAAGTAGCTTTAGGCACTTTCAAAGGAAAGTGATTTTCTCTGAAAGGACAGCATTTAGAAAGTGAAGCAACACTCCATTCACTTCGCACAGTGAATTGAAGTGTTGGAACAGACTGCTTCTCTTTCAGAGAAACGCATGTGAGTTTCTTGTGAATGCTTGCAAGTAGCTCAAGGCACTTTCAAAGGAAAGTGATTTTCTCTGAAAGGACAGCATTTAGAAAGTGAAGCAACACTCCATTCACTTCGCACAGTGAATTGAAGTGTTGGAACAGACTGCTTCTCTTTCAAAGAAACACATGTGAGTTTCTGGTGAATGCTTGTAAGTAGCTTAAGGCACTTTCAAAGGAAAGTGATTTTCTCTGAAAGGACAGCATTTAGAAAGTGAAGCAACACTCCATTCACTTCGCACAGTGAATTGAAGTGTTGGAACAGACTGCTTCTCTTTCAGAGAAACGCATGTGAGTTTCTTCCTAATGCTTGCAAGTAGCTTAAGGCACTTTCAAAGGAAAGTGATTTTCTCTGAAAGGACAGCATTTAGAAAGTGAAGCAACACTCCATTCACTTCGCACAGTGAATTGAAGTGTTGGAACAGACTGCTTCTTTTTCAGAGAAATGCATGTGAGTTTCTGTTGAATGCTTGTAAGTAGCTCAAGGCTCTTTCAAAGGAAAGTGATTTTCTCTGAAAGGACAGCATTTAGAAAGTAAAGCAACACTCCATTCCCTTCGTGCAATGAAGTGAATTGTTGAAACAGACAGCTTCTCTTTCATAAAAACGAATTAGTGTTTCTTGAGAATGCTTGCAAGTAGCTTAAGGCACTTTCAAAGGAAAGTGATTTTTTCTGAAAGGACAGCATTTAGAAAGTGAAGCAACACTCCATTCACTTCGCACAGAGAATTGAAGTTTTGGAACAGATTGCTTCTCTTTCAGAGAAATGCATGTGAGTTTCTGTGAATTCTTGTAAGTAGCTTAAGGCACATTCAAAGGAAAGGGATTTTCTCTGAAAGGACAGAATTTAGAAAGTGAAGCAACACTCCATTCACTTCGCACAGTGAATTGAAGTGTTGGAACAGACTGCTTCTCTTTCAGAGAAACGCATGTGAGTTTTTTGTTAATGTTTGAAAGTAGTTTAAGGCACTTTCAATGGAAAGTGATTTTCTCTGAAAGGACAGCATTTAGAAAGTGAGGCAACACTCCATTCACTTCACACAATGAATTGAAGTGTTGGAACAGACTGCTTTTCTTTCAGAGAAACGCATGTGAGTTTCTTCCTAATGCTTGCAAGTAGCTTAAGGCACTTTCAAAGGAAAGTGATTTTATCTGAAAGGACAGCATTTAGAAAATGAAGCAACACTCCATTCACTTCGCACAGTGAATTGAAGTGTTGGAACAGACTGCTTCTCTTACAGAGAAACGCATGTGAGTTTCTTCCTAATGCTTGCAAGTAGCTTAAGGCACTAACAAAGGAAAGTGATTTTCTCTGAAAGGACAGCATTTAGAAAGTGAAGCAACACTCCATTCACTTCGCACAGTGAATTGAAGTGTTGGAACAGGCTGCTTCTCTTTCAGAGAAACGCATGTGAGTTTTTTGTGAATGCTTGAAAGTAGTTTAAGGCACTTTCAATGGAAAGTGATTTTCTCTGAAAGGACAGCATTTAGAAAGTGAGGCAACACTCCATTCACTTCGCACAGTGAATTGAAGTGTTGGAACAGACTGCTTCTCTTTCAGAGAAACGCATGTGAGTTTCTTCCTAATGCTTGCAAGTAGCTTAAGGCACTTTCAAAGGAAAGTGATTTTCACTGAAAGGACAGCATTTAGAAAGTGAAGCAACACTCCATTCACTTCGCACAGTGAAATGAAGTGTTGGAACAGACTGCTTCTCTTTCTGAGAAACGCATGTGAGTTTCCTCCTAATGCTTGCAAGTAGTTTAAGGCACTTTCAAAGGAAAGTGATTTTCTCTGAAAAAACAGAATTTGAAAGTGAAGCAACACTCCATTCCCTTCGTGCAGTGAATTGAGGTGTTGGAACAGACTGCTTCTCTTTCAGAGAAACGCATGTGAGTTTCTTGTGAATGCTTGAAAGTTGCTTAAGGCACTATCAAAGGAAAGTGATTTTCTCTGAAAGGACAGCATTTAGAAACTGAAGCAACACTCCATTCACTTTGTACAGTGAATTGAAGTGTTGGAACAGACTGCTTCTCTTTCAGAGAAACGCATGTGAGTTTCTTTCTAATGCTTGCAAGTAGCTTAAGGCACTTTCAAAGGAAAGTGATTTTCTCTGAAAGGACAGCATTTAGAAAGTGAAGCAACACTCCATTCACTTTGTACAGTGAATTGAAGTGTTGGAACAGACTGCTTCTCTTTCAGAGAAACGCATGTGAGTTTCTTCCTAATGCTTGCAAGTAGCTTAAGGCAATTTCAAAGGAAAGTGATTTTCTCTGAAAGGACAGCATTTAGAAAGTGAAGCAACACTCCATTCACTTCGCACAGTGAATTGAAGTGTTGGAACAGACTGCTTCTCTTTCAGAGAAACGCATGTGAGTTTCTTGTGAATGCTTGCAAGTAGCTCAAGGCACTTTCAAAGGAAAGTGATTTTCTCTGAAAGGACAGCATTTAGAAAGTGAAGCAACACTCCATTCACTTCGCACAGTGAATTGAAGTGTTGGAACAGACTGCTTCTCTTTCAAAGAAACACATGTGAGTTTCTGGTGAATGCTTGTAAGTAGCTTAAGGCACTTTCAAAGGAAAGTGATTTTCTCTGAAAGGACAGCATTTAGAAAGTGAAGCAACACTCCATTCACTTCGCACAGTGAATTGAAGTGTTGGAACAGACTGCTTCTCTTTCAGAGAAACGCATGTGAGTTTCTTCCTAATGCTTGCAAGTAGCTTAAGGCACTTTCAAAGGAAAGTGATTTTCTCTGAAAGGACAGCATTTAGAAAGTGAAGCAACACTCCATTCACTTCGCACAGTGAATTGAAGTGTTGGAACAGACTGCTTCTTTTTCAGAGAAATGCATGTGAGTTTCTGTTGAATGCTTGTAAGTAGCTCAAGGCTCTTTCAAAGGAAAGTGATTTTCTCTGAAAGGACAGCATTTAGAAAGTAAAGCAACACTCCATTCCCTTCGTGCAATGAAGTGAATTGTTGAAACAGACAGCTTCTCTTTCATAGAAACGAATTAGTGTTTCTTGAGAATGCTTGCAAGTAGCTTAAGGCACTTTCAAAGGAAAGTGATTTTTTCTGAAAGGACAGCATTTAGAAAGTGAAGCAACACTCCATTCACTTCGCACAGAGAATTGAAGTTTTGGAACAGATTGCTTCTCTTTCAGAGAAATGCATGTGAGTTTCTGTGAATTCTTGTAAGTAGCTTAAGGCACATTCAAAGGAAAGGGATTTTCTCTGAAAGGACAGAATTTAGAAAGTGAAGCAACACTCCATTCACTTCGCACAGTGAATTGAAGTGTTGGAACAGACTGCTTCTCTTTCAGAGAAACGCATGTGAGTTTTTTGTTAATGTTTGAAAGTAGTTTAAGGCACTTTCAATGGAAAGTGATTTTCTCTGAAAGGACAGCATTTAGAAAGTGAGGCAACACTCCATTCACTTCACACAATGAATTGAAGTGTTGGAACAGACTGCTTTTCTTTCAGAGAAACGCATGTGAGTTTCTTCCTAATGCTTGCAAGTAGCTTAAGGCACTTTCAAAGGAAAGTGATTTTATCTGAAAGGACAGCATTTAGAAAATGAAGCAACACTCCATTCACTTCGCACAGTGAATTGAAGTGTTGGAACAGACTGCTTCTCTTTCAGAGAAACGCATGTGAGTTTCTTCCTAATGCTTGCAAGTAGCTTAAGGCACTATCAAAGGAAAGTGATTTTCTCTGAAAGGACAGCATTTAGAAAGTGAAGCAACACTCCATTCACTTCGCACAGTGAATTGAAGTGTTGGAACAGGCTGCTTCTCTTTCAGAGAAACGCATGTGAGTTTTTTGTGAATGCTTGAAAGTAGTTTAAGGCACTTTCAATGGAAAGTGATTTTCTCTGAAAGGACAGAATTTGAAAGTGAAGCAACACTCCATTCACTTCGCACAGTGAAATGAAGTGTTGGAACAGACTGCTTCTCTTTCTGAGAAACGCATGTGAGTTTCCTCCTAATGCTTGCAAGTAGTTTAAGGCACTTTCAAAGGAAAGTGATTTTCTCTGAAAGGACAGAATTTGAAAGTGAAGCAACACTCCATTCCCTTCGTGCAGTGAATTGAGGTGTTGGAACAGACTGCTTCTCTTTCAGAGAAACGCATGTGAGTTTCTTGTGAATGCTTGAAAGTTGCTTAAGGCACTATCAAAGGAAAGTGATTTTCTCTGAAAGGACAGCATTTAGAAACTGAAGCAACACTCCATTCACTTTGTACAGTGAATTGAAGTGTTGGAACAGACTGCTTCTCTTTCAGAGAAACGCATGTGAGTTTCTTCCTAATGCTTGCAAGTAGCTTAAGGCACTTTCAAAGGAAAGTGATTTTCTCTGAAAGGACAGCATTTAGAAAGTGAAGCAACACTCCATTCACTTTGTACAGTGAATTGAAGTGTTGGAACAGACTGCTTCTCTTTCAGAGAAACGCATGTGAGTTTCTTCCTAATGCTTGCAAGTAGCTTAAGGCACTTTCAAAGGAAAGTGATTTTCTCTGAAAGGACAGCATTTAGAAAGTGAAGCAACACTCCATTCACTTCGCACAGTGAATTGAAGTGTTGGAACAGACTGCTTCTCTTTCAGAGAAACGCATGTGAGTTTCTTGTGAATGCTTGAAAGTTGCTTAAGGCACTATCAAAGGAAAGTGATTTTCTCTGAAAGGACAGCATTTAGAAACTGAAGCAACACTCCATTCACTTCGCACAGTGAATTGAAGTGTTGGACAGACTATTTCTCTTTAAGAGAAACGCATGTGAGTTTCTGGTGAATGCTTGAAAGAAGTTTAAGGCACTTTCAAAGGAAAGTGATTTTCTCTGAAAGGACAGAATTTAGAAAATGAAGGAACACTCCATTCTCTTCGCACAGTGAATTGAAGTGTTGGAACAGACTGCTTCTCTTTCAGAGAAATGCATGGAGTTTCTGTTGAATGCTTGTAAGTAGCTTAAGGCACTTTCAAAGGAAAGTGATTTTCTCTGAAAGGACAGCATTTCGAAAGTGAGGCAACACTCTATTCACTTTCCACAGTGAATTGAAGTGTTGGAACAGATTGCTTCTCTTTCAGAGAAACACATGTGAGTTTCTGGTGAATGCTTGTAAGTAGCTTAAGGCATTTTCAAAGGAACGTGATTTTCTCGGAAAAGACAGCATTTAGACAGTGAAGAAACATTCCATTCACTTCGCACAGTGAATTGAAGTGTTGGAACAGACTGCTTCTCTTTCAGAGAAACGCATGTGAGTTTCTGTTGAATGCTTGTAAGTAGCTTAAGGCACATTCAAAGGAAAGGGATTTTCTCTGAAAGGACAGCATTTAGAAAGTGAAGCAACACTGAATTCACTTCGCACAGTGAAATGAAGTGTTGGAACAGATTGCTTCTATTTCAGAGAAACGCATTTGAGTTTTTTGTGAATGCTTGAAAGTAGTTTAAGGCACTTTCAATGGAAAGTGATTTTCTCTGAAAGGACAGCATTTAGAAAGTGAGGCAACACTCCATTCACTTCGCACAGTGAATTGAAGTGTTGGAACAGACTGCTTCTCCGTCAGAGAAGCGCATGTGAGTTTCTTCCTAAAGCTTGCAAGTAGCTTAAGGCACTTTCAAAGGAAAGTGATTTTCTCTAAAAGGACAGCATTTAGAAAGTGAAGCAACACTCCATTCACTTCGCACAGTGAATTGAAGTGTTGGAACAGACTGCTTCTCTTTCAGAGAAACGCATGTGAGTTTCTTCCTAATGCTTGCAAGTAGCTTAAGGCACTTACAAAGGAAAGTGATTTTCTCTGAAAGGACAGCATTTAGAAAGTGAAGCAACACTCCATTCACTTCGCACAGTGAATTGAAGTGTTGGAACAGACTGCTTCTCTTTCAGAGAAACGCATGTGAGTTTCTGGTGAATGCTTGCAAGTTCCTTAAGGCACAATCAAAGGAAAGTGATTTTCTCTGAAAGGACAGCATTTAGAAAGTGAAGCAACACTCCATTCCCTTCGTGCAGTGAATTGAAGTGTTGGAACAGAGTGCTTCTCTTTCATAGAAACGCATTAGTGTTTCTTGTGAATGCTTGCAAGTTGCTTAAAGCACTTTCAAAGGAAAGTGATTTTCTCTGAAAGGACAGAATTTAGAAAGTGAAGCAACACTCCACTCACTAAGCACAGTGAATTGAAGTGTTGGAACAGACTGCTTCTCTTTCAGAGAAACGCATGTGAGTTTCTGTTGAATGCTTGTAAGTAGCTTAAGGCACTTTCAAAGAAAAGTGATTTTGTCTGAAAGGACAGCATTTAGAAAGTGAAGCAACACTCCATTCACTTCGCACAGTGAATTGAAGTGTTGGAACAGACTGCTTCTCTTTCAGAGAAACGCATGTGAGTTTTTTGTGAATGCTTGAAAGTAGTTTAAGGCACTTTCAATGGAAAGTGATTTTCTCTGAAAGGACAGCATTTAGAAAGTGAGGCAACACTCCATTCACTTCGCACAGTGAATTGAAGTTTTGGAACAGACTGCTTCTCTTTCAGAGAAACGCATGTGAGTTTCTTCCTAATGCTTGCAAGTAGCTTAAGGCACTTTCAAAGGAAAGTGATTTTCTCTGAAAGGACAGCATTTAGAAAGTGAAGCAACACTCCCCTCCCTTCGTGCAGTGAATTGTAGTGTTGGAACAGAGTGCTTCTCTTTCATATAAACGCATTAGTGTTTCTTGTGAATGCTTGCAATTTGCTTAAGGCACTTTCAAAGGAAAGTGATTTTCTCTGAAAGGACAGCATTTAGAAAGTGAAGCAACACTCCATTCAATTTGGATAGTGAATTGAAGTGTTGGAACAGAGTGCTTCTCTTTCATAGAAACGCATTAGTGTTTCTTGTGAATGCTTGCAATTTGCTTAAGGCACTTTCAAAGGAAAGTGATTTTCTCTGAAAGGACAGCATTTAGAAAGTGAAGCAACACTCCATTCAATTTGGATAGTGAATTGAAGTGTTGGAACAGACTGCTCCTCTTTCAAAGATACGCATGTGAGTTTTTTGTGAATGATTGAAAGTAGTTTAAGGCAGTTTCAAAAGAAAGTGATTTTCTCTGAAAGGACAGAATTTAGAAAGTGAAGCAACACTCCATTCACTTCGCACAGTGAATTGAAGTGTTGGAACAGACTGGTTCTCTTTCAGAGAAATGCATGTGAGTTTCTGTTTAATGCTTATAAGTAGCTTAAGGCACTTTCAAAGGAAAGTGATTTTCTCTGAACGGACAGCATTTAGAAAGTGAAGCAACACTCCATTCACTTCGCACAGTGAATTGAAGTGTTGGAACAGATTGCTTCTCTTTCAGAGAAACACATGTGAGTTTCTGGTGAATGCTTGTAAGTAGCTTAAGGCATTTTCAAAGGAACGTGATTTTCTCGGAAAGGACAGCATTTAGAAAGTGAAGTAACATTCCATTCACTTCGCACAGTGAATTGAAGTGTTGGAACAGACTGCTTCTCTTTCAGAGAAACGCATGTGTGTTTCCTGTGAATGCTAGAAAGTAGCTTAAGGCACTTTCAAAGAAAGTGATTTTCTCTGAAAGGACAGCATTTAAAAAGTGAAGTAACATTCCATTCACGTCGCACAGTGAATTGAAGTGTTGGAAGAGACTGCTTCTCTTTCAGAGAAATGCATGTGAGTTTCTGTTGAATGCTTGTAAGTAGCTCAAGGCTCTTTCAAAGGAAAGTGATTTTCTCTGAAAGGACAGCATTTAGTAAGTAAAGCAACACTGCTTTCACTTCGCACAGTGAATTGAAGTGTTGGAACAGACTGCTTCTCTTTCAGAGAAACGCATGTGAGTTTCTGGTGAATGCTTGCAAGTAGCTTAAGGCAATTTCAAAGGAACGTGATTTTCTCTGAAAGGACAGCATTTAGAAAGTGAAGCAACACTCCATTCACTTCGCACAGTGAATTGAAGTGTTGGAAGAGAAGGCTTCTCTTTCAGAGAAATGCATGTGAATTTCTTGTGAATGCTTGAAAGTTGCTTAAGGCACTTTCAAAGGAAAGTGATTTTCTCTGAAAGGACAGCATTTAGAAAGTGAAGCAACACTCCATTCACTTCGCACAGTGAATTGAAGTGTTGGAACAGACTGCTTCTATTTCAGAGAAACGCATGTGAGTTTCTTCCTAATGCTTGCAAGTAGCTTAAGGCACTTTCAAAGGAAAGTGATTTTATCTGAAAGGACAGCATTTAGAAAGTGAAGCAACACTCCATTCACTTCGCACAGTGAATTGAAGTGTTGGAACAGACTGCTTCTGTTTCAGAGAAACGCATGTGAGTTTCTGTTGAATGCTTGTAAGTAGCTTAAGGCACTTTCAAAGGAAAGTGATTTTCTCTGAAAGGACAGCATTTAGAAAGTGAAGCAACACTCTATTCACTTCACACAGTGAATTGAAGTGTTGGAACAGACTGCTTCTCTTTCAGAGAAACGCATGTGAGCTTTCTTCCTAGCAAGTAGCTTAAGGCACTTTCAAAGGAAAGTGATTTTCTTTGAAAGGACAGCATTTAGAAAGTGAAGCAACACTCCATTCACTTCGCACAGTGAATTGAAGTGTTGGAACAGACTGCTTCTTTTTCAGAGAAATGCATGTGAGTTTCTGTTGAATGCTTGTAATTAGCTCAAGGCTCTTTCAAAGGAAAGTGATTTTCTCTGAAAGGACAGCATTTAGAAAGTAAAGCAACACTCCATTCCCTTCGTGCAATGAATTGAAGTGTTGGAACAGACTGCTTCTCTTTCATAGAAACGCATTAGTGTTTCTTGTGAATGCTTGCAAGTAGCTTAAGGCACTTTCAAAGGAAAGTGATTTTCTCTGAAAGGACAGCATTTAGAAAGTGAAGCAACACTCCATTCACTTCGCACAGAGAATTGAAGTGTTGGAACAGATTGCTTCTCTTTCAGAGAAATGCATGTGATTTTCTGTTGAATTCTTGTAAGTAGCTTAAGGCACATTCAAAGGAAAGGGATTTTCTCTGAAAGGACAGCATTTAGAAAGTGAAGTAACACTCCATTCAATTCGCACAGAGAATTGAAGTGTTGGAACCGATTGCTTCTCTTTCAGAGAAATGCATGTGAGTTTCTGCTGAATGCTTGTAAGTAGCTTAAGGCACATTCAAAGGAAAGTGATTTTCTCTGAAAGGACAGCATTTAGAAAGTGAAGCAACACTCCATTCACTTCGCACAGTGAATTGAAGTGTTGGAACAGACTGCTTCTATTTCAGAGAAACGCATGTGTGTTTCCTGTGAATGCTTCAAATTAGCTTTAGGCACTTTCAAACGAAAGTGATTTTCTCTGAAAGGACAGCATTTAGAAAGTGAAGCAACACTCCATTCACTTCGCACAGTGAATTGAAGTGTTGGAACAGACTGCTTCTCTTTCAAAGAAACACATGTGAGTTTCTGGTGAATGCTTGTAAGTAGCTTAAGGCACTTTCAAAGGAAAGTGATTTTCTCTGAAAGGACTGGATTTAGAAAGTGAAGCAACACTCCATTCACTTCGCACAGTGAATTGAAGTGTTGGAACAGACTGCTTCTCTTTCAGAGAAACGCATGTGAGTTTCTGGTGAATGCTTGAAAGTAGTTTAAGGCACTTTCAATGGAAAGTGATTTTCTCTGAAAGGACAGAATTTAGAAAGTGAAGCAACACTCCATTCACTTCGCACAGTGAATTAAAGTGTTGGAACAGACTGCTTCTCTTTCAGAGAAATGCATGGAGTTTCTGTTGAATGCTTGTAAGTAGCTTAAGGCACTTTCAAACGAAAGTGATTTTCTCTGAAAGGACAGCATTTAGAAAGTGAAGCAACACTCCATTCACTTCGCACAGTGAATTGAAGTTTTGGAACAGACTGCTTCTCTTTCAGAGAAACGCATGTGAGTTTCTGTTGAATGCTTGTAAGTAGCTTAAGGCACATTCAAAGGAAAGGGATTTTCTCTGAAAGGACAGCATTTAGAAAGTGAAGCAACACTGCATTCACTTCGCACAGTGAAATGAAGTGTTGGAACAGATTGCTTCTCTTTCAGAGACACGCATTTGAGTTTTTTGTGAATGCTTGAAAGTAGTTTAAGGCACTTTCAATGGAAAGTGATTTTCTCTGAAAGGACAGCATTTAGAAAGTGAGGCAACACTCCATTCACTTCGCACAGTGAATTGAAGTGTTGGAACAGACTGCTTCTCTGTCAGAGAAGCGCATGTGAGTTTCTTCCTAAAGCTTGCAAGTAGCTTAAGGCACTTTCAAAGGAAAGTGATTTTCTCTGAAAGGACAGCATTTAGAAAGTGAAGCAACACTCCATTCACTTCGCACAGTGAATTGAAGTGTTGGAACAGACTGCTTCTCTTTCAGAGAAACGCATGTGAGTTTCTTCCTAATGCTTGCAAGTAGCTTAAGGCACTTTCAAAGGAAAGTGATTTTCTCTGAAAGGACAGCATTTAGAAAGTGAAGCAACACTCCATTCACTTCGCACAGTGAATTGAAGTGTTGGAACAGACTGCTTCTCTTTCAGAAAAACGCATGTGAGTTTCTGTTAAATTCTTGTAAGTAGCTTAAGGCACTTTCAAACGAAAGTGATTTTCTCTGAAAGGACAGCATTTAGAAAGTGAGGCAGCACTTTATACACTTCACACAGTGAATTGAAGTGTTGCAACAGACTGCTTCTCTTTCAGAGAAACGCATGTGAGTTTCTCGTGAATGCTTGCAAGTAGCTTAAGGCACTATCAAAGGAAAGTGATTTTCTCTGAAAGGACAGCATTTAGAAAGTGAAGCAACACTCCATTCCCTTCGTGCAGTGAATTGAAGTGTTGGAACAGAGTGCTTCTTTTTCATAGAAACGCATTAGTGTTTCTTGTGAATGCTTGCAAGTTGCTTAAGGCACTTTCAAAGGAAAGTGATTTTCTCTGAAAGGACAGAATTTAGAAAGTGAAGCAACACTCCATTCACTAAGCACAGTGAATTGAAGTGTTGGAACAGACTGCTTCTCTTTCAGAGAAACGCATGTGAGTTTCTGTTGAATGCTTGTAAGTAGCTTAAGGCACTTTCAAAGAAAAGTGATTTTCTCTGAAAGGACAGCATTTAGAAAGTGAAGCAACACTCCATTCACTTCGCACAGTGAATTGAAGTGTTGGAACAGACTGCTTCTCTTTCAGAGAAACGCATGTGAGTTTTTTGTGAATGCTTGAAAGTAGTTTAAGGCACTTTCAATGGAAAGTGATTTTCTCTGAAAGGACAGCATTTAGAAAGTGAGGCAACACTCCATTCACTTCGCACAGTGAATTGAAGTTTTGGAACAGACTGCTTCTCTTTCAGAGAAACGCATGTGAGTTTCTTCCTAATGCTTGCAAGTAGCTTAAGGCACTTTCAAAGGAAAGTGATTTTCTCTGAAAGGACAGCATTTAGAAAGTGAAGCAACACTCCACTCCCTTCGTGCAGTGAATTGAAGTGTTGGAACAGAGTGCTTCTCTTTCATATAAACGCATTAGTGTTTCTTGTGAATGCTTGCAATTTGCTTAAGGCACGTTCAAAGGAAAGTGATTTTCTCTGAAAGGACAGCATTTAGAAAGTGAAGCAACAGTCCATTCACTTCACACAGTGAATTGAAGTGTTGGAACAGACTGCTTCTCTTTCAGAGTAACGCATGTGAGCTTCTTCCTGGCAAGTAGCTTAAGGCACTTTCAAAGGAAAGTGATTTTCTCTGAAAGGACAGCATTTAGAAAGTGAAGCATCACTCCATTCACTTCGCACAGTGAATTGAAGTTTAGGAACAGACTGCTTCTTTTTCAGAGAAATGCATGTGAGTTTCTGTTGAATGCTTGTAATTAGGTCAAGGCTCTTTCAAAGGAAAGTGATTTTCTCTGAAAGGACAGCATTTAGAAAGTAAAGCAACACTCCATTCCCTTCGTTCAATGAATTGAAGTGTTGGAACAGACTGCTTCTCTTTCATAGAAACGCATTAGTGTTTCTTGTGAATGCTTGCAAGTAGCTTAAGGCACTTTCAAACGAAAGTGATTTTCTCTGAAAGGACAGCATTTAGAAAGTGAAGCAACACTCCATTCACTTTGCACAGAGAATTGAAGTGTTGGAACAGATTGCTTCTCTTTCAGAGAAATGCATGTGAGTTTCTGTTGAATTCTTGTAAGTAGCTTAAGACACATTCAAAGGAAAGGGATTTTCTCTGAAAGGACAGCATTTAGAAAGTGAAGTAACACTCCATTCACTTCGCACAGAGAATTGAAGTGTTGGAACAGACTGCTTCTCTTTCAGAGAAATGCATGTGAGTTTTTTGTTAATGCTTGAAAGTAGTTTAAGGCACTTTCAATGGAAAGTGATTTTCTCTGAAAGGACAGCATTTAGAAAGTGAGGCAACACTCCATTCACTTCACACAGTGAATTGAAGTGTTGGAACATACTGCTTTTCTTTCAGAGAGACGCATGTTAGTTTCTTCCTAATGCTTGCAAGTAGCTTAAGGCACTTTCAAAGGAAAGTGATTTTCTCTGAAAGGACAGCATTTAGAAAGTGAAGCAACACTCCATTCCACTTCGCACAATGAATTGAAGTTTAGGAACAGACTGCTTCTCTTTCAGAGAA
Organism: Myodes glareolus; assembly: GCF_982192425.1. NCBI lineage: Eukaryota > Metazoa > Chordata > Mammalia > Rodentia > Cricetidae > Myodes > Myodes glareolus. Next base: position 1,781,264 of record NW_028263217.1, read on the forward strand.
ACGCATGTGAGTTTCTTCCTAATGCTTGCAAGTAGCTTAAGGCACTTTCAAAGGAAAGTGATTTTTCTCTGAAAGGACAGAATTTGAAAGTGAAGCAACACTCCATTCCCTTCGTGCAGTGAATTGAAGTGTTGGAACAGAGAGCTTCTCTCTCATATAAACGCATTAGTGTTTCTTGTGAATGCTTGCAAGTTGCTTAAGGCACTTTCAAAGGAAAGTGATTTTCTCTGAAAGGACAGAATTTAGAAAGTGAAGTAACACTCCATTCACTAAGCACAGTGAATTGAAGTGTTGGAACAGACTGCTTCTCTTTCAGAGAAAGGCATGTGAGTTTCTGTTGAGTGCTTGTAAGTAGCTTAAGGCACTTTGAAAGGAAAGTGATTTTCTCTGAAAGGACAGCATTTAGAAAGTGAAGCAACACTCCATTCACTTCGCACAGTGAATTGAAGTGTTGGAACAGACTGCTTCTCTTTCAGAGAAACGCATGTGAGTTTTTTGTGAATGCTTGAAAGTAGTTTAAGGCACTTTCAATGGAAAGTGATTTTCTCTGAAAGGACAGCATTTAGAAAGTGAGGCAACACTCCATTCACTTCGCACAGTGAATTGAAGTGTTGGAACAGACTGCTTCTCTTTCAGAGAAACGCATGTGATTTTCTTCCTAATGCTTGCAAGTAGCTTAAGGCACTTTCAAAGGAAAGTGATTTTCTCTGAAAGGACAGCATTTAGAAAGTGAAGCAACACTCCATTCACTTCGCACAGTGAATTGAAGTGTTGGAACAGTCTGCTTCTCTTTCAGAGAAACGCATGTGAGTTTCTTCCTAATGCTTGCAAGTAGCTTAAGGCACTTTCAAAGGAAAGTGATTTTCTCTGAAAGGACAGCATTTAGAAAGTGAAGCAACACTCCATTCCCTTCGTGCAGTGAATTGAAGTGTTGGAAAAGAGTGCTTCTCTTTCATATAAACGCATTAGTGTTTCTTGTGAATGCTTGCGATTTGCTTAAGGCACTTTTAATGGAAAGTGATTTTCTCTGAAAGGACAGCATTTAGAAAGTGAAGTAACACTCCATTCACTAAGCACAGTGAATTGAAGTGTTGGAACAGACTTCTTCTCTTTCAGAGAAATGCATGTGAGTTTCTGTTGAATGCTTGTAAGTAGCTTAAGGCACTTTCAAAGGAAATTGATTTTCTCTGAACAGACAGCATTTAGAAAGTGAAGCAACACTCCATTCACTTCGCACAGTGAATTGAAGTGTTGGAACAGACTGCTTCTCTTTCAGAGAAACGCATGTGAGTTTCTGTTGAATGCTTGTAAGTAGCTTAAGGCACTTTCAAAAGAAAGTGATTTTCTCTGAAAGGACAGCATTTAGAAAGTGAAGCAACACTCCATTCACTTCACACAGTGAATTGAAGTGTTGGAACAGACTGCTTCTGTTTCAGAGAAACGCATGTGAGTTTCTCTTGAATGCTTGTAAGTAGCTTAAGGCACTTTCAAAGGAACGTGATTTTCTCGGAAAAGACAGCATTTAGAAAGTGAAGTAACATTCCATTCACTAAGCACAGTGAATTGAAGTGTTGGAACAGACTGCTTCTCTTTCAGAGAAAGGCATGTGAGTTTCTGTTGAGTGCTTGTAAGTAGCTTAAGGCACTTTGAAAGGAAAGTGATTTTCTCTGAAAGGACAGCATTTAGAAAGTGAAGCAACACTCCATTCACTTCGCACAGTGAATTGAAGTGTTGGAACAGACTGCTTCTCTTTCAGAGAAACGCATGTGAGTTTTTTGTGAATGCTTGAAAGTAGTTTAAGGCACTTTCAATGGAAAGTGATTTTCTCTGAAAGGACAGCATTTAGAAAGTGAGGCAACACTCCATTCACTTCGGACAGTGAATTGAAGTGTTGGAACAGACTGCTTCTCTTTCAGAGAAACGCATGTGATTTTCTTCCTAATGCTTGCAAGTAGCTTAAGGCACTTTCAAAGGAAAGTGATTTTCTCTGAAAGGACAGCATTTAGAAAGTGAAGCAACACTCCATTCACTTCGCACAGTGAATTGAAGTGTTGGAACAGTCTGCTTCTCTTTCAGAGAAACGCATGTGAGTTTCTTCCTAATGCTTGCAAGTAGCTTAAGGCACTTTCAAAGGAAAGTGATTTTCTCTGAAATGACAGCATTTAGAAAGTGAAGCAACACTCCATTCCCTTCGTGCAGTGAATTGAAGTGTTGGAAAAGAGTGCTTCTCTTTCATATAAACGCATTAGTGTTTCTTGTGAATGCTTGCAATTTGCTTAAGGCACTTTTAATGGAAAGTGATTTTCTCTGAAAGGACAGCATTTAGAAAGTGAAGTAACACTCCATTCACTAAGCACAGTGAATTGAAGTGTTGGAAGAGACTTCTTCTCTTTCAGAGAAATGCATGTGAGTTTCTGTTGAATGCTTGTAAGTAGCTTAAGGCACTTTCAAAGGAAATTGATTTTCTCTGAACAGACAGCATTTAGAAAGTGAAGCAACACTCCATTCACTTCGCACAGTGAATTGAAGTGTTGGAAGAGACTGCTTCTCGTTCAGAGAAACGCATGTGAGCTTCTTCCTAGCAAGTAGCTTAAGGCACTTTCAAAGGAAAGTGATTTTCTCTGAAAGGTCAGCATTAAGAAAGTGAAGCAACACTCCATTCACTTCGCACAGTGAATTGAAGTGTTGGAACAGACTGCTTCTTTTTCAGAGAAATGCATGTGAGTTTCTGTTGAATGCTTGTAAGTAGCTCAAGGCTCTTTCAAAGGAAAGTGATTTTCTCTGAAAGGACAACATTTAGAAAGTAAAACAACACTCCATTCCCTTCGTGCAATGAATTGAAGTGTTGGAACAGACTGCTTCTCTTTCATAGAAACGCATTAGTGTTTCTTGTGAATGCTTGCAAGTAGCTTAAGGCACTTTCAAAGGAAAGTGATTTTCTCTGAAAGGACAGCATTTAGAAAGTGAAGCAACACTCCATTCACTTCGCACAGTGAATTGAAGTTTGGAACAGACTGCTTCTCTTTCAGAGAAACGCATGTGAGTTTCTTCCTAATGCTTGCAAGTAGCTTAAGGCACTTTCAAAGGAAAGTGATTTTCTCTGAAAGGACAGCATTTAGAAAGTGAAGCAACACTCCATTCCCTTCGTGCAGTGAATTGAAGTGTTGGAACAGAGTGCTTCTCTTTCATATAAACGCATTAGTGTTTCTTGTGAATGCTTGCAATTTGCTTAAGGGACTTTCAAAGGAAAGTGATTTTCTCTGAAAGGACAGCATTTAGAAAGTGAAGCAACACTCCATTCACTTTGCACAGTGAATTGAAGTGTTGGAACAGACTGCTTCTCTTTCAGAGAAACGCATGTGAGTTTCTGGGGAATGCTTGAAAGTAGTTTAAGGCACTTTCAATGGAAAGTGATTTTCTCTGAAAGGACAGAATTTAGAAAGTGAAGCAATACTCCATTCACTTCGCACAGTAAATTAAAGTGTTGGAACAGACTGCTTCTCTTTCAGAGAAATGCATGGAGTTTCTTTTGAATGCTTGTAAGTAGCTTAAGGCACTTTCAAAGGAAAGTGATTTTCTCTGAAAGGACAGCATTTCGAAAGTGAGGCAACACTCCATTCACTTTCCACAGTGAATTGAAGTGTTGGAACAGATTGCTTCTCTTTCAGAGAAACACATGTGAGTTTCTGGTGAATGCTTGTAAGTAGCTTAAGGCATTTTCAAAGGAACGTGATTTTCTCGGAAAAGACAGCATTTAGAAAGTGAAGTAACATTCCATTCACTTCGCACAGTGAATTGAAGTGTTGGAACAGACTGCTTCTCTTTCAGAGAAACGCATGTGAGTTTCTGTTGAATGCTTGTAAGTAGCTTTAGGCACATTCAAAGGAAAGGGATTTTCTCTGAAAGGACAGCATTTAGAAAGTGAAGCAACACTGCATTCACTTCGCACAGTGAAATGAAGTGTTGGAACAGATTGCTTCTCTTTCAGAGAAACGCATTTGAGTTTTTTGTGAATGCTTGAAAGTAGTTTAAGGCACTTTCAATGGAAAGTGATTTTCTCTGAAAGGACAGCATTTAGAAAGTGAGGCAACACTCCATTCACTTCGCACAGTGAATTGAAGTGTTGGAACAGACTGCTTCTCTGTCAGAGAAGCGCATGTGAGTTTCTTCCTAAAGCTTGCAAGTAGCTTAAGGCACTTTCAAAGGAAAGTGATTTTCTCTGAAAGGACAGCATTTAGAAAGTGAAGCAACACTCCATTCACTTCGCACAGTGAATTGAAGTGTTGGAACAGACTGCTTCTCTTTCAGAGAAACGCATGTGAGTTTCTTCCTAATGCTTGCAAGTAGCTTAAGGCACTTTCAAAGGAAAGTGATTTTCTCTGAAAGGACAGCATTTAGAAAGTGAAGCAACACTCCATTCACTTCGCACAGTGAATTGAAGTGTTGGAACAGACTGCTTCTCTTTCAGAGAAACGCATGTGAGTTTCTGTTAAATTCTTGTAAGTAGCTTAAGGCACTTTCAAACGAAAGTGATTTTCTCTGAAAGGACAGCATTTAGAAAGTGAGGCAGCACTTTATTCACTTCACACAGTGAATTGAAGTGTTGGAACAGACTGCTTCTCTTTCAGAGAAACGCATGTGAGTTTCTGGTGAATGCTTGCAAGTTCCTTAAGGCACTATCAAAGGAAAGTGATTTTCTCTGAAAGGACAGCATTTAGAAAGTGAAGCAACACTCCATTCCGTTCGTGCAGTGAATTGAAGTGTTGGAACAGAGTGCTTCTCTTTCATAGAAACGTATTAGTGTTTCTTGTGAATGCTTGCAAGTTGCTTAAGGCACTTTCAAAGGAAAGTGATTTTCTCTGAAAGGACAGAATTTAGAAAGTGAAGCAACACTCCATTCACTAAGCACAGTGAATTGAAGTGTTGGAACAGACTGCTTCTCTTTCAGAGAAACGCATGTGAGTTTCTGTTGAATGCTTGTAAGTAGCTTAAGGCACTTTCAAAGAAAAGTGATTTTCTCTGAAAGGACAGCATTTAGAAAGTGAAGCAACACTCCATTCACTTCGCACAGTGAATTGAAGTGTTGGAACAGACTGCTTCTCTTTCAGAGAAACGCATGTGAGTTTTTTGTGAATGCTTGAAAGTAGTTTAAGGCACTTTCAATGGAAAGTGATTTTCTCTGAAAGGACAGCATTTAGAAAGTGAGGCAACACTCCATTCACTTCGCACAGTGAATTGAAGTTTTGGAACAGACTGCTTCTCTTTCAGAGAAACGCATGTGAGATTCTTCCTAATGCTTGCAAGTAGCTTAAGGCACTTTCAAAGGAAAGTGATTTTCTCTGAAAGGACAGCATTTAGAAAATGAAGCAACACTCCATTCAATTTGCATAGTGAATTGAAGTGTTGGAACAGACTGCTTCTCTTTCAGAGAAATGCATGTGAGTTTCTGTTTAATGCTTATAAGTAGCTTAAGGCACTTTCAAAGGAAAGTGATTTTCTCTGAAAGGACAGCATTTAGAAAGTGAAGCAACACTCCATTCACTTCGCACAGTGAATTGAAGTGTTGGAACAGACTGCTTCTCTTTCAGAGAAACGCATGTGAGTTTCTGGTGAATGCTTGAAAGTAGTTTAAGGCACTTTCAATGGAAAGTGATTTTCTCTGAAAGGACAGAATTTAGAAAGTGAAGCAACACTCCATTCACTTCGCACAGTGAATTAAAGTGTTGGAACAGACTGCTTCTCTTTCAGAGAAATGCATGGAGTTTCTGTTGAATGCTTGTAAGTAGCTTAAGGCACTTTCAAAGGAAAGTGATTTTCTCTGAAAGGACAGCATTTCGAAAGTGAGGCAACACTCCATTCACTTTCCACAGTGAATTGAAGTGTTGGAACAGATTGCTTCTCTTTCAGAGAAACACATGTGAGTTTCTGGTGAATGCTTGTAAGTAGCTTAAGGCATTTTCAAAGGAACGTGATTTTCTCGGAAAAGACAGCATTTAGAAAGTGAAGTAACATTCCATTCACTTCGCACAGTGAATTGAAGTGTTGGAACAGACTGCTTCTCTTTCAGAGAAACGCATGTGAGTTTCTGTTGAATGCTTGTAAGTAGCTTAAGGCACATTCAAAGGAAAGGGATTTTCTCTGAAAGGACAGCATTTAGAAAGTGAAGCAACACTGCATTCACTTCGCACAGTGAAATGAAGTGTTGGAACAGATTGCTTCTCTTTCAGAGACACGCATTTGAGTTTTTTGTGAATGCTTGAAAGTAGTTTAAGGCACTTTCAATGGAAAGTGATTTTCTCTGAAAGGACAGCATTTAGAAAGTGAGGCAACACTCCATTCACTTCGCACAGTGAATTGAAGTGTTGGAACAGACTGCTTCTCTGTCAGAGAAGCGCATGTGAGTTTCTTCCTAAAGCTTGCAAGTAGCTTAAGGCACTTTCAAAGGAAAGTGATTTTCTCTGAAAGGACAGCATTTAGAAAGTGAAGCAACACTCCATTCACTTCGCACAGTGAATTGAAGTGTTGGAACAGACTGCTTCTCTTTCAGAGAAACGCATGTGAGTTTCTTCCTAATGCTTGCAAGTAGCTTAAGGCACTTTCAAAGGAAAGTGATTTTCTCTGAAAGGACAGCATTTAGAAAGTGAAGCAACACTCCATTCACTTCGCACAGTGAATTGAAGTGTTGGAACAGACTGCTTCTCTTTCAGAAAAACGCATGTGAGTTTCTGTTAAATTCTTGTAAGTAGCTTAAGGCACTTTCAAACGAAAGTGATTTTCTCTGAAAGGACAGCATTTAGAAAGTGAGGCAGCACTTTATACACTTCACACAGTGAATTGAAGTGTTGCAACAGACTGCTTCTCTTTCAGAGAAACGCATGTGAGTTTCTCGTGAATGCTTGCAAGTAGCTTAAGGCACTATCAAAGGAAAGTGATTTTCTCTGAAAGGACAGCATTTAGAAAGTGAAGCAACACTCCATTCCCTTCGTGCAGTGAATTGAAGTGTTGGAACAGAGTGCTTCTCTTTCATAGAAACGCATTAGTGTTTCTTGTGAATGCTTGCAAGTTGCTTAAGGCACTTTCAAAGGAAAGTGATTTTCTCTGAAAGGACAGAATTTAGAAAGTGAAGCAACACTCCATTCACTAAGCACAGTGAATTGAAGTGTTGGAACAGACTGCTTCTCTTTCAGAGAAATGCATGTGAGTTTCTGTTGAATTCTTGTAAGTAGCTTAAGACACATTCAAAGGAAAGGGATTTTCTCTGAAAGGACAGCATTTAGAAAGTGAAGTAACACTCCATTCACTTCTCACAGAGAATTGAAGTGTTGGAACAGACTGCTTCTCTTTCAGAGAAATGCATGTGAGTTTTTTGTGAATGCTTGAAAGTAGTTTAAGGCACTTTCAATGGAAAGTGATTTTCTCTGAAAGGACAGCATTTAGAAAGTGAGGCAACACTCCATTCACTTCACACAGTGAATTGAAGTGTTGGAACAGACTGCTTTTCTTTCAGAGAGACGCATGTTAGTTTCTTCCTAATGCTTGCAAGTAGCTTAAGGCACTTTCAAAGGAAAGTGATTTTCTCTGAAAGGACAGCATTTAGAAAGTGAAGCAACACTCCATTCACTTCGCACAGTGAATTGAAGTTTAGGAACAGACTGCTTCTCTTTCAGAGAAACGCATGTGAGTTTCTTCCTAATGCTTGCAAGTAGCTTAAGGCACTTTCAAAGGAAAGTGATTTTCTCTGAAAGGACAGAATTTGAAAGTGAAGCAACACTCCATTCCCTTCGTGCAGTGAATTGAAGTGTTGGAACAGAGAGCTTCTCTCTCATATAAACGCATTAGTGTTTCTTGTGAATGCTTGCAAGTTGCTTAAGGCACTTTCAAAGGAAAGTGATTTTCTCTGAAAAGACAGAATTTAGAAAGTGAAGTAACACTCCATTCACTAAGCACAGTGAATTGAAGTGTTGGAACAGACTGCTTCTCTTTCAGAGAAAGGCATGTGAGTTTCTGTTGAGTGCTTGTAAGTAGCTTAAGGCACTTTGAAAGGAAAGTGATTTTCTCTGAAAGGACAGCATTTAGAAAGTGAAGCAATACTCCATTCACTTCGCACAGTGAATTGAAGTGTTGGAACAGACTGCTTCTCTTTCAGAGAAACGCATGTGAGTTTTTTGTGAATGCTTGAAAGTAGTTTAAGGCACTTTCAATGGAAAGTGATTTTCTCTGAAAGGACAGCATTTAGAAAGTGAGGCAACACTCCATTCACTTCGCACAGTGAATTGAAGTGTTGGAACAGACTGCTTCTCTTTCAGAGAAACGCATGTGATTTTCTTCCTAATGCTTGCAAGTAGCTTAAGGCACTTTCAAAGGAAAGTGATTTTCTCTGAAAGGACAGCATTTAGAAAGTGAAGTAACATTCCATTCACTTCGCACAGTGAATTGAAGTGTTGGAACAGACTGCTTCTGTTTCAGAGAAACGCATGTGAGTTTCTGTTGAATGCTTGTAAGTAGCTTATGGCACATTCAAAGGAAAGGGATTTTCTCTGAAAGGACAGCATTTAGAAAGTGAAGCAACACTCCATTCCCTTCGTGCAGTGAATTGAAGTGTTGGAACAGAGTGCTTCTCTTTCATATAAACGCATTAGTGTTTCTTGTGAATGCTTGCAATTTGCTTAAGGGACTTTCAAAGGAAAGTGATTTTCTCTGAAAGGACAGCATTTAGAAAGTGAAGCAACACTCCATTCACTTTGCACAGTGAATTGAAGTGTTGGAACAGACTGCTTCTCTTTCAGAGAAACGCATGTGAGTTTCTGGGGAATGCTTGAAAGTAGTTTAAGGCACTTTCAATGGAAAGTGATTTTCTCTGAAAGGACAGAATTTAGAAAGTGAAGCAACACTCCATTCACTTCGCACAGTGAATTAAAGTGTTGGAACAGACTGCTTCTCTTTCAGAGAAATGCATGGAGTTTCTTTTGAATGCTTGTAAGTAGCTTAAGGCACTTTCAAAGGAAAGTGATTTTCTCTGAAAGGACAGCATTTCGAAAGTGAGGCAACACTCCATTCACTTTCCACAGTGAATTGAAGTGTTGGAACAGATGGCTTCTCTTTCAGAGAAACACATGTGAGTTTCTGGTGAATGCTTGTAAGTAGCTTAAGGCATTTTCAAAGGAACGTGATTTTCTCGGAAAAGACAGCATTTAGAAAGTGAAGTAACATTCCATTCACTTCGCACAGTGAATTGAAGTGTTGGAACAGACTGCTTCTCTGTCAGAGAAGCGCATGTGAGTTTCTTCCTAAAGCTTGCAAGTAGCTTAAGGCACTTTCAAAGGAAAGTGATTTTCTCTGAAAGGACAGCATTTAGAAAGTGAAGCAACACTCCATTCACTTCGCACAGTGAATTGAAGTGTTGGAACAGACTGCTTCTCTTTCAGAGAAACGCATGTGAGTTTCTTCCTAATGCTTGCAAGTAGCTTAAGGCACTTTCAAAGGAAAGTGATTTTCTCTGAAAGGACAGCATTTAGAAAGTGAAGCAACACTCCATTCACTTCGCACAGTGAATTGAAGTGTTGGAACAGACTGCTTCTCTTTCAGAGAAACGCATGTGAGTTTCTGTTAAATTCTTGTAAGTAGCTTAAGGCACTTTCAAACGAAAGTGATTTTCTCTGAATGGACAGCATTTAGAAAGTGAGGCAGCACTTTAATCACTTCACACAGTGAATTGAAGTGTTGGAACAGACTGCTTCTCTTTCAGAGAAACGCATGTGAGTTTCTGGTGAATGCTTGCAAGTTCCTTAAGGCACTATCAAAGGAAAGTGATTTTCTCTGAAAGGACAGCATTTAGAAAGTGAAGCAACACTCCATTCCGTTCGTGCAGTGAATTGAAGTGTTGGAACAGAGTGCTTCTCTTTCATAGAAACGCATTAGTGTTTCTTGTGAATGCTTGCAAGTTGCTTAAGGCACTTTCAAAGGAAAGTGATTTTCTCTGAAAGGACAGAATTTAGAAAGTGAAGCAACACTCCATTCACTAAGCACAGTGAATTGAAGTGTTGGAACAGACTGCTTCTCTTTCAGAGAAACGCATGTGAGTTTCTGTTGAATGCTTGTAAGTAGCTAAAGGCACTTTCAAAGAAAAGTGATTTTCTCTGAAAGGACAGCATTTAGAAAGTGAAGCAACACTCCATTCACTTCGCACAGTGAATTGAAGTGTTGGAACAGACTGCTTCTCTTTCAGAGAAACGCATGTGAGTTTTTTGTGAATGCTTGAAAGTAGTTTAAGGCACTTTCAATGGAAAGTGATTTTCTCTGAAAGGACAGCATTTAGAAAGTGAGGCAACACTCCATTCACTTCGCACAGTGAATTGAAGTTTTGGAACAGACTGCTTCTCTTTCAGAGAAACGCATGTGAGATTCTTCCTAATGCTTGCAAGTAGCTTAAGGCACTTTCAAAGGAAAGTGATTTTCTCTGAAAGGACAGCATTTAGAAAATGAAGCAACACTCCATTCAATTTGCATAGTGAATTGAAGTGTTGGAACAGACTGCTCCTCTTTCAAAGATACGCATGTGAGTTTTTTGTGAATGGTTGAAAGTAGTTTAAGGCACTTACAAAAGAAAGTGATTTTCTCTGAAAGGACAGAATTTAGAAAGTGAAGCAACACTCCATTCACTTCGCACAGTGAATTGAAGTGTTGGAACAGACTGCTTCTCTTTCAGAGAAATGCATGTGAGTTTCTGTTTAATGCTTATAAGTAGCTTAAGGCACTTTCAAAGGAAAGTGATTTTCTCTGAAAGGACAGCATTTAGAAAGTGAAGCAACACTCCATTCACTTCGCACAGTGAATTGAAGTGTTGGAACAGACTGCTTCTCTTTCAGAGAAACGCATGTGAGTTTCTGGTGAATGCTTGAAAGTAGTTTAAGGCACTTTCAATGGAAAGTGATTTTCTCTGAAAGGACAGAATTTAGAAAGTGAAGCAACACTCCATTCACTTCGCACAGTGAATTAAAGTGTTGGAACAGACTGCTTCTCTTTCAGAGAAATGCATGGAGTTTCTGTTGAATGCTTGTAAGTAGCTTAAGGCACTTTCAAAGGAAAGTGATTTTCTCTGAAAGGACAGCATTTCGAAAGTGAGGCAACACTCCATTCACTTTCCACAGTGAATTGAAGTGTTGGAACAGATTGCTTCTCTTTCAGAGAAACACATGTGAGTTTCTGGTGAATGCTTGTAAGTAGCTTAAGGCATTTTCAAAGGAACGTGATTTTCTCGGAAAAGACAGCATTTAGAAAGTGAAGTAACATTCCATTCACTTCGCACAGTGAATTGAAGTTTTGGAACAGACTGCTTCTCTTTCAGAGAAACGCATGTGAGTTTCTGTTGAATGCTTGTAAGTAGCTTAAGGCACATTCAAAGGAAAGGGATTTTCTCTGAAAGGACAGCATTTAGAAAGTGAAGCAACACTGCATTCACTTCGCACAGTGAAATGAAGTGTTGGAACAGATTGCTTCTCTTTCAGAGACACGCATTTGAGTTTTTTGTGAATGCTTGAAAGTAGTTTAAGGCACTTTCAATGGAAAGTGATTTTCTCTGAAAGGACAGCATTTAGAAAGTGAGGCAACACTCCATTCACTTCGCACAGTGAATTGAAGTGTTGGAACAGACTGCTTCTCTGTCAGAGAAGCGCATGTGAGTTTCTTCCTAAAGCTTGCAAGTAGCTTAAGGCACTTTCAAAGGAAAGTGATTTTCTCTGAAAGGACAGCATTTAGAAAGTGAAGCAACACTCCATTCACTTCGCACAGTGAATTGAAGTGTTGGAACAGACTGCTTCTCTTTCAGAGAAACGCATGTGAGTTTCTTCCTAATGCTTGCAAGTAGCTTAAGGCACTTTCAAAGGAAAGTGATTTTCTCTGAAAGGACAGCATTTAGAAAGTGAAGCAACACTCCATTCACTTCGCACAGTGAATTGAAGTGTTGGAACAGACTGCTTCTCTTTCAGAAAAACGCATGTGAGTTTCTGTTAAATTCTTGTAAGTAGCTTAAGGCACTTTCAAACGAAAGTGATTTTCTCTGAAAGGACAGCATTTAGAAAGTGAGGCAGCACTTTATACACTTCACACAGTGAATTGAAGTGTTGCAACAGACTGCTTCTCTTTCAGATAAACGCATGTGAGTTTCTCGTGAATGCTTGCAAGTAGCTTAAGGCACTATCAAAGGAAAGTGATTTTCTCTGAAAGGACAGCATTTAGAAAGTGAAGCAACACTCCATTCCCTTCGTGCAGTGAATTGAAGTGTTGGAACAGAGTGCTTCTCTTTCATAGAAACGCATTAGTGTTTCTTGTGAATGCTTGCAAGTTGCTTAAGGCACTTTCAAAGGAAAGTGATTTTCTCTGAAAGGACAGAATTTAGAAAGTGAAGCAACACTCCATTCACTAAGCACAGTGAATTGAAGTGTTGGAACAGACTGCTTCTCTTTCAGAGAAACGCATGTGAGTTTCTGTTGAATGCTTGTAAGTAGCTTAAGGCACTTTCAAAGAAAAGTGATTTTCTCTGAAAGGACAGCATTTAGAAAGTGAAGCAACACTCCATTCACTTCGCACAGTGAATTGAAGTGTTGGAACAGACTGCTTCTCTTTCAGAGAAACGCATGTGAGTTTTTTGTGAATGCTTGAAAGTAGTTTAAGGCACTTTCAATGGAAAGTGATTTTCTCTGAAAGGACAGCATTTAGAAAGTGAGGCAACACTCCATTCACTTCGCACAGTGAATTGAAGTTTTGGAACAGACTGCTTCTCTTTCAGAGAAACGCATGTGAGTTTCTTCCTAATGCTTGCAAGTAGCTTAAGGCACTTTCAAAGGAAAGTGATTTTCTCTGAAAGGACAGCATTTAGAAAGTGAAGCAACACTCCACTCCCTTCGTGCAGTGAATTGAAGTGTTGGAACAGAGTGCTTCTCTTTCATATAAACGCATTAGTGTTTCTTGTGAATGCTTGCAATTTGCTTAAGGCACGTTCAAAGGAAAGTGATTTTCTCTGAAAGGACAGCATTTAGAAAGTGAAGCAACACTCCATTCAATTTGCACAGTGAATTGAAGTGTTGGAACAGACTGCTCCTCTTTCAAAGATACGCATGTGAGTTTTTTGTGAATGGTTGAAAGTAGTTTAAGGCACTTTCAAAAGAAAGTGATTTTCTCTGAAAGGACAGAATTTAGAAAGTGAAGCAACACTCCATTCACTTCGCACAGTGAATTGAAGTGTTGGAACAGACTGCTTCTCTTTCAGAGAAATGCAAGTGAGTTTCTGTTGAATGCTTATAAGTAGCTTAAGGCACTTTCAAAGGAAAGTGATTATCTCTGAATGGACAGCATTTAGAAAGTGAAGCAACACTCCATTCACTTCGCACAGTGAATTGAATTGTTGGAACAGACTGCATCTGTTTCAGAGAACCGCATGTGAGTTTCTGTTGAATGCTTGTAAGTAGCTTAAGGCACTTTCAAAGGAGAGTGATTTTCTCTGAAAGGACAGCATTTAGAAAGTAAAGCAACACTCCATTCACTTCACACAGTGAATTGAAGTGTTGGAACAGACTGCTTCTCTTTCAGAGTAACGCATGTGAGCTTCTTCCTGGCAAGTAGCTTAAGGCACTTTCAAAGGAAAGTGATTTTCTCTGAAAGGACAGCATTTAGAAAGTGAAGCATCACTCCATTCACTTCGCACAGTGAATTGAAGTTTAGGAACAGACTGCTTCTTTTTCAGAGAAATGCATGTGAGTTTCTGTTGAATGCTTGTAATTAGGTCAAGGCTCTTTCAAAGGAAAGTGATTTTCTCTGAAAGGACAGCATTTAGAAAGTAAAGCAACACTCCATTCCCTTCGTTCAATGAATTGAAGTGTTGGAACAGACTGCTTCTCTTTCATAGAAACGCATTAGTGTTTCTTGTGAATGCTTGCAAGTAGCTTAAGGCACTTTCAAAGGAAAGTGATTTTCTCTGAAAGGACAGCATTTAGAAAGTGAAGCAACACTCCATTCACTTCGCACAGAGAATTGAAGTGTTGGAACAGATTGCTTCTCTTTCAGAGAAATGCATGTGAGTTTCTGTTGAATTCTTGTAAGTAGCTTAAGACACATTCAAAGGAAAGGGATTTTCTCTGAAAGGACAGCATTTAGAAAGTGAAGTAACACTCCATTCACTTCGCACAGAGAATTGAAGTGTTGGAACAGACTGCTTCTCTTTCAGAGAAATGCATGTGAGTTTTTTGTTAATGCTTGAAAGTAGTTTAAGGCACTTTCAATGGAAAGTGATTTTCTCTGAAAGGACAGCATTTAGAAAGTGAGGCAACACTCCATTCACTTCACACAGTGAATTGAAGTTTAGGAACAGACTGCTTCTCTTTCAGAGAAAGGCATGTGAGTTTCTTCCTAATGCTTGCAAGTAGCTTAAGGCACTTTCAAAGGAAAGTGATTTTCTCTGAAAGGACAGAATTTGAAAGTGAAGCAACACTCCATTCACTTCACACAGTGAATTGAAGTGTTGGAACAGAGAGCTTCTCTCTCATATAAACGCATTAGTGTTTCTTGTGAATGCTTGCAAGTTGCTTAAGGCACTTTCAAAGGAAAGTGATTTTCTCTGAAAGGACAGAATTTAGAAAGTGAAGTAACACTCCATTCACTAAGCAAAGTGAATTGAAGTGTTGGAACAGACTGCTTCTCTTTCAGAGAAAGGCATGTGAGTTTCTGTTGAGTGCTTGTAAGTAGCTTAAGGCACTTTGAAAGGAAAGTGATTTTCTCTGAAAGGACAGCATTTAGAAAGTGAAGCAACACTCCATTCACTTCGCACAGTGAATTGAAGTGTTGGAACAGACTGCTTCTCTTTCAGAGAAACGCATGTGAGTTTTTTGTGAATGCTTGAAAGTAGTTTAAGGCACTTTCAATGGAAAGTGATTTTCTCTGAAAGGACAGCATTTAGAAAGTGAGGCAACACTCCATTCACTTCGCACAGTGAATTGAAGTGTTGGAACAGACTGCTTCTCTTTCAGAGAAACGCATGTGATTTTCTTCCTAATGCTTGCAAGTAGCTTAAGGCACTTTCAAAGGAAAGTGATTTTCTCTGAAAGGACAGCATTTAGAAAGTGAAGCAACACTCCATTCACTTCGCACAGTGAATTGAAGTGTTGGAACAGTCTGCTTCTCTTTCAGAGAAACGCATGTGAGTTTCTTCCTAATGCTTGCAAGTAGCTTAAGGCACTTTCAAAGGAAAGTGATTTTCTCTGAAAGGACAGCATTTAGAAAGTGAAGCAACACTCCATTCCCTTCGTGCAGTGAATTGAAGTGTTGGAAAAGAGTGCTTCTCTTTCATATAAACGCATTAGTGTTTCTTGTGAATGCTTGCAATTTGCTTAAGGCACTTTTAATGGAAAGTGATTTTCTCTGAAAGGACAGCATTTAGAAAGTGAAGTAACACTCCATTCACTAAGCACAGTGAATTGAAGTGTTGGAACAGACTTCTTCTCTTTCAGAGAAATGCATGTGAGTTTCTGTTGAATGCTTGTAAGTAGCTTAAGGCACTTTCAAAGGAAATTGATTTTCTCTGAACAGACAGCATTTAGAAAGTGAAGCAACACTCCATTCACTTCGCACAGTGAATTGAAGTGTTGGAACAGACTGCTTCTCTTTCAGAGAAACGCATGTGAGTTTCTGTTGAATGCTTGTAAGTAGCTTAAGGCACTTTCAAAAGAAAGTGATTTTCTCTGAAAGGACAGCATTTAGAAAGTGAAGCAACACTCCATTCACTTCACACAGTGAATTGAAGTGTTGGAACAGACTGCTTCTGTTTCAGAGAAACGCATGTGAGCTTCTTCCTAGCAAGTAGCTTAAGGCACTTTCAAAGGAAAGTGATTTTCTCTGAAAGGTCAGCATTTAGAAAGTGAAGCAACACTCCATTCACTTCGCACAGTGAATTGAAGTGTTGGAACACACTGCTTCTTTTTCAGAGAAATGCATGTGAGTTTCTGTTGAATGCTTGTAAGTAGCTCAAGGCTCTTTCAAAGGAAAGTGATTTTCTCTGAAAGGACAACATTTAGAAAGTAAAACAACACTCCATTCCCTTCGTGCAATGAATTGAAGTGTTGGAACAGACTGCTTCTCTTTCATAGAAACGCATTAGTGTTTCTTCCTAATGCTTGCAAGTAGCTTAAGGCACTTTCAAAGGAAAGTGATTTTCTCTGAAAGGACAGCATTTAGAAAGTGAAGCAACACTCCATTCCCTTCGTGCAGTGAATTGAAGTGTTGGAACAGAGTGCTTCTCTTTCATATAAACGCATTAGTGTTTCTTGTGAATGCTTGCAATTTGCTTAAGGGACTTTCAAAGGAAAGTGATTTTCTCTGAAAGGACAGCATTTAGAAAGTGAAGCAACACTCCATTCACTTTGCACAGTGAATTGAAGTGTTGGAACAGACTGCTTCTCTTTCAGAGAAACGCATGTGAGTTTCTGGGGAATGCTTGAAAGTAGTTTAAGGCACTTTCAATGGAAAGTGATTTTCTCTGAAAGGACAGATTTTAGAAAGTGAAGCAACACTCCATTCACTTCGCACAGTGAATTAAAGTGTTGGAACAGACTGCTTCTCTTTCAGAGAAATGCATGGAGTTTCTTTTGAATGCTTGTAAGTAGCTTAAGGCACTTTCAAAGGAAAGTGATTTTCTCTGAAAGGACAGCATTTCGAAAGTGAGGCAACACTCCATTCACTTTCCACAGTGAATTGAAGTGTTGGAACAGATTGCTTCTCTTTCAGAGAAACACATGTGAGTTTCTGGTGAATGCTTGTAAGTAGCTTAAGGCATTTTCAAAGGAACGTGATTTTCTCGGAAAAGACAGCATTTAGAAAGTGAAGTAACATTCCATTCACTTCGCACAGTGAATTGAAGTGTTGGAACAGACTGCTTCTCTTTCAGAGAAACGCATGTGAGTTTCTGTTGAATGCTTGTAAGTAGCTTTAGGCACATTCAAAGGAAAGGGATTTTCTCTGAAAGGACAGCATTTAGAAAGTGAAGCAACACTGCATTCACTTCGCACAGTGAAATGAAGTGTTGGAACAGATTGCTTCTCTTTCAGAGAAACGCATTTGAGTTTTTTGTGAATGCTTGAAAGTAGTTTAAGGCACTTTCAATGGAAAGTGATTTTCTCTGAAAGGACAGCATTTAGAAAGTGAGGCAACACTCCATTCACTTCGCACAGTGAATTGAAGTGTTGGAACAGACTGCTTCTCTGTCAGAGAAGCGCATGTGAGTTTCTTCCTAAAGCTTGCAAGTAGCTTAAGGCACTTTCAAAGGAAAGTGATTTTCTCTGAAAGGACAGCATTTAGAAAGTGAAGCAACACTCCATTCACTTCGCACAGTGAATTGAAGTGTTGGAACAGACTGCTTCTCTTTCAGAGAAACGCATGTGAGTTTCTTCCTAATGCTTGCAAGTAGCTTAAGGCACTTTCAAAGGAAAGTGATTTTCTCTGAAAGGACAGCATTTAGAAAGTGAAGCAACACTCCATTCACTTCGCACAGTGAATTGAAGTGTTGGAACAGACTGCTTCTCTTTCAGAGAAACGCATGTGAGTTTCTGTTAAATTCTTGTAAGTAGCTTAAGGCACTTTCAAACGAAAGTGATTTTCTCTGAAAGGACAGCATTTAGAAAGTGAGGCAGCACTTTATTCACTTCACACAGTGAATTGAAGTGTTGGAACAGACTGCTTCTCTTTCAGAGAAACGCATGTGAGTTTCTGGTGAATGCTTGCAAGTTCCTTAAGGCACTATCAAAGGAAAGTGATTTTCTCTGAAAGGACAGCATTTAGAAAGTGAAGCAACACTCCATTCCGTTCGTGCAGTGAATTGAAGTGTTGGAACAGAGTGCTTCTCTTTCATAGAAACGCATTAGTGTTTCTTGTGAATGCTTGCAAGTTGCTTAAGGCACTTTCAAAGGAAAGTGATTTTCTCTGAAAGGACAGAATTTAGAAAGTGAAGCAACACTCCATTCACTAAGCACAGTGAATTGAAGTGTTGGAACAGACTGCTTCTCTTTCAGAGAAACGCATGTGAGTTTCTGTTGAATGCTTGTAAGTAGCTTAAGGCACTTTCAAAGAAAAGTGATTTTCTCTGAAAGGACAGCATTTAGAAAGTGAAGCAACACTCCATTCACTTCGCACAGTGAATTGAAGTGTTGGAACAGACTGCTTCTCTTTCAGAGAAACGCATGTGAGTTTTTTGTGAATGCTTGAAAGTAGTTTAAGGCACTTTCAATGGAAAGTGATTTTCTCTGAAAGGACAGCATTTAGAAAGTGAGGCAACACTCCATTCACTTCGCACAGTGAATTGAAGTTTTGGAACAGACTGCTTCTCTTTCAGAGAAACGCATGTGAGATTCTTCCTAATGCTTGCAAGTAGCTTAAGGCACTTTCAAAGGAAAGTGATTTTCTCTGAAAGGACAGCATTTAGAAAATGAAGCAACACTCCATTCAATTTGCATAGTGAATTGAAGTGTTGGAACAGACTGCTCCTCTTTCAAAGATACGCATGTGAGTTTTTTGTGAATGGTTGAAAGTAGTTTAAGGCACTTACAAAAGAAAGTGATTTTCTCTGAAAGGACAGAATTTAGAAAGTGAAGCAACACTCCATTCACTTCGCACAGTGAATTGAAGTGTTGGAACAGACTGCTTCTCTTTCAGAGAAATGCATGTGAGTTTCTGTTTAATGCTTATAAGTAGCTTAAGGC